>NC_090444.1:1677172728-1677886228 GCF_031143425.1 Pleurodeles waltl | reverse complement strand
GCATTTGATTTACAATATCTCCATCCTTTTCCAGTTTCTTTTATTGACACCTTCTTCTTTTGCTTTGCTTTCTGTCTTTTCTATAATTTTCTTTGATTGTTTTGTTAGTTTTTGCATAGGACATAATAGCTTTTTTTCATAAGCAGGATACTGACCTAAATGTGGAGCATATTTACTTCTTAACCTGTTGTACTCTTTCACACGATTTGCACCTGCACTAAGCTTCTTCTCATCAAAATCAACCAGAAACAAACCAGATATCATTCAACTTTGTGACAGTGCTAAGTATAACATTTTTTCCTTAAAAAACTGTACTTCCAATATTAATAAATGCTGCATCAACAATTAAAGCTTGAGACTTATGGATAGTTGTGGCTTATGCAAGACAAACTGGAAACTGTTTTCGTCGGTCATACAAATCTTTCACAAGTAAAAAGTGTACAACACATCTTCACGCCTTCAAGCTAAGAATTCACCCTCATCACCGTTAGAACATTTAATGTAATCAACAACTTTACCCACAGCGTCATTTACCAATCCTTCTTTAACATATATATTACATCTTAAAATTATTCTACAGTTTTCAAAGACATGTAAATACTCCTCTAACTAGCAGTCCCGATACAGACTTCTCCAAATACTTCAATTTATATTATATGTTTTCAATCAGCAGTACAGTTACTCCTTCGTGTTCAATTTTGTCAATAGCAGTAAGCTCCAAAATCTCTTCATTCTCCAGTTTTAGTAATTATTCATTACAAGCAGTGCACTCTTGAAGTGTAGGCATCAAAGAAACTATGCTTCCCCTCTTTAAAAAAGTTATATATTAGCTCTGCTGTCATCTTGTTAGAGGAAAACAGTTTCCTAATAAGTCGACTATTCAACATAATGTTTCCCTTCTCTATCAGAACTCCTACTCTAATGTCCTTCAGAATACTTCCATACTCCATGTCAGAGGCCTGACACATATTTCTCACAAGTTCCTTTTATTGGAAATATTCCCAACTATTTCCATTACCAATGTTTCCCAGTGAGTTTCTAGTCTCTCCATGTGAAAGACTTTTGAAGACAAGCTGTCCTTTTACAGGAGTAAGTTATAGTAGGTCTCTAAAACCAAATGCTTTCCTCTAAACAAGATGTCATATTCAGTGTTTAGTATCTGTTGCATTCTCAGGTGAACAACGGCAAGTATTAGATTGGAGGCTATGCTTACCTCATCAATACTTAAACGCTTCATTTTCTTCAAAACTCTTGCCACCTCATGACAGGCTTCTGGTATTCCAGTTTATTGTCATGTTCAACCGGTAGCATCAGCTGTCTATGTAAAGTTATTCCTTTGCCATTGTGTGCAGTTAAACAAAAAACGTTTAAATCTGCATTTTTCTGTAGAGATAACTCTGATTAAAAAGCTTTTTCAGGTACCAGCCTGACTACTAATATTTAATAGTATTGGCTTGAATGATGAGCAATTGCATTCCTTGTTGCCATATAGAAGTCCATGTTCTATTATTTCTTTTACTTCAATATATATCTCTTTGGGTTCATTGATGAATTGTCCAATTAATTGTTCCAGATCTACAGATTCCTGTCTAGCTTGTTCCATTGCAGTTTCCACTACATTCATAGCTATTGCAGCTTCACTTTCAATAATAGGTTGTCCAATAGGATCGTGACTTAAAGGTGCTGAACTTTGGCTGCTTTGAAAGCTATCCTAAACTGGCTTGGCAGAAATCATTTCTTCCTGTTGTATCTCATTTTTTAACATTTGTAAATAATTTGTAAATATAGTACACTGAATAGTATCTTTGACAGCATTAAACGAATCTTAGTATTAGTCATAATCTCCAAATAATTATAATTCAGTATACTAAGGATTGAAAGAAGAGCTAAATAGACAACTTCTCTTTTCTCAGGAGTTTGGCAGCTAAGTTTTCAATGGTGAATTAAATTATATTTTCCATGGTTCACTGAACATCCGTCACATCCATGCACTGCATATTTCCCTTCTTCTATGTTTTCACTGATATAACTTCTATTTCTGTAGTTTTGAAGGATTTAATAAAGGCACTTGCCTTCTAGATGTTGACTTCTTCTTGAATAGCATGCATCTAACATATTTGATTTTACAATGCCTGTAGTTCCTGGCTCAAGCTCTGCCAGGTACTGAATTTCAGAGGATGACTTCAGTACACTTTTTCTTGTACTAGATCGACCCAGATTTACTCAGACAATTCTTTTGATTTAGAGAACAAACGTGCTGAACTCAGCCTGTCACAGGCTTCATAGGACCCCATCTCCCTATGCAAAAGCATTTTCAGGCTGAAGGAATACAATTTCTTGAAGTGTCTTCTCTGCAGAAATCTCTTCCCACATCTCTTTCATCAGTTTTTTCTCATTTTGTAATATACAACGTGACATACCAAGCCACAGCAATGGAGTTGTCTGCAACAAATTGTATATCCATACTAGAATTACACATTTTAAAAATCACAGGATTGTAGTCATTAATATATTTGGATTGTTCAGTTCTTTTAAAGTTATATGTGTTCTTTAGTGATTTTCGTGTTTGTGTATGTCTGACTGTAGACAAGAAGCTGTTTACTCTTCCTTTTGAAGTGACAGGTCTTGGAAATCCAAATCAACATGTTGTGTACAAATGTACTTTAGACCTGGATCTACGACTACAGTACTCCCCATATCTATGAGTTTCGAAACACAAAACGTGTTCTCTGAGACCTTATTCACCAGTGTGTTTTCATATGGTATTTGTGGGATATTGTTCTAAAAAAAAAAAAACAGAGTCATCACTGTCTGCTCCAAATTTGGGTGTGTCTTTTATCCATAGTAGTATGTGACTGTGAAAAGCGCCTCTTGCCTGGTTCTCTTTGCACCAGCAGAAATCAGTCACTTTCCCAATAAGAGGATTGCTTTTATTGCAGATAAAAGCAAGCATAACTTGGAGCCTGTGGTTGAAATATCTACAAACATTAGCAGGATCTAATAAGCAAGGTTCTCCAGCTGTCTTCATATTGATGTCTTTTATGTTAGAATTTGCTTCTCTCAAGAATTGAGTCGGGTCATCCCATGCATACACAGTACAACTCAGTGTCAAAAACCACGTTGGTGGTCCCAGTTCCTCAGCATACAGTTCAGTTCTCCATGATGACGGAAGCAATATTCGACTCCGGATGAGTCACTCTCAAATAGAAGATGAAATATGTATGGGGTATACTGTCTGAATCTTGGATCCTCTGAATATAATTGTGTTGATCGGTATTCAGCTGCTGGTATTTACATGGGCCGCTCATCATACCGACCTCCTACTCCAGTGGGAAGCCTTTTTGAAAAACAGCCAGCATCTAAACTTTTTACTACACACTCATAGGAGCTCTTTTCAATCAATCAATCAATCAATCAATCAAAAAATGTATAAAGTGCGCTACTCACCCGTGAGGGTCTCAAGGTGCTTGGGGGGGCAGGAGGGTCACTGTTCGAACAACCATGTTTTGAGGTTCTTTCTGAAGAGCAGGAGATCTTTGGTTTTGCAGAGGTTGGTGGGGAGAGAGTTCCAGGTTTTGGGGGTGAGGTAGGAGAAGGACCTGCCTCCTGTGGTGGTGCGTTGGGTGCGGGGGACTGTGGCTATGGCGAGGTTGGCTGATCGGAGGTTGCAGGTGGGAGTGTGAAAGTTCACTCTTTTGTTGAGGTATGTAGGGCCGGTGTTGTGGAAGGTTTGTGTGCGTGGATGAGGATCTTGAATGTGATTCTCTTGTTTATGGGGAGCCAGTGAAGGGTTTTGAGGTGTGGTGAGATTCGTTCGTGGAGGGGGAGGCCAAGGATGAGGCGTGTGGCTGTGTTCTGGATTCTCTGGAGTTTGCGTGTGAGTTTAAGTGTGGTGCCGGCGTAGAGGGCATTACCGTAGTCTAGTATGCTGCTGATGAGTATATGGGTGACTGTCTTCCTGGTCTCTGGGGGAATCCATTTGAAGGATTTTTTTAGAGTGCAGAGTGTGAGGAAGCAGGAGGAGGTAAGAGCATTGATTTGCTGTGCCATGGAGAGGGAGGGGTCCAGGATGATGCCAAGGTTGCGTGCGTGGTTTGAGGGGATGGGTGCGGGTCCTAGGGCGGTGGGCCACCAGGAGTCGTCCCATATGGTTTTGTTGGGGCCGAAGATGATGATCTCGGTTTTGTTGGAGTAAAGCTTGAGGTGGTTAGTTGTCATCCAGTTGGCGGTGTCGAGGAGAGCTGCGTGTAGGTTGGTTTTGGCAGTGGTGGGGTTGCAGGTGACGGAGAGATTGATTTGGGTGTCATCTGCGTAGGAGAGGATAGCGATTCCATTTGTTCGGAGGATGATGTACATGTTGAAGAGTGTAGGGCTGAGAGAGGACACTTTGGGGACTCCGCAGATGATCTTGGTGGTGGTGGAGTGGAAAGGTGGGAGGCGGACTCTCTGGGTCCGGTCAGTGAGGAAGGAGGTAAGCCATTCTAAGGCTTTGTGGCGAATTCCTATGTTGTGGAGGCATGTGCGGAGTGTGTGGTGGCAGACAGTGTCAAAGGCTGCGGAGAGGTCTAGAAGGATGAGTGCGACGGTCTTGCCTTTGTCGACTTTGGTCCTAATGTCGTCATTGCATGCGGAACCTGGATTGTGAGGGGTCAAGAGTGTTGTTTTCTTTGAGGTAGTGGGATAGGCGGGTGTTGACTAGTTTGTTGGCGACCTTGGCGGGGAAGGGGAGGAGGGAGATGGGGCGATAGTTCGAGAGGATCTCTGGGTCGGCTTTGTTTTTTTTTAGGAAAGTGGTGATTTCTGCGTGCTTCCAGGGGTCTGGGTAGGTGGTGGAGTGGAAGGAGGAGTCGATTATGTCACAGAGTATGGGGGCGATGGTTGGGCTGGCTTTGTTGTAGATGCGATGTGGGCAGGGGCTGGAGGGGGATCCGGAGCGGATGGAGTTCATGGTTTTTTCGGTTTCTTCGTGTGTGGTGGGGGCCCAGGTGGAGAGTGTGGTGGGGGATCATGAGTGGGGGTTGAGTTGGATGAGTGAGGGGTGTGTGTGGTGGGTGTGTGTGGTATGAAGCTGTTGTGGATGTCCAGGATTTTGTGGTGGAAGTGGTTGGAGAGGGCGTCACATAGGGGCTGTGTGTGTGAAGGGTCTATGTTGCTGGCTTTGGGTTTGGCTAGTTCATTAATGATGGTGAAGAGTTCTTTACTGTTTTGAGAGTTGTTGTCAAGGTGTGTCTTGTAGTGGTCTCTTTTGGCGGTGCGTATGAGTTGGTGATGGGTGCGAATGGTGGCTTTGAGGATGGAGAAGTTGGTTGTAGAGGGTTCTTGTCGCCATATATTCTCTGCTTGGTGGCATTTGCGCTTGGAGTCTTGGAGTTCGGGGGTGAACCATGGGGCATTCTTGATGTTGCGGGTGGCAATGTGTTTTCTGAGGGGTGATAGTGTGTCAGAGCAGGTGGTGATCCATTTTGAGAGGTTGTGGGCTCCTGTGTTGGGGTCGTTGGTGTGGGGGGCTGTGAGCCAGTTGGGAGTTCAGACGTTCTGTGGGGATCTTTTCCCACATGCAGTAGAATGTGGTGTGTTGATGGTGGTGTGTGGGGGGTTTGGTGAAGGAGAAGTGGACGCAGTGGTGGTCAGTCCAGAGGAGTTCGGTGGTGTGGGTGTAGGCTATGTGTTGGCTTGAGGTGAAAATTGCGTCAAGCGCGTGTCCTGCTGAGTGGGTGGGTGTGGTGACCAGTTGTTTGAGTCCAAGGTTGGTGAGGTTGTCTACGAGGGATGTAGAGTTGAGGTCTTGTAGGTTCTCCAAATGAAAGTTGAAATCACCGAGGAGTATGTAGTCTGTGGAGGTGAGGGCTTGCATGCTGATGGTGTCTGCGATGGTGTCGCAGAAGGCGGGGCATGGTTCTGGTGGTCTGTTGATTAGTGTACCTCTGAGGGTGGAGTTGTTGTTAACATGGATTAGGAAGTGCATGTGTTCTGTGTTGTCAATAGTGTCTTGGGAGCTGGTGGTGACTTTGATGGTGTACCTGTGTAGGATGGCGATGCCACCCCCTGGCCTGTTGAGGCGGTCTTTGCGTTGGAGTTTGTATCCCTTGGTGGTGGCGATGGCTATGTCGGGTTCTGAGGAGGGGTTGGTCCAGGGTTTCCGTGAGGAAAGTGATGTCAGGTGATTGTGATGTGATGAGGTCCCAGAGTTCTATGGCATGTTTGTGAAGGGAGCGGGTGTTGAGGAGCAGGCAGTTGAGGCAGTTGTGGTGGGTGTTGGTGTGGTGCATGAGGGTGTTGTTGCGGGGTGTGTTCTCGTTGTGGGGTGGTGTGCTGCAGGGCTGGTTGGTGGGGGTGGGGGCAGAGCAGGTGTGTGTTGCATTGGGGGTGTTGTGTGAGTTGTCGGAGGGGGTCGCTGTGGTTGGTGTGTCGTGTGGGGGAGGAGGAGCAGGAAAAATGACAAGTGTGGCAAATGAAGGGGCCATGAGTGTGTGTGGGGCTGGAAAGGGTGCAGGTGGGGCGAGGGCCTGGGTTGAGTCAGTGGAGGATGAGCGGGAGTAGGCTTGTCTGCGGGGTACTGGCGCTGGGCGCGGTCTTGGCACGGACGGGCTTGCCTTTGGCGCGCCTTCAGAGCACCAGTGGCGCGTCCGCGGATGCCATAAATGGGGGGAGGGAGGGAGTGGCAGCTGGGAGTAGGGAGGGTTGGACGAATAGGAAGGCTGGGGGGGAGGGGCCGTAGGGGACGCAGCGGCTGGGGAAGCTGGAGTGGAAACAAAGGGAATGGAACGGAGAGGAGGAGGGGGGAGGCGGGAGGGGCCGCAGGGACGCATCGGCTGGGGAAGCTGAAGTGGAGACAAAGGGAACGGAACGGTGAGGAGGTGGTGCTGGGTGGCGGAGCGGGGAGCGACCTGCCTGCTAAAGCAGGGTCAAGGGTTGCTCCTCGTTACCGTGCTGCGGCTGCCATAAATGGGGGGAGGGAGGGAGTGGCAGCTGGGAGGAGGGAGGGTTGGACGAATGGTAAGGCTGGGGAGGAGGGGCCGCAGGGAAGGTAGTGGCTGGGGAAGCTGGAGTGGAAACAAAGGGAACGGAACGGTGAGGAGGAGGGGGAGGCGGGAGGGGCCGTAGGGGACGCAACGGCTGGGTAAGCTGGAGTGGAAACAAAGGGAACGGAACGGAGAGGAGGAGGCGGGAGGGGCCACAGTGACGCAGCGGCTGGGGAAGCTGGAGTGGAGACAAAGGGAACGTTATGGTGAGGATGTGGCGCTGGGTGGCGGAGCGGGTAGCGACCTGCCTGCTAAAGCAAGGTCAAGGGTTGCTCCTCGTTACCGTGCTGCGGCTGCCATAAATGGGGGGAGGGAGGGAGTGGCAGCTGGGAGGAGGGAGGGTTGGACGAATGGTAAGGCTGGGGGGAGGGGCAGCAGGGAAGGTAGCGGCTGGGGAAGCTGGAGTGGCAACAAAGGGAACGGCACGGTGAGGAGGATTGGGAGGTGGGAGGGGCCGCAGGGGACGCATCGGCTGGAGAAGCTGGAGTGGAGACAAAGGGAACGGAACGGTGAGGATGTGGCGCTGGGTGGCGGATCGGGGAGCGACCTGCCTGCTAAAGCAAGGTCAAGGGTTGCTCCTCGTTACCGCGCTGCGGCTGCCATAAATGGGGGGGGAGGGAGGGAGTGGCAGCTGGGAGGAGGGAGGGTTGGATGAATGGGAAGGCTGGGGGGGGCGCAGGGGACGCAGCGGCTGGGGAAGCTGGAGTGGAAATAAAGGGAACAGAACGGTGAGGAGGAGGGGGGAAGTGGGAGGAGCCGCAGGGGATGCAGCGGCTGGGGAAGCTGGAGTGGAGACAAAGGGAACGGAACGGTGAGGAGGTGGCGCTGGGCGGCGGAGCGGGGAGCGACCTGCCTGCTAAAGCAAGGTCAAGGGTTGCTCCACGTTACTGCGCAGTGGCTGCCATAAATGGGGGGAGGGAGGGAGTGGCAGCTGGGAGGAGGGAGGGTTGGACGAATGGGACGGCTGGCGGGGAGGGGCCGCAGGGGACGCAGCGGCTGGGGAAGCTGGAGTGGAAACAAAGGGAATGGAACGGAGAGGAGGGGGGGAGGCAGGAGGGGCCGCAGGGACGCAGCGGCTGGGGAAGCTGGAGTGGAGACAAAGGGAACGGAACGGTGAGGAGGTGGCGCTGGGTGGCGGAGCGGGGAGCGACCTGCCTGCTAAAGCAGGGTCAAGGGTTGTTTCTCGTTACCACGCTGCGGCTGCCATAAATGGGGGAAGGGATTGAGTGGCAGCTGGGAGGAGGGAGGGTTGGACGAATGGTAAGGCTGGGGGGGAGGGGCCGCAGGGAAGGTAGCGGCTGGGGAAGCTGGAGTGGAAACAAAGGGAACGAAACGGTGAGGACGAGGGGGAGGCGGGAGGGGCCGTAGGGGACGCAGCGGCTGGGGAAGCTGGAGTTGAAACAAAGGGAATGGAACGGACAGGAGGAGGGGGGAGGTGGGAGGGGCTGCAGGGACGCAGCGGCTGGGGAAGCTGGAGTGGAGACAAAGGGAATGGAACGGTGAGGAGGTGGCACTGGGTGGCGTAGCGGGGATTGACCTGCCTGCTAAAGCAGGGTCAAGGGTTGCTCCTCGTTATCACGCTGCGGCTACCATAAATGGGGGGAGGGAGGGAGTGGCAGCTGGGAGGGTTGGATGAATGGTAAGGCTGGGGGGGAGGGGCCGCAGGGAAGGTAGCGGCTGGGGAAGCTGTAGTGGAAACAAAGGGAACGGAACAGTGAGGAGGAGGGGGAGGCGGGAGGGGCCGTAGGGGACGCATCGGCTGGAGAAGCTGGAGTGGAGACAAAGGGAACGGAACGGTGAGGAGGTGGCGCTGGGCGGCAGAGCGGGGAGTGACCTGCCTGCTAAAGCAGGGTCAAGGGCTGCTCCTCGTTACCACACCGTGGCTGCCATAATTGGGGGCATGGAGGGAGTGGCAACTGGGAGGAGGGAGGGTTGGACGAATGGGACGGCTGGCGGGGAGGGGCCGCAGGGGACGCAGCGGCTGGGGAAGCTGGAGTGGAAACAAAGGGAATGGAACGGAGAGGAGGAGGGGGGAGGCGGGAGGGGCCGCAGGGACGCAGCGGCTGGGGAAGCTGGAGTGGAGACAAAGGGAACGGAGCGGTGAGTAGGTGGCGCTGGGTGGCGGAGCGGGGAGCGGGCTGCCTGCCGAAGCAGGGTCAAGGGTTGCTCCTCGTTACCGTGCTGCGGCTGACATAAATGGGGGGAGGGAGTGGCAGCTGGGAGGAGGGAGGGTTGGACGAATGGTAAGGCTGGGGGGGAGGGGCCGCAGGGAAGGTAGCGGCTGGGGAAGCTGGAGTGGAAACAAAGGGAACAAAACGGTGAGGAGGAGCGGGAGGCGAGAGGGGCCGTAGGGGACGCAGCGGCTGGGGAAGCTGGAGTGGAAACAAAGGGAATGGAATGGACAGGAGGAGGGGGGAGGCGGGAGGGGCCTCAGGGCGCAGCGGCTGGGGAAGCTGGAGTGGAGACAAAGGGAATGGAACGGTAAGGAGGTGGCGCTGGGTGGCGTAGCGGGGATCGACCTGCCTGCTAAAGCAGGGTCAAGGGTTGCTCCTCGTTACCGAGCTGCGGCTGCCATAAATGGGGGAGGGAGGGAGTGGCAGCTGGGAGGAGGGAGGGTTGGAAGAATGGTAAGGCTGGGGGGGAGGGGCCGCAGGGAAGGTAGAGGCTGGGGAAGCTGGAGTGGAAACAAAGGGAACGGCATGGTGAGGAGGAGGGGGAGGCGGGAGGGGCCGCAGGGGACTCATCGGCTGGAGAAGCTGGAGTGGAGACAAAGGGAACGGAACGGTGAGGAGGTGGCGCTGGGCGGCAGAGCGGGGAGCGACCTGCCTGCTAAAGCAGGGTCAAGGGTTGCTCCTCGTTACCGTGCCGCGGCTGCCATAAATGGGGGGAGGGAGGGAGTGGCAGCTGGGAGGAGGGAGGGATGGACGAATGGGAAGGCTTTGGGGGGGCCGCATGGGACGCAGCGGCTGGGGAAGCTGGAGTGGAGACAAAGGGAACGGAACAGTGAGGAGGTGGCATTGGGAGGCGGAGCGGGGAACGGGGAGCGACCTGCCTGCTAAAGCAGGGTCAAGGGTTGCTCCTCGTTACCGCGCCGTGGCTGCCATAAATGGGGGGGAGGGAGGGAGTGGCAACTGGGAGGAGGGAGGGTTGGACGAATGGGACGGCTGGCGGGGAGGGGCCGCTGGGGACACAGTGGCTGGGGAAGCTGGAGTGGAAACAAAGGGAACGGAACGGTGAGGAGGAGGGGGAAGGAGGGAGGGGCCGCAGGGGACACAGCGGCTGGGGAAGCTGGAGTCGAAACAAAGGGAACGCAACGGTGAGGAGGAGGGGGAAGGGGACGCAGGGACGCAGCAGCTGGGGAAGCTGGAGTGGAAACAAAGGGAACGGAATGGTGAGGAGGAGGGGGGAGGCAGGAGGGGCCGCAGGGGATGCAGCAGCTGGGGAAGCTGGAGTGGAAACAAAGGGAACGGAACGGTGAGGACAAGGGGGAGGAGGGAGGGGCAGCAGGGGACTCAGCGGCTGGGGAAGCTGGAGTGGAAACAAAGGGAACGGAACAGTGAGGAGGAGGGGGGAGGTGGGAGGGGAAGCAGGGGACGCAGCGGCTGGGGAAGCTGGAGTGGAGACAAACGGAACGGAACGGTGAGGAGGAGGCGCTGGGCGGCGGAGCGGGGAGAGACCTGCCTGCTAAAGCTAAAGACCTTTTAGCTTCAAAAGGCCAATAGCATCACCAATAAAATCTTTGGAATGTAACAAATGGATGCTCTAGTGCTCATACATTTGTTTTGATCGAGATGGATCTACGTTTTCTATTTGTCAGCTTGCTGGCAAACTATCATCATCAACACTTGGTACATCAGGTTACACATTAACATTCTTGTAATATTATTTTGAACCAGCTATAACATTGCTTGTTTAACTTTATTGACATCAATTAACTTTTGTCAAAATGTTTTATTCTTAGTCAGTACACTATTTACCAGGATAATAAGTGGCTCTTCATTGTCTTTGTATGTTCCTGCAGTATCAACAATTTGTTACCGTCTAATGGCAAATGCATTACTATTCCTTTAAGGTTTTTCAATAACTCTGCTGGATGCAGTTTACCTGTTTTTGGTTCCAATAGTAGAAATGCTTGAAATGGATGCACAGATTGTATAAAGATTCATATACATGTAAATCGCGTAGTTTTTCTGGAAGAATCACAAATTCTAACCTGGTGTTCTCTGATCTTCTAACTTATCATAGCAGTACTTACATATAACTTGATGAATGGACAAGCCACAACCCTCCTTTACAAATAAATAAGCAGCACATTATTGCCAGTTTTCTCTGTTGTTCCCTTCAGTTTTGGAAAATACATCAACTTTTTGGCCCTCATTATGACACTGACAGTAAGTCCCGCTTACTGCAATGCTGACTGCCGCCAACATACCGTTGGCGCGGCGGTTTACCTCTACCTATATTACGACACACACATACCAATCCGTCACTATACAGCCACAAACACAAGTCCGCCAGCCCAACGGTCAGTGACAAATTGGCGGTACCAAAACCCACACCGTTACGCCAACAGAACAACGTCCACAGCATTATGACCCACGAATCACTGTGGCGGACATTCAATGACGCTAAACTATTGGTGGTACATACCGCCGTGCTCAAAATACACATACTCAAACAAAACAACACTACATTGCACAATTCAAACTACACACACCTGACACACATACACACACCACACCCACACACCCACACCACTATAAAATACACACACACACAATATCCATAACCCTTTACGAAGAAAAAAAAATGCCAACTGAGAGAGATAGATCAAGAGCACCCACAGAACCAGAGCTACATAACACCATCACCCATACAACATCCATGCACCTTACAACACACACCCCAACACATCACCCCACACACCCTCACACACACCACTCACACTACCACCCATGGCACCACAAAGACACCCCAGGTTCTCAGAGGAGGAGCTAAGGGTCATGGTGGAGGAACTAATCCGGGTAGAGCCACAGCTATTCGGATCACAGGTGCAACAGACATCCATTGCTAGGAAGATGGAGCTATGGCAGAGAATTGTGGACAGGGTCAACGCCGTGGGACAACACCCAAGAACAAGGAATGACATCATGAAGAGGTGGAATGACCTATGAGGGAAGGTGCTTTCCGTGGTAGCAAGACACCAAATAGCAGTACAGAGGACTGGCGGTAGACCCCCACCTCCTCCCCCACAATTAACAACATGGGAGAAGCAAGTCTTTGCAATCATGCATCCTGAGGACCTGGCAGGAGTAGCAAGAGTACTGACTCTGGTAAGTCAACTCTTTAATAATTTCACCACCCTACCTGAATGTCATCACATACCCCCACCCCTACCCTCACCCCATCACTCCACCACCTCACATACATCCCACCATCACAACCCACGCATCCCAATACCAAGATCTGCATGTAACACCAATGCACAGACCCCAATCATAGACCTGCATGGACACCCATCACCAAAGCATGCACACTAGAGACAATCACCTAGCCTACAAAATGACTACTCACACAAGTCTAAGCTGCCAGTGCAATCACAACCATAGAGGGCAACACACCCATGCTCAAGATGTCACACGCAGAAACAATAACACTGCATTTACATCCCCACAGGTCCCCCACCCAATGTTACCGGAGAGGAGGTGCCAGCAACATCCAGTCCCCCCACAGAAGAGGCCCACAGTGATGACAGCAGCTCTGGACGCCTGGATCTGGATAACCAACCTGGCCCATCAGGGACCTCTGGACAGTCGGTTACCCAGCCACAGTCCCATACCACCACAGAGCCTCCCCCCTCAGGAAACACCAGCACACCACCCACCCAGCGGGCCCATACCTTTGTCCCCAGGACATGTCAATCAGCAGTGTGTCCATCACTACAGGGACCCCCAGGACACCCCACAAACCCAGGACAATCAGGGACTTGGGGTCAGTGGCAGTGGGAACACGGTTCAGGGGACAGAGGCACAGGACAACAGGGAAGCTGGGAGGACTGCTGTCTGACAAGGGGAGGACATGCCCAGGGAACTGACTCTCCAGGAGGCACTTGCAGGGATCCTGGGAGCATACCACCATTCCCAGGAGACGATGGGCCAGATACTGGACAAGTTGCAGGAGACCCAGCGGCTGCAGGAGGGACAGTACCTGGGGATCAGGGAGGACCTGAAGGACACCGACACCACCCTGGACACCATTGCAGTGGGGCTGGCAGACATGGCCAACCCCATGAGGGAGACAGTGGCACACCACTGGCCTCCTGACACTAGCCACACCAATGAACAGCCCTCCACCTCCACTGCCGCTAGCGAACAGGAGGCCCCGCCACAAGAACAACAGGCCACCAGCACCACTCCCCCTGCAGAAGGAGAACCACCCCATAAACAGTCCCTGCGATCCAGGCAGAAGCCAGAGAACATTGTCAACACCCCCATCAGGAAATAGTCCTGTATGGATGGACATGTGGAAATGAGGTAATTCCGCTGACGTTGTGCGCCGTTGCGGGAGGCGGTCGAGTACCGCTGTGTAACTTCTCATTAGTTGTCATTGGGCCCTATGAGTTAGAGTGGCCAATGGTGATGTACGCTGGTGGTGACGGTATGCACCGCCGCGTACGTAACCGCCATTTTCTATCTTTTCAATCACTTGCTACCTGACCTTCAACAGGAGAGGACCTACACTGCAAATGCTGCTGTGACCTGTGTCCGGAACCGACCATGGCTCGTGTAACTGGGACAGGGGTCTGTGGGTCTCAGGTATGCTGTTGGCTTTAGGTATTCGTGTCCATGGCCTGGTGACTAGCATTGTGACTGGTAGTGCATTGCCTAGTGCGTAGGGCCGTTCCCTGTGGATGTGTGTGTTGTGTACGGTAACGGTGGTTTTGAACAGCCATTGAAGTGTATCCTTTGTCTTCCCCCCTATTTGTTTTGTCAGCCTGTCCTTCTGTGCATTAGCATCATCTGGCGGAGGAGCAGACTCACCGGCGACTAGAGGAGCTGCATCCTACATGGCCCCGGAGGCCGAATCCACCAACGGGGAGGGCACCAGTGGGATGGAGGACGAGGGGAGCACCACGGCGGCGTCAGGAGGGGACAGTTCGGACAGTGATACCTATTCCGATGGAAGCTCCCTGGTGGTGGCGGACCATTCTGTGCCCACCCCAACTACAGGTACAGCCGCCATGACCCGTACCAGCACCTCCCTCCCAGCAGCCCCTCAGTATGTTTCCCGTGCCTGCTCAACCAGGAGGGTGGGCATCTCCTTCACCCCAGGCACCTCAGGCCCTGCCCCAGTTAGCCCTGCTACCCTGAGTGAAGAGGCTATTGACCTCCTACGATCCATCTCTGTTGGGCAGTCAACCATTGTGAATATCGTTCAGGGGTGGCAGCCCATTTTCAAAATACAAATGCATTCCTGGAGTGCATTCACTGTGGCATGGCGGCCCAACAGAGATCAATCCAGGCTCTGGCCTCCTCTCTGATGGCAGCCATTGTCCCTGTTACCCGCCTCCCCCCTCCAACTTCCTCTATCCAGTCCCATTCCCCTCAACCCCAGCCTATCCCAAGCACACAGGCAGACCAGCATGCACACAAGGCAACACACAAGAGTGGCTCAGGCAAACACAAGCACCACACATCATCCCACAGGCACTAACACAAACATCATCCAGATGCAGACATACCAACATCTACTGCCTCCACCATGGCCCCCTCCTCCTCATCGTCCACCTCCCTCCCAATAGCGTCTCCACTCACACCTGCATGCACTACATCCCCATCCACTACCTCCATCACCAACACGCCTATCAGTACACACCTCTCATTGGCAGCCACCACCCCCACATCCATGCAAACGTCCCCTGTGTCCTCTCCCACTGTGTCTTTGCCCCCTCCTCCCAAAGTACACAAACGCAAGCGCTCAGACACCCAACAGCCATCCACCTCACAACAGCATCCAGCCCATGCACCTGCACCCAAACACAGCAGACAGACACCTCCTGCAACCACTTCCTTTTCCTCTACTCTCAAACCGTCACCCTCTTCCCACCTGAATGTCCCTAAGAAGCTTTTCCTCTCCACTGTTGACCTCTTCCCTCCCCCTCCCCCGTCCTTCATGTCGGCCCAGGGTGGTCAGAACCCAGGCGAGCACCTTAGCCACCCAGTCAACGGCCACAGTAGTGTCGACAGCTACTACAGGTGGGAGAGGATCCCGGGAACCAGCCAGCAGTACTGAAAGTGTGCTTGCACCAGGTGCGTCAAGGAAGGGCAAAGAGGCACCACCAGGTGTGAAAGGGAAGGGCAAGGAGGCACCACCAGCTGTAAAAAGGAAAGGGCAAGGAGGCACCACCAGCTGCGAAAGGGAAGGGCAAGGAGGCACCACCTTTTACAAAAGGGAAGAGCAAGGAGGCAGCACCAGCTGCGAAAGGGGCTCTCACCAGCAGCCAGAAAGGACAGGAGGCCTGGTGCTGGGACTCATTTGGAGCCCCCACTGCCAACCATGGCAATCCGAGACTGCAGGGGAAAGGCTGGAGCCTCCCCCCACCACTGCCAGCACCACCACCAGTACCGCCACCATCACCACCAGCATCACCACTGCCAGCAGCAGCAGCCCCAGTGGGAAGTCGTCCGAGGCTGCAGGGGAAGGGCTGAAGCCTCCCCCCACCACTGCCAGTACCCCCAGCAGCATCACTGCCAGCAGCAGCAGCCCCAGTGGGAAGCCGTCCGAGGCTGCAGGGGATGGGCTGCATCCTCCCCCCACCACTGCCAGCACCGCCAGCAGCACCACTGCCAGCAACAGCAGCCCCAGTGGGCAGCCGTCCGAGGCTGCATGGGATGGGCTGGAGCCTCCCTACACCACTGCCAGCACCACCAGCAGCACCACTGGCAGCAGCAGCAGCCCCAGTGGGCAGCTGTCCAAGGCTGCAGGTGAAGGGCTGGAGCCTCCCCCCACCACTGCCAGCACCGCCACCAACACCGCCACCAGTACCGCCAGCAGCACCACTGCCAGCAGCAGCAGCCCTAGTGGGCAGCCATCCGAGGCTGCAGGGGAAGGGCTGGAGCCTCCCCCAACAACTACCAGCCCTGACAGCAGCCCCACCACTGCCACCACTGAGCAGCCGTCACCGCCGGTAGGCAGTGTGTAGTCCTGCCTCCATGGGCTGTAGTGCGTCCTGGACCGGGCAAATCCTATAGGTGTGACACCCAGGTGAGAGACTGTGACCTTGCACTCCCCAAGATCTGCATCACAACACAAGTTACAGAACCAGTGGAAGAAGCCATCCACTCCCTGCTCCAGAACCAGTGGAAGAAGCCATCCACTCACCCCATCTTTCACAGGATGAAGCGCAGTGGGCACAAGGCTCCCTCCAGAACCAGTGGAAGAAGCCATCCACTCAACCCATCCTTCCCAGGATGAAGCACACTGGGCACAAGGCCCCCTCCACTACCAGTTGAAGAAGCCATCCACTCACCCCATCCTTCCCAGAATGAAGCACACTGGGCACAATGCCCCCTCCAGAACCAGTGGAGAAGCCATTCATTAGAGACACTGTGGCCTTGCACTACCCAGGACCAAGCAGTGGGCAAACCACCCATTTGAGAGACTGTGGCCTTGCACTCCCTAGGACCAAGCAGTGGGCAAACCACCCACTTGAGAGACTGTGACCTTGAACTCCCCAGGACCAAGCAGTGGTCAAACCACCCACTAGAGAGACTGTGGCCTTGCACTCCCCAGGACCAAGCAGTGGGCAAACCACCCACTTAAGAGACTGTGGCCTTGCACTCCCCAGGACCAAGCACAGGGCATGTTGCCCCCTCCAGGACCAGTAGCGTTGTACCATCTTCTGGCTGAGATGCCCCCTATTCCCCATCCCCCTGAGGTGCCTGTGTACTTTCGACCTGATGTCCCACCATTGTTCTCACCGTGTTTTTGCAGGAGTGAGGTGGGGCCTTGGCCAATGTGTTGTGGCCCTGTGGCACACGAACATTGAAAATTGGGCAGTGTCCCTCCATTTGTAAATATGTATATACGTTTGATAATTGATGCACTTATTCATGTTCTTAAATCGTATGGCACTTAATTTCTTCTAATCATTTTGTCCTTGCATTATTCCTGAGGGGTTCGGGGTGGATATGTAATGTTACTGCATCTAGTTGTGTGCATGGTGTTGGGGGTGAGGGTGTTGCATGTATGTGTCACTCTGTTTTTCCTCCCCCCCTCCCTTGTGTGCTAGGCAGCAGAACTCACCGTGGTCATCTTCGTCGGCGTTGATGTTCATAATGCAGGAAAAGGTAGACAAGCATGGGGAAGATGTGCAACTCGGGCTCCATGGCATCATGGCTCTTCTCTGAGTCTCCAGACATGAGTCCTTTGACTTCTGTGTTCTGTTTCCACCATGTTTTTGATGTCATTGGTACCACCCCAGAAAAGGTGGCAGATAGGCCTGCCTTAATACAGTGGGTGGTACATTGTTTTCCGCCTGGCTGTTGCTTCCACCGTGGCGGTCGGTGTGTTAAAGTGGCTGTCGGTCTGAGCGGTTTCCGCTGTGGTCATAACTCCATTTTTGTTACAGCCTGTCTGTTAGTGGTATTACCGCCACTTTATCACTGACCGCCAGAGTTGTAATGAGGGCCTTTGTGTTTGATTTTTGTAGTGAATGCATCTACAGCAAATGTAAACATTGGTTAGTTTCTCAGAACAAGCTGTATTAAACTTTATAATCTCTTGTTAAAAATTCTCAGTAGCAATACCTGAACTCTCTTCATCAATACCTATACCTAAGAATTCCTCATTCTCCCTAGAATCCTCTCCAAGACCAAAGAACCAGAACTTCACATCCTCACAACTTTTCTACCTCATGTACGGTACCAAGCAAAAGTACTCTATTCATCTCTCCTAAACATAACACTGGGGACTTCACATAGTAAAGTCTCCTAACTAAACTTCTTATTTTTTAAATGTGTACTGCCAATATTCTAAAGTGGTGAAAGGTGCTTTCGCACAGTTTTTTGGAAATGTATGTCCTTGTAAATTTTTATACTTTCTTACTTTGCAAGGATCCTCTGAGATTTCCACATGGAAAGGAACGTATAAAAGTTCATAATAAATAAATAGGTTGCTGGTGAATGTTACAAATACTGCTACAGTTCCATTTGTAAACAGGGCCCTGTCTGCACCTTTCCTGAACCTCTTCAGCTATCACTTCTTCCATATTTCTAGGAACAATCTCCTCTTTTTCAAAGGGACTCCCATCCTTCATTTCATAACATCAACCATTTAAATTAACTGCATGTACTAATGTGTGCTCTTGCAATTAACCTTCTTCATTAAAGAAAGGTTCTGTATTGGAGGTATGCTTCCATTCATCACTAAATATTTTTCAAAGATTACTCCTATTAAAACATCTTTTCATTTGCATGACACTGTTTTATCTAGCGCCTTCATTCTTTTGAGTATCAAAACAAAAAGCTTCCTCTTAAAGGAAAATGCCTTATCAACTACATTCTCAATACATTTTGTTTGTTTCAGTACTTGGCCCTCTTTTTATTCTGCTTCATATCTTTCATTAGATTCTGAATTACTCTACCACAGAACATTTTAGATCTAATTTCTTTGAGGTGTTGCTGCCTTCTGATATTATGCAAAACAAAAATCAACATATTTACATTTCCCTGACACACTGTTCAATAATATATGTTAAATATTTCATTATAATACAAAGAGTAACATCACTCTCTGGTAGACACTCTCCATATTTAGATTTTTGTGTTTAAATCAATCCATGGGAGCCTCTTTTCTTATAGGTGTGAGTAAGGCCCTATTTTGACATGGTAGCCCCTCATGTTTTCCTGGAAAATGATGTGGTTTCAGACTGTAAGTACCCTGGGCTCCTGCTAAACAGGTTCCCAGGGCCAGATCTGTTCCCCAAAACTGTACTATGCATTGGCACTTCAGCCACCCGTGTAAGTCCGTAGTAAATGGTACCCCTGGTGCCTAGGGCATGGCCTATTGTGCTACTCTGAGAGGCCCCACACCAGACACATGCAGACTGCCTTTGCAAATGCATTACAAGGTGAATTTAAAAGTTTCAAACTGGACATGCCACTCACCAAGAGTGCCCTGTTCACTAACACTGCATTGACTATAGGTTAGTCACCCCTCTGGGAGGCCTTACGGTCCTAAGGCAGGGTGCACTATAATATATGTGAGGGCATATGTGTGCATGAGCAAATATGCACATACTGTGTCTTTACAAAACCTTAAGACATCATAAGTGTACATGGAAGGCATAGTAAGCACATGTACTGAACACTGGTCATTAAGAGCTCCCCAGCTACATGATGGCCTCTCTTAAAACTGGGTTGGTTGGTATCAAACAACTCAGAATGATAAACCCACTCTGATGCCAGCATTGGATTTATTATACCATGTACCCAAAGGGCACCTTAGAGGTGCCCCCAGCAAAACCTACCAGTCCTGGCATGGTCGCTGACTGTTTTTTTACCAGCCTGCCACCACCAGACCGAAGTCTGGACTTCAGGGTGAGAGTCTCTGCTTTCAGGAGTCAGAAAGCAAAGCCTTTCTTGGGTGGAGGTGTTACACCTCCTCTATCAGGCAGGCACCCTGGCCCAGCAGTCAGCTCCAAAGGCATTACTATGCTTTGACTCTACTGCTAGCAGAGGATGGTCACCAAATGGTTTCCCCCCAATATGAGTGGGAAATCCAGCAGGAAAACTTAGTCAGACTGGGAGGAGAGGACCCCCTCAGTCTGCATCACCCCTCACATGTGGCAGACAAAGTGACCATTTCATTTCATTTTCCTCCATCTTGGATGGAAGGAAAATAGCCAATCAGGGTTAGGGATGTGATTCCTTCACACAGGAAGTTACCACATAGTGGGTGTAGCCTCCCTAAGGTAGGTGGTCCCTAGATCTGCAGATCGGATTTGATGGACACAAGAAGACCACTGACAAAGAAGACCCAAGGCTCGAGAACAGAAGTCCTGCTGCAAGGAAGGAAAAAAAGATGCCAAACCCTACCTACTGCACGTAGGACTCAACAGTAGTGGCTGAGGGGTCAACTGGACAATGAATGGGTTCTAAGAAACCTCAGATGACCTCCAGCCTTCTGAAAATTCTCTATAACCTCCCACTGAGTGGAGGCATCACTCCCTGCACCCTGCAGGCAAGAAAATAGTGAAGTCTAGTTCACTGACCGGCCACTGACCAACAATCCGGACAGAGCAGCATAGCCACATTCCACCCAATTGCCCAAGAGGAAAAACCCTGCCAGTGTGCCAAGTTTGGTGCACTGCATCCTTCAGTGGCTGAGACGTGCTGCAGCCTAGGGCACTGGACCCCCAACATCGAACACCCAGAAGAAAAGTTAACTCTGGACTTTCCAAGGACCAGAAGCAAGCACTAGTCAAGAGACTCCAGAACAACCTGCCAGAGTGGCCTTGCTGACTTGCAATCCACCCTCAAAGTGACCTGCAGCTGGCTCCAAGGACTCATAGATGCATGACCTTTAACGGACCTGCACTGCACCCAGCCTCCCTGGTCCCTGCATCGGAAACCCAGCTGTGCTCTAGGGATCCCTAACCCCTTTCAACCTCTACACTCCAAAGGGACCCACCAGACTTACCTTTAAGTTCACCTGTGAAGTGTGTTTCCAGGTGGTCCCCTTCTCTGTTCAGCACCAGCTCCAAGACATTCAGCTGCTGCACCCGCTTGAACCAGGAGTTGCCCAAACATATTCAGCTGGCCCACAGGACATCTCAACAGCCTCAACCAAAAAACAGAAGGTGACACTTGTGAGAGCATTGCCTAATTTTATATGCTTTTTTAAAGATTTCTCCCATGGATTCCTAAGGTGTGTAATTATGCACAAAAAGACTATTTTTGCTAAACTTTGAAAAATCAGAAATAAAAAAAGTACTTACCCGATTTTAGTGATCTTGGTCTTTAAAATGTTCAAAAAATCTGAAGTATTGTTATAAATTAATCTTCAGTTATTCTTTTGAGTATGTGCCCACATTTATTGATACTGAGTACAGCAATAGCTTAGCACATCTCCAAGATAAGCCTAACTACTCGCCCACACTATCACAAAAACAGAGCTTTAGGTGGTCTGCTTTTTATCTCTGGATACCAAAGTGGGGTTGCTTGGACTCTTTGTGCAGTGCACGTCTTTTTCTTAAACTATAGAGAGAGCCAGCCTCCTGCAATAGTCATCAGTGTCTGACTCAGTGTTTCACTACATGCATCAGTGTTTGCTTGGGTTTCTTACTGTAACTATTAGTGTGTGACTCTGTATATTATCACATACATCACTATGGTGGTCATTCCAACCCTGGCGGTCCATGACCGCCGGGTTGGAGGACCGCGGGAGCACCGCCGACAGGCCGGCGGTGCTCCAATGGGCATTCCGACCGCGGCGGTAAAGCCGCGGTCGGACCGGCAACACTGGCGGGCTCCCGCCAGTGTACCGCCGCCCATTGGAATCCTCCAAGGCGGCGCAGCAAGCTGCGCCGCCGAGGGGATTCCGACCCCCCCTACCACCATCCAGTTCCCGGCGGTCCGCCCGCCGGGAACCGGATGGCGGTAGGGGGGGTCGCGGGGCCCCTGGGGGCCCCTGCAGTGCCCATGCCACTGGCATGGGCACTGCAGGGGCCCCCGTAAGAGGGCCCCTAAATGTATTTCACTGTCTGCTGCGCAGACAGTGAAATACGCGACGGGTGCAACTGCACCCGTCGCACAGCTTCCACTCCGCCGGCTCGATTCCGAGCCGGCTTCATCGTGGAAGCCTCTTTCCCGCTTGGCTGGCGGGCGGCCTGAAGGCGGCCGCCCGCCAGCCCAGCGGGAAAGTCAGAATTACCGCCGCGGTCTTTCGACCGCGGAACGGTAACCTGACGGCGGGACTTTGGCGGGCGGCCTCCGCCGCCCGCCAAGGTCCGAATGAGGGCCTATGTCTCTAGCTACATTAATGTGTGCATAAGTATGACTCTTGGTACGTCAGCATATGCATCCGTCGATCTATGGGTGTTGTGGTGCTACCACTCACCTGAAAAAGAGTCTGCCGAAGCGATGACTGTTCTCCCGACCTCCTGAGGCACCTCTCAGTGCTGCTGATTGCACCATGAGCCCCAACAGGTCCAGCCGGGTGTGGTTCTTCGGGTTATGGAGGACTGTCAGTGGAGCCCCTGGAAGTTGGCTTTCTGTGATGAATTACGGTATTGGTGAAGCTATGTGCTATTAGGAGACTGTTTCACAACATTCAATAAAGCATGTACTGGTCACATTAAACAGCATTCTAAAAGGCATGCACTGATCTCATCAAATCTGACTAACTCACTTGGTAATCAGCAACTTGGCCCTCTCTCTCTACTCACAGAATAATATATACAAAAGGTGACACAATCTGAATGTCTCTAAACAAAATAGGAAGTTCTGCAAGTCTCTTTCATGGATCTGCACTTTCACATTAGGTTTTATATGGTAAAACTACAACATAAAATGAGTTACAATACCAAAAGCAAGAAAGCTCACATTTAGAGTATTCCTAGCACTGAATTGCATAACCAGCATTAACATAAAATGAATTACAATACCAAAAGCAAGTAAACTGATACATAAAGTAATCCTAGCACTGAATTGCGTAATCACTATTAATACAAAAAATAAACAAGTGGAAGATAGTAAAGTTCTGTCACAGTTCTCAGTTACAGAACGAAATTTGTCAAGGCCCCCGTGTTAAATCTGTTATTCAACCCTCATCAAAGCCCTCACTCATAAATCTTGTCTGTGGCCTTTCAAAGTCTCAGGAAGGCTAGAGTGCAACCAGTCTCAGTTTTCAGCTTTCACCAAAAAACAAAGCGACCATAGCAAAATTCTACACAAACAGATTCCAGACAGCATGCTCTACTTAGCTGACAGAAGTGTGTTCTTTCCAGAAGATCTCTGCTGAGGCTCTTTGCTGCCAGCCAGAGGGCAGCTGGTGGGGCCTGGAGGGAATTCCAGAGTGCAGAGGGCTTTCCTTGCCAGACAGGAAGAAAGCCAAGCAGAGTCATGTGCACAGCAACAGTATTTATAACCAGTATGACATTGTCGTGTAGGCTCTCATTATCCTAATGAGACTACTGGATTTTGAGCGGCAACATCGTTCACAGTGTGGGGGACTAAGTGTGACCCACGGTGAAGGACCCTTGTCACTCTAAATCTGGTTTTAGCTCCGGCTAACTAGCAGTGCCTCATCTCTCCCAAAGGGAAGAGACAATTGGGCAGCCAAGCGCATGACATGTTAGTACTTCTCAGGGAAGTCGTGGTCACTCAGGTCACAACCGCTTCTCTCATACATGGTACGGTCTCATATGTAAATGACAAAGGCAGTTTAAGTTTTAAAGATTGGTTTAATAAAACAACTGCATTTTAGATAGCAAAGCGTGAGCTGCAATAACCAGAACTACACAACACAGTAGGATTAAAATAGTAATGATGAGAGTGAAGCACAAGAATGAGGCTATCATAGTGCAACTAGGTTAGATTCTCTCTAAGTTATATTCTGAGCACAGCATGTAAAGCTCTAAGCCTGCCGTTCAGGTTCCCCCGGGAGGATATCAACCCTCATACCTGAGCAAAGGCCTGTAATCTGCATCAGCATCTGCAACGGGGCAGTCATCATCTATTTGTAGGTTCCTGGTCGGAATCTCCCTCTGACCTGTACTAGGACTAGAAAGTGGTTTTATACCTAACACACAGATGTTCTAAGAAAATGTCCCTACGTAAGGATACGTATTTTCTACGAACACTAGAGACTAAACTTCTACCACGTTTACCGGCAATGTACCAGACTGTAGCCTTGACTGAAGCACAGGGTGAGCAAGAATGCATTGTTTGAGAACACAGTGCTGAACTAAGCTAAACAGTGTGATAGAAATAAATAAAACAAGACCGAAAAAACTGGTTATTGTAAAATAACAGTGAGAGGCTGAATAAAATGTATCTAGGGCAAAGTGCACAGAGGCCTAATATGTTAACTTAACATGCATGAAGCTATATTAAAAATGGCTACACTACACCCTCCCCTTGTCTGTAGAAAGTGGTTTAAGCCAAAGCTAAAAATGCCCTAAGCTAAAATATAAGTAAAACCCTATTCAATTTCAACAAGTTGAGAGGACACACAAGCATGGTGATTTTCAATTTAAAAAATGAGCATGCAGCCAAATGCCGAATTCAAAGGATAATGTCAATTTAGAATAAGTCCAAATCAAGCATTGGTCATGGAAAGCAGGAGATTCTCCACTTCGGCAGATGACAAAACCAGAAAATCCACGACAAAGACTAGCAAGGAGCAGGTGTGTTCCAAAGCCCCAGTGTCAACCAAGGCGGCATTCCGTGCAGTGCCTATGAACAAGTTAATATCAACTTCCTCCAGGAAGGGTATCTCGTAATCAGCCTCTCAAATAAAACACAGCCGCAGCGCGCATGTCTGGTAATGATCCCTCATCGAGAATATCAACAGATCAGCATCAACCACTGGGGGGCGTTGTTGTGAGAGCCAAACGTTCAGTGCATGTTCATAAGAGCACCAACAGCACTGAAACACGGGCTGCACACAATCCAAAACCGGTCTGAATGACAGAGCCCAGTTACACTCCAAATATTCCAGGAGTGTTGCTCCAAAGTGCTGCATCATGAGTTCACGACACAGCTGCACTGATGGGAGCACCCACATTCGTCCTTGTTGGGCAGGACAGCCATTGCGGAAAAACAACAGCAACAGCAAAATGCCGGCTAATAAAGCCAAAGTGATCGGAAATCCTCAAAAAATGCTTCCAAAAATTGAATGAATAGCCGAAGGTATTAAACCGAACATGGAAGAGAAGGTGTGAACGAAACCAACACCAACGGTTTTGAAAAAATGTGCTAATCCAGCCATGCTGGAAGCATTAAATATACATCCCACATGCTCACCAAAGTGGCTCTGAAAGTTTGTATTTAACAGGGACTGTATTTCCGCTGATGACCTTGCCACCTGAAGTGCGTAGGTCTCGTGTGCAGATGTAAGGGCCACATGCATCTGAAACAGTAAAGCTTTCAGTCTGCTTAACTTGTAAAAATTCACCTTGGAAGTAGCAATGTGAGGCCAAACATCTGCTACCTTCCTAATTTTAGTGGGGGGATACAACACGTTCCCACAGCAAGTAACAACCTTAGTGACCGAAACAACGTGAACTATTCTGGCCCTCGTGCCACAACAGTCTTTACTACTGAGGAGGACGTAGCTGCCCTTTGAAAGCACCTGGAACGTGTGTTTAATCAAGGGGACTGGAAATCCCTTCAGATAGCAAGCCAAGTTTGCAACCAAGGCATTACACGCCCCATGCAAGGACAGCTGCTTACAAATCATCGAATGGCTGACTGAAGTCTCACGTTCACTGCCACTAAGAAAGACCTCTTTCATGCCGCTGAGGCGTTTGTACAAGAAGGGAAGCTCCCACACCTCATGGATGTCACTATCTCCCAACTTCTCATATCTACCTACAGGACATGTTTCAAACAAGAAGTGAATTGTAATGTAGAAATAGGCAGATTAATAACCCCGTGTATAAACCACTCTGCTGAGGGAATCTCGGCCACAGTGAATGGCAATCTTTCTAACTTTTCAATGTTGAGCATGACATAAGTCGCCTCCTTCTTAGCCATTAGTTGTCGCGTCAAATTAAATGAAAAAAATATTTCCCTGGCACTGATGTGCTGCCACGGAACGCGACCCGCCTTCAATGTCTGAAGCGTCCAACCCAACTGCATAATGGACCTGGTCTGACTCTATCCATGATATAAAGAAGACATATCAGATCTTATAATGTCTATAACAGAAGAAACAATGTTGTTTATTGTATATATCCGGTCAGACAAGTTGTGAATTCCATTATCCACAACAGCTAATGCATTTTTCATATTTTCTTGATCTATCTGCCTTAACCGGGCTGCAGCCTCTTGTTGGGAAAGTTTCCATATTTCATTGTATACTTCATACAAGAAACGCTTCCTACGTGGTGTCTTCGGGCCTGACAAAATATCTTGTAAGTCGGTGTTATTAGACAGGAGAGTGAGATGAGTCTTAACTGCATCTAGCGAGGATGACTTTAGCCATTGCTGGCACAATTTCCCCACACTATGTCATAATTATTTCAGCATGTTCTGGTGAGGGTCTGACCTACTCGTTCGGAAACCCCCCGAGGAGGTGACAAAACATGAATGGCACCCGTTGGTATCTATTGACCACAATAACCACCCGCCTGGACGTGTCAGTGAAGTGTTAAATGTACCATTCTGGACCCATTCAGTAAGCTCACTAAAAGATGCATTTGTGTGCTTTTGCCAGTAATCAAATTGAGCAGGGGCAGGGACGCTAGGCATGTTTAATTCTCTGATTATAGCTAAACCTAAGCAGCTGGTCTGTTGTACTGTTTTATTTAAAAAAATCATTTGAACGGGAATGAGACATGCTCTAAACAATGTTTCCCTACCCTTAGTTTGCCAATTTTTTGTTCCCCAAACGCTTTTCAAATAAAAAATTTTGGACCAATATTCATAACCTTCAATTGATAACCAGGAAACGAATATATAAATTTCGTGTTGTCAATAACATTTGTTTATCCTTAGTCGGAGTTAACTTAAAATAATATGACTCAGCATTCTTTTGATGAGGCCCAGAAAAATACGTGAATTTATCAAAATAAGTTTTGGAACACCATTGCGGGGGAGTTGGGCAATGTTCCCATTGCGTATAGCCAAATATTGTTTTTGGACTGCTGGCTTTATGTATGAAGTGGTGCCCATAATAATTATAGCAAAACATGTCACCATAATTGTCTCTAAACTGGTAAACATCTTCATTTTTATAGACAGTGTAATATTGCAATTCTGTCATCATTGAGTCAACTCTCTTCACATCTCAATCATCAGATACAATGCCTGGTATGACTATATCATTCATAGATAACTTTAGCACATATGGTATTTGAATTATTTCAGTGGGACCGTATGTATCAAACATTACTTTATCCCACAAAATCCCATCCGGAATTGGCACTGCAGAAATGTTCACAAAGGACAAGTCTCTTCGAACCTCATGTGATGAAAAATGTGGTTTCAACACCTCCTCCACCTGTTCAACCGATGATCTCTCGGGAAGAAAATGACCATGTATCAACAGAAAAAATGTAACGACAAACCCAATCCAAAGAAAAAATACTAGCATAGTCAATAAAAGCCACAGATAGTTCCATGGAAAAACAAAATACGTATCTTTAAGCCAACGCATCAGCTTACATGGACCTGACAGGTCAGCAGTCGGAGAGGCGAACGAGTCCGATAGACCATCGTTGTTGTCGGCAAAGTAACCAGAGGCAGTTCGTGCAAAAGGGGTCGCAGTAGTCAATGGAGGAGTTGGTGTTTCCCACAGTGGTATACTGTAGACAGCACCATTTGTCACGTTCGTAGTCATGGTGACTTGATCAAATGTTTCTAAGTTGGTCGTTGTTAGTGGAACTAATGCGAGATCATCATCCACCCTCCCCAAGCTAGCTCGAGCAGTCAACAGTGTTGGTATAGACAACTTGAAGCAGAACTTCTTCTCCAGTAGTGAGAGGGATTCGGGAACTACGGGATATTCCTCTTGGTCGGCTGTGTAGAATCGGCCACATGTCATAACTTGACATTGTCAATAGAAACAAAGCGATTTTCTTTGGCACCTCGCAACGTGGATAGAATAACAGTTCAGGTTCAGTGTATCCCCAACACAGGGACTGGTGCACGATAAGAAGGGCCAAATTCTTCTTTACCGCAACCTTTTCACGCACAAGATCCCCAACCCTGGGAATCCAGCCGGTAGGTGTTACTGGCACATCCTTAATTCCTGTGGAGGCAGCACTTTTAGAAGAGTTAACTTCACGGAACCGCTGTAATTCCTGTAAAACAGTGACACGATCATTTATGTCAAAAGGTGTTTCTGCCGCCTCCACACCAGGACCATCAAGATCCGGAATGAACATTTGTGTTCCGAACAGGAACTCATATGAAGTACAACCCCCCAGGGACCTTCGAGGCAGGTTATTAAGTGCTCTCTGAACTCCATACAGGTGGGATAGCCAACTACGACCCATACCTAAGACTCTGGCTGTTAAGGATTGCTTTAAATTGCGGTTTAATCGCTCCATGACAGAACTTCCCTCGGGATGAAATGGAGACGAGTACTGGAGCTGGACCCCCAACAAAGCCATGGTGTCCCTGAATGCCCTTGAGGCAAAAGCAGGGCCCTGGTCCGAAAAGAATGCCGCAACTGCATATGTACCGACAAAGACTCCCAAATCTTCAATAACAGTCCGAACGTCAGCGGAGCCCTGTGGCCACACCCACACAAATCTGGAGCAGGAATCAACAGTGACTAGTATATATTTATATGCACTATCCGGTGTTAATGGACCACAATAATCCAGGTACACACATTGTAATGGTCTGTTTGATATTAAGAGGGGTGTCTGCGGCGGGCGCTTAGCTGTTGAAACTTTAATTTGTTGACAGATGTCACAACAAAGGACATACTGCTTGGTCTCTTTATAGAGACCAGGCCACCAATAACGGGCCTGTAATAGCGAAATTGTAGCTGCTACGCCAGCATGTGCAGATGCCACTCCCTCATGTGCTGCCTTAATCAATTGTGGTCTTACATCTTTATTGGGGATGTCGCGTACGCCTACGTCTGGAATTTTAACTTCAGCGTTCAGCATACTTCCCATCAAGTATTGGTATTTATTAGGAAATCCTTTAGGATAAGGCGTGCCATCAACCGTAGGTTTTATAGCAGCCATAATATGTGTCTGGTTTGGAACTCAAACGAGTCACTGCAGCTACAGTGGCAACTGCCACTGCCGACTTTGCGGCTTCATCAGCCAAAGTATTTCCAGCAACATGTATTCCAACGCGCTGGTGCCCAAGTGTATGCACAACATGGACCTTAGGTAGCGTCTCTTTCAGGTCCGCCACCTTCCCCCACAGTAGTCTGTGTTTTATGGTGTTGCCTTTCGAATCTCTGAACCCATTCAAGCGCCAGTAATGCAGGTATTCATTAAAGGACTGGACGCAATAATACGAATCACAAACAACCAGGGTGAACTGTGTCGGATCCGTATGTTCTAGTGTCAGTAGTAGAGCTTTTAGCTCAGCCAATTGTGCTGTACAATCTCCTAAGGTCTGGGTATAGGTATGTCAGGGACAGAATTTCTCCCCCTCCATATAGCCACTCACAACCACACATGCAGAAGAATATTGATGTTTTGTACCAACCGTCGGTTGTGCAGAGCCATCGGTGTACATGACTACCTGATATTGATCAATAGACAATGTGTCAGTGGGAACTGGATATTCAACTTCATATTGTAGAAATTCCTCAGTTTCTAACTTTGGGTCAAAAATGTAGTCTACATCAGTGGCTGTCAAGGATGTGGCCCATTGTATCCATCTTGGGTGGAGTGCTTTTGCGTTCAGGACGCTTGGGGGCATATTTATACTCCGTTTGCGCTGAATTTGCATCGTTTTTTTCGATGCAAATTCGACGCAAAACTAACTCCATATTTATACTTTGCCGTTAGACATGTCTAGCGCCAAAGTTCATGGAGTTAGCGTCATTTTTTTGCGTGAACACCTTCTTGCGTTAATGATATGCAAGGTAGGCGTTCCCGTCTTAAAAAATTACTCCGATGCATATGCGTCGTATTTATACTCCTGGGCAAAAATGATGCCCGGGAGTGGGTGGGTCTAAAAAACCCGCATTAGCGCCGGATTTTAGCGCCTGGGTCAGGGCAGGTGTTACGGGACCTGTGGGCTCAGAATGAGCCCAGAGGTGCCCTCCTCTGCCCCCAGGGACACCCCCTGCCACCCTTGCCCACCCCAGGAGGACACCCAAGGATGGAGGGACCCACCCCAGGGACATTAAGGTAAGTTCAGGTAAGTATTTTATTTTTATTTTTTTTGTGGCAAAGGGGGGCCTGATTTGTGCCCCCCTACATGCCACTATGCCCAATGACCATGCCTAGGGGACAGAAATCCCCTGGGCATGGCCATTGGGCAAGGGGGCATGACTCCTGTCTTTGCTAAGACAGGAGTCATTTCAATGGGGGTTGGGCGTCGTAAAAAAATGGCGCAAATCGGGTTGAGGCGATTTTTTTGCCTCGGCCTGACTTGCACCATTTGTGGACGCCCATACTCCATTTTCCCGCTACGCCGGCGCTGCCTGGTGTACGTTGTTTTTTTTAACGCACACCAGACAGCGCCGGCGGCTAACGCCGGCTAACGTCATTCAATAAATACGGCGCCCGCATGGCACTTCAGAATGGCGTTAGCCGGCGCTAATTTTTTGGGCGCAAAACTGCGTTGTCGCAGTTTTGCATCAAAAAGTAGAAATATGGCCCTAGCTTTTGTAACAGCCTCAAGGACTGGAATGGGAGAAATGAAAATAATGCGTTTTCCCTGGGCCAGAGGTCTCTCTTTAATAACAGCTATCCGTACAGCAGTGAGAATTTTCTCTGTGGGTGCAAATCGTTGTTCAGCAGCGGAATACAAGTGTGACTTGTATGCAATCGGGACTGTCTCACCTTCATTAAATGTGACATAAGTAAACCCAATGGCTCCAGCTCTCACCCTGATGACCAAATGTGTCTTATTGTCCCGTGTGTGTAGATGTTTCGCTGCTAGCATATCTGCTTGTAACTCACGAAGAGTATGTGTATGTTCAATTGTCCAGAATTTGCTTGAAAAATCAGGACGTATTAATTCATATAAAGGTTTTATGCGTGTAGCATAATCAGGAATGTATGTTCTGCCAAAATTTTGAAAGTCCAATAATGATTGGAGTTTCTTAATTTTGTTTGGTGGTTGCAATTGTGCACACGTTTCTAAGAATCGTGGCGCTAGGCTCTTCCCTTCATTCGACAGCTCATATCCCAGGAACAGGACGCTGAGGAAGGCAATTTTTGATTTTTTTAAATTAAATTTGTAGCCGATGTCAGCAAACCCTACAACAATGCGGGCTACCCGTCGTAAATGCTGTACTAACTCCTCATCCATGAGATGTATATCATCCACATATGACAACGCTTCAGGGTCTAACTTGTGTAAAATATCAGTCACACGAGCTGCAAACAGCCCTGGGCTGTTCTTATACCCCTGAGGCAGAATATTTTCTGGGAGCCTAGTGCACTAATGCTTGTTAAATCTCTGCTTTCAGGCGCTATAGTCTGGCAGAAAAATCCATTTGAGATATCCAAAGTTGTTTTGTATTTTTTCTGCACAATGTTGCTCATTAGTGCAGTGCTATGTGAATTTTGTATAGCATATGTACGTGTATGTCCGGTCAAATGTCTGTAGTCTAAAACTATCCTATATAAATGGTCTGGTTTTGCTACAGGAAATAAGGGACTATTCATCGGTGAGACACAGGGCTCAATCACTCCCTGATATTCTAATTGTGTAAGTATTTCTCTCACCGGTGCCCTTGCTTCATGTTTTATGGGATACTGCAGTTGTGGCTGAGGTTCACCTTTAATGGGAATTACATAATATGGAGAATCCCTGTCCCACCCTATGTGATTTCTATATAACGCAGGTGCCTGTGCGAGAGCCCATTTTATAGAATAGGACTCAGCGAGTTCCTGTGGAACAAGGGGCGAGAAGGATGGTTTAATAACCTCCTCCCCAGCTGGGCAGGTGCGGACAAAATCAGGCAGCCAATCTTGTTTGGCCAGCAAAATATCATATATCTTAACTACACGATCCCAGAAGATTGCGTGTATAGTGTGTTCAATGTCTCCTTTCAATTGTAAAGTTACTCTATACACCCTATCGGGTTCGGAGACACACATATCTGCTGTTTTTTACTTGGATGAAGTCATCAGTTGCTTTCACCTCCAGATGCTCTAGAAGATTCCGGCAAACTATTGTGACCGCTGCCGCGCTGTCTAGCAGTGCTAGAGCCCATTTCTTGTTCTTCAAGAGAACCCTCTTCCTTTGTGGCTTGTCTGACTGAGACTGCTGCCACTTTTTTTTTTTTAAACTGTTGTTTTTGTTGTACCGGTTTCTCTTCCTTCTTGACAGAAACCTCCGAAGAACGTTGTGATTCCTGTCTCGGTTTCACGTACTCTGTTCTCCGCTCTGACAGCCCACCTCTCTCACTTTTCTTTTCCGATGAGTCCTGAAAGGAAGGAGATTGGTGTGTATCAGTATATTGATATCTATCAGGCGTTTTTATATTATCTCTTGATAATACCTATTCTGCGGGGTCTCCATACGTGGAGATTCTCCCCTTTCCTTTTTAGGTGTTTGTTGTTTTTTCTCCCAGCACTTCTTAGTACCCTCAGGTTGCTGTTTAGTATTTTCTTTATTACTTTTTCCCTAAAATTGAGGTTTTTGCGGTCTAGCCCCCAGGCTATCTCGACCGATACTAGAATATCTTTCCGCTATTATTTTAGGCAGTTCCCGCTCCTGATCTTGGTGCGGAACGTCACGAAGACGCATGCGCACTGCAAGCACAACTGCTTTCCCTTTAAGATTGCTTAGGATTATTGAAGAAACCGTGGCAAAATTGCCCATCAGTTGCATTCCTAATTCTAAGGCCGGGGCAGCCCTGTATTCATCTTGAATTTGTTTAAGCACTTCCAGTAGGTTGGCTAGTGTCGGTGTACCGTGTGCCGTTCTATAGAGTGCGACAAACACCATGTCCCATGTATTACAATGTTCCACTGTGGGAACCATCCCAAAGGGTAAACACATAGTTAATATTCTATGTTTGTCCTGAGGTCCCTTATGGGGAAATACGACCTCCAGCGTGTTAATTTTTTGTGCCAGCCAAAATGGAGTCTCCTCCCGCTTTGCTGGGACTTTACCCATAATAGAATGTACAGTCACCGGATTTATACCTGGTGTTACTGCGTGTGGTTGTGCTGGAGCAGCATGCACTGGGTTTGTATTTAGTGTCTGCATTACAAATTGTACTAATCGTCTATATATTGCTGTTAAGTCAGTATATAAGCGTCGAACCTCAGCCACCGCCATATTTGCAGCCGCAGGATGAGGTGGCCAATAAAGGCCAGGTAGGACCATCATTACTTAGTGGACCTAACCTTACTGGTAATATCGTATGGGGTAGGGCACCATCAAGCCAATTATTATGTTCTTGATAAGATAGAGGTATCTCTAAATATGCGTACGCCCTGTATTGTCCAGGCGCTTTCGCTACTGTATATGTATGGAATGTATTTGTGTTCCCGTCAACTGCTGGAAATGTGACACAAGAGTAAAAAAGTTCTGTTTTATAGGCTGCGTGGGCGTCCACCACAAACATGACTGGACCACCCTGGACCATAAGGCCATGTGCTAGCAAATGTGCTGTGAGCGGTTGTCTCATGTTAAGAGCTATTTGTACAACCTGGGGATTCGCCATCAGAAAAGCACCTAGAATTCAGAGAAGGCACACCAAGATGGGTTTTTTCCTTTTAAGGTTCAAGCTTGAACAACCACCCGCTGTAAATATGGTTACCTATACGGCAGTGGTGGAAAGGCATGTAATCAGCATCAGCATCTGCAACGGGGCAGTCAGCATCTAGTTGTAGGTTCCTGGTCGGAATCTCCCTCTGACCTGTACTAGGACTAGAAAGTGGTTTTATAACTAACACGCAGATGTTCTAAGAAAATGTCCCTACGTAAGGATATGTATTTTCTACGGACACTAGGGGCTAACCTTCTACCACGTTAACCAGCAATGTACCAGACTGTAGCCTTGACTGAAGCACAGGGTGAGCAAGAATGCATTGTTTGAGAACACAGTGCTGAACTAAGCTAAACAGTGTGATAGAAAGAAATAAAACAAGACCGTAAAACTGGTTATTGTAAAATAATAGTGCGAGGCTGAATAAAATGTATCTAGGGCAAAGTGCACAGAGGCCTAATATGTTAACCTAACGTGCATGAAGCTATATTAAAAATGGCTACACTATCCTCATCAAAGCCCCCACTCATAAATCTTGTCTGTGGCCTTTCAAAGTCTCAGGAAGGCTAGAGTGCAATCAGTCTCAGTTTTCAGCTTTCACTAAAAACAAAGTGACCATAATAAAATTCTACACAAACAGATTCCAGACAGCATGCTCCACTTAGCTGACAGAAGTGTGTTCTTTCCAGAAGATCTCTGCTGAGGCTCTTTCCTGCCAGCCAGAGGGCAGCTGGTGGGGCCTGGAGGGAATTCCAGAGTGCAGAGGGCTTTCCTTGCCAGACAGGAAGAAAGCCAAGCAGAGTCATGTGCACAGCAACAGTATTCATAACCAGTATGACATGTTTTAGAAACAACCTGCTCCCTAGAGACCTTGGAGGGGTGGTGGTTGCCTGGCAACCAATAAACAAGTGAACCTGACACATTTAGAAGCAGGAGGACTTGACACAGTCACATGTGTTCAACAAGCACTGGTGAAAATGTAAGACTGTATATAGCAACAAGCATTGGTGCAAACAACTATATAGTGCAACAAGCATTGTAACATCACGTACATATCAAACATTGGCAACATCTATCCTGAAATGCAGACAGTACAATGATGTTACCAGCAACCCAGTGGTGCTACACGCAAATGATTAAAACAACGCCCCTGAGGATGTTGTCAACTTAGGCAGAGTTGTTGGGTCCTGATAATGGGTGCGCCAGTTGATGTATAAGTGTTGCGTTGGTGTCCTACTGTATGGATCAGTATGTAACTTGTTGTATCAATGTGTGTATAAATGTGTCCTTATGTGTGCTGTTGCATACATGCGTTTCTCCACATGTCTCAGTTCAGCCATCAGTGTCTGCTTGTGTATATCATGATACATATCACTGTGTACCTCTGTGTTTTTAAGTATAGGTCAGTGTGTTAATGAGTGTGCTAGTGTCTACATTACATTACTAGTGTGTGCCTAGTTTTCTAATTGTATGCATCAGCGTCTGCTGGGGTGCGTCACTCACTCAATATTTTACTGCATACATCAGTATGTACTTCAGTGTGTAACATTATGGATCATTGTGTGCCTGGATATTTTATCACATGCATCAGTGTGTATCCGACTATGTTAGTATGCGCATTAATGTGAGCTTGGGTGTATCACCGTATGCATCCACTTGTGCCTTGGCATGTCTCTGTGTATATAATTCTGGCCCTGAGTGTGTCATTCTGTGCATTGGTGTATATACAGGGATCTAGCTCTATTCACCAGTGTGTCTCTGGGTGTCTCAGTGTAACCATCAGTGAGTAGCACTATGCATCAGTGTGTCTCTGAGTGTCTCAGTGTAAGTATTAGCGTCTACCTGAGGATGTTCCTGTATGTATGAGTGTATGACTGGGTGTATCAGTGTCTGAATGAATCTGTGCCTAGTAATCCTGGTGTATACATGATTGTGTGCATTGCTTTTAAAGTCCTTTTAAACATGGATCCCTTTTCTGCTTTGTGATGCATGAAAGGGTGTTCCAGGGGTCTTCCTCGGAGTGTGTCTAAGAAACCGCCTTGGAACATAACAGAATCTGATGCATTCCCACAGTTATAAACCTGGAAGACTGTTAAATTCATATGGCACCTCATGACTAGTGTTAAAGTGATTGAACATGGACAAATGACATTATTTCTACCCATCTGTTCCTCTTTCTATGTGTAGTGTATTCCACAGCACACACTGAAATAGTAAAACACCATTTAATATTGTTTTTATTTAGGTATGTGTCCTTATTGCATAATAACACTCATCCAAGCAATGCATTCAGCCTTCAACTATGGTAGAAGGGTGTATAAATTGCTACTAGGCAGTAGCATGTATGCCAGCGCAGGGTACAACTACAAGAATGTGCCACATCTTCTTCTGATGGTGCATACCTAACATTTTGTTTGACGCAGCACAGTGCAGCAAAACGATTTGCAGAACTACCCTCTGCCAAAACTTTCAAAATGAGTTCTCACACTGCACAAGTGACAAACTACTAAATGAAACTGTAACTCTTACATTATGAGTATGTACTATACTTCATTCATCCCACATATAGCATAATTTAGATTTTACTGATTTAAACTAAAAACACACGCTAAGTCTTTGAGAGTGTTCATAAACGGAATGTGAAGTTGACATTTGAAACCACTTCTAGGATGGAAAAATCATAGATTAGAAAATAACTAGTGTTTTTCACTTTCTCACACAATAAATTCCTTACTGTGCACTTAAATGAGAGCTTCAATACCTGTTTGTCTGTAAACTTTGCACTTGTATAGCGCACTACTCACCCGTTAGGGTCTCAAGGCACTGTACGCATTCCACTGTGGAATCCCTCCTGGCTTTTCCCTGTGAGGCAAAAAGCATTGAGCATTGCAAACCTCATAACCCCACTGGGGTGGTAATGACCTAGGCACACTGACTGGAGTAGGACTGATAATCCTAATGAAGGATGCCTTTAGTTAGTACATTACACTTTCCCCTCACACAACATTTGTGTTCCCTAACGTATGCCAGAGACAGAAATGGAACTAGTCAACTAAATTTTGTCCACAGATTGAGAAAGCCAGGGAACATGATAATGAAACTGTTTCAGTGTACCTCGGAGACCATATCATTGGCTCTATTTACAATAATAACCAGTGCCATGACATGCCAGGAATATATGGAAGAGATGGTGTCCACTTTATAGATGAAGGCAACAGGGTATTTCTGAGTAACTTCAAACTCTGCAGCCAATCTTATGTGTATTAATCACATATACACAATTAACACAAATGCTCTTCTTAGAGCCACCCTGCTTCCAAAACACTAGTCAAATGTGTATATAAACCCCATTTCGTTCTTTTTGTTTTTTAATTTTGGAGTTACTACTCTATCGTGTATTTGCAAACCAAATGCACACATTCAATGTACAGCAGCAAACACAGCCAACTTATTCTTTATATCAGTGGGTTGGTGGGTCTGTCAGTGGGTCCATGAGTAAGTGTGTGTCTGTGAGTGGGTGCATGAGTGTGTGAGTGGATCTCTTGGTGTGTTCAAGGGTGTCTCATTGGGATTATGAGTGGCTGCATTACTGTGTCAGTGGATTTGCAAAATGGTACACAAGTGTGTAAGTGGATGTGTCAGTGGGAGCATGAGTGTGTGAGTGGGTTTGCGTCTGTGTAAAAGGGTGTCTGAGTGAATTAGTGAGTGGGTGCATGACTGTGTGATTTGGTGTGTGTGGAAATGTGAGTCTTAGAGTGGGTCTGTGAGTGAATATATGAGTCTATAAGTGGGTTTGTGAGTTAGGGCATCAATCTATGAGTGGGTCTGTGATTGGGTGAATGAGTCTTTGAGTGAGTCTGTGAGTATATTAGTGGGTCTGTGAGTGGGTGCAGGAGCATCTGAGTGGGTCAGTGGGTAGGTGCATGCGTGTCTGAGTGGGTCTATGAATGGCTGCATGAGTCTCTATGCGGGTCTGTAAGTGTATTGCGATCACTAATTTCTGTGCCCAACCATGTACCTTATGTTGTTATCACTTCATAAATCATGTAGGCGCTCCTCAAGCTCACACATCTTAGGTTACCTATTTGTGCTAAGTTTGGTATCACTGTTGCCTCAGCTAAAACTTTACATTATTTTTGTGTTTGCAATGTTCCATGTGCTTGTAATTATCCTGAGGTTTGACTGAAAGTCTTCATGTTTTTGTTCCACATGTGTATACAATTCTCGCTTCCATGATGACCTTTTTTCTGTTATTGTAATCATTCATGTGCTTGCTAATTATCCATGTGCCTAAAGACAGGGACTATCCAGAGTGATTCATGTACCACCAATATGGGGATTTTCCAGTCAGAGACATTTATTCACATGCTTGATAATTATCCATTTGCCTGCAGACAGCGAGTTTCCAGTCAGGTACTTTCCAGAGTGATTCATGTAACACCAGAATGGGGACTTTCCAGTCAGGGACTTTTCAGAGTGAAACACGTGGCCTTCTAGAAAATATTATCTACCTCTAAATACTTGGCCAAACCTCAGTCGGACGCTTTGTTTTATTTCCCAAAAAAGAAATCTTATCCTCCCTCCCACTCTCCCTGGATCATCACACAATCTTCTCCCTGGTCTAAGCTTCCTAGTGTGACCTGGTGACATCTGCCCCGCAGTCATCTCAGAGCAGTTCATCAGACTTCTCTGATCACTGCATTACAGAAAAGACCTACCATGATCGACAGTGGGGAATCTTCTTTGTGACTACAGCCATTCAGGAATTGACCCATTGGTCATTCTGACATGTGAGGGCATAACCTGCAATGAAAGGAAGAGGAAGCAAAAGAAGCAAAAACAAGGCTGGTGCACTATTCATTCTTTCTCAAACAGCAACAATTCTACAAAAACTGAAAAACTTCATGACTTGTGAATAATCCTGGCATAAGACTCTCACATTATCTGTTGGAAGCTCAGGAGACTATTTGCAATTTTCTAAAGAGAAAAAGAGAATTCACAAATAAGAAAAGGAAAAAAAGTCACATAACAGGGGCGTATGACATAATAAGCTGCCAGGGAAAAAAACTGTGAACTGTTATCTGAAGCTCTCAAAAGGAGTGGGAATTTCTATCCCACAAAAATGAAAGGAATGCATATTTTCAGTGTTGATATAAGCATCTCTAAGTGTATGTACTTCCATTGCTCAAATGTTATTTAAACTAACTGTGTTAATGCATGCCAATGGTAACATAGTGTGTGTTCCATCCCTTTAGCTGTCTCGTCTGCACACCCCGAAACAGAAAGACACTTGGGACATCCCTGAGCAGGATAGCAAGCTGGACACCACTCAGAGGGAGTGACTCTGTTTCTTTTAATGTTTTGTCCTGACTCCCTCACTCCTAAAACAGTCCCTTATTTGAGGCTATTATTCTTTAGTCGGGTGTTGTGTTGGGAGAGAGTAGGGCCCAATATTGTCTCTGCAGACAAGTTCTCCAGGTGCGTGGCCTGACAAAGTGGGTGCATGAGTGTCTGAGCATGAGTGTGTGAGTCTCTAAGTGTGTTTGTAAGTCAGTGCAGGAACCCTTGAGTGGGTCTTTGAGTGGGTGTGTCAGTGTCTGAGTGGGACTGTGTGTGGATGCATCAGTGTCTGCTTAGGTCTGTGAGTGAATGCATGAATCTTTAAGTGGGTCTATGAGTGGGTGTATGAGTCTGTACGTGGGTGTGTGAGTAGCTTTGTCAGTGTCTGAGTGGCCATGCGAGTGTGTGCATCATTGTGTCAGTGGGTGTGCAAGTGGATGCAAGACTGAGTAAGTGCATATGTGGATGTGTTGTAGAGTATGTGAGTGGCTCTGTGAGTGGGAGCATTGGTGTATGAGTGGGTGGATCTGTGAGTTGGTGTAGGAGTGTATTTATAGTTCTGTGGGTGGGTGAGTGACAGTTTGAATGTCTGTGAGTGGTATGCAGGGTCCGTGAGTATATGCATGTCTCTGAGTGGGTCTGTGAGGAGGTGTGTGAGTGAATGAGTGGGTCTGTGAGTGGGTGCATAAGGGTTAGAGTGGGTCTGTGAGTTGGCCTGCGAATGGTTGCATCAGTGTCTGGTTACATCTGTGTGTGGGTGCATGAGTCTCTAAGTGGGTCTGTCAGTGGGTGCATGAGTGTCTCAATGGGTCTGTGAGTGGACATGTGAGTCTCTGAGTGCTCTGAGTGTGTCTATGAGTGAGTGCATGAGTCTCTGAGTTGGACTGTGAGTGGGTGCTTGAGTCTCTGAGTGGGTATGTCGCAGTTAGACTCTCACTCCTAGGCAAGACTGCTGGTTTAGAGATGATAGTACTTTTGTTTGTAGGCAAATGAGTCACTCCTACAACAAGTCCCAACTGTTGGCCTAACCCTCCTGGCTCACAATCACTACCTCACCAAAAACCCAAACAGTAAAAGCTGATGTCTGTCAGCCTCTATGCATGGACTCTAGAATGCAACATCTCACAGGAGTTGTGGTGGAATGGAAGTTACCCTTTTCTCACATTAGCAATAAGTCTTATTCACACACATGCAATGAAGGAGATGCAGGAACGTTTTCAATATATTTATTGAAATGTCTACAATCTACGGTAAAATGCATGAGTTGAAATTATTAGGGTAGTGAACAATAAAAGAAGCATGATTGTGGGAATGAGAGTTGTGAGTACAAAGAGCTCCATCATCTCGCAATAAACATGAAGTATAAAAACCCTAGTATAAAGAAACAAATTCCTATCCTAATGAGAACTAGGCATGACAAGCGTCCCACAATCCTTGTTACCTTGGAATGAGGTCTCTAGATCAGACCTGTTGAGAAAAAAAGACTGTGTCAGCATCAAGGTGCCGTGCAGCATAGTTGGTGTTGATGGCATCTGATAACCCTGTCCCTGTGAATTGTATTTATACAGACCATATAGGACCCCTGATGCAGGTATGTTCAAAATATTAGATAAGGCATTCTTGCAGTGACAATTCTGTAAGCATTCCACGCTGTATACATTATGTTCCTGTCACCCATAAGTGAGAAGGGGACATGATGTGAATAACTATGTACATCACTTGATTATGACACTGATAGTTACTTCTTCACAGAGTGGCACTGGAATCACAAATTAAAACATTGCTCTAACTCTTAACAAAGACAGCCATCTTAAAATAAATAATAAAATAAATAGGCTAAGACAGAGAAGGCTAAGTTGGTTAAAAGTCACTAAGTGACAGTGGCACAGACCTGCAAGCCAGAAGGCTAAGCTAAACTCCTGATTCCCATTAAAGCTAAATAGGATCCACTACAGGTCGTGAGTGGGTGTGTGAGTGTATGAAAGGGTCAGTGAGTGGGTACATGAGTCTCTAAGTGGTCTATGAGCGAGTGCATGAGTCTGTAAGTGGGTGCATCAGTATCTGAGTGGGTCTGTGAGTGGGTGCATCAATGTCTGAGTGGTTCTGTGAGTGGGTGCACCAGTGTCTGAGTGGGTGTATGAGTGGGTGCATGACTGTGTGCGTTCATATCTGGGTGTGTTGAAGAGTGTGCAAGTGGGTTTGTGAGGGGGTGCATCAGTGTATGAGTGGGTATGTGATTGGGTGTATGAGTGTATTTTTAGGTCTGTTAGCAGATGAGTGACAGTCTCATTGTGTCTGTGAGTGATATGCATAAGTGTATGACTGAGTGAATGAATGTATATTTTTTTCTCTCCCTTGGCTGGAATCGCGACTCTGAGTTAATATTTATTAACCCAAAAAGGGGTCTCTTAGGCACCCTTTAATAGCCCCCATGGGGTCAGGTACCTCTACTCTGACTACTTCTTTTGTTCTCAGCCTCTAATTCCAATCCCAGGGACCGTGCACTGTTCATAAAATGGTGGCCACAACCTGGCAGTACCCTGATGTCAAGTGAAAAGTACTGAGGAATATGGCAGCAACCAGCCTGTCAATGAGCTCATTAGCTCTGGGAATGGGGTGTGTGTGTCAGTCTTGGTGACAGAATTGAGGCCCTTGTAGTCCATGCAGAATCAAAGTTGTCATTTGGCACCCAATGGGGTGGACTTTATTACCACCATTACAGGGCTAGACCAGGGGCTGCAAGATGGCTCAATCACCCCTAAAACTAATATCTTGAAGACTTCCTCCTAGATGCTGGTTCTCACCATGTCAGAAAACCTGTAATTGTTGTTCTTTTACAGGAGGACTGTCTCCTGTATCAATGTCATGAACCCACAGATTTGTGAGTCCAGGGGTGGGTGAGACCAGTGAGATAAACTGTCCAGCAGCTTTTAACAGTTCTTCTCTGGGGTCAGGGTGGTAGAGGAGTTGACATCCCCCACTGAACCATTGTGTTCTTGTGCAGAGAGGAGGTCAGTGAGGGGTTCACTTTTTTCTTCCACCCTCATCTGTCACTAGGAGCATGCTCACTTTAGACCTCTCAAAGTGAGGCTTCAATCTGTTTACAAGGAGCACCCTTAGGGTGCCTCCCCCTTCTGCTCCTTGATCTCATATGGGACAGTTAAGCGGTCCTGGAGAGCTCAGGGCTCTATCGCTTTATGACCCACACCTTTTGGCCAGGTTGAAACTATACCAGTTTGTCCTTCTGGTCGTACCAGAGTTTCATCACCTCATGGCTGGCCTCAAGGTTGCTTTTAGCCTTCTTCCAAAAGCAGTGCATCTAGTTGCAAAGGGCCAGCATACAGCTGACCACATCTTCTGGGGGTTTCCTTGAAAGTTTATCCCAAGCCTACTTGACAAGGGTGAGAGGTCCCCTAACAGGTTGTCCATAGATGAGTTCTCCTTTCTGGGGCACCTCCCTTTCATCAAAGTTAAGGCATCATAAGAGGGCATCCCACTTATACCTCATGGTCTTGGATAGGCCCGCAATAATGCCTTTCAAGGTGTTGTTGAATCTTTCAACTGAACCATTGATTTGGGAGTGATAGGGTGTGGTGAAAGTGTGAGTCACACCACACCACACTCATCCCACATGAACTTCATGGATGCTGATATGAAGTTAGTGCCTCTGTCTGACACTACCTCTTTCGAAAATCCAACAGAGATAAAGATCCCCATTAGAGCTCTTGCCACCAAGGGTGAAGTCACTGACATCAGAAGGAATGCCCATGGGTTGTGGGTGGCATGGTCCATTAAGACTAGAAGAAACCTATTGCCTAGGGCTATCTTGGGGTCTAAAGGTCCAATTCTGTTGATGCTTACCCTTTCAAAGGGGGTGCCAACGATGGGTAGTGGGATCAAGAGAGTTTTGTGCTTCTTCCCTGACTTCCCACTGGCCTGGCAGGTAGGACAGGACCTGTAGAATGCATCTGAGGCTGTCTTCATTCAGGGCCAAGAAAAGTGGGAGGCAAGTCTGGCAAAGGTCTTATCTTGCCCTAAATGTCCTGCTAAGTGTCCTTTTTGAGCCAGACTCAATAAGAAGGTCCAGTAGTATTGGGGGACTACCAGCACACAGGCTGCCCCAGCACAAGGAGCCTTAGGCTCACTGTAAAGGAGATTGTTCACCCAGTACATTACTGATCCCCAAGGATTTACCTGCTGCATGGGATGAGGCATGGTGTTGTAAGCCCTCAAGAGTGGGACACTCCTTCTTCACTTGCCAGAATTCTTCCCTGGTGGGCCCACCATCAACCTGCCAGCTAGGAAGCTCAGGTAAGTCACCTAGGGTGGCAATGTTTTCCTCAGTTGGCATGGGGCCCTCCTCCTTAGGGAGCCCATCAGCCTTCACTGTGGGAACTTCAGGGACCGTTTTCCCACACCCTTTGCCACTTTAATGACAATTGGCTGAGCCATTGTTCCAGACTCCAGACTTTCTTCATTTCCTTTCCGGGCAGCCAAGGCCCATGTGCTCATAAAGACCCAGTCAGGCAATCCCATCATCTCCAAATGGGACCTGAGCTCTACCTCCCTCTAGGTAGTGTGCTCCAGGTCATTGCCTAACAGAGAATCTACAGGCAACACAGCAACTTTCAGAGAACCTGAGAATGGAGACTCATTCAAAGGAAACCAGAACCACCGGTAGAGGGCTCTCACAATTGTCAGTGACTATGACTTGGTGGAATGTGTTCGGTAGGACCTGCTTTGCAGACACCAGATGACACTTGACATTTGTCATGCTGGCTCCCATGTCTTGCAGATCTTTCACCCGTTGCCCATTAATGGTGACCCAGTGGCTTCGAAGCATCCACAGACATATGGGCTTTTGGCACCATTTCAAGATTCTTGAGGGACACTAAGATTACCTCTATCTGTTCTCCAAAACTAGTTGGAACTACCTCTGTGTCGAGCGTTACACTTGCCATCCCAGATGTGTCCCCCCCACTGGGGAGCTGTGGCCTCCTGGGACATTTGGAATCACCTTTGGAGTGACCTTTTTCATGGCACTCTGTACATTGGGATACAAACCTCCCTTCTTATGTTCAAAGAACTCTTTCTTTTCAGACTCAGACTGGGACTGGTTATCACTACTTCCTTGGAAATTGTTTTGGGGCCTTTAGAGAACTCCTTATTTTCACGTTTTTCTCCTCCCCTCTTTCTTTTGTTGTGAACCCTGACCACCTTTGTGGACACTCTGGTGCTAGGCCAGACATTGTTGTGGGTTAATTTTAGTTAGTCGCTTGGGCACAGTGATAACTTAGATTAGGCTTGCAGCTTGTGCTCTTTTACCTACTTTTGATGTTCTATATTCCTGTATTTATTTTTATTTATTTTATTATTGCTTCTTTTAGTGGCATTATTTTAATTTTATTATCAGCTGCTATTCTGTGAAAGCATCATTATCAGTGCTATGGATGACATACTTCGCATCATGTTCAGTTCCTTGGATTTACAAGAACAGAATGCATGTGTAAACAGTCCAGTGCTTAGATACATACCCGAGTCAGTCTTCTGTGCATAAACATAAACATGTCCCATATAAAAGCATCATGTAGGACAAAGGGCATTAGAGGGGGTTCCATCCAGAATTTCTATCCATGCTGCATGGTGGTCTTTGGCCTACCTCAGCCTTTATGTCTCCACGGATCCTGATCTGGCGAAAGGCAGTCTGACCTTGAACCAAGGTAACTGGGGTGAGGTGCGGTGGGGTGCGGTTCTCACGAACACTGTATGGACAGATTTGGCTTACATCGTCATGCTTTCGCTCAGGTGCTAGAGATTAGGCTTATAGGTAGGAATTGTGTACTCATGCAATGACAATATGTTGGTGTTCTTTGTATTTACATCCCTAATTTTCGCAATCTTGATTTTGTTATTCCTCATTATCTCAATATTGCAGCTCATGCATTTTATCATAAATTGCAGTCTTTTCAATAAATATGTTTACTGCCCTGCATCTCTTTTCTTGCCTTAGTGTGTGTAAGAGACTTGTATGTGGAGAGGAAAGGATAAGGCTTGTTTCCCCACAATTTCCCTGAGGTGTCTTAAGAGTTCCATGTTCAAGGCTGCCACCAATCACCTTTGTGGGAGAGTTTTGGTGAGGTGCATCTAGAGAGGCAGGAGGGTTGGGCCAACTGGTGTGGTAGTGGCTCAGTTGCCTACAATGCAGAAGTGCTGCCACTTTAAATCCAGCAGTCTCATTGGAGTACGAGAGTCCTTATGACAAAATCTGCCTCCTCAGCAAACTTCGTAGGGTCAGTCAGCTTACTGTCAACTAGGTGCTGATGCAACTCTGTAAAACAGATACCGGGCATGTACTCTCTCATGTTTAAACTGTACAACCCAACATAGTCATTAACTGTGCTGCCTCTCACCCACCCATGTAGTGCCTTACTGGAGTAATCAATGAAATCTACCCAGGATTGGTTGGGGATCTTCTGACTGTCACTGAATCTTTGGTGATACTTCTTAGGAGTCAGTTCAAATTTGGCAAGTAAGATCATTTTCATGGGGGTGACGTGATTTGGTCTACAACCTCTAATGTTAGAAGTGTGTCCCTCCCAAGTGTTGGCATGAGTTTCCAAAGACCTACCTGACAGTGCTCCTCAGGGAACCTTGTACCTTCAGTGCAACTTCATTAGCAGAAAACCATTTATCAATGGCATCTCCCACCACAAGTCTGGGCACCAGATCCTGGATATGCAAACCTTCTCATCTCCATCAGGTAGTGTATGGATGCTGCCACCATCGCTGTTGAACTCAGACTGCCTGGTTGTGGGGTATAGCTCTTTTAGACACAGAAGTAGTTTCTTCTCAGCTAAGGCTCTTTCAGCTTTTCTCTCCGAAGCCTCTATTTTTAATTTTGCCACCTGCAGCTGGAATTCTCCCTCCTCTCCTCTGGGGGCAGGCCATAATTGGAGACACTGCTCCCTGCTCCAGAGGAGGCACATATCCAGAGGTGTCTCCCTCAATTGCTACATATAGCTCTTTAGATGAGCCATCCAGCGGCTCCTCCAACTCATCATTCTCTTGGGAGCAGGCCTCTCCCCAGGGGATTAGTGCAATTTGAAACTACGCATTCTTGGTGGCTCCTCGGAGAGGTCCCTCCATCTGCATGCAGAAAGTTTCCAACTGGTTAATTGTATAAACCTCCAGGTTGGCCATCTCATACTCCATAGCTCCACTTGAAGAACCAGTCAGAGACATGATGTACAGGATGTATCAAAAATGCAAAGCAGGGAAAATTGAAGAAGAAAAAAAATTAAATGGTCTGAAATGAGGATGGGTAGTGTACACCTAGCTTTTGTATGGCACTGCCCCGACATAAGTCTGATTCTCACTCGAGATTACCAGGCTTAGAAATCGGGTTTCCAGTTAGCAAAGGTATGCACCCTGTCCAAGTAGGGACCACAATCCTAGTGAAGGTAAGTCACAACACACCAAAACAATCTGAAGAAAAGGAGAAAGAAGATAACCTATGAGATGCACTCTGCTTCTAAAGCAAACCCAAGACAAATCAATAGAGGTGCACCCACACTGTGCTCACACATTCTGAATTATTTCCTCAAATAGAAATGAGAACACATGAGAACCCCATTAGCAACATTCATTTAGTGCTTCATACCATACACTAGAGTACTAGTAGTCACTAGCATCATCATAAAGTCTCACATCACCCGGAAGGTAGAATATCTTTCTTGAGAGACAAGGTGGTATCTGTGCAGGGAGTGCACGTTAAAATTGTCTCCGGCCCCTACAAATATTCACTTTATCACAACAAACTCAGGGCTCGGCCAGATTAAAACATGTGAGATGTGTTGGGGACACTTTAGTCAGTCCTTCACATATGAATAAAGTGTTCATAAAAAGGTCAACATGTTTCAGCCTTCTTGCATCCTAAGTTCAACGGCTTTCATCAGGACCAGTGCTATACCAGATCCCAAATGTACCTGATTGAATACTTTACCCAGGAATGGAATAAGTACAATAACTCCATCAAAAGAGGGTGTCAATTCTGATCCCCTTCTAATAGGTTAATGAGGACACTCCGGTACCATCCTTTAAAGACAAGTATCTCTTGTTAATGTCCAAAGAATGGTAGCTTATTAGTCATATGTGTTGGAAAATGGGTTATTGGTAAGGGCAGGTAGGTACCTACACTTAGCATTAGGCAACTAACCTCCACTTAGGTCCAGTTAGGTCTCAGTAAATTAAACCCAGCTCAACCCTTGGTAGCTTGGCAACGAGCGACAAGGCTTAACTTAGGAGACAGAGTGTAAAGCATTCACATATCACAAAACACTATTTAAATAAAACACACAAAACAGTTTAAAAATCCACAACCAATTTATAAAAATAGATTATATTTTTATCTTTAAAATGACACAAAAACGAATAAAATGGGATAAGGGGAACCAGAGATATGAATTTTTAAAGAATTATTGTTTTTTTAGCGTCTAGAAACAAAAAGCGCCATTCGGGTCATCTGGTTGCACCTCGACCGGGGCAAACTCAAAGTTTAAGGCCGACCGCGATGGAGCCCTGCTCGGCTACAGGCCGCGGGAGGCCTCGGTTAAAAGTTTACCTTCACACTTAGTATCTTTTCTGAAGATTTTCTTCAGCGGGACGAACCTGCCAGTCCAATCCGACCTCCTGGAGCCCTTCTCCGGATACGCGTCACGGGAATCCTCAGTGGAGATTTTTACCTTCAGACTTAGTCGTTTTTTTGAGGTGAAAATCCGGAGACCGGGGTAAACTTGGATCTTGATCCGACGTCCCTGGAGCCCTCCTCGGATACGCTGGCTGGGAGGTCCCGGTCAACTTTTTACCTTCGACTTAGTCTCGTTTTCAGAGATTTTCTTTACCAGGATGAACCAGCAAATCAGGCCGGGTCGCGGTTGAGGCAAGCTGGCTAGAGTTGCCGAGGCGGGTCGGTCCCTCTATGGAGCTTTTTTTCAAAAGTTCTCCAAACTTCTCCAAACTTCTGGGGCTTCTCCCAGACGTCCTTTTAAGGTTCTTTTGAGGTCCACAGCTCACCCCAAGGGTCCAGAAGTTCTGAAATGGTCCTTGGGGGTGCAGACTACAACTCCCAGAATGCACCTGGCACAAACTCCTTTTTGGCCACTGGGTAGTGGTCAGCTGGTTGATTTCTTCAGGAGTTGGTGCAGGGAACTCTGATTAGCAATGTTTCACCTGTAGCAAACAGGGAGTCCCTCCTTGAACCAGTTGAAGCCAGGCAAAGTCCTTCTTGTGGTGAAGCCCAAGTGTGCAGCTGGTGCAGTCCTTCTGAGTGCAGGTTCCAGGTGCAGGCAAGGGGTCCAGCAGGGCAGTCCTTCTTCTCCTTTGGTTTTTCCTTGTTGGATGTGGTAGGGAACTGAGGTGTGGGTGCAGGTCTGCCAGTTTTATCCTTGCTCTTGGGTGAAAAGCAGGGGGGTCCTGGTTCTCCAATCAGGTACAGGGTCCTTCCCCCTGTGATGGCCACTTCTGGGGAAGTGTGGCGCAAAAATCAATCCCAGGAGGCAACATTCTCCAAAAATCCATCATCTGATTTTTGGAGGTTACATCTGGCTGAGCCCACCCACTGGTGTGGCTAGAAATCATAAACACACCCCTCTCCTGCCCTCTCCTAATCTAATCAAGGGGGCATCTAGTTGTCTGGGGTTGCAGGATGTGGGGGTGTTGCTGGTTGCTCCAAATGTCCTTCTCTGCCTTTGAAGACTAGTTTGGCAGCCCTCCCCCTTCCTGCCTCACCATCTGCTGAAGGGAGATTCCCTCCCACAGGCACATTCCTTTGTGTGAAGCCAGGCCACTTCACACCTCATCAAGGCAGCCTGGCTAGGATGCCAGAGGCTGGCCAATCAGAGCACAGCAGCAAAAACAATGCAGGGCTGAAATTGACAACTTTTCAGGTAAAGTTTATAACTCTTTACCTGAACAAGTTATATTAAATCCCACAACTGGAAGTTGTGGGATTTATTATAACAATTAATTTGATACCAAACTCTTGGTATCCATTGCTTAAGGGGACTTTTAAAATTAAAATAAAGTCTCCCCATTCTAGCCTATGGAGGCCATTCACTACAATGAGGGAAAAACGAATTTGGCTGTTTTTACCTCACCAGGGCTTATAAAACTATTTTTATAAGGTCCCTGCTTATAGTTACATGGCACCCAGCCCTAGGGGCACATAGAGCACACCTTAGGGGTGACTTATATGTAAAAATAAGGTAGTTTAAGACTTTGGAACTACTTTTAATTCCAAAGTCGAATTTGCATATAACTTTAATTTAAAAGCAGCCAGCAAGGCAGGCCTGCCTTTAAAATGACACTGGGCACCTCAGCAGTGCACCTATGGGTGCACTACCTATGCTGTGGTCCCTAAACCTACATGCCCTACCATATACTAGGGACTTATAGGTAGGTTGACTTAGCCAATTATAATTAGCCTAATTTGCATATTGATTTTACACAGAGCACAGGCCCTGGGACTGGTTAGCAGCACCCAGGGCACCATCAGAGTCAGGAAAACACTAGCAAAAAGTGGAAAATGGGGGCAAAAAGTTAGGGGGCCTCTGCAATCAGCCCTGTTTTCTCACAATATGTGTTGTTAGTTGGTACATAATCAGGTGGGCAAATGTTATGTAGTTGTTGAGGACACCATTGTGTTTCTCCCCGTGGTGCTCTTTTCGAAACCTAATTTTAAAAAAAAGGAAAATAAAAAAAGTCCAAATAAAACCTAAATTATCCTGCGCCTACCCTCGGGTAGCTTGGAACAGAGCATGCACGCTTAACTTAAAAGGAAATGCTTAAAGTATTTGTGCAATAAATCATACAGTAACACAGTGAAAACACCACAAAAAAGACTCCAGACCAGGTTAGAAAATATATGATGCTTGTATCAATAAATTAAAAGTAGAACAACAATAATTCAAAATGTAGAAGTTGAGATACTGATTTTCAAAGAAGAAATGCAAAATAGCACTCTTAGCAGTTACTTGAGGTCGTGCTGGAACTGGGCAAAGTCAGTTTGAGCTGCCTATGATGGAGCGCAGGCCGGCTACAGGACCCACCCAGGCCACGGGGTACAATGTACCTTTCCTAGTTTCAGTAGCAAGATTTGTGGTGAGATATGTTGATTAGGCCCTCACAAGAATGTTGATGTGCCTATCTGTCCAATGCAGTGAAGGAGACGCAACGGTTCCAAATACAAACACTGGCGCTGAGATGTGTTAGATCTGTAGTGTGATGAACGGGATTTCCACGCAGTTGAGGGATGCGTTGATCTCTGTAGACTGCTGCGGCGGTGAAGCACGGTTCTGATGCATCAGGCTCTCAAGGCAATGCGGTGCTTCTGAAAGCAATGCACACATTTTACGCCTATAACCAGGACAATGCATTGATTTATGTGTTGCAAGTCTCTGGGTCCCCTTCCAGGGAACCAAGCACAGAGCAGGGATAGAGACTTTGATGTCACTGTGTCTCAAGCAACAGGAGTAAGCCAACAAGCCCTTGGAGATCACTTGTAGTGCAAGGCAGATTATAACTCTCCCTCAGCAGGTTCAGAGATCAGCAGGCAGAAGGGCAGTACAGCAGAAAAGCTGTCCTGCCAGGTCAGCAGTCCAGCAGGGCAATAGTCCTTGTTGCAGTACAGGAGTTCAGTTATAGGCCCAGAAGTATCTGATTTGATGAGATCAGAGCCAAGTACTTATACCCAAATGTGCCTTTGAAAGTGGGGGGAGACTTCAAAGAGTAGTTTGGAAGTGGTCAAGTATCCCTTTCAAACCAGTCCTGTCAGTCACACTGTTAGACCTGACAGCCTTAGGGTGGTCACCCCTAACTTTTTGCCTGCCTCCCTCCACTTTTCAGATACTGTTTTTGCTGGTTTTAAGACTCTGCACACTTTACCACTGCTAACCAGTGGTAAGTGCATATAGTCTCTCCCTTTAAACATGGTAACATTGGATAATACCCAATTGGATTATTTAATTTACATATAAGTCCCTAGTAAAGTGCACTACACTGCTGTGAGGCCTGCTCTCTTCATAGGCTAACACTGGGGCTATCCTCATATACTGTTTGAGTGGTAGCTACCGATCTGAAAGGAGTAGGAAGGTCATATTTAGTATGGCCAGAATGGTGATACAAAATCCCGCTGACTAGTGATGTTGGATTTACTATTACTATTTTATAAATGCCACTTTTAGAAAATGAGCATTTCTCTGCACTTAAATCCTTCCGTGCCTTACAATCCACATCTGGCTGGGTTTAGTTGACAGCTCTTTTGTGCATTCACTCAGACACACCCCAAACACAGGATACTCAGGCTCACTTGCATACATCTGCATTTTGAATGTGTCTTCCTGGGCTGGGAGGGTGGGGGGCCTGACACTTGCATGTCAAAAGACAGTAGCCTGCCCTCACACAGACAGACCCTGGCAGACAGGATTGATCTGAAATCAGATAAATATTCTATATGTTTCTAAACACTGTGTGGTGTATTTTTGTGGTGCTATACTGTGTTACTGCATGATTTATTGAACAAATACTTTAGACATTGCCTTCTAAGTTAAGCCTGACTGCTCAGTGCCAAGCTACCAGAGGGTGGGCATAGGATCATTTGGATTGTGTGTGACTTACCCTGACTAGAGTGAGGTTCCTTGCTTGGACAGGGGGTAACCTGACTGCCAACCAAATACACCATTTATATCACACACTATCTGTTGGGGGTAATCAGTCATTTTTGTGGGGTCAGGCCACTACATTTTAAAGTGTCAGTGTGAACCTTTTCCCCCTTCCAGCCAAGGAAGGGCCATCAGACTTCGGATGCATGTTGATGATTATCCACACAACACCTAGCCTTCCTGTATTTGTGGCTATCTGGAGTGAATACACAAAGTGTAGCTGTCACCTAGTCAGAAGTATATTGGAGACAGACTACAGGGCACAAGGAGCAGTAAGAGCAGAGAAATGTCCACTTTCTAAAAGTAGCATTCCTAAAATAGTACTAAATCTGACTTTACTGGTAAAGAAGATTTATCATTACCATTCTGAAGATATGAAACATGATATAGTTACTTCTTTTTTAAAAGGAATAACATCTTAAAAGTATGTCATGAAATTCCCAATGCTGGCCTATGAGAGGAGTAGGCCTCACAATAGTGAAAAAACACTTTGGGAGTTTTTCGCTAACAGGACATGCAAAACATAAAAGTAAGTCCAACCTTTTTTAACACACTTCACCCTCCCATGGGTGTCACAAGGGGCCTACCTTATGGGTGACCATATTTAATAAAAGGGAAGTTTAAACTGCACACACAGGCCTTGCAGTGGCAGGCCTGAGATATGGTTAAGGGGCTACTTATGTGCGTGGCACAATCAGTGCTGTAGGCCAACTATTAGCATTTCATTTATGGGCCCTATGCACATGTAGTTCCCTTCAGTAGGGACTTACAAGTAGATTAAATATGCCAATTGGGTAGGTTACAATATTACCATATTTAGGGGAGAGAGCATAAGCACTTTAGCAATGGTCAGACGTGGTAAAGTGCTCAGAGTCCTAATCCCAGCAAAAAGTAGCTTATAAAAATGGAGGGAGGCAAGCAAATAGTTGGTGGAAGACTGTCTGGTCTAACATGCCCCTGGAACCCCTTAGAGCAGTTTTGCATGCAACATTTCCATCATAAGAATGCTCAAATGGCTCTCCAATGATGCTGGATAGATTATAACACTCACAATGTTAAACACAGATACTCCTCTCAACCTTATCAGCAGAAGCTAGGGCCAGATGTGCAAAGCTTTTTTGGTCGCAAAGAAATTTCCTTGTTGAGACAGCAAAATAGCCTTGTAGCATGTACCATCCCTATTTTGCTAGTTGGTAGCCTGTTACTGACTCACAAAGTAGGGATTGCAACTTGCTACCAGGAAGGGGTGTTCCAAGGGCATCACTTCCTAATAGTGGCTCGCAGGCCCATGTATGATTGTTTTGTGACCGTGAATGCGGTTGGCAAACAATTGGATTTATCACCAATCTCAAATTTGTGGCTCTCATTCACAAATAGGAAGGGGTTCCTAAGGGATTCATTTTTATTTTTGAAATGCATCCTGCTTTCCTTTAAGAAAAGCGGGCTGCTTTATGTAAAAAAAAACAGCAGGCCACCATCCCTGTGAGGGCACCCATTCCAAAATTGGTCTCAAATTGTGACCTGCGTCATGAATAATGATGAGGCAGGTCCCTTGTAACCCATTTGGCAGTCGCTAACAGTGTCTCAGACACTGTTGTACATTTTGTTTTGTGACTCGCAGTTTGTGATGTGCAATAAATTGCACATTGTGAGTCGCAAAAAAAATGGCCGTACATCTGGCCGTAAATGGTTTTTGCAAAGCACTGAATCACTTCTCTTAGATAGCCTGGCATTTAAAAATGTTCAATAACTCATTCTTACCTGACAACATAATCAGAATAGAGCAGATTTCAAATCTTATTGGTCAAATTAAAGATTGTGACTGTGGCTAGGAAGATTGCCAGACAGTAAATCAATAGCACAGAATGAACCTGTTCCTCTGTTATCCAATGTCTCTAATAAGCCACATGGCCATGGCAATCTTGACTTTTGAGGTCACCACGTGTCTGCCTCTATGTCTTGTCATGCACAAGAGGAAATTGAAATAGACAGTCCTTAAGTGGATGTTGCCCATTTTGCTGGGTTACCCCAAACTTTTTGCCTTTCTCCTCGTCTTTTTCTGACCTTGTTTTGTATTGCCTTTAGGACTCTGAGCATGTTACCATTGCTAACCAGTGCTAAAGTGCATGTACCGTCTTCTCAAAACATGGTAACATTGGTTTACACATGTTTGGCATGTTTAATTTACTTGTAAGTTCCTTGTAAAGTGGTATATCAAAAAATTAAATGCTACTAGTGGGCTTGCAGCACTGATTGTACCACCCACAGAGGCAGCCGTGAAACTGCAGAGCCTGTGTGGGCAGTTTTACTGTCACTTCAACTTAGCATTTAAATCTACTTTCCCTACCTTACACTTATCTTTTATTACACATAAGCCACCCCTAAGGTAAGTCCTAGGTAGACCATAGGACAGCATGTTATGTAAGTAAAAGGCAGGGCATGTATGTTTAAGTTTTAAATGTCCTGGTAGTGAAAAACAGCCTATTTCATTTTCCACTACTATGTGGCCTGCTCTTTTCTTGGCTAGCATTGGGAATTCCTTAATATATGTTTCAGCTGTAAGTCCTGATCAAAAAGGAAAAGCTGCACCATATTTCATATCATTGAAATGGTAGTGATAAATCCTCTTTACTGGTGAAGTTGGATTTATTATTACTATTTTAGAAATGCCACTTTTAGAAAGTGGACATTTCTTTGCTCTCTCTGCTCTGTATGCCTAACAGCCTGTCTCTGATACGCATCTGGACCGGGCTGGGTGACAGCTACATTTGTGCATTCCCTCCAGAAAGCCACAATACAGGACACACAACTGCATCTATCTGCAGTTTGAAGGGTCTTACTCGGCAGAAAGGGTGGGAGGGGTTCACACTTACACTTAAAAGGGTAGTGGCCTGACCCCACACAAAGGGCTGATTACCCCCAACAGATAGGCTGGCAGACAGGGCTGGGTTGAAAGGCATCCTTGTGCACGTTAGATAGTTCCTTTGAGGTCATCCCTTGGTTCAAAGGCACTTTTGGGCACAATTCCTTGGTGTGTGACCAGCTCAAATCAGACCTGTAACCTGACATTGCTTTTCTACATCTGCACATTACCAGAAGGAACTGCTGTGCTTTCAAGAGGGACTGCCTTTTTGCTAACTGCTTAGCTGTGTTGGCCTGCTTCTTGCTGCATGCTGTGCTGCAGGAGGGACTGCCACTTTGCTATTTGACTCCTTGTGTTGCTGGTCTGCTGCCCACTGCTGTGCTTTAATCAAGAGTTCTCCTAGGGCTTGTTGGCTTGCCCTCGTTCCTAAGGTCTCAGGGCCATCAAAGACTTTATAGGAGCTGTGAGTCCACTAGTTGCACTCTACAACCAAAGCTGAGCATGCTAGATCACCAGCTTGCTAGCTTTACCTGACTGCAGAGAATGTCCTTAAATTTTGTCTGATGTCATCGCTTCCAACTCGGTGTGGTGTTGCACTGCTTATCTCAGTTGTGTATATAGCTTATCCTGACTTCAGTGGTGGGTTCTGCCTGGCTTAGGTTCATACCCTAGCCAACCAGAAACGCCATTTCTAACAAGGGAAATACATGTCAGTGTCTGGAGTAAAGTTTTTATTCCTAACTCAAGGATGAAAATCAAAAGTTGTGCACTGCATGGCAGATAGGTCCGGGAACTTTAGTATGTCTTCTGTCTGCCTATAGATTTCCATCTTGCAAGCCAAAATATCTCAGATGTGAAATACACAAAAAAAATGTTTTTAAAGAATTAGCGCATAAAGAATGTTCATCTGAAAGTGCATGTCCAAGCTTCTGTCTGGGTAGTACATTTATATCATGTCGATCTAAGGAAAATCTGTCTTCAACGTTGCCAGGTAGAATTATTGCTGTATATCTCTGACCTAGCTGGTCACGAGTGGCTAGCTTCTGCTCGGAAGAAAAGAACAGGGCACTGAATTCGTAATTGCCAATATTTTATTTTCAGGCAGTGCAGATCTTGCCAGCTTTGAAATGAGCAACACCGCTGATAAATATAGATTTGGATTTAAACAAAACCAACATCAATTTGATTTTTCATCTGTTAATCTTGCTTACACCAATAGTCGATAAGCAGCTATTCAATTTAAGTACCCTCTACATTTATGTTTGCAGTACCTCACTCAGAATGTGCCGAGAAATCTACACAACATTGCATATTCGTTTAGCTCCTGAGCAAATAAAGATATGAAGCAAGCTGCTATAGGTTGGCAGAAAGGTGTCAGCAGCTTGCAACTCATCTCATTAATATGTTTTCAATAGAAACTCTGCATTCCAAACATAACTATTTCGTAAACATGCATGCACAATGTCATATCAATGTCGGTGAACCATCTTTATATTTATCGAAATCTGAAATAAATTAAGCACAACAAAGCAGTTAAAGCAAGATTGGAGAACTAGAATTCAACATTAGCTGTTTTGATTAAACCTAGACAATTATGTTTGTTCCTCAACCTGTCAGATTGTGATCAATTTACAGGCAGTACACAGATAACATTATATTCATTTTTTCTGAAAAATGCAAATTTCAGCTACTGTTAGCAGTGCCACATGGTGCGATATATTTTTAATCATGGTATTTTTGGACCATTTTCTGATATGGATGTTTTATATAGATGTGCTTTTTAATTCTAAATGGAAAAATAGAACGGGACCACTCCTTTCACAGAAAAGTCTCATTAGCAGACAATATTGCTTTCCACTCAAAACTAAGGGGCATATTTACAAGCCCTGTGGTGCAGGACAGTGCACCAAGTGACCCTGCTGCGCTGCCCTGCACCACAGGGTAAGTAGCTTGATCAGTAAGATTAGGAGGGTATGAGCTGCCGATTTTCCAACATTCACGCTGGCATATAATGTCAAAATACAGTATAAGTCAAGCAGGGCACAAGCATTGCTTAATTTGTGCTTGTTGTTTCCGGTGCTGAGCACCAGCACTTATTTTTGAGGGCCGGGGCTTATTCTTCTTCCTCAAGCATGTGCTGCGACCAAAAGACACATATGGGAAAGACGGAGGAAGGGAAAACGAAAAAGCGTCACAAAGGGAGGAAGTAGAAAGCTGCAAGAGTGAGCTGAAGGGGCAGGGAGTGGCTTTATATGGATTGAAGAGGCTCGAGGTTGCTTCAGGATTACACTGCCTCAGTATTTCATGTTCAAACATTTAATTGCAGCATCGGCATGTTTAAAAGGAGGGCTTTGGGCACCGGCACCTTTTTATTTACAAATTAAGCACTGGGCACAAGAGAGGGGCTTAAGAGACAGTGGAAAGGGAAACGAATGAAGATTGGTAGAGGTACTACGTGAGAGAAAACACATTGGTTCAGATTTACAAGGCCCTAGCACCTCTTAGCGCCACACTAGTGTCATTTTTTACACTCATGCATCATTGAGGAGGCCGTTCTCCTTTGCCATATTTACAAAGTGGCACTATACTTGCACTCCGCCACTTTGCCACTCCCTTGTGCCACATTGTGCCTGCTCCGGGCATAATGTTTGCAAGGGGGGGCATTCTTCTGAAGGGAGGCCTATAAAAATGGCGCACTGAAATTTACAGCATCTCACTGCTCGATTTTTAGCGTCATATTCAACACCTGCTCGGAGCAGGCATTAAAATGATCTGCCTATTACTTTCAATCAACCTCCCTTTACTTTGCAGGATTAGTTCCAAAATTGATGGCGCTAATCCTGCAAAGTACCACAATAACATCATACATTTTGACGCTATTGTCCTAACTAGTGCCATGGTGCACTGTATTGTAAATACGGTGCACGCATGGTGTAGTTAGTGGGAGCAAGATGGTGCAAGGAAAGTGATGCATCACAGCTGATGCACAACTTTCTTGTAAATCTGGCCCATTATTTTGTAAAATAACCATTTTAAAGACTTTCAAAGAAGTGAGGGAGCGTATGTGTCTACGTTTTCGTCTGTGTGTATGTAAAACTTCCTTGCGAATTTCATCAGACATTGCACTATACCCAACTGAAAAAACCCTGCCCGACTATTTTCTGGAAAACACATTTATTAGGGGGTGTAACACCCCAAAGACCCACTCTGAAGCTACAACCCTGGAAGAAATGCACTTTATTTACAAGATACAATGCGCTTCTGTCCTTTCCCCCTGTGCTGGTGCACACATTGCTGCCTAGCATTATGCAGGCACCCTTGTACCATGGTGCAAGTGTATCTACGTTGTCAGCAGGATTGGTTTTGTGCAGGAAGGACACCTTACTTCACAAAAACAATCCAGAGAGATATTTTCCTCTTTCTATGTGTGCTGCAGAATGTAGCACACATAAAAAGTGGGAACAATAAGGAGAAATAGAGATATTTCTCCTTGCCCTGGGGAAGCATACCGTTTTGACTCATTCCCAGTTTTACAAATTCTTGTAAATCTGAGAATGCATCAAAACCCATGGGTGTTCCATGGAAACACCAACCGCAACCTCCATGGTGCACCTCCTGGACACATTATAAGGCAATGCAGCAACTTGTGCTGCATTGCCTTACACCATATCTACAAGGCCATGAAAAGCTACACAAAGTTGCTTTGAGTGGCTTTGTAAATATGGGTCTGGACTATGCTCAGCAAGTGCAACACAAAAAGTGACGCACCAGCACACACAGCTTGTAAATAAGCTCCTCATGATGTAAATATTTCTCACTGAGCAGTCAACAACAATTTTAGTCTGATTTTAGCAATAGCTGTTTCCTTTGGCTGCAACATTGAACTATCTAGTCTCATCTGTACAAAAATCTCTTTTATAAAACAAAATGACACCTGAAAAGTGAGTAGACTCTTTTGAGTGCCTGTTTTGCTTTGACATTTGCTGTGTTTTTTTTTTAGAATTGTGTTGTTGTAAGTCAGTAGTTTGAGTTGCTCTGTGGTTTTTCACTCCTACGCCCACTCTTAACCAAAATTCCGACATAGTTCAACAAAATTGGATTTTTATTTGAGTAATTATTTTCAAAGGGTCATTGGGGTAATGTGGCAGTTGTATCAAAGACAGATTTCCCATAGAAAGCACATTTGGAATGTCTTACACTCACCTAGTGCAAATAAAAACTAAATTAAACCATGGATGTCAATTCACTAAAATACCAGGGGTAGCAGAAGTGACATGACATGCCCTACAAACTCCACTTTCACTCACCCATAATTATACATACACACAAATTCATGTTTACATACACTGTCTCACATATACATACTCTCACCCGCAAGTATGCATACAACATATATTTAAAAGCCTTTTTTACTTGCCTCGGCTGCCATGGAAGATATATTCAAGCCATCTGTACTACATTTTCAATACACAAATGGTAAATAATATAGTATTATTCACTGTTAGTGTAATAAAAATTTGACAGAAAACAAAGAAAGTGGAGCTCAAACTGACATCTGTAAGGACACGCTGCCACTCTGTCCCTGGCACTGATTTTGCCACCTCTGAGGGCATAGGTCGCAAAGATAGTGTCAGGGGTAGCAAAGGGCAAGCCAGGCGTCGCAGATGTAACCCTTGGAGACCCCTAAATGACATTCATGAAAACCTTTGGCAAGTTTGCTAAATGCTTGCCCAGTACTTTTTAAAAAATACCCACATACGTTGAGTTTTTAGTGTGAACACATAAGAGGTATACATTGCTGAACACCTAGACTAAAATTTGTGGACAAACCTTATTTTTGAAACTGCGTTTCTGATAGGCTGAAGATATCATTGGACTGTTTAGTGCCATCTTTTTCAAATATTTTGGTGTCATACATCATAAACAAGGCTGTAAGCTACCTAAGAAAGGCCATCATTTGGCTCCACAGCACTACCACATCCATAGACAGCACCATTATGTGATATTTTAATTGCATCTCAGGCAATGAGTGTTGGTGGCGAGTACAAACGTTTCACTACATGGATGCATGGATGCATTTGTTTTTGTCTATCTTTATGCTTTTGTGGCTTTGTGTGAATGCACTCCTGTGTGTGTGGGTGTGTGAGAGAGAGTTTGAATATTTAGTGGTCTATCGTTATATATTTTGCAATGAGTGTCCCAAATCTACTTATACACTTCCCTGCAGGAGCTACCTATATTGGCTATTTTCTGAAAGTGTGTGATAGCTTGTAAGTGTAATCAGCTAATGTTTATATACTACAGAAACAGCTCTTTTGAAATTGGCCTTGGAGACCAAATTCCATCTTGATCAGGGTGAGATGTCCACCATTATCCTGTTGGATTTGTGATTAACTTTTGACACTATCTAACACCAGCTATTACTATCCAGTTTATTTTGAGTCATTTCTTACAACGCCTAAAGTAATGAAGTATTCCCTCAGGACTCTCTGCTGAGCCCTACATTGTTTAATGTGTATACGACACTTCTAGCATATAGTGGGGAAAAATATGATATTAAAGAAATTTTCAATGGTGAGAACACTCAGCTTGTCTGCCCTTTGGTGAAGCAAGCTCTGGATGAGCTGGTTCAGTTTAAACAATGTCGTTAGAGGTAGTTAAATGGATGAACAGGAATTGCCTGAAGTGCAATACTTCCAAAATCTTCCTCCTTAGTGGCTTTCTCTTTTCTTGGCCCAAAGATGAGTGACGGTGGAACTAGGAGCCTCACCCACATTGGTAGTGAGAAATTTAGAAGTTACATTTGACAGCACTTTTTCCTTCAGCCATCAGTTCTCTGCTGTAGCAGGATCTTGTTTCACCACACTAATGGCACTAAAAACATGCTGGAATATGTTCACTTAGCTGTTCCGAAAACCATTGTCCACACTGCCATAACCTCAAAATTTAACTATGCTAATGCTCTTTGTCTGGATTGTCCTGCTTATTCAATTAATCAGATATAGATTTTGCAAAATGTAGCAGCCATGTTAATTTTATGGTTGCCTAAGTCTCAGTCGATCCATTTGCATCTGAAAGCACTTCACTGGCTTCCTGTTAAGAGACACCTTATCTTCAAATGACTTAGTCATTGCACTTTGATCAGTTGGATATATTTGCATTAGGATCAATGATTATCTTCCAGGCTGCACTCTGCATTCTGAACATTTAAAATGTTGCCAGTTTTGTTTGAAAACCAAAAGAGAATGCTCTTTTACATTGTGCCAAAGCCTAAAGTGGGATCCCTTCAGCACTATGGGCCTGATTATGAGCGTGGCGGATCGGGTACTCATTCACAAACATGTCTGATATCCCGTCTGCAGTTCTGTTATAGTCTATGGAACTTGTAAAACAGCAGGCTGTCTGTTTGTGACGGAGTATCCAATCCTCCTAGGTCATAATCAGGCCCAAGTCATATTGAGAAGGAAAGCCGTTTTAGGAACCAAATAGTCACAGGACTGCCGCGATGGAGGTGGTGGTCTCACCACCGCTGGCCTTGCAGTGAAGACCGCTGTATAAGGAGCGTGGCTGTGTGGCCGACTGGAAACAGTCACGCTGCGGCCGGGTGGACCACCACAGCCATATTACGAGGGTCACCTCACCACAAAAACCCTGCCGAACCTACAGGCACCCCCACACCTAAACACACCCACGCAGACACACACACATGCCCACACACACATACACCACATTTCACAAATTCCCCCTCTATTACAGTCATCCCACCTACCTGTCTGGACCACACAGTGGCCCACATTGAGGAGGCTATCTGGTAGGGGACAGATGACGACACCCCATCGGTTGGTGTATGACGGTGCGAACCGCCAATGGTTCACCGCCGTGCAGTGACCGCCATGCAGTGATTTGCCATGTAATATGGCTTGCAGAGTCATGACGTTGTGGCACTGCAGGTGCTGTGACCGCTTTGCTCCCGTCCTTTTTGTAATCCAACCGTATTTGGGCAGTCTCCCGTGTTTGAATTGTTATGAGACCACCAACACCTGCGAGCGCGATGGTCATGCCAAAATACCACCGAACACGTAATGAGGGCCTTGGTTTTTAGATCCAGGATTAATCCTTCTGCCCTCAGGTCTGGTCTTGTACTTTAGAACCCGGGTGTCAATTGGCAGCTGTGTGCTCTACAAATACAATGATTGTTTGATGGATTGATTGAATATGAGTGTAAATGTGTTTGTGAGTACACATGGGAGTGTGCGCAGAAAGGTTACCCATGATAGTAGTCTATGTGAATTTGTAAATGTAATTATGTTTGCATGTATTTCTGTCCATATGTATGTAAGTATGTATGTATGTATGCATTTGATTATATGTATGCCTGCCTCCAGTGAAGTACAGTGCATGGGTTTATTAAAGAATCTGGCCCACACTACCAATAGATCTGCACTGTTACAAACCCTCAATAGAGTTCACATTGTTCTCAATCAAAGGCTGTTGGTCATTTGAGACATATTTAAGTGAGTGACCCAATTAGCACATATAAGCCATGAAATGTTTATAGCATGCCAATGAATCAGAGATGACATAGAGCCAAAGGGGGGAGAGTATTTGTAAAATATGAGTGTCTTGCAGAGTGCATGTTAGATACAAATGTGCACTGTGTGACACAAATAAATTGCTATAGTCTTTAGGTGCAGATTAAGCATTGCAAAAACTGCATGATTTTAAGTTAATGTATATGTACATGTTGGAAAATTGGCCATTCTGCATTGTCATACCCAAATATTTTTCCTCTCCTCCTCCTATTTTTACTGAAATCATTTATGTTGGCCTTAGGACTCTGTGCACTTTACTACTGCTTGCCAGTATAAAAGTGCTTGTGCTCTCTCCTCTAAACATGGTAGCTTTAGCTTGTACCCTATTGGCATATTTAATTTACTTATAACTCCTTAGTAGAGTGCACTGCATGTACCCAGGCTATGTAAATTGAATGCTACTAGTTGGCCTGTCGCACTGATTGTGCCACCCATTTAAGTAGCCTTCTAACCATGAATGAGGCCTGCCATTCCAAAGTCTGTATGTATAGTTTTAAACTGCCATTTTGGCCCGGCACTGTACCCCTTTTGCCAGGCTCAGATCTTTATTTTTAATACATATGTCACCTCAGGGAAGGCCGTGGACAGCCCAGAGGGCAGGGTGCAGTGTATTAAAAAAGTAGGACATGTACTGTTTAGTTTTACATGCCCTGGTAGTAAAAAATTCTTAAATTCATTTTTCACTACTGCAAGACTTATCTCTCTCATAGGATAACATTAGAGTTGCCCTCATAAGCATACTTTTCAAATGGTAAGAGATAATTCCATCAAGTTTGATGTCTCTGAAAACTCAATTTAAAATCCTAACTGATAGTGAAGTTGGGTTTTAAATTGCAATTCTGAAAATGCCACTTTAGAAAGTTGGCATTTTCATAACTTATCCATTTGGAGACTGCTGTCTGTTCCTGATCACATTAATGGGGTGGGTGACAGCTGGTCTTTGTGTATTCACCCTAGCCAGCCACATGTAATGGGAGCTTATATGTTACTTGATGGGCCACAACTGCTTGGGAAAGGCAAAGCAAGTGACCTCACTAATCTGTTCAAAGCTTTCCAGTAAATAGAATGTGTCCACGGTCCAGCAGACTGGCTTCACTATACAGTGATTAAACTACATCTTCTGTTGCCATTTGACTTGTAGCACAGCTGAGAAGATGATGCCATTTATTTGTGCCCCTTGATCCTACTGCTGCAAAATCTTTTGCCATGCCATCAACGCACAAGTAACACATTCTAAATTAGCCTAAATACATTTTAATTCATGTCTTTTCTTGTCATCTTACATATAAGGTATTATCCCTCATTTGCCTTGTGAATGTGTATTGATTTCTGTTCACACTATGTGTTGGACCTGGCCCTTTTGGCAGGTTTATCCCCTGACTTTTTACATCCTTCCTCCTATTTTTTCTGACCCTCGCTGTTGGCTCTAGGACTCTGAGCACTTTTTCACTGCTGATCAGTGCTAACGTGCAGGTGCTCTCCCTTCTAAAGTTGGTATGATTGGCTTATACCTAATTGGAATATTTGATTTACCTGTAAGCCCCTTGTACAGTGGTATCTCTATACCCAGGGTCTGTAAAGTAAATGCTACTAGTAGACCCACAGTGCTACTTGTGCCACCCAGAGAAGTAGCCTTTCAAACCTGTCTCAGGCCTGCTAGTGCAGTGCCTGCATGCTCAGTTTTCTGCCACAGGGACCTGGCATCTAAAGTTACTTGCCAGGCCAGAACTTCCCTTTTACTACATGTAGGTCACCCCTAAGGTAGCCCCTAGCTAGCCCTATGGGCAGGGTGCTATGTATGTAGAAGGCAGGACATGTGCCTAGTAGCATGGCCTGTCCTGGTAGTGACAAACAGCCTATTTGTTTCCTCACTGCTGTGAGTGCTGCCTCCACATAGGATTGCATTGGAAATGCCCTGCCTTATGTCTAGGGAGTTTTATGTGATTTATGAGGGGTAACATAGGCATGTGTGGTGTGGTTGTAATGGTAGTGAGAAATGCTGATTACTGATGTAAGTGGATTTTTTACTACTATTACAGAAATGCCACTTCTAGAAAGTGAGCATTTCTCTGTGCTTATGACTTTGGTGTTTTTCAGCCTTAATCCAATCCACGTCTGGGCAGAGTGACAGTTGGGCTTTGTGCATACTTTTCAGACAGCCTGTAGACAGGGAGGCTGGAAGTGTCACAGAGGTGCAGCTGCATACTGAATAGTCTTCCTGGGCTGAGAGAAGGGAGACGCTGGGCACACCTACATCTGTAAAGGTTGTGTCCCGGCCTTACACAATAGGTTTGTTTACTCCCAACTGATGTTTGGAGCCTGTGCTGGTGGAGAGAGGGGGCACTCCCAGAACCAGTTGTAAGTGGTTGTAATCTCCTCTCCCCTTCTTTGTAAACACACTCTAAAACTGAGTATAAGTATAGGGGAGTTTTCCCCACAATGTGGTGACATTATGGAACTGGACATAATGCTGCTAGAGGGACTGCTGCTGCTGTGCTGACCTGTGACCGGCTTGGTCACTTTGAGGAACCGCCAGCTGCCTGCATTCACCTTGTGCTGGCCTGCTGCTGTGCCCTGCTGCCCTGTGCTCCTTTTGTTTACTGTTGTCCCCCAGGGGCTGGGTGCCATCATCGGGAGAAGCGCCTAGAAAGCACTTCTGTATACACCCCAGTGCTAAGAGTGCTCCGTTTAAATATATTTTAGCTCTTTGGGAGCACTTCCTGTGTGGTGTTGTTGTGCTTGGCAGCGTGTTTATCCAATCCCCAAGAAATCACCACCATGACCTGGGCTATTTTCTGAGCAACGCGAGTGATGCGATGTTTCTGGGACCCCCAGGTGACCTTCGAGTGGAGAGAAGCAGCGAGTGTCCTCCTACCATGTCCCTGGGTTGAAGCGCGATCCAAGGAGCACCCTCGTGGCACAGGCAGGCACCTACTTTGGTGCCTGCACACTGCTGCTGTCTGGGCGGGCGGCTGGCTGCACTTGGGAGCTGGGCGGTGGAAGGAAGCCTCATTGGAGGCTCCCCCACCCCAACGGAGCCCCCATTGTTGTTGTCAGATCGGGCAGGGGGAAAGGAAGCCTCTTCGGAGGCTCCCCTTGCCCCAGTGGAGCCCCAAACCATCTCCAGAGGACTCGGGCAGGGTGGAAGCCTTGCCAGAGTCACCCAGCACTGCATGGTCCTCCCTTGTGTTCTTTGGGCCCTTGCGAGAGGCGGGTGTTTGTTTTGGGACATTGTTTTGGCTCCCCCTTTTATTGGAGGGCCAGCAAAGGCCTGGGGGAACCCAGAGATCACAGGCCCCAGGAGGGCCCCGTTATTTAAACCAGAGGGGGCTGTGCCGCCCCCCTTCCCCAAATTACCAAAAGAACTCCCATTTGGCACGGAGGAACGGTGGGGCCCCTTTCTCAATTTTCCTGGCACTGGGAGTGTCTCACCATCATCACTACAGGGACTTTGAATTCTAAATGTTCCTGATATGGACATTGTAGGCTTATGGACCTCATTATAACCCTGGCAGTCGACCATGGTGGTAACCGCCAACATAGACAGCCACTTTAACACTCCAACCGCCATGGCGGTAGCAGCAAACACCATGGTGGTAACCGCCAACAGACAGGTGGAAGACAATGTACCGCCCACCCTATCACAACCCGCCAATCTGCCAGCTTTTCCTGGGCGGTACCAACGCCATCAAAAGCTCGGCGGATACAGGAATTGGAAGGGAAACCACTCACCTCTCGACAAGAAACGAAGAACCAGGATGCCATGGAGCCCGAGCTGCAGGTGTTCCCGATGCTGGTGTATCTTCTCATACACGACGGATCTCAAAGGCAGCTAAGATGACCACGGTGAGTACTGCACCTAGCACACAGGGGAGGGGGAGGAAAAAGAGAGTGCCACACACAGGCAACACGCAACACCCCCACCCCCACCCTCACCCACAACACCTTAGACACAAAAACATGCAGCAACATTACATTTACACTTCATAACCCCCTAGAAGCACGCAAGGACAAAAGAAATAGAGTGCAAATAGTGATATTTTGAAATATGCAGATCTAGTTAACGATTAGAAAAACACTATATAGAAATATTTACAACATGTACAGAAGGCCATACACTGTCCTTTGCAAATGTCCATGGCCCACTGGGCCAAAAAATCATTGGGGAAGCCCACACTTGACTCCTGCCTCAAAACGGAGAGAACACTGCAGGGGCATTAGGTCGAAAACAAACAGGCACCGCAGGGAGAAGGGGAGGGGGGGCACCTCAGCCGGACAATGGTACTACACCACTGCTCCTGGAGGCGGCAACATACCCACAGCGATGTCCTGGGGAGTGCAAAGGCACAGTCTCTCAAGTGGGTGGTTTGCCCACTGCTTGGTCCTGGGGAGTGCAAAGCCATTGTCTCTCAACTGGGTGGTTTGCCCACTGCTTGGTCTTGGAGAGTGCAAAGCCACAGTCTCTCAAGTTTCTCAACTGGGTGGGTTGCCCACTGCTTGGTCCTGTGGAGTGCAAAGCCACAGTCTCTCTACTGGATGGCTTCTCCACTGGTTCTGGAGGGAGCCTTGTGCCCAGTCTGCTTCATCCTGCCAAGGATAGTGATAGTGGATGCATATCTCCACTGGTTCTGGAGGGGGCCTTGTGCCCAGTCTGCTTCATCCTGCCAAGGATAGTGAAAGTGGATGTATTTCTCCATTGGTTTTGGAGGGGGCATTGTGCCTAGTGATGCTGCACTTGGGGTGTGGCAGTACACATTCCCTCACCTGGGTGTCTGAGGCACGAGATTTGCAGGGAACAGGTAGCATGATACTCCATGGAGGCAGGGCCAGACTCCATCCTGGGGCGACTAAGGCTGCAAACTGGTGGTAGTGCCAGTGCTGTTGTGGGTGCTTCGAGTGGTGGTGGGAGGGTCCAGGCCATCTCCTGCAGCCCCGGACAGCTGCCTACTGGGGTGCTGCTGCTGACAGTTGTAGTTGCACCAGCTGGGCATGTGGCGGTGCTGATGGCTGTGCAGGTGGCAGTGCTTGCGGCGGTGTCTGCGGCGGGGATGCTGCCGGTGATGGCCGTGGTGCAGGTGCTGGTAGTGGTGGAGGGAGACACCAGGCCATTTCCTGCAGCCTCGGACAGCTGCTTACTGGGGATGATGCTGCTGACAGTTGTTGTGGCAGCGGCGGTGCAGGTGGCGGTACAGGGGATGGTGCAGGTAGCAGGGCAGATGGTGGTGCAGGTGGCGGTGCTGCAGCGCTGCTTTGCCGCAGTAAAGCACCAGTCCCTCACCTGGCACCAGTCCCTCCCTTGGAGCCTCCGAGGCCTGAAGTGCCTTGCCTTGGGTTTTCTTCCCCTTCCCCACCTTGGCAGATGCTGCTGGGACCTTGGCACTGGCAGCTTGAGTTTTGGAGGAGGCCTTGATGGGTGGATGCTTCTTGGCCGTGCTGCATGCTGGCCCCTTCTTCACCTTGGCAGGTGGCGGAATGGGTTGGTCCTTTGCAGGGGTCGGTGGCACTCTGGATGTTCTGATGGGTGCTCCCTTTGATCCTCTGGGACTTGCAGGTACCACAGCAGACGCCGACATGGTGGCTGAGGTGCTGGCTTGGGATCTTGACACCCTGGCCCAAGGGGAAGGACAGGGGGGAGGCGTAAGGAAGAGGTCAATGTTTGCCATGAAAAGTTTTTTAGACACACTGGAATGGGAAGATGGAGAGGGTTTGGGAGTGGGAGTGGAGGAAGAGGGAGTGGTTGTAGGAGGTGTACATCTGCTGCGTTTGGGTGGAGGTGCATGGGCTGGATGCTGTTGTGAGGTGGATTGCTGTTGGGTGGGTGGGTGTTTGTGTACTTTGAGAGGAGTGGTCACAGACACACTGGGAGAGGACACAGGAGATGCGTGCATGGATGTGTGGGTGGTGACTGCTCGTGAGGGGTGTGTTGTGATGGGCGTGCTGGTGATGGAGGTAGTGGATGAAGATGTAGTGCATGCAGGTGTGAGTGTAGACGCTACTGGGAGGAAGGTGGAGGAGGTGGAGGAGGGGGACACGGTGGAGGCAGTCGATGTTGGTGTGTTTGCATGGGCATGGTGCTTGTGTGAGTGCCTGTGAGATGAAGTGTGGTGCTTATGTTTGCCTGAGCCACTTTTGTGTGGTGATTTGGGTGCATGCTGGTCTGAAGGTGTGCTTGGGATAGGCTGAGGTAGAGGGCTGCCATCAGTGCTGAGGCCAGAGCCTGAAATGCTCTCTGTTGGGCCGCCATGCCAGAGTGAATGCCCTCCAGGTATGCATTTGTTTGTTGCAAATGCCCTGCTAGACCTTGCATGGCATTCCGTATGGTTGACTGCCCAACAGAGAGGGATCTCAGGAGGTCAATAGCCTCCTCACTGAGGGCAGCAGGGCTGACTGGGACAGGGCCTGATGTGCGTGGGACGAAGGAGATGCCCACCCTCCTAGGTGAGCGGGCATGGGAAAGATGATGAGGGGCTGCTGGGAGGGCAGTGCTGGCAGGGGGATGGCGTCTGTACCCGTTGTTGGGGTGGGCACAGAGGTGTCCACCACCGCTGGGGAGCTTACATCGGAGGAGTTGCTGTCAGTAGTGTCCCCTCCTGTTTCCGTCGCGGAGCTCCCCTCGCCCTCTGTCCCACTGGTGCCTTCACCCTCGGTGGATTCGGCCTCCAGGGCAATGTGGGATGCAGCTCCCTCCGTCGCCGGTGCCTCTGCTCCTCTGCCAGATGATGCTAATGCACACAATGACAGGGCGAAAAAACAAAAAGGGGGGGAGACAGAGGATTCACTTGCCAGCAACACTACTGTTGGCGTATACAAAACACAGTGAGCTGCCCTGTGCACTAGGCCATACCCAACCAGTCACTAAGATAGTCACCAGCCCATGGGGTACAATGCCTAACGCCAGCATCTGCACACCTGGCACCCAAAGGACCCTGCCCAGTAGTAGATGGTCACTTACACCATTGGGTAGGAGTGCGCCACAGCCTGCCTAACAAGGGACCCACCCTACCAAGTTCACCCTGGCCTAGGGGAACCCACGGCCCACATCCCCCACCCAGACACCTTGTAAAGCACGCAGAGTCAGCTGAATGAGACCTTACTCACCCCCTTGTGGCTGCTGTGATGCCCTCAAGCACCCATCGAACTCCGGTTAGGCAACCGCCAGGATGCAGAACATCAAGAGGGTCATGGTGCGATGGGCACCCCTTCCACGTTGGGAGGCCAGCCCCAGCTGGGCCTCCTCCTTTTTCTTGGTCCAGCGGTGCAGGTCCTACCATCTCTTGAGGCAGAGGGTGCTCCGCTTGTGATAGACCCCCAGGGTCCGCATCTCCTTGGCGATGGCATGCCAAATACCCTTTTTCTGGTGGGTGCTGACTTGGAGGGAAAAGACAGCAAAAAGGGAAATCACACACCCGTCCCGACCGGCATATTCATTGCCCACCAGTTCCCACCTATGCCCTGACGCACATACACTGACCATCTCTGATGCAGCACTCAGGCCAGGACACCTCAGCACCCCCTAGCATGTGGCTTACATCCACACCACTCCAAACATGCATTGCCCACACATCATGCTCACAGTGTACTCATCTGTTTGTCTGGAGGACCGTAGAGTAATGTGTACTGGAGTAGGACCCCATCCACCAGTTTCTCCAACTCCTCGGCAGTGAAGGCAGGAGCCCTTTCCCCAGACACATGAGCCATTGTCGCTTCCAGACTCAGGTCACAGCAGCACTTGCAGTGTAGGTCCTCTCCTGTTGACGGTCAGGTAGCAAGTGAGTGAATAGTTAGAAAATGGCGGTGACGTCCACAGCGGTGCGTACCGTCACCGCCAGCGTACATCGCCATTGGCTCCTGGAACCCATAAGACCCAATGATAACCAATGCAAAGTTGCACGGCGGTCATCGACTGCCTACATTGACGGCGCACAACGCCAGCGCAATTACCTCATTTCCACTTGTCCCTCCTCACAGGTCAGGCAGCCGCCATTTCAGGGGAGCACATGGCATGGCACCTAACTGCATCACAGCAGACATTGGCACATCATCTGACTCTCGACTTCACATACTGCTTCTGTGACATAAATTCAGCAACATTAGTGCAATCTATGTGGAAATAAGACCCTCTGCTCACCGTTCTCTTCCATAGGCTACAACTGCTGAGGCAGATCATGAGATGGCTGCATTCTCCGATGTACAGACCCCTGGTGGGCTTGTCGACAATGGAGGACAGACACATTATCATCACATATAGACTTGATCGTGCCACAATCCAAGAACTGTGTGCCCAGTTGGAGCCAGACCTGATGTCAGCTATCTGCCAGCCCACAAGAATCCCCCCTCTAGTACAGGTCCTGTCAGTGCTCCATTTCTTGGCAAGTGGTTCCTTTCAAACTACAGTGGCCATGGCATCAGGGATGTCTCAACAGTTGTTTTCCAACGGACTGACCAGAGTGTTGTCTGCCCAGCTGAAACACATGCGCAGCTACATTGTGTTCCCCCAGGTGGATGAATTGGCCATAGTGAAGGCTGACTTTTATGCCCTGGGACATATCCCCAACATCATTGGTGCCATTGATGGTACATATGTGGCATTTGTCCCCCCGCCCGGAGAAATGAACAGGTTTACAGGAATAGAAAAAGCTATCACTCAATGAATGTGCAGATGGTGTGTTTGGCGGACCAGTACATCTCCCATGTGAATGCCAAATACCCTGGCTCTGTGCATGATGCCTAAATCTTGAGGAATAGCAGCATCCCATATGTGATGGGCCAACTCCAGAGGCACTGGGTATGGCTAATAGGTGAGCCCAAGGTCCCCACACTGTATAAGTAGGTGTCTGGATATGGGGTTGTCCCTAAGGGTTATTGTGTGTCTAACAGTTGTCCCTCGATATTTACAGGTGACTCTGGTTATTCCAACCTACTGGCTACTGACCCCAGTGAGGAATGCCAGGACAAGGGCAGAGGAACGTGACAATGAGGCTCATGGGCTTACCAGGAGGATAATTGAGAGAACCTTCGGCCTCCTGAAGGCCAGGTTCAGGTGCCTCCATCTGAATGGTGGATCCCTTAACTACTCAACCAAGAAGGTGTTCCAGATCATCGTGGCATGTTGCATGTTGCACAACTTGGCCTTGAGACGCCAGGTGCGTTTTCTGCGGCGTATGAGCCTGGAGATGGTGTTGTGGCAACGGTGTAGCCTGTGGACAGTGACGAAGAGGAGGCAGAGGAAGAAGATGTGGACAAAGGAACAAACATAATACAGCAGTACTTCCAGTGACACACAGGTAAGAGACTGTAACTCCACTTAACATTTCAGTAATCTGTTGGACCTGGTATATGGCAGCCTCTTACCCTATGTCTATGGCCACTGACTTTTCCCTTTGGGTTCTCTATTTTCAGATCTCTGTGCCCCATTCTGGCTCCTGCTATATGTACTGCTGCCCACCAAAGGTCATCCTGTACATATACGTTGCAATGCTTTTATAATGTTGTAGTAATACATTTGAGATTCGTTACACTGACTGCAGTATGGTATTTGTTTCAAGGGTGTTTATTTTTGTGCCAATAAGTATAGGGGTATGTGCAAGGGGCTGAGGTGATGGTGGAGTCCAGTCTCTTGGTATCACAGGTGCATTGTCCAATGGGGCATAGGAAGGGGAGCAATGGCATTTCAAGGTGGACTGGGTAACAGAGTGGGACAGAAGGGTGACTATCAGGAGAGTCCTATTTCCTGGCAGGGGTCTTGGCAATGTTCTCTGTCTTGTACCTGGATCGCAGGGACCATTTGCGGGGTGGTTGTCCTTCTGCAGTGGGTGGGGTGCCAGCGGCCTGTTGGTCCTGTGGCTAGGCCTCCTGTCCACTAGCGCCGGCGGAGGTGGAAGTCTGTTCCTCAGTTTGGCTAGTGTCAGGCGCCCTTTGTTGTGCCACTGCCTCCCTCATGGCCTTGCCCATGTCACCCAGCACCCCTGCAATGGTGACCAGGATGGTGTATATTTTGATTAGGTCCTCCCTGATCCCCAGGTACTGTCCCTCCTACAGCCGCTGGGTCTCCTGCAACTTGGCCAGTACCTGGCCCATGGTCTCCTGGGAATGGTGGTATGCTCCCAGGATGTTGGATAGTGCCTCATGGAGAGTGGGTTCGCTGGACCTGTCCTCCCTCTGTCGCACAGCAGTCCTCCCAGCTTCCCTATTGTCCTGTGCCTCTGTCCCCTGAACCGTGTACCCACTGCCACTGACCCCAGGTCCCTGATCATCCTGGGTTTGTGGGGTTGCCTGGGGTCCCTGTATTGGTGGACATACTGCTGATTGACGTGTTCTGGGGACAATGGCATGGGCCCTCTGGGTGGGTGCTGTGGTGGTGTTTCCTGAGGGGGGAGGCTCTATGGTGGGTTGGAACTGTGGCAGGGGAACTGACTGTCCAGAGGTCCCTGATGGGCCAGGTTAGTCATCCGGATGCAGGCGAGTAGAGCTCCTGTCATCCCTTTGGGCCTCTTCTGGGGGGGGACTGGATGTAGCTCGCACCTCCTCTCTGGTGACGCGGGTAGGGGTCCTTTTGGGATGCAAATGCATTGTTAATGTATCTGCGTGTGCCATATCGTGTCATGGGTGTGTTTCCCTCTATGGTTGTGATTTCTCTGTTGGCTTGGCCTTGTGTGAGTGGTGATTTTGTGGGCTGGGTGAGTCTCTCTATTGGGCATGCTGGGGTGATGGCTGTCCATGCATGTCTGTGAGTGATGCCCATGCATTGGTGGTGCATGCAGGGCTTGGTTTTGGGATGGGTGGGTTGTGCTAGTGGGGTATATGTGAGTTGGTGGAGTGATGGGGGTGAGGGTAGGGGTAGGAGTTTGTGTTGGCCTGCAGGTAGGGTGGGGGGATGAAGTAGTTAAGATTTGACTTACAAGAATCCAGTCCTCCTGCTACTCCTGTGAGGCCCTCAGGATGCATGATCGCCAAGACTTGCTCCTCCCATGTTGTTAGTTGTGGGGGAGGAGGTAAGGGTCCACCGCCAGTCCTCTGTACAGGAATCTGGTGTCTTGATAGCACGCAACGCATCTTCCCCCGTAGGTCGTTCCACCGCTTCCTGATGTCATCCTTTGTTCATGGGTGCTGTCCCACGTCGTTGACTCTGTCCACGATTCTCCGCCATGGCTCCATCTTCCTAGCAAAGGACGTTTGCTGCACCTCTGATCCGAATAGCTGTGGCTCTACCCGGATGATTTCCTCCACCATTACCCTTAGCTCCTCCTCAGAAAACCTGTGGTGTCTTTGGGGTGCCATGGATGTGGGGTGAGTGATATGTGTGAGGACGTGTGGGGTGATGTCTTGTTCTGTATGCTGTGATGTGCGTGAATGGTGTATGGGTGATGGTGTTCTGTGCCTCTGATTGCGGGTGCTCCTGGCTTGTCTCTCTCAGTTAGCTATATTTGTTTTCGTTGAAAGGGGTTGTGGGTATTGTGGGTGTGTGTTTTATAGTGGTGTGGGTGTGTGGGTGTGGTGTGTGTATGTGTGTCAGCTGTGTGTATTTGGAATTGTCCAATGTGGTTTAGTTTTGTATGTGTGTGTGTATTTTGAGCGAGGCGGTGTGTACCGCAAATGGTTTACCGTGGTTGAAAGACCGCCGCGTTCATTCGTCGTTCGTGATACTCTGGGTGTATTCCTGTTGGCGTAACGGTGTGGGCTTTCTATCGCCATTTTATCACTTACCTTTGGTCTGGCAGACTTGTGTGGGTGTCTGTATTGTGGTGGTATTCTATGTGTAGGTCATAATACCTGTGGCGAATTACCGCTGTGGTCACGGTATGTTGGCGGCCTTCAGCACGGCAGTAGGTGGAATTTATCACCAGGGTTGTAATGAGGGCCTATATGTTTTCCTGGACTCCTGATTATGTACCATATATGTGTTGCAGGTGCTCCTTTTATGTTTATGGGCATAACATTGTAATATGTTTTCCTGACTTGCCACATGTTTTATAATGCTCCTGATATGGGAATCTGTGATATTTCTATGACAAGTGCATTTGTGTAGTAATGTGATTCCTGACTACTGCTTATGTTGCAGAATAATAAGCAACCTGTGTGTTATGTGACTACTGCTGGTTCTGCAGAGTAACTAATGTGCAACATTCTGACAACTGTTTGGGTAGCAGGATGTTACTGACATGTTGTGTTTGGTCTAATAATTGTGTTATGTACAATACAGTATACTTTCATCTAACTTGGTGTTATGTTTCCTTTGTGGTGGGGATAGTGTGTCACGAGTGTGGTGTGTGTTGTGCTAACGCTTTACACATTGCCTCTGGGATAGACCTGACTGCTCGTGCCAAGCTACCAAAGGGGTGAGAAGGGGTTATCTTGGACGTGTAACTCCTTTGCCCTGACTAGAGTGGGTGGGTTCTGTTCCTAGGTGCATACTCTAGTCAACCAGAAACCACATTTCTAACAATAGTTAATAATTTTAGAAATGGCAGTGTCATCTTTAGGTAGTTTCTTCATGAAGTACAATTTTAAATAGACACAGAACAATAAAAAGCAGTCTTGTAAATACTCATGATTTAAAATAAAGGTTTCAACGTGGTACGTTGACAATTTGTGAAGCGGATGATGTACGTGACAGATGGCAGCTGACAAATTGATTTTTATTTAAATATTCTAAATCTTTATTGCATTTTTGTATATTTTAACTTCTGTGTGATAGTCTTTCACTGCTTACAGTACGTTTTGTATGTTTTTACTTTTTGTTACAATTCATCATTTCTTATTTGATAAATCAAAGAAGGATCTGTTTCCTTTATAGTTCCTCTATGTTTTTAAGGAAACATTTGCTCTATGCAGCAAGACTGTATTTTTCTCTTTGCGACTGAAGTCAAATTTAAATTCTTTTACATGGAAGGTGGAGACATATCATGTTTGTTTTAAATGGTTTGTTTAATGTTTTGTTTCAGGTATTAGCATGACTGACGAGTGTTTAAATGTCACATGTCATCTGCATAAAATGTACTCCTTGAACCTCTTACTGCAAAATTATATTAGAATATGTTAATGTTATTCAGTGTTTAAGATGCATGGTATTCATGCTATTTGCTTTGTAGTCAGCACCTAGAGATGTCTTTCCATATGCAGTGCTTAGTTAAAAAACAAAATAACATAAGTGCCAAGGCCCTCTTAAAGAGCCCACTTTACCTTCCACCGCCCATTGCTCCTGCCAGTGCTGCCAGTGATAGTACCAACACAACTACCAACCATTGTCCTCCTACAAGTCCTCCTACAAGTGTGACAGTTCATACTCTTCCAGGCGTCCGCTGTTATTAATTCTATTGTAGATCTAACTGCTTTGCTCATCTATAAATCAGACAAACAGTGCCACCATGTGACAGAATGTTGTAGGTGTCAGTGTTGACAACTAAGTGCTGGTGCCAAGCACCGGAAACCACTGGCTCAAATTAAGAACTGCTTTACACTATTCTATAAGAGTGTGGTTACTCATTTACATACTCACAAGGTGGTTGCCATACTAACACCTAATTAGATGTTTCAATACTAATGTAATATATTTTGTAAAAAATGTTGTTTGCTGAAAATAATTTGCCATATTTTGCATTGTTGGGCCGGGTGGTCCACATACATGTATACCATAAACCTGTATGCAAATACCTGTCACTAACTGTAGTGGGTTTTAATCTGACCTGCAAGTATGCCCCTTCCCTTTTACAAATGCTCTCTAACCCACCATACACAGGAGTACTATCTGACATGTTGTCTGACAAGTTCTCATTATGGACTGCTGATCTTTGCCCTTTGTGCTGTTTGTGTGTCCTGTCCTCTGATGTTTTGGGGTCCCTGCTATGTGATTGGTCCTCACCACTGTCCACAAAATCTGGCAGCAGTGAGGTGGTTGCTCTCCTGCAAGTTAGAGCTGGGGTAATGGTTGGAGGGGTTAGTGGTGTTGTGTGCCTCATGACCATATCAGTACCCTTTGGCTACAATGTGATCTGTGTAAATAAATGTAAATAGCACTTGTAAATAAATTGCTAGATTTTGGCTACAATGATGTTGAACCCCCTGTTACATGTGTTTGTGACCCGTTAATGTTGTAGAGATATGATTGTGGTAGTAATCAGCACACAATGCAGCAAGCAGGTACAGTGTACTACAGCTCCCATGATGCATTGTCACGGTACAGCAAATTTCTCAATGGACCTAATCATGATGTGTGTACGATACATGGATTTACTAGCATTCTGTTTTGTTAAGTAAATGAGAGGAAGATGACATGCTCCTCTGGGTGACTCCTAGGGAGGTCACCTTCTCCAGAATTGTGGTCCATATCTGGGTCTTTTAGCTCTCTAACACTGAGAAGTAGGCCTTTACAAAATATTGGCCATATGGGCCACACATTTCTTTGTCAGGAGCTCCAGCTTCTTTTCAGTGAACTTAACTTTGTGCTTTCTGGACCCCGAGTCCTTGCTCCCATCCTCTGTAGCCAAAGTATTCTCCTGAGATGGTGGAATCTGTGGCAGTAGTGATGCGGGGGCACTCCCTACTTCCAACATAAGCCTGTGTGTTGTGGATATACCCTATATTTATAACCTTCCTACTCTGACATCATCATTGTGAACCAAGAGACAGAATTTCCACAATTGTGAATTCCTATCAGGAAATCGCAATTTTGTAATTTCCAAAATAGCGATTTCCTAACAGCAATTGCGACTCCATAGGAATCGCTATTAGGAAATAACAATTGTTGTACATTCCAATGTGTGATTTCCAAATAGTGATTCCTTATGGGTTGCTATTTAGGAATCGCAAATGGCAACTTTTGGGTGTAAGGGCTTTAGTCTCTGTAATGAAAATCAACATTTTTCATCAGGGCAAGAATGCAGTCTGTATCTGCCAAAGTCCTCTTGAATACAGATAGCCACTATATAAGGTCCTGCTGAAGTAGTTCATTATGGTGGTAAAATCTCAGAGGAGGAGAAATCTAAATTTCACAGCTGCCAAATTACTTTCATTGGGTGGATACTTTTCACGCATTTTCCCATTCAAGATTTCTACTTTCAGTCATAATCTTTTTTATGGAGCAAGTCTGGACCTGTGTCCAACTAAGCGCTCTCAAAATTTGACACTATTGCTATGATGTCTCTCTGCAGCTATGCAGGTCTTTGCAATAGAAAAAATGTCTAAGACCCAATTTTTCAGAGCTTCATGAGCAGCTCCTCTTGGTCACTTCCAAGGACCACAGGAACAGAATTGGGTGGCCATTTCTAATTCTGGCAGAGGCCAATAGCAGAATCCAGTCATGAGCAGGTTGATAATGGCCAGCTCGGCACTTCAGGAAAAAGGCTTCCTGGAGTTTGACGTGTCACTGTAGTCACACAGGAGGTCAGTCAACTTACCCTTGATGCCCACGTCTTAGTCCTGGGAACAAGTAGGAGAAGGGTTAGCCCTTTAGGTCTCCACACATGTCTCAAACTGCAGTCCAAGTCCTCTTCTGTTCTTTCACAGGTACAGAGTGTTCTCTGTCATGAGCTGTGGATGAGAAGCCTGCTTTGTAGATGCCACTAACCTGTGGTTGGGAGACACTACCTTGCCAATGAGAAAATGGTCACTAGGGACAACCCTACCTACTTTTGTAAAACATCTCTTTAACCTTGCTGCAATCTACTATTCTGAGGCAAATACAAGGTGGTAAACTATCTTTGCCACTGAGGGGAGCCTGTGTGCCAGCAAGGAGTGCATTTAGGAAAGTGAGCAGTCCCCCTCTCCTCAGCTATTCCAAACTGGGTCTGAGACAACTACCCCCTGGGCTATTGCTAGACTGGCTACAGAGGGCCTAAATGAAAGGCTTCACTTCCTGAGGTGTCTCTTTCCACTTAACTATGAATTGGCATGCCCCATCTTAGTCTCTTTCAAGTAGTGACGTTTCTGAACCTTACACAATTCAATTCACAATACAATTCAATGAAGACCCAGAAGATTGATGTGGCTCTTAGTTTAACCAGCATCACTTACATATTTCTACCATCCCGTCACAATTAGGAGTCGACCAGGGACTTGAAAACACACAAAAAGGGCATTTTACTGGAAAGAGCTAAAAGATGCCCATCCCACAAAGAACCAAGTTTAACTGCAGTCTTGAGCAACAAATCATGCTCTTCTTTAAATAATAGAGTTGCCAGTCAGTGGCACTAACTGCTGTTCCCATCTCCATTTTTGTTGATAGTGCTATCCAACAAGCATGCACTTTTGTTAGGTCGAAGGAGGTGGCCCTAAAATGGAATGCCTGCCATTCAAAATTAGTGGTGATAAGCACTACTCTTGTTATACTGCTTGATGACTCAACAATAGAAGATGCTATGTTTTGACTTCAGCTCCAGCAGGACCCTCTCCAAATCACTGGGAATAATAGGTTCAGGTGGACTCCTACCAAAACCATTCCAAAATCTAATCTAAATAGCAATTTCTGAATAGTGATAGCGACTCCATGGAAATCGCTATTTGGAAATCACAATTGTTATACATTTCAATATGCGATTCCCGAATAGAGATTTCTTATGATTTGGTATCTCTCAAATGGAACATTTCAGACACATGGGACTAAGGGGCATATTTATACTCTTTTGGGCTGAATTTACATCAGTTAGGCATTCCCGTCCAAAAAAGTTAGGTTAACCCCCTAGCGCCATATTTAACCCCTGATGCAAAAACAACGCACAATTAAGAAGTGGAGCAAAAAAATAAGGTAAACCCCGATTAGTGTCAAATTTTAATACCTGGTTCAGATCATGCATTAAAATGAGGCCCACACACCACTTCTTAAGGCATACTCACAGAAGCAAGATTGGAAACCCACAGGACAGGATGGAAGTGTTACTGCTCCAGCTTGGAACAACATGGAGAGGACAGCAACAGCACCCTCCAACACTACCGCAGCAACCACAAGCACCACAACAGCACCCACAAATACAACGCAGGAGGCAGGAGAGTACATTCCGGAACAGGACAACCCTCCTTGGTGTCAGGGAACAAGACCTCATCAGTGCTTACTGTCTCAACCGGCAAGCCATGCTACGCCTGCTGCACCACATTGAGCCAGAGATCACAGCCAGGCTGCAGACATCACATAACATACCACCTGTCACAAAGCTGCTAGCTGTCCTGCATATGCTGGCTAGTGGTTCATTCCAGACAACAGGTGCACTGGTTGCTGGTGTGTCACAGCTGCCTATCTCTGTCTTCCTGCAGAAGGTATTAAATGCAATCATCACCCTGACACCCCGCCACATTTGTTTCTCCAATACCCAGCAAATGCAGCAGAAGATAAAACAAGGCTTTTACCAAATTGCTGGGTTTCCGCATGTGCTGGGTGCAATGGACTGCACCCATGTCTGACTTGTCCCACCTGCAGCAACAGAACACTTATACAGGAACAAGAAACATATGCATTCCATAAATGTGCAGGCCATAGTGGACCTCAGTGGGCTATTTATGAACATTTTAGCCAAGTATCCTGGTAGTGTCCATGACCCCTACATATTCAGGCACTGCAGTATCAACTAACAATTCCAGGATGACCAATATGGCAATGGCCTACTTGTGGGTAATCCAACAAACCAACACACCATCCCTGTATGACACACAAGACATACACCACTCCAAAAACACATGGCCAGGGTAATACAGATTTGTAGGTAATAATACATATGCACCATGCTGTACCACAGCACAATTGGTGCACAGCACAAACACATACATCCACATGTACGTAACACACCCACAAATTGAAAGGCATACCACATGAAGGACAGGTGGAGCTATGTCCCCTTTGCTAACAGAAGATGTTCACAAACCACTACAAGTGCCCACAGGTTGGCTACTAAATACACGTCACACGCACACATTACACCAAACAAAGAAGAGCACAGCAATGTCAATGGCATACACCATAGTCATGTAAAGAAAGTCACACATAGGCACAGCCCCACCTAAATCATGCTGTGCAAGTCTTTGGCAGAACATACATCAAATGCTAGACAACTGGTGGCAATACCAACCACATCTCATCCACAAATACCTGACTTACCGGTAGTGTGCATCTAAATCTGCCTGATGCATTGGGTCACACACATAGGAATACCAAATTAATGTCCATTACATACCATGTGCCAAATTTGAGAGAAGTGGCACCACACCTACTATAGTGCCACCTCACATGCACCACTTACTGAGCCCCAACACCATCATGTCTGTACCGTAGACAATAAATGGCCCACCATGGGGCAGAGTCACTGTCAAAGAGTAAAGATCATGGTTACCATAGTGGGACTCTATAGGAGTATAGAGTACATCACTGACCTTACATGCACTGTGCTAAGGGACCCATTTGTAAAGTAGCTGTGCCCCATCCCATAGCCTGCACTGTGCATGTGATGACAGTATAAATGCTGATTCATGTATTGGAAGATAGGAGAAACACCCGTAGTAATGTTGATCATTCTGATACAATGGTATACACTCCCTTGTACACCTGATGGCTGCCACAAATATCAGCTGCCAGTCAACATCACTAAGGGCCATATGTAAGAACCCCTAGTGCCATCATAATGCCCTGCACTGTATGTACAAGTTGGCGGATTACCTTTTTGTGACTCGATGCCACCTTGTAACTAGGGCCCCCTGTCAGGCAGCACTTTGCGTGGAAGGTGCATGCAATGTGTGTTGCCGTAGGTGTGACACGGCAAGACACATAGCATGATGATGCTGCCCCAAATGTAGGTGTTTCCTAAAACCTGAGGCAGTACCAACATCAAAGACCACCACAGGGGTGGAGTTCACACGTTGCAATAAGGAACTATACTGTCATTTGACCTCATATGAATGAGCTACCTATGCATGCTGCATACTGCGCATACAGAGAAAAAACATATTGCCCATGAAGATAGTATATGTATAGGAAGGTGTCCCTTCCTGCACAGATGTATCCTTCCCCACAGGGCAGTCATCCAAGCACCCTGGTGTAAGGTTGGCAGCGTTGGTGCACTGCTGCATATTTGGAGCCGGCACAGGGGACAACAAAGGGTTGCCTTGTAACATATTATTCATGGTGCATTCATGCATAGTGAAAATGATGCAGCACGTTGCTGCCAATTTAGGAGCTGCGGTGCACTCTGTCAATTAGCCTTTAAAATGGGCCTAGGTGTTGCACTGCATTCGTTCCGCCCCATGTCAATATGGCTGGGATGTCCAGGCTTTGTAGGGCTACCATGTTGTCTCTACATCTGACCCCACTGTGGTGCAAGGATGTATCATGTCCCCACTAGTTATAGCACACTGCTATAAAGATGCACTACACAACACATGGTACACACATACTGAGCATCAATTAGGAATCTTAATTATATGTCCCAGGTCCTTGAGCCAATACCCAAGACTGTCATGTCCAACAACACAGTGCTAGACAAAGTTAGCACAAGGCCAGGAACTCACACCATACCCAAACACGTCTGAGACACAACCAACACCAACTAACAACTGCCATGATACACCTATTGCAAGCTTTAAAGACAACTTTCATCTCTTACGTTTACAGTGGATCAGGGCTATGGCCTACAGCTGTGGGGATGACCCTATTTGTAAACCCTAACAGAGCAGTAGAGCGTGCCTACAATGAGGGACATCGTCAGACACGCAATGTGGTGTAAAGGATATTCGGCATCCTCAAATCCAGATTCAGGTGCCTGGACCTGACAGAAGGCAGTCTCCTTTATGCCCCATCCATAGTGTGTAAAATAATCCTCACATGTGCCATCCTGCACAATATCTGTGTGTGCAAATGTACGTACCATTATACGACGAGGTTGCTTTCCTGCCTGGGGAAGAGGAGGGGGACGATTTGGAGCTGGAACAGCACAGCACAGCTGCTGGGGTACGCCAGAGAGAACATATTGTTGACAACTTTTATACAAAAAAAACACAGAAATCACCATGTAAAATTTGTAAATAAACACTTCTCATTTTTCACCAATCCTAACTTGGTCTCTTCAGTCTCCACTACATATACCATAGGAATGTGTCTCTAACCTCAGGGAGCATGTAACAAAAACTAAACTGACACGTTTTGTAGCGACATGATATGTGATGTAATAGATCATATTGCCACCATTACACATATCACTGACAGCCTTATCACTGGTATGTGTCAACTGAAGGACACAATCCATGGGCCACTAAATATTTTTGTACATTCACGTTGCCAATGTGCTATTCAATAGCCCCTCACACCCAGCTACATCATGGCCTAATAGTATGTATGCAGGGGACATACACATAAGGTAGGGCATGTCAAAAAATTGAACTTAAGTAATGTTGGAACTGAGCACTGTCACAACTCTTTGTGATAGTTGCAATGGCTGCATGGAACATGTGTGAGGAGGGGGGAACTTCATTGGTAACTATGGTCATCATGATTTGCCCTGGGATAGTAATCAATGGCAGAAGTTGAGCCTGCACAGTCTATCCATGGGATACTGTCCTGCCACTTCCATGGGGCACTACCTTGTCACGAGGTAAACTTGGCCTCACTTATTGTACACACACGTCTGTGGAATGCACATTGGTTTGGATGAGAATTTATGCAGCTAGAGCCACAGGTCCACTATAGAAATACAACAACTATTGGCACAAACAATAAGTTAATTCCAAAATATGTGATCAAAGCAAAATCTGGGTGGAAAGTAGACAGAGCGTGTTATACACACTATGGGGGTCACCGCCGCCCGCCAAGTGGGAACCGCCGAATGACCGCACCGCGGTCAAAAGACCGCGGCGGCCATTCTGGCTTTCCCGCTGGGCCGGCGGGCGACCGCCAGAAGGCCGCCCGCCAGCCCAGCGGGAAACCCCCTTCTACGAGGATGCCGGCTCCGAATGGAGCCGGTGGAGTCGAAGGGGTGCGACGGGTGCAGTGGCACCCGTCGCGATTTTCAGTGTCTGCTTTGCAGACACTGAAAATCTTAGTGGGGCCCTGTTAGGGGGCCCCTGCAGTGCCCATGCCAGTGGTATGGGCACTGCAGGGGCCCCCAGGGGCCCCACGACACCCGTTACCGCCATCCTCACCGCCAGGAACAGGATGGCGGTAAGGGGGTCTGAATCCCCATGGCGGCGCTGCAAGCAGCGCCGCCATGGAGGATTCCCTGGGCCAGGGGTAAACTGGCGGGAAACCGCCGGTTGCCCTTTTCTGACTGCGGCTTTACCGCCACGGTCAGAATGGCCAAGGAAGCACCGCCAGCCTGTTGGCGGTGCTTCCGTCATTTTAGCCCTGGCGGTCGCCGACCGCCAGGGTTAGAATGACCCCCTATGTGCCAAAAATGTACACTTGTCAGACAACTATGCTGTCTTCACACATGTCTTCATAAAACACATATCTAAATATGGAGACAGATGTGCGGTGTATATCCTAGGTAGCAACAGTTAGCCCATCATTAACAATGCCTGACCTGTGTATGCATCTTTAAATAGTATGCTCTGTATGACAACATCTCACATCACATACCAAAACACAGTACACAATCCCACTCACAATACAGAACAATTACATGGTAGTGACTGTTAAACTGCATCCCATACATGTTTTGAACTCCAAAAGCACAATCTGGAATAGGTGTGCCATTATGTGTTTCAATGTCCAATACGATCAGATATCCAACATTACATTGAGTCGGAGTTCACCTAGCCATGTAGGTAGGTTGTTCCAAGAGATGAATAATGACCTGAGATGATTTCTAACCATTAAACCATTCATTCATGGTTAGAGTCAGCTAGGTTGTTGGATGCTGGAAGAAGTGCATGACCATGCTCCATTGAGGTTATGGGTGGACAGCTCATAGATACCCAAATAGAATACGCCATGTCACCTGGAGATCACAAAAGTGCTGTGTCATAAGTTATGATATATGTGTGTGGCACTCATAACATCTCACAAATACCACAAATGGTATGGGAACTGACACGTTGCCAGTAGTAGGAGAAGGCAAGATCCCAACATTACCCAAGTGATATGTTGGATTCCGTCCCCACATCACCACACAATGTAGTTGTAGAAGATGCGTACAAAGCAGTAGCTGTCAAATATCTGTGATTGATGGAGGACATAATATATAACTGAACAGTAATGCCAGAGAAAATAGGAAATTAAACAGAGATACTACAAAACAGACAGTGCAACACATCAATGATTGCAGATCTATCTTTCACATATGTATATTGAGGCTGGCCAGGTACATACATGACCCAGACATCTTTGGCACTACCATAACATGATAATTCGCCTTAACCTGGCGCCAAGATATTGAGCCTCTTACGTACAACACCATCTGTACCATGCCATTAGTTTATAGTTAAGATCACTCGACTCATAAAACTTTAGACATGCTGCACATGGAAGTAGATAATGAGTACTATGAAAGAGACATGTCTTACATGTGCAAGCATCCGAGCACTGCACTTGAGAGGGGAAGGCCTGACATCAAGTGCTGCATAGAAAAGCAGCACATCCTGGTCTGTATGAACACATTTGTGCATGTGTAGAACCACTGGGGAGTCAGCATAGGCTTCTGAGTTCCACTTATTAATGGCCAAGATCCCAGCTTTGTTAAGCCACAGACCACTGTCCTGACTACATCAACATATGACATAGTCAGGTGCCTGATGTATCTGCAGGGGCAAGAACAAAGTGGAGCACCATAAACCTGCAGCTTCTCTAACAAACGTGTTTCTGTTGCCATTCAGACCCACACAGTGATGATGGAGAGTAGCCCTGCAATCTAAGCCACACTGCAGCACTGATACCCCATGGTAAAGCAGAGTATGTGACAAGAATGACAAACATGAACAAGACAAATCTGAGTGCCCGTTTGGAGGCTAGCACACATATACAACATATCTCAGCACACTTTCAACCATAATGGCCCTGGAATAGTAACATGTCAGGATTCACGACAGAAAACAACCTAGCAGTAAAATAATGACATAGGTGGCAAAACACATGTGACATTCATATATTGTCTCAACATGTGTTCTCACAGACAAAAAATATAGGTGCCAGTGATGTGACTGCATATTCAATAGTCAAATTCCAATATCTGCCTATGCTGTAAGATTATAATGTGACCTTGAACATCACCAGCAACTGAGATGCATGGGTAACCACATGGCACATGTGTACCTGAGCAACAAGATGGAACATCCAACTACAAAACACAGAGTCAACACACAATGCCATGTAACTTATCAGTGGAAATGTGATGTTAAAGCAGTTCAAGTACACTGCATACTCTGAGTTCAAATTGTAATGGGTGACACATGCCTGAGCATATGTTGGAGTCAGGCCATCTCATATCACCAGTTATGGGTATGTCCAAACACTATTGTCACAGAGTTTACTATATGGTACACCCACATATTCAGATACCTACACATATCTACACATGTCCCAAATATATGTGGACACACTGTAGGTACGCTTTCGACTCTGGAACGCACTTATTGGTGGAACCGACCAATTTCACTCTTACCACATTGCTGCATGGACTTCCACATGTGGCCACACCCCATATGCCACAGCACAGCACAGCCTATGTCATATGTTTGGTGAATCAGGGTGCACTCAAGGACAATGCGAAAAAACACGCAAACAAGAAATGATGCAAAAAAATGATGCAAATGCATAAAAAACATCCACCAACATGAAGAGAATTATTCAGCTTTGGCCCGTAGCAGGAATTCAACGTCCACACTCCTCTTGCAGCCTTGTGTGAAATCAATGCATAACCATCCTGCATGATTATTTTTCACACATACGCATGTACAATACAAGTCCTATCACCAGAAAGACACCCAGCCCCAAAAACCCAATCGGACATCCACAGGCTTTTTGTTGCCTGGACCAGATGGAATTGCTGCATTACCATCATGCGTCAATATCAATGATGCACGTGCATCATGCGTCTAACAAAAGGACACACAAGCCTAATGCACCAAATGAAATCACGCATGACTGAAAAACATGGCACACACGCCCAGGAAGTGATGCAACAGGAAATCATGTCTACAAGCATGGTACAGTGGTTGTAGTTTCAGTTTTTCTTGACAGTCTGTTCCTTTGAGACTGTGTGTGGTTGTGTATTGGAGCTAGTGGTCGATTGTTTAGTGTGTTTGCAAGTTTGTGTTGTGTCTTGTGTTGTGTCTTGTGTATTTTGTGTGGATTTAGTCAAAGAAGTTGTAGTTTTGTGTAGTTATTGTCCAGTTTTGTAATAGTATTGTGGGGTGTCTGTCTGGGGTAGTTAATTAGTTGGGATAGTTGGTTTAGGTTAGTGGGGTTAAGTTTCCTTTGATTTGTTATCATAATATTTTTAAGATGAACTCCATTCACCTGTGGACATGTCAGGCAAAATTAGGATAAGCTGGATATCTGTGGATGAGCTGGGAGGTTTTGTATGGCTTGTCACACACTATCTTCCAATGATGCTGCTAATGGTTGGCCTGGTGATCCTCGGTTACTGGACAGTGGCTCGGCGGCAGAGGTGGGGCAAGGTGCTCCACCACCTGAGGTGCAGCTATAACACAGGCCAGAATGACCGCCATCTCAAGCATCGCCAGGCAGACCTGGTGGCCAGGGAGCAGGATCTGCTGGATCACTTGGGGATTGAGATCGGCAGAACTGTTGGTAAGTCTCCCATTGGCATAATATTGACTGTTAATTGCTTTTGAATGAAAGTAGCAGATACGTTGGAGTGCTGCATGCAATGCTTGTGAACACGTTATATGCCAGTTCAGGCCTGGAGTTCATATGTCCAACAATGAAACCACTGCAGGTCAGATGTCTGATGAGTCCTGAATGACCATCACGAAGGCATCCATTACAAAGCCCATAACGCCACCTGTGCACTGGCATTGTGTCATGTATGAAATGCTAAGGCATCGCCACCCTACCATTTTTTTCCAGGATTGTGTCAACAAAGTGGTGCAATGCATGCATAGCGCAAACATTGTCAACATTTCATGCACATGAGCCCTGACCCAGCCACTATGTTTGCAAGGAGGGTTTACCCACCCTAATAGGGCAATGAATATGGCACAATTGATTCAATGAGACAACTTTGCCACATCAGTCACAACATATTCAACGCATGATAATTGCAGATATTCAAAAAAGCTGCAATTCAATTACAAAGTGCCTCTGGGTGTCTTGCAGGACTAGCTTAAGAACTTGAGATGTAAGTCTTGCAAAGCGCAAGAGTAGTGTCAGATATTTTCACCACAACTCCCCCTTTCACCATGTTGCACCATTCTGTATAGACGGCCCACAAATGGTACTGTCAGGAGTGTGCTAAGGGGCACACTTCATGTGGGACAGCACTAGGGACTGGATTTATGAAAGGTTAGTGCCGCCCTTGCATCATTGTGTGATGCATAGGGAGCACAAAATTGACATTAAACTTATGATTCGTAGTTTTGTGTTGCTTTTGCTTCAAAAATTACGCAAAGGCGGCACTCACTTTTCATTACTCAAATCCCATGAGCTGCAACCACTGTTGTCCTATTGGCCCCTTTGTGTCATTAGACAAGGCCATGTAAGGGAGATTGAACATGAATTGGGAAGAGACTACTGGAAGTTCCATATTCCAGTTCATGATCTATCACAGACAGCCTCTACCACCCCCATACCACACACATGTGCAGAGTCTGTTCCACTGGCCTACAATTTCTCACTGACAGTATGAGGCTGCACTACGTCAGCTCCATCTCTGCTATATAACTCACTAACCTGCAACATCAGATGCATCCTCTGACCACAGAGCAAGTCGGTCTGTGTTGAGCGCTATTTCTATGACCATGTACTTCATCCTCACAGAATTAACAATAGTATACAATGGCAACAATGGCAGGCCAGTCAATGCACAGGTAGGTAAACCAACTGCACATGAGTCCACAGCCATAGCAATTCCTTAAATGTGTCAGGCATGTGATAGCACACACACTTAACTTTGTTCATTGCAGGGTGTATAATGCCAATCCTCAATACCCTTGTACACCCACACAAAAACAGGGCAGTAGCGTGTCTGTGAGCTATGATAATGACGTAGATGTTTCCTACATCTGTTGCAGGCGCAAATGCTATGGGTGTGACAATGGTCCTGCCACTGCACCAACCATAGCATGGCCCTCAGATGGAAAATACATGATCAACCAGTCCCATTTGGTAATGAAGGTGTCGTTCCCACAGACAGCTGCATGACAATGCCACATATAAATGTTGCAGGGTGTAGCACCACAGGAGTCTCTGGAGCAGTGCTAGTGTTCAGATGTGTGGCTCCACCTCATCTGAGTGTATGTGTCATTGAGTGATTGTAGTGGTTTGTCTGTTGCACTGAGCTTCCACTGGGATGACTAGCTCACTCCTCTTAACTAGTTTGCACTGACATTTGATGTCCACTTGCAGTGACTTTGATTTGACACTGAGCATACCATTCATGTCTTACAGGTGGACCAGCTCCCTACACAATTGATGAAGTGGCTCGGTTAGAGGACCCCGATGCCTCCAGTAAGTGTGAGAATGTGTGTCCTGTGAAGTAATCCAGGGTGTGGTGTGAGTGAGTCATGTGTGTGGAATACAATGCCAGAAGTCTTAAACTGTCCAATTATCAGATATCATAATAGGCTGGATGGTTATATTGTGGGCCATTTTTAAGAGCCCCAGGAACCACCAGAGGTTCACGTCTTGTGAGGCTTGTGGTGCGCTATGGCCAACATTGTGTATACAAGGTGGTGACAAGCAACATTTAGGGCCATATGTAACTAAGTATGATGGAGTGCAACACTGTGGAAAATTGGAAGTGGCACACTCCGTCATTTTCACAACACAGGGATGAGAAGTATTTATTCATATACACTGCACCCCTGTGTTGTCCCCTGCGTTGGTGCTAAATTTGCAGCCAAGCCACAACGCAGCACCCTTGCGCCGGAGTGCACAGATGGCTGCGTTGAGAGGGGGGATAGTTGTTATGCAGGAGGGACACCCTCCTGCAGAAAAACTATCTCCATATGTAATTTGCTCTTATTCTGAGTGTTGCAGAGTGCAGCATGCACAGGAAGAGCAACAGACAAGGGGATATGCCAACATTTCTCCTCATTGTACCCTGCTAATGCCACCCCTGGCATGGGGTTATCCAAATTTGCTCTGACTCAGGTGTAAGTAGATTCAAATATCTGGGGCAACATAATAAGCTGCAATGGGTGTTGCTGTGGAACACCCACAGCAACACCCATTGTATTTAGATGCAGTCTCAGATTTACAGATTTGCTCACACCCGAGGCATGGCCAAATTCAACACACACCCCAAGGGGGGGACCTTAACAGTGCGCAATGACGATGAATACTCTTATGTATCCTCCATTTGGGATCTTTCAATGGCTGATGCATTAGGCAGCACACATCTAAATTGTATATCCTCTTTGTCGGTTACTTAATTGTTTTGGAAGGTGTATTGCTACATACACTACGTAAATGTATTGCTACATACACTACGTGCATGCGGCAGCACTACGTGCAAGGTAAACAGTGGTGCAGAGTGTGGACCATTGGCCTCTGCTTTCATTGGCCTTCGCTTCCATTTTGGTTCAAGACTCCATTTTGTCGAGTCTGGTTCGGTGCGTAAGGCACTGTTCTGTGTTTTTCCACAAGCTTCGGCAAGCTGAAGGGTGGGGTGTTTTTCTGCTCAACTTCGCTCCATCTGCCTGGTACGAAGGGCGCTATTTACTTTCCACGAGCTATCAGTTAGAACAACAGGGGGATGCGCCTGTACACAAGGAGGAATGCAAGCTTCACCTTGGAGTCCTCTCCTGGGAACTTGGCCCGTTCTGAGGAGACGTCTCGAAGGGTGAACAAGGTACCGCCGATTGCACAATTTGTAAAGGAGGGGGTCTTTTTCTAGAAAAGACTCCTGGGCGTTAGTAAATACTATAAAAGTTGGGGGCCTGGATGGGCTGGTTTAGGAACTCTCTTCTGGGTTGGACGCAACGCCAGGAGGACTGATTGTCCCGAACAGAGGCTCCCTGTGTCAGCTGATTTGGGTTCCCCAGCTTTGTGTACGGCGGAGGGATGCAGACGCTCTTTTCGGTGAAGCTTTTCAATTTATTAAGTGTATTGTGTGTGCGCGCGTAATGTGTACTTATTCTTGCAGTCATTTTCATGCTGTTGAGCATTGAAGTATATTGTGTGTGCGCGCGTAATATGCACTTATTCTTGCAGTCATTTTCATGCTATTGAGCATTGAGGTATATTGTGTGTGCTTGTATTATATACACTTACTCTTGCAATTATTCACAGAGTGCTTATATCTTTATCATTATTCTCATGTTATTCTCCTAATGTATATATATATATATTAGTGTGGGTTTAGTTTTGCTAGCTGAGAACTTGCCCCTTAAATAAACTTGATTATTCTACTTACGAAGGTGTTTGAGAGTGATTGCTTTACATTGTGCCTTAAAATATCCTGAAGTGCATAGTTTTGATATTCGGAAGAGTAAAGCAGCACAAATTGGCGTAGTCGTTTGCAGGATTCGAAAAAAAAAAAAAAGGGAAAATGCTTAATAAGATCAAAGCGAGCTCAAAAGCAGGTTCTCATGTAGCAAATCCAGACATAGAAATACCGGGGTGGGAAACCGCTCCATATAAACTTTTAGCTCAGGAATGGTCACGTTGTGCTGGTTTGTGTGAAAATTGGAATGCGTGTATGTTAAATGTGGAACCTGAAGATCTTCTCATATGTTTACGGAAAGTTTCAATTGACAAGGGAAGGGAAGTTTGTGCGTTGGGGAGGCGAGGCTGGATCTTGCTTTCTGCGTACCGAAAGTTGTATGAAAAATGTTTACAGTTACAAAAAGACCACGAGCAGCTGGAGAAGGAGTTAGTGGAAGCCCGAAATTCCTCTACCATGCTAGCTTGTCAAAATAAATTATTAAGTGATAAGTTGGAAATGTACCAACTAGTTGCAGAGAGAACGGCTGTTAGCGTAGCTAAATATAAACACAAGAAACGAAGAGGGAAAGTTAATAAAAAGAAGGTGCATTTAGCTATCTCTCAGGCAGGATTAGCCTTTGACCCTGAATTTTGGGATGGAAACATTTGGGATACATCTGATTTTTCAGATGGGTCCGGGGGCGATGACTGCCAAGATGTTAGACAGGAGAAGACAGAGCGCAGGAATGTTGTCCGTGCGCAGCCCATATATCGGCGAAAGTTACAGCATAGCCCAGCTAATCCTGGAGGGGTGATGTTGGATGCCCTGGAGGATTATACACAGCAAGAACTAAGTGATGTGATAGACAGATTTCGACAGAGGTCTGGGGAAACATTGCTTACGTGGTTGGTGCGGGTGCACGATATGGGGGGGCAGGGGGTCCAATTGGATCACGGCGACGCCCCGAGGCTGTGTATGTTAAGTACAGACCCGGTTATTCAAAATGAGTTTAGAACCTATCCAGGGAATGGTCCCATGACCAATTTGTTAGAGCTAGCGGCGCAAGGGTGTGCTCAGAAGTATCCGACAGAGTCAGACTGGCCGCCTAATGATAAACCTTGGTATACTTTGAGAGATGCAGTACAGAGATTGAAGGAAGAAGGGATGAAAACAGCTATCTTTATGGGTAATGCCCATGATTTGATGAATGGAATTTTAAGTGTGTCTGTGCGAAACCGGCTGATTAGGGCCGCTCCTCCTGCATATAAGCATGTCATCATGACTTTGTTAATTAATCAGACGGGTAACCCATTGTCTCAGGTGGTAGAAGCGGTGCGTGAGTTAAGTGATTTAGGAGAATGGGCTAAGCCAGAGAGGAATTCACGGTCTGAGAATCGTACTGATAACAACAGGGTGACAAGGCGAGACATGTTTCAGGCCTTGATGCGAGATGGGGTGACCAGGAATGAAATTGATGGGATAAGCACCAAGGACATGTGGGAAATGTACCGCAAACGCGGTTTGGATAAAAAGGAGGGGAGTAGGAAAGGGAACAAGAAGGATAACAAAGTGGTGAACCAGAGAAAGGCAGGAGGGGAGGAGCGTGAGAGTGAAAAGGGGGAGAGAGGGAGAAAACCCCACAGTAGAGAGAGATCCCCAGAGGACGGAAATTGGGAGGAAGAGCACCGAAGCGCAGAGGGAACCCGGAGCAGGGAGAGAGACCGGGAACTGACAGGTTCTGGGAAAACTCGAGGAAGAGAGTGGGAGAGGGAGCTGGTAAGCTCAGAGAGGTTGCGAAGCAGAGACAGGGAGGAGGAGTTCCCTGAGAATTACCGCAAACTGTATCCAGATTTGACTTGGGCAGACTCTGATGTGCGCAGAGTGAAAATAGATTAGGAAACAGGCCAAACTCCGGTGCAGGGATGGGCTCGCAAAGATAACAGACCTCATGTCAAAGTAGAAATTTATTGGAAACGTGGAAATGTTCAAAAAGTTCGAGCCCTCGTTGACACCGGAGCGGAGGCCACTTTGATTCATGGCAATCCAAGAAAATTCAGGGGACAGTACTTTACCATTACGGGATTGGGCGGAAAAGAAACCCCGGCAGTGCAGATAGTGGTTCCCATGAAAATAGGGGCACTTCCAAAGAGAGAATACACTGTCCTGATTGTGCCCATTCCCGAATACATTATTGGAATTGACATTTTGAAAGGGATGACCCTACATTTGGAAGATGGATGTTATCAATTTGGTTCCAAAAGATTTATATCAATAGCCGCCGCAAGGGTGGGCTGTTGAAGATTCCTCCGGTAACACTTCCCCAAGCTACTAAGGTGATTCAAATGAAACAGTACAGAATACCGGGAGGACATGAGGAGATTAGCCAGACTATACATGATTTACTAGAGGCCGGGGTAATAGTTCCCATCACCACTGCGTGGAATAATGCCCTCTGGCCTGTTCGTAAAAGTGATAACAGTTGGAGGATTTGCATTGATTATCGCCAATTGAATAAACATACACCTCCTCTGACTGCAGCGGTCCCAGACACCATTACCTTGATTGAGAACATACAGAAACACAGTGGGACTTGGTATGCGACCATTGACATTGCCAATGCCTTCTTTACGATACCAATAGCTACTGAGAGCCAGCCTCAGCTGGCATTCCAGTGGGCGGGGCGTCAGTACACCTTCTGTAGATTACCCATGGGGTATTTACATAGCCCCACTATCTGCCACCGGCTGGTGGCAGAGCATTTGGATGAAGTACCAGTGGTCCCTGGAGTGCAAATTTCTCACTATATAGATGACGTGATGATGCAGGGAGAGACGCAAGAACAGGTGCAAATTCAGCTAGACAGGGTAGTGGAACATTTGCAGAATCAAGGGTGGGAGATTAACCCCGAGAAAGTGCAGGGACCGTCTCAGAGCGTGAAATTTTTGGGCATTCAGTGGAATCAGGGACACAGAGAAGTGTTGCCAAAAGTGAAGCAAAAGATTAAGGAATTCGCAGTACCGCGAAATCGGAAGGAAGCCCAGAGTTTTATTGGACTCTTCGGGTATTGGAGACAACATATACCCCATTTGTCTCAGATTTTGGCCCCATTGTACAAAGTTACACAAAAGAAAAATGCGTTTGAATGGGGAGAGCAGGAGCAGCGCGCGTTTGAATTGGCGAAAGACGCCATTCAACATGCTTTGGATTTGTGGCCGATTCGAGAGGGAGACATTGAATTGAATGTGACAGTCCAGGGGCAGTATGCCAATTGGAGTTTATGGCAAAAACAAGGAAGAAAGAGGGTGCCCCTGGGATTCTGGACAAAGAAGTTACCTGAGGCAGGAGAGCGGTATACTCCCTTTGAGAAGCAGCTGCTGGCCTGCTATTGGGCCCTGGTTGATACTGAGCAAATTACACTGGGACACAATGTGATTTTAAGGCCTGAAATTCCCATCATGCAGTGGGTGATGAGTTCCCCAAAAACTCATAGAATTGGACATGCGCAAGAAGCCAGCATTATAAAATGGAAATGGTATGTCCAGGACAGGGCACGAGCGGGTCCAAAAGGGACCGCCGTTTTGCATGAGCAGGTAGCGCAGGCTCCAGTGGAGAATTCCGAAATGTTGCATGATGTACCTTCAGTGTGTGAATCCCCAGTAGGGTGGGGCCAGCCGTTCGCAGACTTGTCTGCAGATGACAAAAAACATGTGTGGTTCACAGATGGTTCAGCAAAATATGTTGGAGCGAAAAGGCACTGGAAGGCAGTGTCCTATAATCCTGTTACCAAGAAGCTTTTGACAACTACAGGACAGGGAAAAAGTAGCCAGTATGCAGAGCTTTATGCCATGTATCAGGCTTTAAAACAGGAGCTACCCGGAAAATGTCACATTTATACAGATTCCTGGTCTACCGCCAATGGGTTAGCTACTTGGCTTCCCACGTGGCATGCACATCAGTACAAAATCCATAACAAAGAGGTATGGGGGAAGGAGTTATGGCAGGAGATCTGGGAAATGTTACCTCAAAGCACCGTGACTGTCTATCATGTGGACGCTCACTGTCCAACTGATTCATTAGACCGATGGTTCAATTGTCTTGCAGACGATCGAGCCAAGATTCAAGAGGCTGAAGTGGAGGCGCAGAGTTCTGATTTGGTGGGAATGGCTAAATGGGCACACCAGAAATGCGGACATCTTGGAGAAAAGGCTACTCACAGGTGGGCTGAGATTAGAGGGATGCATCTTCCCCTAGATTTGATTAAAACAGCGATCATTGAATGTCCCATTTGTCAGCATGCACAGCACAGACCGGTCCCACAGGTGGTGAGAGGCCAGCTAGGTAGAGGTAAATTGCCAGGACAGATTTGGCAGATTGATTACATTGGACCAATGCCAGTGAGCAGAGGGTGTCAGTATGCCTGCACCGTGGTAGACACTTACTCTGGTTATCTCATAGCCTTTCCCTGCAAGCGCGCAACTCAGCAGAGCACCCTGAAAACACTAGATCTGTTGATTCTGTACTATGGAGTGCCACTCCAGATTCAAAGTGATAACGCCAGCCACTTCAAGGGCAGACTAGTGCAGGACTATTGTGCACAACGCAATATTGAGTGGATTTTTCACATACCTTACTACCCACAAGCAGCGGGACTGATTGAGAGAATGAATGGGTTGCTGAAAGAACAATTGCGTAAACTGAATGATGGGACACTGAAGGGGTGGAGGGATAATTTGTATGATGCTTTGCAAATTTTGAACAACCGACCACTTACAAATGCTGAGACACCTCTCATGAGAATGCTCACAAGTGCTTTACAGATTAATCCGTTTACAACGAGCAATACCATTGTGTATTGGGAAACAGCTCCAGGAGCTTTGGCCCCATATCGAGCTACACCAGAATCTGCAGGACTTGACTTACATGCTTTACACATGCATCGATTGAAACCTAGAGACATCACTCTGATTGAAACTGGGGTGGGAATTCAGATTCCCCCTGAGCATTACGGTCTGATCGCCCCTCGATCTGGGCTTGCCTTGAGGGGCATCCAAGTTTTAGGAGGCGTGATAGATGCAGACTACCAAGGCGAGTTGAAAGTCATTCTCTTGAACAGTGGTGACACAGACCTAGTGGTGCAACCTGGTGATCGCGTTGCCCAAATTGTCATTATGCCGGTTTATGGAGGTGTTGTTAAGAAGGGGAGCGCCCCAGCTCTTCTCACTGTGAGAGGCAAAGGAGGGTTCGGATCTACTGACAAGAACCCAGGGGCCAAAGTGTGGATTGAATCCCCAAATAACCCTCCTCAACCCGCTGATGTCATCGCCACTGGACCAGACAATGTCCTGGTAGTTATGCGACCTGGTCAAGACAAATGGGAACATGTTCCCGCTGACAAATGCTATCTGCGAGAATGATAATACGTGTTTTGTCCTTTGTTCTTTTCAGATCATCCTGTGGAGTGCCTGTGCCATGAGTGTGGTGTATGGAGCCCGTTTGGGAGACTCCACCGGGGAGCGGGAGGGGCTCATAGCCCAAAAATTCAACCGTCAGCCGCAGATGCCAACGCTGCTGCATCAACCGAACAATGTTTGGATTCATCTAGCGCAGGAAGTGCTGAATATATCTCACTTCTGTATGAGTAACATGCAAAGCGTTCAAGATTTGATTACCACTTGTCTAGTGGCAGTGCCCACTCCTGCTGCTGTATTATTACACATCTTTAACAATACAAACCAGGATGGAATGGTGGATGTGAGTGACGTTCGCTCCCATCTGTCACTCTATGAGTACTGCCGTCATTGCCCGGAGGTGGGCAGGCGGTTGTGGAGGAACATGACATCTATACTCACGTTTAACATCTCAAGTGGGGATGTGTGCTATTCATTGACCTGTGATCCTATGAAAATAGGTAAATGTGCTCAGCTCAAATTGGAGAAAAGAGACAAAAACTTAACTGCTGCACAACGGACGTTGTGCCACTCACGGACCGACCTAACCTGTTTGAATGTAAATAATTCAATGTTTTGCCAACATGTGGTGCCTGCTGCCAGACACATTCAAAATGTTAAGTTGCCTAAAGGTTGGCTCTTTTCTTGTGGTAATCTTTCTTTTACTTATATTCCAGCCAATCTAACCGGAGGGCCTTGTGCCTGGTCACGCTTAGGCTTTCTCATGTTTCCTATGGATACTGCTCTACACCCTCGCTATACCAGAGACACTATTCAATTACCTACGGACTGTGATTCTGAAATTTCATTGCTGTCCAAAACAGAATATGTTAGTTTAGCTGGTTCTATCGTAGGGGTGCCAGGACTTGCAGTATATAATACCAGAGTTATTAATAAACTTGCATGTTTAGTAGTCAAGAATATTAACTATACATCAGCTGCCTTAGCTGAGCTGTTATTAGATGTACAGGGAATTAGAAGAGCTGCTTTGCAGAATCGCGCTGCTATTGATTATTTACTGCTTAAACAAAACCATGGCTGCAGTGATTTTGAAGGATTATGTTGCTTCAATTTATCCGACCACTCCATATCAATCAACTCCCACATAGAGGCCCTGCATAAGTTGGTGAAGGGGGTGCAGCAGGATGTTGACAAGGGGTGGTGGGATTGGGCTTTTGGATGGCTGCCTAATTTAGGCCAACTGCGTTATATCTTTGGTGTAATCATTATCATAACAGTTATTTTAATTTCATTATGTTGTTGTATTCAGTGTGTGCCTAACCTTCTATCTCAGTTTCGCCCAAGAGCATTGCCATTTCAGCTTATAGGATATACTTAGTTGTAAGTTGGCCAAATGGTCCAAGGGTGGAAATGTATTGCTACATACACTACGTAAATGTATTGCTACATACACTACGTGCATGCGGCAGCACTACGTGCAAGGTAAACAGTGGTGCAGAGTGTGGACCATTGGCCTCTGCTTTCATTGGCCTTCGCTTCCATTTTGGTTCACGACTCCATTTTGTCGAGTCTGGTTCGGTGCGTAAGGCACTGTTCTGTGTTTTTCCACAAGCTTCGGCAAGCTGAAGGGTGGGGTGTTTTTCTGCTCAACTTCGCTCCATCTGCCTGGTACGAAGGGCGCTATTTACTTTCCACAAGCTATCAGTTAGAACAACAGGGGGATGCGCCTGTACACAAGGAGGAATGCAAGCTTCACCTTGGAGTCCTCTCCTGGGAACTTGGCCCGTTCTGAGGAGACGTCTCGAAGGGTGAACAAGGTACCGCCGATTGCACAATTTGTAAAGGAGGGGGTCTTTTTCTAGAAAAGACTCCTGGGCGTTAGTAAATACTATAAAAGTTGGGGGCCTGGATGGGCTGGTTTAGGAACTCTCTTCTGGGTTGGACGCAACGCCAAGAGGACTGATTGTCCCGAACAGAGGCTCCCTGTGTCAGCTGATTTGGGTTCCCCAGCTTTGTGTACGGCGGAGGGATGCAGACGCTCTTTTCGGTGAAGCTTTTCAATTTATTAAGTGTATTGTGTGTGCGCGCGTAATGTGTACTTATTCTTGCTGTCATTTTCATGCTATTGAGCATTGAAGTATATTGTGTGTGCGCGCGTAATATGCACTTATTCTTGCAGTCATTTTCATGCTATTGAGCATTGAGGTATATTGTGTGTGCTTGTATTATATACACTTACTCTTGCAATTATTCACAGAGTGCTTATATCTTTATCATTATTCTCATGTTATTCTCCTAATGTATATATATATATATTAGTGTGGGTTTAGTTTTGCTAGCTGAGAACTTGCCCCTTAAATAAACTTGATTATTCTACTTACGAAGGTGTTTGAGAGTGATTGCTTTACATTGTGCCTTAAAATATCCTGAAGTGCATAGTTTTGATATTCGGAAGAGTAAAGCAGCACAGAAGGTGTCCCTTCCGGGACATAATCCAACTCCCCCTCAATGCAGCCAACTGTGCCCCATGTGTCAAGGCTGCCTGGATTGACGTATGTAAGCAATATGTGCCCAGGCATAGGTGACAACATAGGGGTGCACAGTATTGGATTTAAATTGGTGCATCCATGTGCTGCTATGAAGGTGGAGGACTGGGCTCCCAATTTTCCCAGTGCATGGTGCTCTGTCTTTTGCACTCCATGTATGTTCCACTTTTGTGGAATGTCATTGGCTTGCATGCAGGTCAAGGTCCAACGGGTGCTGGCATGGAACTGTGTGTGAAAGGAATGGTTATGGCAGATCATATATTGATGGGTGTCTACACCTGGACACATGAATGTAGATGTGAGTGACCTTTGGATACCAGCTTCCTGGTTGGCAGCCCTCCTATCATATGGTCCACTCCTTGACTCTATGAATGAGTGGTCACGCCTTGGTGGATGACCAAGACTGTTGAGATGATGATAGCATGGCCATCCCCCCTTAGGCTGAGGGGGAGAGGAATGCTGAATTTGTAGAAAGATGCTCACAGTGTAGGTGACAGACATGTTGATCAGGCTTGAATGTGTACCTCTGACCCCTTATGGTTACCAGCAGTAGCCCCTCCTCCCACTGACATGTACAAGGTACTGGTGATGTATGGTTTGAAATAGACAGAGATGAGGAGGAATTGTGGGCCTGATTTATGAAAAGTTAGCGTCACCTTTGAGTTATTTTTGAACACAAATGCGTGCAAACGTACAACATATAAATATTTTTTATAAGTTTGAGTCGCTTTTGCGTCAAAAAATGACTCAAAGGAGGCACTAACTTTTCATAAATCAGGTTGTCTTTTCTGAAATGTGTTTTGAAGTGCATGTGTTATTAGATGTAGCAGTGTAAACTTCTAATCTCTACAGACTCCACCCAAAACTGACACTGATGGTTGCTTGTCTTCATATTACAGCTGCCAACATGACAAATGAGGAGAGGCATGACTTCCAGAAGAGGGCAATACGGTAGCCCAACATCCTGGAAGTGGAGTCAGGGTACCGACACATGGGTCTCCGCTTCCGGGCAGAGAAGGCTACAGGGGAATGGCGGGAATTCCCACAAGGGGTCCCCACACAGCCTAAAAAGGTCCACCAAGCTTCAGGCTCCTCAGTAGTACGGGGGCACAACTGGCACCATCCCAACCACATCGGCTGCAGCAGTCACCATACTGACACAACTGCTCACACCACCTGCTGCTGGTTCGACACAGTTCCTGAAGGATCTGCAGAGGGAAGTGTCCCTCATTCTAAATCGTTTAGACAAGTTGGAGGAGGAAGTGGCGGACAACAGAAAGATGTTGAGATACATCAAGATGGCCAAACCATGACTATCTTTGTGATTTGCAGCCTCCCAGTTCAGTCCCCTCCCTCATGAATTTGTCTAATATTTTATTGTTTGTTTTAGAGGATAAGTGTTAGGTTAGTGTAGGTATATAGATTAGTTAGCATAAGTGTAGTTGAGGAGTGTTTCTTTTTACTCCTGTTTTTATTTGTGGGTGGTTGGGTGGGGGATCATGTTGGGGTGTCTATGTGTTTTATTAAATGAACAAAAAATAAATAATTAAATAAAAGCAATATATATATATATATATATATATATTTGTTTAGAATTAGTTATTAAATGTGTAATATTAATAATTGTTGTCCTGCTTGTGTCTTGTAACTTAAGAGGGGTGGTGTTGAATGGGTAAGTTCCATTTAGCATAGGGTAGATAGCTTTAGTTGTTGCTATAGTTAGTATAGGTTAGTTTAGGATAGGGTAGGTTTTAGTTGTTCTTAGGTAACTTGAATTTATAATCAATAGTTTTGCATTCCCCCATACAATTTGGGTAATATGCTTAAGTCTCAGGGTCTTCCCATGAGTGCGCATGGCAAATTGGTGGTTGGCCTAGGGAATCTGTCCTTCCTTCAAATCCGTCTCTTAACATGTGCGTCACCTATTGACAATGGAGCTGTCCCATTGGCTGCAACATCAGATCTACTATTCCATGCATCTGCCATGCAGCGTAGCCACCATTCATTAAGTCTATGTCTGCTTTCTCTTGGGCAGGTAAGTCTGGTCCTTCATCTGACATCAGGCTCAAATGGTACTCTATCCTTCAACATAGATTGGTGCCCATCACTGATGAGGTTACCTACCACTGTACAAGACCAATGAGTCATTCTGGCACTCCCAGCGGGCTACATAGCCTTTTACTTGGTTTTATGCCCGACCTGCTGCATAACTTGACCAAAGTCCATATGTATCCTTCAGTTTATGAGAAGTCTACATCATACACCATTGTAATGTTTGGATCCTTGTGTGTAGCTTTGTGGGCTCACAGTTCAGCACTCATGTTCTGACTTTCTGATGTCGTTGACATGGTTTCACACAATACTATGATTTTGCTCAGTAGATCACAGAAAATGTTGACTTGGAAAATGTGTACAAAGTGTTCATTTACAGGTGAAAATGTCTACGTGATATATCATCAATGCCCAGGTGTGAAAACCCATTTGTGAATAACAGTTTTTTTACACAATCAGATTCCAGGGTTGAGTGACATGTCCTGAGACATGCTTCAGAGTAGTGTCGATAAGTGAGGAGGAACAACAATTGTCAATTGGCAAGTGAGAGACAATGACAGTCCATAGCAGACAGCTCAACAAAGTGTGGGTAAAGAGTGCACTTATCCTACTGTGAAAACACTGGCATGATCTATAGCACAGAACTAAGGAGATCACTGCCCATGTGGCATAGACTGGTGCTACCGGATACTCTTCCGAGTAAAGGTGATCTGTTCCACATCTTCATCCTCTAATGTGTGTAGTGTCTCCTGTGCCATTTGTGGTGGTGGGGAGGTAGAGGGGGCCATACACACTTCAGTGGGTGAAGATGTAGAGTTCCGATTCCCGGCAGCTGCCATTTGTGGTATTACATATGGCATCACTGCAGCAAGAAGCAATTGCAGATTTTTCAGGATAGCAGCTACATCCTGGTGGTAGGCAGCCATGTCTGCCCTGAGGGAGACCACGTCACGCTGAATGGAGTCCAGCTTGTTCTCTATCATGTTGTTGCCAGTTTTGGAGGGCAGTTGTTGTAGCATGTCCCTCATGGCAGCAGACATGTTCTTCAGACACTGGTGGACTCCAAACAGTGGGGAGTGTGTGCCTTGGCAGCTGTGTGGTTACAAGCTGTCACAAGGCACATGCGCATTCCCTCTAGGCTGGCTGCCATGGTCTCCATCCCCACCCAAACCTGCTTGGCCAGCTCCTGCTGGACTCCTACCACTGTCCTCTGGAAGCTTGTCCGTGGGTCCTCGGAGTTCTGAGCTGTGTCTGTGCTGGCAGGTTGTACATTTTGGGTGCTGGGTGGGTCATCTGGTATGGCTGCTACATTGGTTGTCCTCCTTGCAACTGGGGGTGGCGTCTGGAAGGATACCAGGACATCCCGGAGGGTCTGTTGGCTGATGGTTGTCATCTGGTCATCCAGGTCATCAGAGAACTCCAGGATAGACAGATCAGTGCGAGACCCATCATCCTCTGCTATGAGACGATGTAAAATCAGTCATTCTATGTTGTGACAGTTGACATTAATTAATTACACCACCCCAGGAATGGCATTACATAGGCTCAATATTGTAGTTTCCTTTGATTGCTCCTCATGTTGATGTATGTGTATGTGTGCTGCATTCCACATCACACATGGACCTGGCAGATTGCCAGTTCAGTTTCTGGTTGTGCTGGAAGGTGTTTCTCCTACATTACTAAAGTCTCCCCCTCAATGCAGCCAAACGTGCACTATGGTGCAAGGGATGCAGCATTGTGCCAGTGCAGCTAATTTAACACTGGCACAGGGGTGGACCCCGGGATGGCCAGCATGGGTATCATTTGATGATCTGTACATCTAATTCTCCATGACAGTGTCTGATGCCACCAAATTATGGACAAAACCAGTTGACTCATTTTCTACTTTGATCAGGGCCTCAAGCCAGTTTGATGGAGATTTTGCTGCTAGTTGTTCTGGTGCATACATGGACCCTCATTACAAGTCTGGCAGTCCTATGACCACCAGACTGCCATTGGCAATATGACCACCGCCATCAGCGCAGGTGGAAGTGGCACATATAGACCATGGGGAATGCCTCATGGGCCAATGGGCTGGCACTGGCAGGTTTCCGGCAGCTTACAGACTGGCAATGCCACCTGTCTTGTGACACCAGCCCAGCATTACAATCAGCACTACCCTCTAGGTATGTTACCGCTTTACCACCAGCCTTTGCATGGCAGTTTAACCCCCATGCAAAGGTTGGTGGTAATGTGGTGTGGTGCCGCCCTGGGTGCCCCTGCACATCCCATGCACCGGGCATGGGCAGTGCAGGGGGCCCCATAGCCAAACCTTTTGAGCTTTCCACTGTCTGATTTGCAGTGACAAGTACAATGTGTGCTGTCACACCGAATGCACCCCAAGAATGGTGCTGGCTGTATTTGATCTTGCAAAAATGTTGTGGTAACTGCCCCACAGAGCTGACAGGAGAAGACAGATTTCCACCCGCCATCCCAGCATGTAACTCATACTGCCAACCGCAGAGGGTAAACTGCACTAGCAGTCTTACCAACAATAGACTTGCCCATGCGCCATCCCCCACCCGTCAATGTGATATTGTGCACCGTGATGTTCAGAGACATATACCATATGTTGTGTTTGTGTGATTGTTTCCCATTCCTATGTGGCTCACATGGTTGTGTTGCGGTTGTTGTGGGCTCAGCCTGTATGTGTTGTGTTCTGCAGATTGCAATCTGTAGTGCATATGTACTCTAGTGGCACAGTTGTGATCAGCGTCAATATGTGTGGCTCCACACTGCACCAGGTTATTTACACAGGGTAGTGCCATGTTTCCTGTGATACAGGACTACCCTGAAATTCCCCCAGCAGCTGCACAGATTAATTTTCCCTGCACCTAGACAGGCATTGTTGCAGCATGATGGAGAAGTGGCTGCCTTATGAGGATGTGATGTTTATGTGCAGGGTGGTGTTGGTTCCTGCGCATGTCTGTGTAATGTTATCTAAGGTGCCATTTTAATGTGTGCTATAAGATGCAGCACACATGTGTTTTGGCAATGGACATGGCTGCTGCGAAGTGTTTCTGCAAGAGACACCACTATCACAATACCCCAGGAATGATGTTGACTGACTTCCTAGTCTCTGATGTCTCAGTTGTGTGGGTAGCATAGGTTTGACTGTCTGCAAGATATGTTGTGAAGACACAGCCACAGCCACAGCCACAGGCACAGTAATTAGACATGCCTTCCACCCTATGTGCTGTATATGTACATGTTTATATATAGCCCTGGTGATTGAGGTATGTCCAGGTTGTGAATGTGTTGTGGTGCATGGCACGACCAAGGCATGTATACATGCGTTGCTTGTGTTTGAATGGTGCAACTTGATTCATGTGCAATGTGTCCCGCTTCACTCCTTTCACATGCAATGAATGTGTCCTATGTGCCTCCCCCTTCTAGCATTTTACAAATTGGCAGTTATTTCCCCCATGCAGCTTACCCTGCATTTGTGGTGGTTGTTGGAAGTCTGCACTGTCCTGTTGTTGTATTCCTGTGACCAGCTCTTCCAGGATGACCGCTGCAACCATCTCCTACATCTCATCCAGGTCCTCCTGTGGTGCTGGACTTCCACCTCCAAAGAGGTGTGGTGGCAGCAGAGGAGATGGAGGTTGAGTGCCAACCAATGATTCTAGGCTGTTTGAAGCTAAACAAAATGTTGTTCACCAGCCTAGCATAATTTCCTGATGCAAAACCATCCATACTACATGACTCCTGTCTTATAAAAGACAGGAGCCATGCCCACCACCCTATTGGCCAGCACAGGAGACCATGGTCAGGGGACACTGGTGCCAGTGCCATGTAGGGGGGCCCATATCAGGGGCCCCAATGGCACTTTAAAATAAAAATAATAAAATACTTACCCATACTTACCTGTTTACCTGGGATGGGGTCCCCCATCCTCTGGTGTGCCTCTGGTGTGGGTGGGGGTGTTCCTGGGGCTTGGGGTGGGCACCTGTGGGCCCTTTTCATGGTGTTTGACTATGGAAATGGGTCCACAGGTCCCCTAACACCTGCTCTGACCCAGGCGTTACATAATGGCGCTAAGCAGGCTCAGCGCCATTATTTATGCACACCTCCCATGTGTGAACCTTTTTTGCAGGGGAGGATAAATAAGGCGCTAGGGGCTTAGAGCCATTTTTTGGACAGGAATGTCTACCTTGAATCTCATTGATGCAAGGTGATTTTCAAGCATCCATGAGATGACGTTAAATCCAGTGGTGTCAAAATATAAATCTGGAGTTAAGTTTATGCTGAATTTGTGTAAAAAAAAAATGATGCAAATTCAGTGCAAATGGAGTATAAATATGCCCCTTAGTCCCATGTACGAAATTTCCCATTTGAGAGATAGCAAATCATAAGAAATCTCTATTTGGGAATTGCAAATAGAAATGTATAACAACTGTGATTTCCAAAAAGTGATTTGTATGGAGTCGCTATCACTATTCGGAAATTGCTATTTAGATTAGATTTTGGATGGATGTGGGTAGGAGTCCACCTGAACCAAGTGTTCCCAGTGACTTGGAGAGGGTCCTGCTCGAACTGAAGACAAAAGATAGGAACTCCTTTTGTTGAGTCATCAAGTAGTTTAACAAGGGTAGTGCTTATCACCACTAATATTGATTTGCAGGCATTCCATTTTAGGGCCACCTCCTTCAACCTAGCAAAACTAGGTTGTTGAATTGCACATTTTTTAAGTGCCATCATGCATCATGGTATAAATATGCTGCCCGGATAGTGTTAAAAAATGGTGCAAGCCAGCGCTAAACCTTTTGACACAAAACTGCGTTTGCGCAGTTTTGCACCAAAAATTATAAATATGGGCCTTAGTCTCTGGCTCCAAAAAAGTATGGATAGTATGATTATTTAATCTGAGGCTCATAGATTTCTCTGCACCTGCAATCTTTGGACTACCCCCAGGCATGACCATGGGCATTTGAAATACCTAGAGCCATAGCACATGGCTAAACCTACAGTCAGCCCACAGACCTCACCGTAATGACTCTGAATGTTAAAGGCTTGAATGGTTACATAAAACATAAAAATTCCTTATCTATTTGCCAACTAGATGCCAGATATCATTTACTGGAATGAGGAATCCCAAAATCCTAGATGAGACTGAGGAATGCAGGTAGTCTATGCTACCGACCCATTTTATAGAAAAGATGGACTGGTGATATTTATAAAAGGCCTACCAGCCCACTTCTGCAAATCCTGTTTGGACCCAGAGGGTGGACCTTTATTTGCTAAAGTGAATATTCCTACTTCACAAATGATACTGGCATTGATCTAAGGTCCCAAGTCTGCAGGTTTTTGATGAGGTTGATAGACTTTTAATCTCTTTTGTCCATAATAATGTCCTTAAGTGTGGAGACTGGATAATTACCCGAGGACCAGTAGTAGAAAGATCTGGCCCTCAGAAAGAAGCAGGGGGTCAGATCCTGGATGCACCGGACAAAGAGGACTGATTACTTTCTGAAGTCTTCCTCAATGCTCACAAGGTTAATAGGATGCTGGATTCTTGATTCAGGATTGTCAGACCACTCACCTATACATTCTAAATTTCAACTCCCCATCACTCACATTGGTTCAAATTCTTGGCGATTGGTGGTATGGACATTTTGAGACCCTGATGAAACAAAAAAGCTACATGCTTATCTCAAGGAACATCTTGACTTAAATGATTCTTCTGTCAATTCACAACAAATATTATGGGCTGTCTGTAGGGCTTACATAAGAGATTCAGCTAATGAGTGCAGAACATGTAAAGGCCAGCAACTACAACTTGAACACTGAATGCAAACGCTAAGTAAGTATTATGAGGTATACCTCCTGCAGAAACATTGACAAATGTTATGCAGATGAAGCTAGATTTTAAAGCACCATTATCCACTACAATGGAGAAGGCTTTATTGTGGATCAAGTTCAAGTAAAAAGGGGAAAAAGCCAGTGGACTTCTAACACTACAGTTGAAGGAAGTGCAGTCATCACAAACCATACCAGCTCTCTGAAAAAGAGAAAAAGAACTGATCACACTTCCATCCTCCATCTTGGTTTAGTTTGCAAGATTTTATAAAGACCTATGGTCCTCAGGAAACAATGGTGAGCAATCTTCAACTGAAGGGACACTATACAAGGAGATTTAATTACCTACCCTATGTAGCAAAGTGGCAGAACAATTGAAAGGAGACATTACTGAAGAGAAGGTACTGAAAGCCATGAAGTCTGTGTCATGAGGTAAAGCAAATGGATTCCCCAATGATTTTCTATAAATAGAATATGAAATGAGTAGGCCTATTGCATTGAAGATTTTTTATGCTTGTGGAGGAGAACCCTGGCCTACCACTAGAATGCAACATTGAGAATATAGTTCTCCTACTGATTCCTGCCAAGGATTACTGAGCTGTGGCCCAATCTTGCTCATAAATGTGGACACAAAATAGTGGTGAAGATCCTCATTCTATCCTCTTTCGTTCTAAACTCATAACAGCACTGATCCACAGAAACCGAGTAGGCTTTGTCCAGGGCATTCCCAGCATGAAACTCCTGTTCCACTTATTTTGTCATGTAAAGTAATCAAAATGCCATGTCTTTAGATAGGGAGAAAGCTTTTAACCACATAGGTGGATGGCCATACCTTTTTTGATCATTGGTTCGAAAGAGACTTACTGAATAAATCCAAAGGCTGTGCTAAAATCTGAGAACCTCAATCGTGGAATGAATCTCATTCAGACTATTGCCCTGTTGTGGTCCACTATCCTAACGTTTATCATTTTATCTCACTTTTTATTTTAGAACAATATTCTCCCTAGGAAAAAGGATAACATAGAGTACAAAATACTATAAACAAATCAAATCAATGTTTCTAATATGCAGTAACCTTTTAGTAAAAAAAGTTGAAAAAGAAGTATTGCAATGTGATGATAGAAAACATGATGTGGGTAAGGTGAAGAAAATACTCAGGCAAAGATATAATACCTATGACTTGAAGGTGCAATGTTTGTAACACAATTTCACCAGCAGAGATACAGCCCATAAAATGTACAATACATTAATGGAGACTGGGTCTGTATATATTCCCGGCAGTGTTTTGATCCTTTAAAATAATACAATATACTTAAGACAAGCTTAATGTCAGCCTGAGGGATTGTGACTAATACATATGAGTACATGCATAAAGAAGAAGGGAAAACAACCAGAAAAAGAAATTAACAAAATAAATTAAGCTAGATGAAGCACGATTTGTACATAAACAATTAACATTAAAGGAAGATTAGACTGGTGTTATCTCCAAAAGAAATACACAGGAAAACTACCTGAATTGGGCTTATAAAAGGAAGAGTTACTGATATTGGCAGACTGTGGCTGAATCTGAAAAAGGTGTGGCAATTTTGTCAGAGGAAAATTTAGGCACAAACAATGAGGTACCAATGAGGATTGAAAACTCTGAGAAGGCAGAGTTATCTATAACAAGGTGCTGGAGGATCTGAGGTCTGTCATGCATCAACTGATTAAATCGTATGGCCCTGATCAGTGTCAGGCATCCTTAGTGCTCTGGCCACTTCGCTGAATAGCGAGGGCTCGTGAATTTAGAGTGAAGCTGCAGTTGATCAAGATTTCTCCATCACTGAGCTCCCATCCTAATGCAAACAGACATGCCTCTGGAGTTCATGATGTTGGTGTCCTCTGCCAAGATAGTGATAACACTGGGAAGAAGTAGATATAAAAATATAAATAGGACTGCTCTGACTTCTGCTTATTGTGGAGCAGAAATAAATGAAAGGACTAAGGTAGCAGAGGCTGTGTGAATTACAGCAGACTTGGGAGGGCTGAAGTGAAATTAGGACTGAATAAGCAACTGCTATCTTGAAGGGAATATGTATGCAAGGAACAGCAACCATTAGGTGTTAGACCCATAAGGCTTACAGTGGTCTTCCCCCAATCGTTTTGCCTTTATTCCTCCTAATTTTACTGAATACGTTTTTTGTTAGCCTTAAGGTCTCTGTGCCCATTGCCACTGATAGCCAGTGCTAAAGTTTTTGTTCTCATTCCCTAAAATATGGTAAATGTGGGCTATGCCTGACTGGCATATTTAATGTACTTATATGTCCCTAGTAAAGTTGTATAACATATACCTAGGGTCTGTAAAAGAAATGTTTTAAGAGGGCCTGCAGCACTTATTATGCCACCAAATTAGATAATCCTTTAGAAGATGACTTAGGCCTGCTTGCAGTTTTAAACTGTCAATGCAAGTTGGTAAAATAACCCCTTTGTAAAGCCTAAAACTCCTTTTTAATACATATATGCCACTCCTGCAGTAAGCCATGAACAGCCTCTAGGGCAGGGTGCCCTGTAATTAAAAACATCAATATGCACGTTTTACATGTACTGGTAGTGAAAAACATCTAGGTGTGTTTTTACCACTGTTAGGCCTACCTCTCACATATGTTAACATTGGGTTATATTACTACATTTAATAGGCGCTAACGTTTGATTATGAGCAGGTGGTAAAGCAATGTTTGGTGTAGGAAAAATAGTGATTTAAGACCATTTTTAATGGGAAAGTTGCATTATCAAGTCATGATATTGAAAATGCCACTTTTAGAAATCAGACATTTTATTATCTTAACTATTTGTGGCCCACGGCCTATCACATGACTATGTGTGGGTAGCAGTTGGCCGTTGTATGTTCCCCCCAGACAGCCACCCAATAGAGGGATTAGCTGTGCATGCATGGGTCATCTCAGGCAGGGTGGGGGCTGAGATAGAAAACAATAGGCTGTGCCCTGAACAATCCCAAAGATTTCACATTCTCTGGTGTGCCTGTAGCCAGTCTGGATCCAGGGCAGGGGGGCAGGAAATTTCAAGCACTTCTGAAAGGGGACCATATAGAAATGTCTCCTACTTCGAAGAAGGAACCATGTATAAAAAGGGGACCCTCAGATCCACTCTTCATTTCACCTCTGGACTGTGGAAGACTCAAAGAAAGACTGCTTTCCTGCCCTTCTGCAATAATGACTGCCCTTCTGCCTGAGTAAGGACTAGACCTGCATTTTGAACCAAGGACCACCAGCGTTAACTCCAGAGTAAAGGGCTGGTTGGGTGGACTTCCGAACAGAATTTCAGGGATAGAAAGGGCTCCAACCATCTTCAACGCTGCACCTGAACTCTGCCTGCTGTGAGTCATAAAACCTGTGGCCCCCCTCAAGACCTGAATTTGTACCCCTCAAGTCAGCATGAACTTGTGACTTTGTCCCAGTCCAAGATGAGCAGATAACCACAATTGGTGCTGTCTGCTTTTAAGCACAGATTTACTTAAATCTTTACAATTGCATATCTCTGGTTCTACTAATTGCATCTTTGTTGCTTTGGTCTCAGATAATTTAGAAAAAATAATGTATCCTAATTTTCTAAATGTCATTTGGTATTCATCTGGAATTTTTCTTGTGCTGTGTGTCCACGTTATTGTAGTTTGTGTGCTGCAAAAATTCTTCACGTACTGCATCTAAGTTAAGTATGAATGTGACCGGATGGTCAAACACAGGGTAATTTAGTGACTTTAGTGGTTCACACTTACACAGATTGTGGCTGCTGCTTGAACAAGGTTTCAACCCCCTCAAACAATAACCCAATTTATCACATTAGGTTAACACACGTTTATAATGTAAAGGGAAAAACAGAGGTATTTTCCAATAATAAACTTATGCAAATTAGAAAAACAGACATATGTTACTTCCTAGCATTATACCTGAGTTAACAGCAGTGGCTTCTGCAATGGACATGTGATGTCATGATATCAAGGAAGTACAATCTTCTATTCTGTTGAGGCCCAAAATAAGACGGTTCACTTGTAGGATCCATTTCAGCTTTTCTTTGTTTAATGGTGATGAAATGTTGCCTCCTGTGTTTGGTGGAGTTATGGCTGGAATGATTTGCCAATGATGTTCATCTTCAGCATGGCTATTGTGTGAAAAGTGTTCTGCCAGTGGTGCAGACATGATCTTGCACCTGAGGTGGCTCCTGTGTTGGCACGTACTAATACAGATCTTCTGGGTAGTTTGGTTGATAAAACAAGACCACAAGGGCATTTTATGCCAAATATCACATCAGTGGTATTGCAATTGGAAAATTTGCAACTGATATTGTTTTCGACCTGACCCCCTTAGCAGGATCATCCCCAAATCTTTTGACTTCCTCCTTCTCTTTTTTGCTAAATTAAATTTTGTTGGCTTTGGGAAACTGTGCACTTTACCACTGTTAATCAGTGCCAAAGTGCAGGTACTCTGTATTAAAAAACATGGTGATATTGGTTTATGCACAATTGGAATATTTCATTCACGTGTAAGTCCCTAGTAAAGGGCACTATATGTGCCCAGAGCCTGTATATTGAATGCTATTATTTGGCCTGCAGCACTGATTGGGCCACCCACTTGAGTAGCTTCCTAAACATATCTCAGGCCTGCCACTGATGGGCCTCCATGAGTAGTTTAAAACTGCTATTTTGACCTGGTAAGTGCCCCCACTTGCCAAGGCCAAACCTTCTCTTTTTACATATAGGTCACCCCTAACGTAGGCAATAGTTAGCCCTAAGGACAGGGTGGGGTATATTTAAAAAGTTAGACATGTACTTTTATGTTTAACATGTCCGGGCAGTGAAAAACCATTACATTTGTTTTTCACAACTGCAAGGCCTATCTCTACAATAGCTTAGCATTGGGGTTACCTTGAAGCAGCCTTTAAGTGTAACTTTCAACTGGGAAAAGATAAAAAATTGGAGTTTGGAGCCTTTGGACTCACAATTTAAAATCAGAACTTATGGAGAAGTTGAAGGAAAAATTGTAAGTCTGAAAATGCCACTTTTAGAAAGTTGGCATTTTCTTACTTTAACCATTCTGTGCTTCTCCCTGTCACTGAATACACAGCTGTGGTGGGTGAAGGCTTGACTTTGAGCATTCCATCTAGACAGTCACACACAAAGGGCACTGGGGTGTCACATTTACATCCTCATGGCCCATCACCAGGCTGATGAGCCTTCCTGGGCTTAATGGGACGGAGGATCTGACTCCTACATCTGAATAGAGCTTTTTCTGTCCCCATACAAAGAGCTGTATAACCCCCTGTAGAGTGACTTGAGCACTTCAAAGGCCTCTCTTTAAAGTCTCCCCAACTTTGAGTATTTTTGTGTTGTTTTCCATTTTGTTACTGTAATTTAAGTGTTGCACAACTACTTTACATATTGCCTCTTAGGTTAAGTCTGACTTCTCTGTGTCAATCTACCAAAGGATGAGCACAGGCTAATTTAGGGTGTGCATCTGACTTACCCTGACTAGGAGTGTGGTCCTTAATTGGACAGGGTGCATACCTCTGCCAACTAGAGACCCAATTTCTAACATTTGTGGCAGCGGTGGGATAAGACTTGTGCAGTAACTTCCAGAAATCTGGTTTGCACCTCCACTCACAGCTAGACCAATTTGTATCAATTGTCTCTGATCCTCATTGGCTTTCTTCTCTATCTAATGGGCAGTTTTACTTTTTCAATTCTCACTGACTGATATTTTAACTTTTCTATAAATCTTGTCTAAATTGAAGGTTCCACAACTGCACCTGTGGATCTCGATTTTGAGTTGGCCAAGCTGGAGAAGTAAACAGTAACCCAACTAAAGGATTTTTGTAAGGCATTTAGGATTCCTTCCAAAGGCTTCACCAAGACGTTGGAGCTGCAGAAGTTGCTGAGGACCCAGATAGAGGCTAGAGATGCAGCACATGGGAACTCTGAGGAGGAAGATGTATAAATTGATGATGATGAGGTGCTGGACCAGGATTCAGTGGGGAATCTGGGACTGCCTGGGAGCCAAGAGGATAATACCTTGCAAGGAGCAGTGATACCTCCCAGACCAGAAGCAGCATTTCATCAATAGGCCTGTCCCCAGAGGAGCTGTAGGACTGGGGGAGAAGAGAAAATTAAATTTGGAGCTAGCTGTTTTGGCCATGGAGGGAAGGAAATTGATGTTGTCTCAGGAGTTAAGCCTTTGAGAGCTGGACATCAGAGCCAGGAGGGCTGAATCTAGTCAAGACAGTGGCACCAATTCTTTGGTGCCCTCTGACAGAAGAGTCTGACAGGATACCAGAGGGTCTGGTATCTGACTTTGTGGTGGAAGACAACAAAGACAGATGGTTTGAGGCCTGTGAGATTGCTCTACAGATGCAGAGGGTGCCTGAGGAGCATTTGGGAGCTAGTCTGTGGAGCCACATTTCACATGAGGGGAGGGGCACTCGACCAGCCCTAGAAGGGAGATACAGAATTAGGTATCTCCCATATCAAGGAAGTACAATCTTCTATTCTGTTGAGGCCCAAAATAAGACGGTTCACTTGTAGGATCCATTTCAGCTTTTCTTTGTTTAATGGTGATGAAATGTTGCCTCCTGTGTTTGGTGGAGTTATGGCTGGAATGATTTGCCAATGATGTTCATCTTCAGCATGGCTATTGTGTGAAAAGTGTTCTGCCAGTGGTGCAGACATGATCTTGCACCTGAGGTGGCTCCTGTGTTGGCACGTACTAATACAGATCTTCTGGGTAGTTTGGTTGATAAAACAAGACCACAAGGGCATTTTATGCCAAATATCACATCAGTGGTATTGCAATTGGAAAATTTGCAACTGATATTGTTTTCGACCTGACCCCCTGAGCAGGATCATCCCCAAATCTTTTGACTTCCTCCTTCTCTTTTTTGCTAAATTAAATTTTGTTGGCTTTGGGAAACTGTGCACTTTACCACTGTTAATCAGTGCCAAAGTGCAGGTACTCTGGATTAGAAAACATGGTGATATTGGTTTATGCACAATTGGAATATTTCATTCATGTGTAAGTCCCTAGTAAAGGGCACTATATGTGCCCAGAGCCTGTATATTGAATGCTATTATTTGGCCTGCAGCACTGATTGGGCCACCCACTTGAGTAGCTTCCTAAACATATCTCAGGCCTGCCACTGATGGGCCTCCATGAGTAGTTTAAAACTGCTATTTTGACCTGGTAAGTGCCCCCACTTGCCAAGGCCAAACCTTCTCTTTTTACATATAGGTCACCCCTAACGTAGGCAATAGTTAGCCCTAAGGACAGGGTGGGGTATATTTAAAAAGTTAGACATGTACTTTTATGTTTAACATGTCCGGGCAGTGAAAAACCATTACATTTGTTTTTCACAACTGCAAGGCCTATCTCTACAATAGCTTAGCATTGGGGTTACCTTGAGATTGCTCTACAGATGCAGAGGGTGCCTGAGGAGCATTTGGGAGCTAGTCTGTGGAGCCACATTTCACTTGAGGGGAGGGGCACTCGACCAGCCCTAGAAGGGAGATACAGAATTAGGTATCTCCCATGAAGAAGGCCCTAATTGGAAAGTTTAGTTTGACCCCAGAGAAGTATTGACAAAAGTTCAGGGACAGTTAGATGCTATCCCAACAGACCCAAGTGGGTTTCTGTATTCCTTTTGCAAGGCACTGAGGCCCTAATTAGAACCCTGGTGGTAAATCCCGCTTACCGCCGTGCCAACAGCTGGCAACACACCGTGTCCACTGCAGAAATCCGCAAGGGGTATTATGACCCACACTGAGAATTCCACCACTATACAGACACCCACACAAGTCTGCCACACCAAAGGTCAGTGATAAACTGGCGATACCAAAACCCACACTGGACAGGAATACACCCACAGTATCACGATCCACGAATCAACGCAGCAGTCTCACAACCACAGTAAACCACTGGCAGTACACACCACTGCGCTCAAAATCCACACACATTTACAAAACGACACCACATTGGACAATTCAAACTGCACACACCTGACGCACATACACACACCACACACCAAATTCAATATAAAACACATACCCACATTACCCACAATCCCTTACACCAGAATATTTGGAAGAAGCACAGAGAGAGAAAAGCAAAGACCACACCAACATCCAGAGGCACACAACACCATCACTCATACACCATCCACGCACATCACACCACACACCCCAACACATCACCCCACATCACATCAACCATCACCTCACACATCACTCACACCACATCATGGCACCTCAAAAACACCCCAGGTTTTCAGAGGAGCTCAGGGTCATGGTGAAGGAAATCATCCGGGTAGAGCCACAGCTATTCAGATCACAGGTGCAGCAGACCTCCATTGCAAGGAAGATGGAGATATGGCGGAGAATTGTCGTCAGGATCAACACAGTGGGACAGCATCCAAGAACAAGGGATGATATCAGGAAGAGGTGGAACGGCCTATGGGGGAAGGTGCGTTCCATGGTATCCAGATACCAGGTAGCCGTACAGAGGACTGGCAGTGGAACCCCACCTCCTCCCGCACAACTTACAATATTGGAGGAGCAAGTCTTGGCGATCATGCATCCTGAAGGCCTCGCAGGAGTAGCAGGAGGACTGGACTCTGGTAAGTCATATCTTTACTATAATATCCCCCCCACCCTACCTGCATGCCATCACATACTCCCACCCTCACCCTCACTTCCATGATTCCAATCTCCCACACACCCTACCATCACGACCCACCACTCCCACAACCAAGCCCTGCATGCAACAACAATGCATGGACACCCATCACAGACATGCATGGACACCCATCACCAAAGCATGTCCAATAGAGAGACTCACCCAGGGCACACAATCACCACTCACACAAGGGCCAAGGCGATAGGGCAAGCACAGGAGTAGAGGGAAACACACCTGTTGCACAAGATGGCACACACAGATAAAATAACAATGCATTTACACCCCAACAGGACCCCTACCCAACATCACCGGACAGGAGGTGCCAGCCATATCTAGTCCCCCCACAGAAGAGGCCCACACTGATGACAGCATCTCTGCACGCCTGGATCAAGATGACCAGCCTGGCCCCTCAGGGACCTCTGGACAGTCGGTTCCCCTATCACAGTCCCAAGCCATCACAGAACCTCCCACAGAACCTCCCCCCTCAGGAAACACCACCACAGCATCCACCCAGCGGGCCCATGCCACTGTCCCCAGGACATGTAAATAAGCAGTGTGTCCACCGCTAAAGGGACCCCAGGCAAACCCACTAACCTAGGACGATCAGGGACCTGGGGTCAGTGGCAGTGGGCACACGTTTCAGGGGACAGAGGAACAGGACAACAGGGAAGCTGGGAAGAATGCTGTGCGACAGGGGGAGGACAGGCCCAGGGAACCAACCCTCCAAGAGAGACTATCAAACATCATGGGAGCATACCAGCATTCCCAAGAGACCATGGGCACGGTGCTGGCCAAGTTTCAGGAGACCCAGCGGCTGCAGGAGGGACAATACATGGGGATCAGGGAGGACCTCAACAACATCTACACCATCCTGGTCACCATAGCAGGGGTGCTGGCTGACATAGGCAAGACCATGAGGGAGGCAGTGGCACAACAAAGGGCACCTGACACTAGCCAAATCGAGGAACAACCCTCCACCTCCGCTGGTACTAGTGCACAGGAGGCCCCGCCACAGGAACAACAGGCCACCAGCACCCCACCCCGCAAATGGTCCCTGTGATCCAGGCAGAAGACAGAGAACATTGCCAAGACCCCCGCCAGGAAATAGGACCCTCCTGAATGTCACTCTTCTGTCCCACTCAGTTACCCAGTCCACCTTGAACTGCCATTACTCCCCTTCCTATGCCCCATTGGACAATGCACCTGTGATACCAAAACATTGGACTCTACTATGGACTTTCCTCCACCATCACCCCAGCCCCTTGCACGTACCCCTATATTCATTAGCCCCTAAATAAAACCCTTTAATCACAAACCAATCTGAAGTCAGTCTGATCTTTCACAAATGTATTATTACAACATCAGTAACAAATAGCAATGTAAATGTTAATTTGCTCATACCAATGTATGACAGTTGTTGAGCAGCAGGACATATATTAGAAGGCAGAATGAGGTACCCAGACCTGAAAAATTGTAATCCAAAGTGAGCTGTCAGTGTCCATAGACAGAGTGTAGAGGCTGACTTATATAATGTCCTACAGTATTCAGAAATATGAGGAACAGTCACAGTCTCTTACCTGTGTGCCACTGGAAGTACTGAATGATGATGTTCGTTCGGTTGTCAATATCTTCTTCCTCTGCCTCCTCTTCCGCACTGTCCACAGGCTCCACCGCTACCACAAGACCATCACCAGGCTCATCCTCCTGCAGAAAAGGCACCTGGCGTCGAAATGCAAGGTTGTGCAACATGCAACATGCCACGATTATCTGGCACACCTTCTTCGGTGAGCAGTATAGGGAGCCACCTGTTAGATGGAGGCACCGGAATTTGGCCTTCAGGAGGCTGGACGTCCTCTCAATAATATGCCTAGTACGCCCATGTGCCTCATTGTAGCAGTCCTCTGCCCTTGTCCTGACACTCCTCACTGGGGTCAGTAGTCATGAGAGGTTGGGGTAGCCAGAGTCACCTGCAAATGTCGAGGGATAACTGTTAGACACACACTAACCTTTAGGGACTACCTCATACCCAGACACATACTCATACTGTGTGGGCACCTTGGGCTCACCTATTATCCACACACAGTGCCTCTGGATTTGGCCCATCTCATAAGGGATACTGCTATTCCTCAAAATGTAGGCATCATGCTCAGAGCCAGGATACTTGGCATTCACATGGGAGATGTACTGGTCCACCAAACACACCATCTTCACATTCATTGAATGGTAGCTTTTTCTATTTCTGTACACTTGTTCATTTCTGCAGGGGGGGACAAATGCCACATGTGTACCATCAATGCCACCAATGATGTTGGGGATATGTCCCAGGGCATAAAAATCAGCATTCACTGTGGGCAAATCCTCCACCTGGGGGAACACGATGTAGCTGCACATGTGTTTCAGCAGGGCAGACAACACTTTGGTCAACATGTTAGAAAACGTTGGCAGAGACATCCCTGATGGCATGGCTATTATTGTTTGAAAGGAGCCACTTGCCAGGAAATGGAGCACTGACAGGACCTGCACTAGAAGGGGGATTCCTGTGGGATGGCGGATAACTGACATCAGGTCTAGCTCCAATTGGGCACACAGGTTTTGGATTGTGGCACGATCAAGTCTGTAGGTGATAATGATGTGTCTTCCATTGTCGACAGGTCCACTAGGGGTCTGTAAACCGGAGGATGCCGCTATCTCATCATCTGTCCCAGGGGATGTGGCCTATGGAGGAGAACGGTGAGCAGAGGGTCATGAACAACATAGGTTGCATAAATGTGTTTGCAGTAATGCAAGTAAATACGTGTGTGGCGTAGTTAGTCCGTATATCTGTCAGAATGTGCTGTGACGCAGTTAGGTGCCATGCCATGTGCCCCCCTGAAATGGCAGCTGCCTGACTTGTGAGGAGGGACAAGGGGAAATGAGGTAACTGCGCTGGCGTTGCGCAGCGTCGTGGTAGGCGGTCAAAGACCGCCACGCAATTCAGCATTGGTTATCATTGGTCCCTATGGGTTCCAGAAGCCCATGGCGATGTACGCCAGCCGTGACGGTATGCACCGCCGCGGACATGACCGCCATTTTCTATCTGTTCACTCACTTGATACCTGACCTTCAACAGGAGATGACCTACACTGCAAGTGCTGCTGTGACCTCAGTCTGGAAGGGACAATGCCTCGAGGGTCTGGGGAAAAGGCCCCGTCTGTCACCGTGGAGGAGTTGGACAAACTGGTGGATGGGTCCTCCCCCAGAACACACTACTCTACGGTCCTCCAGACAAACAGGTGAGTACACTGTGAGCATGATGTGTGGGCAATGCCTGTTTGGAGTGGTGTGGATGGAAGATACATGTGGGGGGGGGCTGAGGGCTGCATGTGAAGATGGTGAGTGTGTGTGAGTCAGGGCATGGGTGGGAACTGGTGGGCAATGAGTATGATGGTCCAGATGGGTGAGTAATGTCCTTTCCTCCTGTACCTTTCCTCTAGGTCAGCGCCCACCAGAAGAAGGTTATTTGGTGTGCCATCGCCAAGGAAGTGCGGACCCTGGGGGTCTATCATAGACGGAGCACCCACTGCCGCAAGACATGGGAGGCCCTGCCCCGCTGGAGCAAGAAGATGGCGGAGGCCCAGCTGGGGATGGCCTCCCAACGTGGAAGGGGTGCCTGTCGCACCATGACCCCCCCTGTTGTTCTGGATCCTGGATGGGCGCTTGAGGCCATCACAGCAGCCACAAGGGGGTGAGTACAGTGTCACAAAGCTGACTCTGTGCGCTTTACAAAGTGTCTCAGTGTGGGATGTGGGATGTGGGCTGTGGGTTCCCCTAGGCCAGGGCAAACATGGCAGGGTAGGTCCCTTGTTGGTCAGGCTCTGAGGCACTCCAAACCAAATATTTTTAGTGGGCATCTACAACTGGGCAGGATCCTGTGGGTTCCAGGTGTGCAGCAAATGGTGTTAGGCATTGTACCCCATGGCCTGGTGAATTTCCTACTAAATGCTAGTGCATGGCCTAGTGCATAGGGCTGCTCCCTGTGTGTTGTTTCCGCCAATGGTAGTGGTGTTGACCATGTGTGTTCTCTCTTTCCCTCCCTTCTTGTTTTGTCAACCTGTCCTTGTGTGCATTAGCATCATTTGGCCGAGGAGCAGAGGCACCACAGACAGAGGGAGCTGCTTCCCACATGGCCCTGGAGGGTGAATCCATGGAGGGTGAAGGCACCAGTGGGACGGAGGGCGAGGGGAGCTCCACGACAGGGACAGGAGGGGAGACCAGCGACAGCGACTCCTCCTCCGATGGAAGCTCCCTGGTGGTGGTGGACAACTCTGTGCCCACCCCAACAACAGGAACATCCACCCCCCCACCAGCACTGCCCTCCCATCAGCCCCTCAGCGTGTTTCCCGTGCCCGCTCACCAGGGAGTGTGGGCATCTCCTTCGCTTCAGGGCACCTCAGGCCCTGCCCCAGTCAGCTCTGCTGCCCTCAGTGAGGAGGCTATTGACCTCCTGAAATCCCTCACTGTTGGGCAGTCAACCATTCTGAATGCCATCCAGGGTGTCGATAGGCATTTGCAGCAAACAAATGCATACCCGGAGGGCATTCATTCTGGTGTGGCGGCCCAATAGAGAGCATTTCAGGCTCTGGCCTCAGCACTGATGGCAGCCATTGTCCCTGTGTCCAGTCTCCCCCCTCCAACTTTCACTAAGCAGACCCAATCGCCTCTTCCTCAGCCTATCCTAAGCACACCATCAGACCAGCATGCACACACATCAACACACAAAAGTGGCTCAGGAAAACATAAGCACCACATATCCCACAGGCACTCACAGAAGCACCATACCCATGCACACATACCAACATCCACTTCCACTGTGTCCCCCTCCTCCACGCCCTCCACCTCCCTCCCTATCTCGTCTCCACTTACATCTGCATGCACTACATCATCAGCCACTGCCTCCACCACCAGCACGCCCATCACTAGACACCGCTCATGTGCAATCACCACTCCATTACCATTCACACGTCCCCTGTGTCCTCTCCCAGTGTGTCTGTGAGCCCTCCTCCCAAAGTACACAAACGCAGACACACACCCACTCAACAGCCATCCAAATCACAACAGCCTCCAGCCCATACACCTTCACTCAAACTCAGCAGATGTACACCTCCTACAACCACTACCTCTTCCTCCACTTCCACACCCCCTCCATCTTCCCATCCCAGTGTGTCTAAATAAAAATTCCTAGCTAACTTTGACCTCTTCCCTACACCTCCCCCCATCCTTCCACTAGGGACAGGATGTCTAGATACCAGCCCTGCACCTCAGCCACCAAATCTGCATCTGCTGTGGTCCCTGCTGGTCCAGTACGATCTAAGGGGGCACCCGTCAGAGCTGCCAGTGTGCCACCGACAGAAAAGAAGGACCACCCAATTCCACAACCTGCAAAGGTCAAAAAGAGGCCACCTTCCAGCAGGGGACAGTCACACGACCCACCCAGCAAGGCCTTGCACAAACACCGAGTGGACAGTGCCAAGGGCCCTGAAGCGACTGTCAAGATGAGCCAAAGGGCACGTCACCTCAGGGCACGATGTCTCCTGATGAGGGGCTGGTGACCACCATATCATCAGGGATGGCAGCCACATGCACCACAGTCACCACCGCCGCTCCGACCACCACCTGCACCGCCACCTGCACCGTCACTGCCACAGCGTCAGTCTGCAGCATCCTCCCCGAGGATCAGCCATCCGAGGCTGCTGGAGACAGGATGGTGTCTCCATCCACCACAACAGCCACTTGCACCACGGCCAGCACTGGCAGCATCTCTGCCGCAGACACCGCCACCACCATCAGTACCACCACATGCACAGCCGATGCCACTCTGTCGGACGTCAGCCCCATCCCCAGTATGCAGCAGTCAGAGTCTGCAGGAGACGTCCTGGATCCTGGACACGCCATTTGAGACATCACCTCCAGCACTGACACGAACCAGCAATTGGCAGCCTAAGTCGCCCCAGGATGGCGTGTGGCTCTACCTCTATCATGCTACCTGTTCCAGGTACATCGCGTGGCTAAGACACCCAGGTGAGAGGATGTTAACTGCCACACCCCAGGTGCAGCATCACTGGGCACAAAGCCCCCTCCAGAACCAGTGGAGAAATGCATCCACTTACCCAGTCCTTGTCAGGATGAAGCACTCTGGGCTTTGCACTCCCCAGGACCAAGCAGTGGGCAGTGAACCCACTTGAGAGACTTGAGAGGCTGTGTCTTTGCAATCCCCAGGAACAAGCAGTGGTCAGTGAACCCACTTGAGAGACTTGAGAGACTGTGGCTTTGCACTCCCCAGGACCAAGCAGTGGGCAGTGAACCCACTTGAGAGACTGTGCTTTGCATTCCCCAGGACCAAGCAGTGGGCAGTGAACCTACTTGAGGGACTTGAGAGACTGTGGCTTTGCACTCCCCAGGACCAAGCAGTGGGCATGGGGCCACCTCGAGGAGCAGTGGCGTCATACCATCATCCTGCTGAAGTGCCCCCCCCCTCCCCCTGAGGTGCCTGTGTTGTTTTTCGACCTGATGCCCCCGCAGTGTTCTCTGTTTTGAGGCAGGTGTCATGTGTGGGCTTCACCCACACTTTTTTAGGACCGCTGGTCCACTGACATTTCATGGGACAGTGTACGGACTTGTGTACTTGCTGTAAATATTTGTGTATACTGATTATTTGCTGTTCTGTTGATCTATCTGATTGTTCCAATATTACACTAGTTAAACTCATTTTGTTTGGTCCTTGAGTTCTTCCAGGGGGTGACGGGGTGTATCTGTGATGTTATTGGATATGTGTGTGTGTATGTTGTTGTGGGTGAGGGGTGGAGGTGTTGCGTGCCCCGTGTGTGTGTCACTCTCTTTTGCCTCCTCCTCTCCCCTGTGTGCTAGGTGCAGTACTCACAATCGTTGTCTCCACTGCCGCCTTCTTTCCACTTCGTGGTGTATTAATAGGTACAGCAACATGGGTAAGATCTGTAATTCGGGCTCCATGGCGTCCTAGTTCTTCCTTGGGTGTCAAAAGGTGAGTGGTTTCCCTTCTGTGTACTGTTTCAGCAGTGCTTTTGATGGCGTTGGTACCGCCCCGGAAAAGCTGGCGGATTGGTGCCTTGTAATAGTGTGGGCAGTACATTGTCTTCCGCCTGTCTGTTGGTGGTTACCACTGCGGTGTTTGTTGCTACCGCCATGGCGGTCGGAGTGTTAAAGTGGCTGTCTGTGTTGGCGGTTTCCGCAATGGTCGTGATCCTATTTTTTTTACCACCGGACTGTTGGCGGTATTACTGCCACTTTAACACCGAAACCAGGGTTGAAATGAGGGCCTGAATATTTGGGTGAAGGGAAGTGAGGTACAGGATCAGCAGGGGCTGTACAATTTGTTTGCAACATAGCATCTATTCGGTGTTTGTTTCAAAGAGCTGCGCCAACACCTTGTTGACAGTACGCTCATTGGCCCCAGGGAGCTTGCTAAGGAGGTTGACCTCTGAGTCAGTACCAGGGTCGACAAGAAGGCACCTGGGAGTGACCCCAAAAAATGTGGTTCAGGTTCCCCCAGCAGAGTGAGGAGGGTGTTCAGAGAGACCCAGGCAAATCCCATGGTAAGGGGGAAAGAAAGGGTTCCAATGTCCCTACTGAGAAGGGAGGGAGTATCTGGTGGGCGGTGGCCCAGGACGTCCCTTTTCCAACCCTCCAGCTTTGATTGTTCTCAGATAGAACGCTAGCTGGGGGACTTTGTCTGTCCAAACAAACCACCCACTGGTGGGACACCAACAGGGGTGGGGCCAATGTGAGCATAGGTGTAAGTAGTCCGCAGGGGCAAGTCATAGACATTGCTGTGATCTCCCTTAGTTTGAAGGTAGAGTCAGAGGGTGAGTTGGTGATCCCTGAGGGTGGGAGTCTTCACCAGGTGACAGTCAATGGGGTCCCAGTCACTGTTCTAAGGGTCACCAGAGATAGCCATTCCATTTTAGTGAAAGGTTAGTTTCCCCAGGGCAGTACACTGGCAAGATGTGTAGGGTGATTCCAGCCCATGGGCAGGACATCTGCCTCCTATGGCCCAGGAATTCCTAGAGTGGGATGGGAAGATGGCCCAGAGGTGTCCCCAGATGCCCATAGTCTGCCTTCTAGGAAAATAGTTGCCCCCTGTGTCAGAGGAACGGGGAAGAACGACCACCACAAGCGCCCTAACAAATCAGTATTTTGGAGGTACCACTCCAAAGCGGAACGTACAAGACCTCAGAGGTAGTAGCAAGGTGAGGAGGAGTTCCCCTCTGTCTCCTGTGCAGCCTCAAGTTGCAGACCCTAAGCTTGGTGGCCAGATTCAGGATACCACCCCTGAACTAGTGGGAGGTAGAGTTCATTTGAGGCATCAGGTGTCAATGCCTCCTACTCAGAGAAACCACAGAGGTCAGAGACTCCTGGATGGCCTAGGGCCTGGGTACTGACACTGAAAGCTGTCAGTGGCCTCTATTGGTTGCTGCCCTTATGGACAGTTTTCCCTGGGTTGGGTACAGATGTCAGACCCATGGGGTGGAATGGGCCACATCACTTTATTGCCCATTGGGGTACTGTCTGCCTATTGGGATTTGTCTGTGAGCAAGTTCAAGTTAGGAGCTGCACAGATGGGGTCCACAACTGAAGAAAAGAACTCCTCATGGGTCAGTTAGTGACTCAGGAGAGCATTAACAGAGGGATCCTACAGGTTCAGAAAATCATAGAACTGACAGGGGCCCCTGCAGTAGTGAGCCATTGCTCATGTTCTATGGCCCTAAGCACAGGGGGGCATCAAGGTATTGATTAGTCTACCCTCACCATAGGCTGGAGGGAGCTGTGTTGGACCTGGCCCTCTCTGCAGGGTCATCCCCAAACTTTTTGCCTTCCTATTATTCTTTTTTTCTGAATTTGGTTTGGACATAGGAATCTCTGCACTTTATCACTGCTAACCAGTGCTAAAGTGCATGTGCTCTGTACTCTAAAAAATAGTGATGTTGGCTTGTCCAAAATTGTCACATTTAATGTACTTATCCCCAATAAAGTACACCAAATATGCCCAGGGCCTGTAGATTAAATGCTACAAGTAGACCAGTAGCACTGATTGTGCCACCCAGCACAGTAGCCCCCTAAACATGTCTCAAGCCTGCCACTACAGAGCCTGTGTGCGCAGTTTTAAACGGCTGTTTCAACCTAGTAAGGCCACCCACTTTCCAGGCCCAAACATTTCTTTCTATTTCATATGCCATCCATAAGGTAGGCCCTGGTTAGCTCTAGGGGCAGGGTGCAGGGTGCACTATTTAATTAGTTTTTTTCATTATAGCCTGTAACTAGGGAAGGAAGGACAGGGATCATTTGCTCTTCAAAGGTCTCTTTTTGAAGCCTCCCTCAATTTAGAGACTAAGGCCCTCATTCGGACCTTGGCGGGCGGCGGAGGCCGCCCGCCAAAGTCCCGCCGTCAAAATACCGTACCGCGGTCGCAAGACCGCGGCGGGTATTTTGACTTTTCCCCTGGGCTGGCGGGCGGCCGCCGAAAGGCCGCCCGCCAGCCCAGGGGAAAACGACCTTCCCACCATGAAGCCGGCTCGTAATCGAGCCGGCGGAGTGGGAAGGTGCGACGGGTGCTACTGCACCCGTCGCGTATTTCACTGTCTGCTATGCAGACAGTGAAATACTAGCGGGGCCCTCTTACGGGGGCCCCTGCAGTGCCCATGCCATTGGCATGGGCACTGCAGGGGCCCCCAGGGGCCCCGCAACACCCCCTACCACCATCCTGTTCCTGGCGGGCGAACCGCCAGGAACAGGATGGCGATAGGGGGTGTCAGAATCCCCCATGGCGGCGCAGCGAGCTGCGCCGCCATGGGGGATTCAAATGGGCAACGGAAAACCGGCGGGAGACCGCCGGTTTTCCATTTCTGACCGCGGCCAAAGCGCCGCGGTCAGAATGCCCAAGGGAGCACCGCCAGCCTGTCGGCGGTGCTCCCGCCCCCGTTGGCCCTGGCGGTGCAACACCGCCATGGTCATAATGAGGGCCTAAGCTTGTTACACTTACTAGACCCCAAAACTCTAGCAAATCAGTACACTTCTGGATCTGAGGATATTCTGCAAGGAAGAAGGACTGCTGTGCTGCCAGGAGTGGCTGCCACCCTGCTCAGCAGCATTGTTGTGTTGGCCTGCTGCCTGTTGCATGGGAGTGAGATGCTCTCAACATCCACTGCTGATTCAAGTGACTCCAAGGGCTTACTAGCATGCCTCCTTTTCTGGAAGTCTCAGGGTCATCAAAGACTTCCCTCAACCCTGCTTCAGATGATGGACTCTGCTACTTTGAGTCATGCCAAGGGGTGTAAATCCAGTCCTAGGCCTTGAAAGACATCTCTGTAGCTGTTTGTCTTCAAAAATTGATGCATTGAGGCTGTTATGCTGCTTAGAAACTGACACAGTGCCCTTCGATTCTGAAGCAGTGCTGATTCAAAGATGATGCATTGCTCTTTTTGAAGACTCTCTCATTTTAGAGGCTAAGCTGGTTATACTTACTAGACCCAAAACCCTAGCAAATCAGTACACTTCTGGATCTGAGGATATTCTGCAAGGAAGAAGGACTGTTGTGCTGCCAGGAGTGACTGCCACTCTGCTCAACAGCATTGTTGTGTTGGCCTGCTGCCTCTTGCCTGGGAGTGAGATGCTCTCAACATCGTCTGCAGAACCGAGTGACTCCAAGGGCTTACTAGCATGCCTCCTTTTCTGGAAGTCTCAGGGTCATCAAAGACTTCCCTCAACCCTGCTTCAGATGCTGGACTCTGCTACTTTGAGTCATGCCAATCGGTGTAAATCCAGTCCTGGGCCTTGAGAGATGTCTCTGCAGCTGTTTGTCTTCAAAAATTGATGCATTGAGGCTGTTATGCTGCTCAGAAACTGACACAGTGCCCTTCGATGCTGACGCACTGATTCAAAGATGATATATTGCCTGCATCAAAAGGGGTTCAACGCCAATGCAGGACACGACTGCAAGGCTCGACGACAATGCTTCTACCCGTCTGCGTGAAGTGGAACCAATGCATCAACTCTTTGACATTCATGCTTGGTCCATCCAAGAATTTAGTTTTTTTCAGCAGACCCTGCATGGTTCCTTTAGCCGGCCTCCCTTCCACCCCAGTCGGCCTGAACTTTAGATGAAGCCAAATCTGGTGCAACATCAAGTAACCTTTAAGCGCTATTCCCTTTTTAAGCACTACCTTACAGTTTATTCTTGTCTTGAGTTCTACCTGTTGGAATTTTGCCATTTTGGTTTTGTTTATTCAGATAAGTACGCGCTTGACAAACGGCAGCTCTTCTAGTTTTTCTGGTAATTGACAAGTGCTGGGCAAAGGGCTTTGTCTTTCGCTGTTTTTAACTCTGACTCCGTGAATTGAATGTTATGTTATTCTCTTTTAAAAAACCGCACCGTACTTGCTGATAAGGAGCGCCTGGTAAAGGGCTCCGGTTTCCTTTTAATTACGCACTTCTCGCGCTGTGCTTTCTTAAAGAAAATTTAAGTTTTACTTTAATCTGCTTTTTTTTTTAACGAGCTATTGGTGAGCATATTAATAGTTTTTTAATCATTGTCCTATCTGCACTGTGTCCCCGTTCCACCGCCAATTATTTGGATTGTGTGGAGGGACGATTAGTGCAATAGGAAGTGATTTATCACTTCCGGGTCGCCCACTAATCAGTAGCTTCACAGCTGAAGATTTTGCTTAAATTTAGATGCCTCTCGCGACGCGCAGCGGACGCGCTTGACAAACGGCAGCTCTTCTAGTTTTTCTGATAATTGACAAGTGCTGGGCAAAGGGCTTTGTCTTTCGCTGTTTTTAACTCTGACTCCGTGAATTGAATGTTATGTTATTCTCTTTTAAAAAACCGCACCGTACTTGCTGATAAGGAGCGCCTGGTAAAGGGCTCCGGTTTCCTTTTAATTACGCACTTCTCGCGCTGTGCTTTCTTAAAGAAAATTTAAGTTTTACTTTAATCTGCTTTTTTTTTTAACGAGCTATTGGTGAGCATATTAATAGTTTTTTAATCATTGTCCTACCTGCACTGTGTCCCCGTTCCACCGCCAATTATTTGGATTGTGTGGAGGGACGATTAGTGCAATAGGAAGTGATTTATCACTTCCGGGTCGCCCACTAATCAGTAGCTTCACAGCTGAAGATTTTGCTTAAATTTAGATGCCTCTCGCGACGCGCAGCGGACGCGTGCAGCGGGCGCGCCGTCGGTGCGCCGAAGGCGTGCCTAAGGCAAGCCCGTCTGCGCCCGTCCGTGGCCATCCGGGGCCAGGGGCCAAAACCCCTGCCCAAAAATTTGTTGCATACACTCGTAATAATCTTCTGACCCTACGACCCGCCCCTAACCCTTTTTGCTCACTCCTTATTCCTGATACAGCCTTACACAGCTGTTTGTGTTGTAGCTTTACCCTCCCTCCCCCCCTTCACTGGGGCTCCATTCGCCATGAGTCTAGTCGAACTCCTCCTTTGATCATCAAGACTAACCCTTTCCTTACTCCTTTTACCTTTTTCAGTCTTAATTGCCGCTCACTACCTAAACATAAGGGCGACATTCTGAATATTCTTATGGAGCTACAACCTGATGCCCTCTTTCTAACTGAAACGTGGCTTAATGAGAGTTCCGGACCCGATATGGCGTATGCGCTTCCTCCCAACTATACCTATCATGGAAGAAATCGTACTGACCGTACTGGTGGGGGTATAGCTTTAATCTTCAAAACTGACTATGTATGTAAATGGGTAGACCTGGATTTTATAAATTGTGAAGCCGGGTTTTTTAAACTTCACTTATCACCTAATTTTACTCTTTCCGGGGCCCTTATGTACCGTCCTCCTGGCCCTGCGGGTCTTTGGGCATCGACCCTTCCTGACCTGATTGCTCCTCTTCTATTAGAAACCACTAATTTTTTGTTTTTAGGTGACCTGAACTTACATCTCAATGACACATTTTGCACTACGAGCTCTACTCTTATAGCTAACTTAGCGGCATTAAATGTTCTCTTACATAACTCAGGCCCCACGCATAAGGCAGGACACTTATTAGACCCCATTTTTTCCAATCTTGATACCATTTCATGTAAACAAGCCACTCCTATTCCATGGTCGGATCATTTTTTGGTGGAATTTACGATTGCACAATCACGGGGTCCTACTCCCTCCGTATCCCTTGCCAAATCCAGTACCTATAGAAACTGGAAAAATGTAGATATTAAGACCCTGAATTTAATGTTGGAAAAAACCCTACCATCGATTACGAGTATAAGAGATGACGGGGTTATCCGTGATTGGCTAACCTCTGCAATTGATGAATGTCTTCCTCTATCTAATAAAAAGAATAAACAGGGCTACCAGCATCCCCCCGCCCCCTGGTTCTCAGAAATACTCAAAACAGAAAAAACTAAGTGCAAGAACTTGGAAAGGAAATGGCGTAAAAACTATGATCCTGACCGGAAATCCACTTACAAACTAGCCCTTCTTAACTATCACCAACTATGTAACATTGCGCGTGCCGAACATACCACCGAGATTATTTTACAATCTCAGAATTGCCCCAAAGTGCTGTTTGAAGTAGTTAAGGAACTTTCTGGTGACTCCCGTTTATCTAAGCCCCCTGATCTTGACCCTAAAAAATGCAACGATCTGGCAAATTTCTTTGCGGATAAAATTGACAAAATTTATTCTGAATTCCACAACGACTCTAACAATCCCAGCACTAGCACTAAACCTCAATCCAACCACCTTTTTCTTTCTTCTATCACTCAAGAAATGACTCAAGTTAATAATATTAATTTACTTAATGATTGGCTCCCCATGGATACTGCCTCCTTTTCTAAGATTCTTACAAGCATCAAGTCTGGCTCCCCGCATGATCCTATCCCCATTACGGTTCTTCAAAAGCTAGACCCTTCCATACTTACTTCCATTATGCAGTTTCTTAACATGTCACTTATGGAAACTTATGTTCCTGCTTTGTGGAAGCACGCAATGGTCCTTCCTTTATTAAAGAAAAATAACTCTGATCTGGAAATTTTCTCCAATTTTCGCCCAATTTCTCTCCTTCCTCTTTTTTCCAAAATTCTGGAAAAACATGTTAATTTTCAATTGACCCAGTTTGTAGAAACCAGTAATATCCTCCATCCTTCTCAATCTGGTTTTCGTGCCGGCTATTCAACGGAGGCAACTTTACTGGGTGTGACTGAAAATATCCGTCAACAAATTGATAAAGGTGAAACAGTAGCTCTCATCCTATTGGATTTAAGCGCAGCTTTTGATACTGTATCTCACTCTTCTCTTTTAAAAACTCTTAATATCAAGGGTATTGGCGGCAAAGCCCTCTTGTGGCTGTCCAGCTTTTTATCCAATAGGACTTTTCAGGTTTTTTCTCACACAGCTTCCTCTCTGATTCATGCATCTCCTTACGGAGTCCCTCAGGGCTCCATTCTTAGTCCACTACTTTTTAATATATATGTCAGTCCTTTGGCAAGCATAGCAGAACAAGCTGGTCTAACTATCTATTCTTATGCTGATGATACTCAACTTATTTTTTCACTTTCTCCCAAAGAAACCTCTAACTCTTCCTCTTTGCAAATAGGACTATCTAAGATAGCCAATTGGATGCATTTTAATAAACTCAAACTTAATGGAGGAAAGACAGAACTCCTCATTTTTGGAAACAAAAAATCACTCTGGGGCCCCCAACATTGGCCCTCTGAGATGGGTGCCCCCCCAATCCCTTCTCTTTCTGCATGTAACCTGGGCATCATTATTGATGACCAGTTGACTATGAAACAGCAGCTGACCAAAGTAGCTTCTACCTGCTTTGCTATCCTGAAGTGGCTTCGTAAAATTCTCTGGATGCTTCCTGTGGCTGCTCAAAGAACCGTGGTCCAAGCGCTGGTTATTTCTAGACTGGACTACGGTAACGTGCTCTATTTGGGTGCAAATAAAGAAGTATTACACAAACTTCAAGTTGTTCAGAATTCTGCGGCCAGGCTTCTTTGTCAACTTCCCAGAATTGCTCCCACTTCTGGTGCACTTCGTGAACTACATTGGCTGAAAATTGAGAATCGCATCAAATTCAAAGCTCTATGCTATTTGCATAGAATTACTATGGGCCTAGCTCCCAACTATCTTAAAACTTTGGTCCAACTCTATCGGCCCTCTCGTTCTCTTCGATCCTCTAATCAACATAAATTCCAGGTGCCCAGATTCAGACGTACCAAAATGGGGGGATGTTCTTTTGCCTTCTTAGCTCCCTCTATTTGGAACTCTCTTCATCTTCATTTACGGCATGAAAGGGTGTTCATTAGATTCCGTAAGGAGCTTAAGACATGGCTTTTTAACCAGTAATCGCCCAAGTTGATCCCCTGACTCTGCCTTTTGTCTTGCATTGTCTTGGCGCCGGGAAACCTCCGGGTAGCTGTGCGCTATACAAATCCAATAAATAAATAAATAAATAAATAAATAAGTAATCTCTTTTTTGGAGTCTTTTGTGGTATTTTTCATTGTGTTATTGTAATTTAAGTGTTACACAAATACTTTACACATTGCCTCGTAATTTAAGTCTGACTGTTCTGTGCCAAGCTGCCAGAAGGTGAGCACAGGTTAGATCAGGGTATATATCTGACTACGATTGTGGTCGCTACTTGGACAGGTTGCATCCTCTGCTATCTAGGGACCCAATTTCTAACACATTGCCATGTTTCAATTCTTTGAACTCAAAAGTGAAAGCACCCATGCTACACTCACAACACTTAAAGTGCCTAGCAAGCTGGGGGAGAGGTTGTTGCAGATAAATGAGAAGGTAGTTACACATACTAATTATTCAACTTATTTCTGTTTCAGTGTTGACGATGCATACTGTTTTTAAGAATGCTTTCAACAGATGTCTTGGTTAGCCTCTGTCTATCAATTTCTGTGAAAGTATTTCTGCCTCTTTGAAGAAACCTTTTTCATATTTACAATTTCTCTAGATTCTGAGGGATTGGGAGTACGGTAGGGAATCACACGTGGCTTTTGGATGATGACTAGAATAGGCTAGGAGCATATTTTCTCTTCTGTTGGTTTGTGTTGTTGTAGGAGGCTGGCCTGGTTTATAGTGGGTACCTTGTGGTACTTACACCTTGTGCCAGGTCCAGTTATCACTTATTAGTAGATTAGAAGTGTTCTAGCTGCTTGGGCTGGTAGAGGTGGCTATAGCAGAGCAGCTTAGGCTGAACTAGGAGACATGCAAAGCTCTTACTATACCACTTTTATCACTTAGTACTACAGTATATTGCAAGAAAACACAATACTAAGAGTTACTAAAAATAAAGGTACTTTATCTTAGTGACAATATGCAAAAAGTATCTCAGAGGATATACTCCCTTAGGATGTAAGTAATATAAACAAAATATACACACACAAAACAAATCAGGTAAGTAAACAGTTGAAAAAAGCAGTGCAAACACTGTACAACACAATAGAATGTAATAGGAGGAAATAGGCCTAGGGGCAACACAAACCATATACTCCAAAAGTGGAATGCAAACCACAAATGGACCCCTGGCCTAGTGTAGTGTGTAGAGGGTCGCTGGGAGTGTAAGAAAACACTAAGGGTGTCCAAGATACCCCACCCCAAGACCCTGAAAAGTAGGAACAAAGTTACCCTACTACCCCAAAAAGACAGTAAAGTCGAGATAGGGGATTCTGCAAGGACAACAACTGATTGCAAAGCACTGAAGACGGATTCTTGGACCTGAGGACCTATAAAGGAAGGGGACCCACTCCAAGAGTCACGCAAGTGTCTGGGGGGCAGGAGCCCACTAAACCCCGGATGAAAGTGCAAAAGGGCTGCCTCTGGGTGGAAGAAGCCGAAGATTCTTCAACAACGGAAGATGCCAGGAGCTTCTCTTTGGTCAGAAGATGTCCCACGGCATGCTGGAGGATGCAGAGTTGTTTCCATGCAGAAAGACCACAAACAAGCCTTGCTAGCTGTAAGGGTTGCAGTTGAAGGTTTTGGGTGCTGCCAGGGCACAGGAAGGACCAGGAGGTAGCCGCTTGGAGGAGGAGACAGAGGGGGCACTCAGCAACATGGAGAGCCCATGCAGAAGCAGGGAGCACCCACAGAAGCACCTGAACAGGCGTTCAGAAGATATGAGCACAACAGTTGACTCAGCACAACAAAAGGAAGTCCCACGAAGTCGGAGTCCAACTCAGTGAGTTGGGCAATGCAGGGGGAGTGCTGAGGACCTGGGCTTTGCTGTGCACAAAGGAAGTCTTGCAAGAGTGTACAGAAGCCCTAGCAGCTGCAGTTCAAGCAGTACACAGGATTATTGTCTGGCGTGGGGAGGTAAGGACTTACCTCTACCAAATTTGGACAGAAGGGCCACTGGATTGTCGGGGACACTTGGACCCAGCTCCTGTGTTCCTGGGACCACGCTCGTCAGGATGAGAGGGGACCCAGAGGACCGGTGATGCAGAAGTTTGGTGCCTGCGTTGGCAGGGGGAAGATTCTGTCGACCCATGGGAGATTTCTTCTTGTCTTCCAGTGCAGGGTGAATGCAGACAGCCCTCAGAGCATGCACCACCAGGAAACAGTCGAGAAAGCCGGCAGGATGAGGTGCTACAATGTTGCTGGTAGTCTTCTTGCTAATTTATTGCGGTTTTGCAGGCGTCCAGGAGCAGTCAGCGGTCAATCCTTGGCAGAAGTCGAAGAGCCCAGGAACTCTGGTGAGCTCTTGCATTCGTTATCTAGTGAGATACCCACAGGGGAGAGTCTAAATAGCCCTCAGAAGAGGATTGGCTACAGAGAAAGGTAAGCACCTATCAGGAGGGGTCTCTGACATCACCTGCTGGCACTGGCCACTCAGAGCTGTCCATTGTGCCCTCACACCTCTGCATCCAAGATGTCAGAAGTCTGGGACATACTGGAGGAGCTCTGGGCACCTCTCCTGGGAGGTGCTGGTCAGGGGAGTGGTCACTCCCCTTTCCTTTATCCAGTTTCGCGACAGATCAGGGCTGGGGGGATCCCTGAACTGGTGTAGACTGGCTTATGCAAGGAGGGCACCATCTGTGCCCTTCAAAGCATTCCAGAGGCCAGGAGAGGCTACTCCTCTCAGGCCCTTCACACCTATTTCCTAAAGGAGAGTGTAAGAGGCTGGCCTGGCTTATAGTGGGTACCTTGTGGTACTTACACCTTGCGCCAGGTCCAGTTATCCCTTATTAGTAGAATAGAGGTGTTCTAGCAGCTTAGGCTGATAGAGGTAGCTATCGCAGAGCAGCCTAGGCTGAACTAGGAGACATGCAAAGCTCCTACTATACCACTTATATCACTTAGCACTATAGCATAAGAAAACACAATACTCAGAGTTACTAAAAATAAAGGTACTTTATTTTAGCGACAATGTGCCAAAAGTATCTAAGAGGATATACTCCCTTAGGAGGTAAGTAATATACACAAAATATACACACACAAACCAATCAGGTAAGTAAAGAGTTGGAAAAGTAGTGCAAACACTGAAGAACACAATAGAATGCAATAGGGAGAAATAGGCCTAGGGGCAACACAAACCATATGCTCCAAAAGCGGAATGCGAACCACGAATGGACCCCAGGCCTAGTGTAGTGTGTAGAGGGTCGCTGGGAGTGTAAGAAAACACTAAGGGCATCCAAAATACCCCACCCCAAGACCCTGAAAAGTAGGAGTAAAGTTACCCTACTACCCCAGAAAGACAGTAAAGTCGAGATAGGGGATTCTGCAAGGACAACAACTGACTGCAAATCACTGAAGACGGATTCCTGGACCTGAGGACCTGTAAAGGAAGGGGACCAAGTCCAAGAGTCACGTAAGTGTCCAGGGGGTGCAGGAGTTCACTAAACCCCGGATGTAGGTGCAAAAGGGCTGCCTCTGGGTGGAAGAAGCCAAAGATTCTGCAACAATGGAAGGTGCCAGGAACTTCTCCTTTGGTCAGAAGATGTCTCATGGCGTGCTCGAGGATGCAGAGTTGTTTCCACTCAGAAAGACTGCAAACAAGCCTTGCTAGCTGCAAGAGTCACGGTTAAGGATTTTGGGTGCTTCCAGGGCCCAGGAAAGACCAGGAGGTCGCCCCTTGGAGGAGGCGACAGAGGGGGCACTCAGCAATACAGAGAGCCCATGCAGAAGCAGGCAGCTCCTGCAGAACCACCTGAACAGGCACTTAGAAGATCTGAGGATGGTGGTCAACTCAGCACAACAAAAGGGAGTCCCACAAAGTCGGAGTCCAACTCAGCAAGTTGGGCAATGTAGGACAGAGTGCTAGGGACCTGGGCTAGGCTGTGCACTAAGGAAGTCTTGCAAGAGTGCACAGAAGCCCGAGCAGCTGCAGTTCACACAGTACACAGGATGACTGTCTGGTGTGGGGAGGCAAGGACTTACCTCCACCAAATTTGGACAGAAGGGCCACTGGACTGTCAAAGACACTTGGATCCAGCTCCTGTGTTCCAGGTACCATGCTCGTCAGGGTGAGAGGGGACCCAGTGGACTGGTGATGCAGAAGTTCGGTGCCTCGGTTGGCAGGGGGAAGATCCCATCGACCCACAGGAGATTTCTTCTTGGCTTCCAGTGCAGGGTGAAGGCAGACAGCCCTCAGAGCATGCACCACTAGGAAACAGTCGAGAAAGCCGGCAGGATGAGGCGCTACAATGTTGCTGGTAATCTTCTTGCTACTTTGTTGCTGTTATGCAGGCGTCCTGTAGCAGTCAGCGGTCGATCCTTGGCAAAAGTCAAAGAGGGAATTGCAGAAGAACTCTGGTAAGCTCTTGCATTCGTTATCTGGTGAGATACCGACAGGAGAGACCCTAATATCGCCCTCAGAGGAGGATTGGCTACAGAGCAAGGTAAGCACCTATCAGGAGGGGTCTCTGACGTCACCTGCTGGCACTGGCCACTCAGAGCTGTCCATTGTGCCCTCACACCTCTGCATCCAAGATGACAGAGGTCTGGGACACACTGGAGGAGCTCTGGGCACCTCCCCTGGAAGGTGCTGGTCAGGGGAGTGGTTACTCCCCTTTCCTTTGTCCAGTTTCGTGCCAGAGCAGGGCTGGGGGGATCCCTGAACCGGTGTAGACTGGCTTATGCAAGGAGAGCACCATCTGTGCCCTTCAAAGCATTTCCAGAGGCCAGGAGAGGCTACTCCTCCCAGGATCTTCACACCTATTTCCAAAGGGAGAGGGTGTAACACCCTACCTCAGAGGAAATCCTTTGTTCTGTCTTCCTGGGACCAGGCTGCCCCGGCCCCAAGGGGGCAGAAACCCGTCTGAGGGTTGGCAGCAGCGGTAGCTGCAGAGAAAACCCTGGGAAGTTAGTTTGGCAGTACCCGGGCTCTATGCTGGAGACCCAGGGATGCATGGAATTGTCTCCCCAATACCAGAATGGTATTGGGGTGACAATTCCATGATCCTTGACATGTTACATGGCCATGTTCGGAGTTACCATTGTGACACTATATATAGGTATTAACCTATATGTAATGCACACTTGTAATGTTGTCCCCACACTCACAAAGTCTGGGGAATTTGCCCTGAACAATGTGGGGGCACCTTGGCTAGTGCCAGGATGCCCACACACTAAGTAACTTTGCACCTAACCTTCACCAAGTGAGGGTTAGACATATAGGTGACTTGTAAATTACTTAAGTGCAGTGTAAAATAGCTGTGAAATAACGTGGACGTTATTTCACTCAGGCTGCAGTGGCCGTCTTGTGTAAGAATTTTCTGAGCTCCCTATGGATGGCAAAAGAAATGCTGCAGCCCATAGGGATCTCCTAGAACCCCAATACCCTGGGTACCTAGGTACCATATACTAGGGAATTACAAGGGTTTTCCAGTGTGCCAATGAGAATTGGTAAAAGTAGTCACTAGCCTGCAGTAACAATTTTAAAAGGAGAGAGAGCATGAACACTGAGGTTCTGATTAGCAGAGCCTCAGTGATACAGTTAGGCACCACACAGGGAACACATACAGGGCATACTTTATGAGCACTGGGGTCCTGGCTAGCAGGGTCCCAGTGACACATATCAAACACACTGACAAATAGGGTTTCCACTATGAGCACTGGGGTCCTAGCTAGCAGGATCCCAGTGAGACAGTAAAAACACCCTGACATATACTCACAAACAGGCCAACAGTGGGGGTAACAAGGCTAGAAAGAGGCTACCTTCCTACAGTTGTAGTGTACAGTTAGCCTTCCTCTGTCCTGATCAAGAGGTCAAGAAATTATGGGGGTTATTCTAACTTTGGAGGAGTGTTAATCCGTCCCAAAAGTGACGGTAAAGTGACGGATATACCACCAGCCGTATTCGTATTACGAGTTCCATAGGATATAATGGACTCGTAATACGGCTGGTGGTAAATCCGTCACTTTTCCGTCACTTTTGGGACGGATTAACACCTCCTCCAAAGTTAGAATAACCCCCTATGTCTCAGATTGACTGCAATGTGATGTAAATTACAGCCCTTTACAGTTTGTGTTTCGTTATTTGATACACTTGGCCAATTGTTCTTCCTTCCCCTGCCACATCAATGTCATCCATATAGCACTTCCACAAAGGTATATGGCTGTAGAAAGGATTGGAGCCAATGAGAATGGTCTTGGATTCAATGTTTTCTATGACAAATGATGGGGAGAGAAAACCACTTTGGAGAAAACTGGGAGAGAAAACCCCTTCTATTGATGTCCCTTTCATCTACTGGTGAAAATCATTACCAAAAGGAAACATTCCTAGTTAGTGCCAACTGAAGTAGCTAAATGATGAATGATATACGGACTTCATAATGACTGGGGTCCTTCCCTAATATTTTCTCTATCACTGCCCTGCCTTCACTCTGAGGGATGTTAGTGTAAAGAGATTCGTTGTTCATGGTTACCAAGATGGAATCTGACAGTTCCAAAAAATCGTTCTCGATCATGTTGATAGCAGGTGGCATTCTGTACGAATTCCTTTATGAAGAAGTCCACGTGTTTTCAGTGGGTTCAAGGATAGACCTGAACCGGAAACGTTAGGCCTTCCTGGGGAGGTTGTGAATTTGTATGTACTTTAGGGGGTTGTATATCACGGGAGTATGGGGATTTTTCCCTAATCTGTTTTCTCGAGTTCCTCAATCTCTTCAAATAGTTTTTTTGAATGCTCACAAGCAGTGTCTACAACTAAGACTATCCGATGATGGGAGCAGGTGGCCCGAATGTGGCTAAAGCCATTTTAGTTTGTTTTTTAGCTTCAGTGAAGACTCAAGGGGTATTTCTAACTTGCAGGCCGAGCAGGATCGTATCTGACTTAAGATATTCTGAAAACATTTTCACCATAAATTGTAGGCAGATGTATTTCTTTTGCCATTTATCCCTTGTGTTTTTTTACATAAAGCAGACAAGATGACCCTCCTCATTGATGTCAGGCATTAAAAACCTATTAGGAGAAATTAAATCGCTTTTATATGTGAATGACATCCGGCCTTTTATCTTGAATCCTGAATATTCATTAAAAGCGGCTCTCAATATAGTGTTGGAAGTTAGTTCATTTTCTGGAGACAAGATTAATTTGGTGAAGAGAACAGACTGCCTCTCAATCTATGTTCATCATTTGTCTATCCTTTTGGGGCAGAGTGCAAACAGTTAAATAAAAGTCACAGTACCTAGATTTAACTACATCTTTGATAAGGTACCCCAACCTTACCAATATTCTTCGCTACAGCTCATAGTCAAGATGATGAAAACCACCAGATGGGGACCACAATGTTTTTTTTTACTTTCAAAATTTCAATCTGCAAATACGTATAGAGAGCTCTGCTTACCACGTATGGATTTGTTTTATAAGGTTCATCATCTGGCTCGTCTGGCCATTCTTAACTCCTCTAAAAGTAAATGCACAGTTGGTCGCATCTGGAAAAAATAATGAATGCATTTTCAGAACCTACACTCTTCTACAGATCCTAGAAATCCTTTGCTTCATGAAGCACTAGAAATATGGCCCTGAAAACACAAGAAACTATCATTACATGGTCATCTAAATGCCCAAGTGGCGAAATAGGACCCTGAAAATAGATGGTACCGCTATCTTTTGGATGAAGTGCAAGGCTAACGGGATAGATCTTTCAGATCACCTCCTGATGTCTGGCATACTGAGTATGTTTGCCAATTGAATGCAGGATTTGGCATCTGCCACCGTGCTTTAATTTAATATATCAACTAGCTGATTAATCTCACTGGTGTCAGTCTATTGGGACTTTTTTGTCCTCACTATCATAATGCTGATTACATTATGCTTATTGCTATGCCACTGAATATTTGCTTTTCCATTTTTTCTGCTCCCCTAAATAGTTACTGTGGGAAAACAGGGCTGATTGCAGAGCCCCCCTAACTTTTTGCCCCCATTTTCCACTTTATGCTGGTGTTTTCCTGACTCTGATGGTGCCCTGGGTACTGCTAACCAGTCCCAGGGCCTGTGCTCTGTGTAAAATGGATATGCAAATTAGGCTAATTATAATTGGCTAAGTTAACCTACCTATAAGTCCCTAGTATAAGGTAGGGCATGTAGGTTTAGGGACCACAGCATAGGTGGTGCACACCTAGGTGCATTGCTGAGGTGCCCAGTGTCATTTTAAAAGCAAGCCTGCCTTGCTGGCTGCTTTTAAATTAAAGTTATATGCAAATTCGACTTTGGAATTAAAGGTACTTCCAAAGTCTTAAACTACCTTATTTTTACATATAAGTCACCCCTAAGGTGTGCCCTATGTGCCCCTAGGGCTGGGTGCCATGTAACTATAAGCAGGGACTTTATAAAAATAGATTTATAAGCCCTGGTGAGGTAAAAACAGCCAAATTCGTTTTTCCCTCATTGAAGTAAATGGCCTTCATAGGCTAGAATGGGCAGACTTTATTTTAAATTTTAAAGTCTCCTTAAATGTTACATACCAAGAATTTGGTATCAAATTGATTGTTGTAATAAATCCCACAACTTCCAGTTGTTGGATTTAATATAACTTGTTCAGGTAAAAAGTTTAGACTTTACCTAAAAAGTTGCCAATTTCAGCTCTGCATTGTTTTTGCTGCTGTGCTCTGATTGGCCAGCCTGCAGCAGCTTCTGCCAGGCTGCCTTGATGAGGTGTGAAGTGGCCTGACTTCACACAAAGGAATGTGCTTGGGGGAGAGAATCTCCCCTCAGCAGATGGTGAGGCAGGAAGGGGGAGGGCGGCCAAACTGGTCTTCAAAGGCAGAGAAGGACATTTGGAGCACCCAGCAACACCCCCACATCCTGCAACCCCAGACAACTAGGTGCCCCCTTGATTAGATTAGGAGAGGGCAGGAGAGGGGTGTGTTTATGATTTTTACCCACACCAGTGGGTGGGCTCAGCCAGATGTAACCTCCAAAAATCAGATTCAGCCATGTTGGATTTTTGGAGACTGTTGCCTTTTGGGATGGATTTTTGCCACACTTCCCAGGAAGTGGTCATCACAGGGGGACGACCCTGTACCTGATTGGAGGATCAGGACCCCCCTGCTTTTCACCCAGGAGCAAGGATAAAACTGGCAGACCTGACCCCACACCTCAGATTCCCTCCAGAATTCAACAAGAAAGGAACTAAAGAAGAAGAAGGACTGCCCTGCTGGACCCCTGGCCTGCACCTGGACCCTGCACTCAGAAGGACTGCACCAGCTGCACACTTGGGCTTCACCACAAGAAGGACTTTGCCTGGCTTCAACTGGTTCAAGGAGGGACTCCCTGTTTGCTACAGGTGAAAAATTGCTAAACCAGAGTCCCCTGCACCAACTCCTGAAGAAAGCGACCAGCTGACCACTGTCCAGTGGCCAAAAAGGAGTTTGTGCCAGGTGCATTCTGGGAATTGAAGTCCGCACCCCCCAAGGACCATCACAGAACTTCTGGACCCTTGGGGTGAGCAGTGGACCCCAAAAAGAACCTTAAAAGAACATCTGGGTGAAGCCCCAGAAGTTTGGAAAAGATTTGAGAATTTTTGGAAAAAAGCTCCAGAGAGGGACCGACCCGCCGCGGAAATTCTAGCCGGCTTGCCTCAACCGCGACCCGGCCTGACTTTGTGGTTCGTCCCGGTAAAGAAAAACATTCAAAAAAGAGACTAAGTCCGAAGGTAAAAAGTTGACCGTGACCTCCCAGCCATCGTATCCGAGAAGGGCTCCATGGACGTCGGATCAAGAACCAGGTTTACCCCGGTCGAAGGATTTTCATCTCGAAAAAACGACTAAGTCCGAAGGTAAAAGTCTCCACCGAGGAAACCCACATCGCGTATCCGGACAAGGGCTCCAGGAGGTCGGATTCAACTGGCAGGTTCGTCCCGGTGAAGAAAAACTAAAAAATAAAGACTAACTCAGAAGGTAACTTTTTAACCGAGGCCTCCTGCGACCTGTAGCCGAGCAGGGCTCCATCGCGGTCGGCCTGAAAGTTTGACTTTGCCCCGGTCCTGGTGCAACCAGATGACCCGATTGGCGCTTTTTGTTTCTAAGCGCTAGAAAAATAGTAATTCTTTAAAAATTCATATCTCCGGTTCCCCTGAACCGATTTTAATCGTTTTTGTGTCATTTTAAAGATAAAAATATAAACTATTTTTATAAATTGGTTTTGGATTTTTAAACTGTTTCCTGTGTTTTATTTGATTACTGTTTTGTGATATTTGAATGCTTTACACTTTGTCTCCTAAGTTAAGCCTTGACGCTCGATGCCAAGCTACCAAGGGTAGAGCTGGGATTAATTTACTGAGACCTAACAGTACCTATGTGGAGGTTAGTGGCTTGTTGCTAAGTGTAGGTACCTACCTGCCCTACCAATAACCCATTTTCCAACATAATTGGAAGCAGCGACGGGATTCGAACCCGCGACTCCGAAGAGACTGGAGAGCTGGAGGCCCAGCTAGCATACATAGCTTTGGAAGCAGAGAAGCTGGCCCTAGAAAAGAAAAAGTGGGCATACAAAGAGAAAAGAGATGGAAGCAGCGATAAAGAAGCTGAGGTGTCCATGGGTGGGGGAGTTTGCCACAGATTACCCAAGGGGGTAGTTCCTGCTTATGTAGAGGGGGATGACATAGATAAGTGGCTAGGGGCCTTTGAGAGGGCACTCCAAATGAGAAGGGTTAGGCCTCAATACTGGGGTTCCATTTTGTGGGAGTTGGTCCCCAACTCAGGGAGGGATAGGCTTCTGACCTTAAGGGGGGAGGAGGCAGATTCATACCCTAGTATGAAGAAGTGCTTAGCCAAGAAGTTTGGTCGGACCCCAGAGCAATATAGAATGAAGTTCAGGGACACCCAGAAGGTCAGTACCCAGTCTTGGGTTGACTTTGTGGACATTTCAATAAAGGCACTAGAGGGCTGGATTATTGGTAACAAAGTAGATACTTATGAGGGGTTATACAATCTGATCATGAGAGAGCACATCTTGACCAATTGTATCCAAGAAAGTTTACGCCAGCATCTAGTGGACTCTAAGCAGACCAACCCTAGAGAGCTAGGGGAGGCAGCTGATGAGTGGTTGAGAACCAGGGTGGTTGTCAAGTCCCAGGGGGGAGACTCCAAGAAGGGGGGGACAGGTCCCCAAAAACCTAAGGAGGGAGGTGGTAAGCCCACCATAGAGACTCCCTCTGTACCCCAGAACCCTAAGAAGGAGGAGAGTAAATCCCACTCCCACTCTGACAAGCAGAGACAGGGAGACCCAGGGTTAAAAAAACTCTTGGACAGTAGGGCTTGCTTTGACTGTCAGCAGACAGGTCACTTCAGAGGAGATGCAGCCTGTCCAAGGAAGGTGGTTAGCACTGGGCTGTCCAGTGTAGCCATAGAGGAGGGTTCCTCTGATGATGAAGTCCTCCTAGCATTGTGCTGGGAGACAGGACCAGATGGTAAGCTGGTGATCCCTAAGGGTGGGAGTAGGCACTTCCACCACATTCAAGTGAATGGGATTCCTACCACTGGCCTGAGAGACACCTGTGCCAGTCACACTATAGTGAGTGACCGGTTAGTGACCCCAGACATGTATGTCCCAGGAAAGACAAAGAAAGTCAGGATAGCCACAGGGGAGGTCACCTCCAAACCTGTAGCCATAGTGCCCCTAGAGAGGGAGGGTATCCTTGACTGGATTAGGGTGGTAGTCAGTGCTGACCTTCCCCTAGATTGTATCCTAGGCAATGACCTCCCAGAGGTGAGTCTGGTCACAGATGGGGTGGTCGCCCAGGGCGCCCCCCCAACCCAAAGTCCTGGGGAGTCAGTCCCTACAGTTAGGAGACAGGGGTCCCCAAGAAAAGGAAAGAAGAAAAGGAAGGGTAGGCCACTCTTAAAGAGAGTTCCAGGGAGCCAAGGGCCTTCTGCCCCAGTAAGGGGGGAGCCCAGAGTTGGCACTGGTGAGGCCTTACCTGACCCCAAGGAAGTCCTGAGTAGTCAGGCAGCTGTCCAGATGCAAGGTGTTGCCCCTGCACTGACAGAAGGGAGAGTGGAAGGAGGGTGTCCGCCACAGGGGGTGGTAGCTCCCCACTCTAGACAGCAAGAGGGGTGCCAGGACCTCACAATTGCCCCTAAAGCAGCTCAGCCACCTGTCAGTGGAGAGCTTAGGGTGTGGTTCTGGGTACTGACAGCTGTCAGTAGCCTCTGCTGGGTGCTAGCCTTCCTGGCAGCACTGTACTTGGCCTGGGAGGCAGACACCAGGGCCAATAGCAAAGTAGGCCCCCTGACCCTATTGGTCATGGTGGGGTTGCTCAAGTGTTGGGTGACCTCTTTGGGTAAGCTAGGTGTTGCCCTAGCAAAGTTTGGAGTAGGGGAGGTGGGCACCTCACTACCCAAGTTGGCAGAGAGAGAGGAGGAAGACCCCCCTAGAGGGAAGTTTCAGTTTGAATTGGGTCCTTTTACTGTTGGGATGGCTTCACTACCCAGAGGGAGTGACCCTGACAGGAGGATATAAGGCAGAGTAGGCCCTGCAAAGGGACAGCCAGTTTTCTTTACTGTCTTCCTCGCCTAACAAGCCAGGAAGACTCTCCCAGGGTTGGGCTGAGTCTCCTGGGCGTGTGGGCTGGGGGGGGGTTGTGTGGTAAAACAGGGCTGATTGCAGAGGCCCCCTAACTTTTTGCCCCCATTTTCCACTTTATGCTGGTGTTTTCCTGACTCTGATGGTGCCCTGGGTACTGCTAACCAGTCCCAGGGCCTGTGCTCTGTGTAAAATGGATATGCAAATTAGGCTAATTATAATTGGATAAGTTAACCTACCTATAAGTCCCTAGTATATGGTAGGGCATGTAGGTTTAGGGACCACAGCATAGGTGGTGCACACCTAGGTGCATTGCTGAGGTGCCCAGTGTCATTTTAAAAGCAAGCCTGCCTTGCTGGCTGCTTTTAAATTAAAGTTATATGCAAATTCGACTTTGGAATTAAAGGTACTTCCAAAGTCTTAAACTACCTTATTTTTACATATAAGTCACCCCTAAGGTGTGCCCTATGTGCCCCTAGGGCTGGGTGCCATGTAACTATAAGCAGGGACTTTATAAAAATAGATTTATAAGCCCTGGTGAGGTAAAAACAGCCAAATTAGTTTTTCCCTCATTGAAGTAAATGGCCTTCATAGGCTAGAATGGGCAGACTTTATTTTAAATTTTAAAGTCTCCTTAAATGTTACATACCAAGAATTTGGTATCAAATTGATTGTTGTAATAAATCCCACAACTTCCAGTTGTTGGATTTAATATAACTTGTTCAGGTAAAAAGTTTAGACTTTACCTAAAAAGTTGCCAATTTCAGCTCTGCATTGTTTTTGCTGCTGTGCTCTGATTGGCCAGCCTGCAGCAGCTTCTGCCAGGCTGCCTTGATGAGGTGTGAAGTGGCCTGACTTCACACAAAGGAATGTGCTTGGGGAGAGAATCTCCCCTCAGCAGATGGTGAGGCAGGAAGGGGGAGGGCGGCCAAACTGGTCTTCAAAGGCAGAGAAGGACATTTGGAGCACCCAGCAACACCCCCACATCCTGCAACCCCAGACAACTAGGTGCCCCCTTGATTAGATTAGGAGAGGGCAGGAGAGGGGTGTGTTTATGATTTTTACCCACACCAGTGGGTGGGCTCAGCCAGATGTAACCTCCAAAAATCAGATTCAGCCATGTTGGATTTTTGGAGACTGTTGCCTTTTGGGATGGATTTTTGCCACACTTCCCAGGAAGTGGTCATCACAGGGGGACGACCCTGTACCTGATTGGAGGATCAGGACCCCCCTGCTTTTCACCCAGGAGCAAGGATAAAACTGGCAGACCTGACCCCACACCTCAGATCCCCTCCAGAATTCAACAAGAAAGGAACTAAAGAAGAAGAAGGACTGCCCTGCTGGACCCCTGGCCTGCACCTGGACCCTGCACTCAGAAGGACTGCACCAGCTGCACACTTGGGCTTCACCACAAGAAGGACTTTGCCTGGCTTCAACTGGTTCAAGGAGGGACTCCCTGTTTGCTACAGGTGAAAAATTGTTAAAACCAGAGTCCCCTGCACCAACTCCTGAAGAAAGCGACCAGCTGACCACTGTCCAGTGGCCAAAAAGGAGTTTGCGCCAGGTGCATTCTGGGAGTTGAAGTCCGCACCCCCCAAGGACCATCACAGAACTTCTGGACCCTTGGGGTGAGCTGTGGACCCCAAAAGAACCTTAAAAGAACATCTGGGTGAAGCCCCAGAAGTTTGGAAACGATTTGAGAATTTTGGGAAAAAAGCTCCAGAGAGGGACCGACCCGCCGCGGAAATTCTAGCCGGCTTGCCTCAACCGCGACCCGGCCTAACTTCGTGGTTCGTCCCGGTAAAGAAAAACATCCAAAAAAGAGACTAAGTCCGAAGGTAAAAAGTTGACCGGGACATCCCAGCCATCGTATCCGAAAAGGGCTCCATGGACGTCGGATCAAGATCCAGGTTTACCCCGGTCGAAGGATTTTCATCTCGAAAAAACGACTAAGTCCGAAGGTAAAAGTCTCCACCGAGGAAACCCACATCGCGTATCCGGACAAGGGCTCCAGGAGGTCGGATTCAACTGGCAGGTTCGTCCCAGTGAAGAAAAACTTCAAAATAAAGACTAAGTCAGAAGGTAACTTTTTAACCGAGGCCTCCCGCGACCTGTAGCCGAGCAGGGCTCCATCGCGGTCGGCCTGAAAGTTTGACTTTGCCCCGGTCCTGGTGCAACCAGATGACCCGATTGGCGCTTTTTGTTTCTAAGCGCTAGAAAAATAGTAATTCTTTAAAAATTCATATCTCCGGTTCCCCTGAACCGATTTTAATCGTTTTTGTGTCATTTTAAAGATAAAAATATAAACTATTTTTATAAATTGGTTTTGGATTTTTAAACTGTTTCCTGTGTTTTATTTGATTACTGTTTTGTGATATTTGAATGCTTTACACTTTGTCTCCTAAGTTAAGCCTTGACGCTCGATGCCAAGCTACCAAGGGTAGAGCTGGGATTAATTTACTGAGACCTAACTGTACCTATGTGGAGGTTAGTGTCTTGTTGCTAGGTGTAGGTACCTACCTGCCCTACCAATAACCCATTTTCCAACAGTTACAGTATTGGATACAGATCAATTTGTGGTTTCTCCCTTTGTTCCATCTTTTATGAGCGTTTGTCTATGGTGTTCTTGTTAAATGCAAATAAGGAACCAATGATAAAAAACCATGCCATTGCACAAAAGCAATACTCTTTAAACATGTGTAACTGTATAACACAAACTTAAACTCATGTGGAAATGTTTACGCAAAGGGAAAAGACGGCATGAAGTGCACCTGGAAATTTGAGTCCCTTGCAGGTTTTTCAGTAGGCCTCGTTGAAACTTGTGTTATGTTGGCATTATTTGTGTAATTTTGCGGTACTCTTGCTAGGTGAGATTCCTGAAAGTACACTATTATGCCACATTGCATAGTTATGCCTCTTTCATGGTGAAAATTCACTGCGAATGTGCCCTTTGCTGTAAATATTTACTGAGAATACACAGAAGCTACCTGAATGACAGTGTGCAAAAGGCTGTTGTTTGCGATGGGGTTGCTTTTTGCATTATTTTATTAATACAAAATGCATGCTCATGTCCAAAGTGGATGCAAGGACACTTTTCATGCTAAAATACATAGCCTAATGCTAGTTTTTTCTTCCATGTACTTACATAGACATTTGTTTAATGCAACTTCTGCCTAATTATGCAAAAGCGAATTACCCAAGTTTCACACAGCAATAATTTCTCGATGCAATGCTGGAAACGTTGTGACTATATCAAACGTTGTGATTTTGCTACTCTGTGGTGCAGATTTACAACTTGCACAAACCATTACTGTGATTGGGAAAATTGTTAAACTATATCTATTCTCAGTCTTTGCACCATCACTTATGATCTAGGCCATGCCTGCTCAATCAAGCTAACCAGGGAGTTAATAACACTTTGGAAATGATCTATATCAAATCAACTATCTAGCCTCACGGTCAGTAGGCCTGGCAAGTGCAACCTTGCACTGCGGCATTGCACAAAGGGGAAAGCATATCGCAGCCTCATAGCTAATATGATTGGACTGCTGCTGTCATTTTCTGTGCTGACATTCATTTGATGACTCACATGATGCACACCTTCGCACCATGGTGCAGAGGTCAGTGTGCAATGTCTAGCATAGCATTTATAGTGGAAACATACCCTTCCAGTGCAACTTTCTATACCTACACACGTTTCAGAAGGATGGTTGCTGTGCACTTCAGCACACATGCAAAGTATAGATTCTTTTAGATACATAAAAACATTTCCCCTTGTTAACACGTGCTTCAAGGAGGCATTCCTTTTGATGCAAAGCTCGGTCTGGTTATATTAGTAGATGGGGGTTTGTGTCAAAATATATGGGTGATTGAGCTGATTTACCCAAGGAATGACCCAGTAGCACTCTGTTGATGCTAAGTGACACAAAGAGAAATGGCACCTGGGAAATTGGCGCCATTCCGGCACAAAATGCCTTTTGTGCAAGAAAGTAAACTCCAATGCTTTACTTTGTGTCAGTTTGCAAGGCGGCAACGTCTTAATAAATTTGGACCATTGACCCTTAAGTGAAAACCTCTGAAGGCTTGTGTCTTTTATCCTACTTAAAATGGATTTCATAAAGTTCTTTTTTTACACTCTATGCAACTGAATATAATTCCAAAAATATGCAGTTTCCTTTTCAATTTGCTAGCACTGAAAAGAAACTGAGAAGAGGACATCTGGAATGGAACGCTCACCACAGTATTCATTTTATTTTACGTGGGCACATGAAAGTTTACTTTGCAATAACATGTCATTTTTCCACCTGAATGCTATTTCCTTTATCTCTTTCTTACAGTTAAAAATGCAATCTGCAATTTCCTTGCAGGCACTCTTGTTTTAAAGCTTCTAATGCCATCTGTTGAGAACAGATATATTTCCTTATATGTGGGAGGGATTAGTTGAAACATAGTGCCTTCCTCTGAAAAAGTCGCTTGAAATTCACCAACCTTTGAAGAACTTTTCTGTTTCTGTATTGATTTTGTGAGGACAGTTTCCGGTTACACTGATGGAAGGGAGAAAATGCCTCGATTAAGGACATTTCTAAGCTGTGAAATTGTACGTCGTTAGTGTTACCCTTTTGATCGCTCGGTTCCAATTTACTTCAGATTTCATGACAGCAAATTGCAATATTTACCGGTGCATGCCTGCACTCTCTTTCTTAAATCGCAGTTCCTATCGTAGGGTGCACGTTACACTACGTTTTCACAAAGCAAGCATTACACCCAGAGCACTGTATCAAATACATACATCCTTAATTGTACTAGTGAAATGGCAAAATACGATAGAACGTATTATTCACAACATTCTCCGCGCTCAATAAAAACGGGCGCAATGTAAGATGTTTTTTTTTTCATAAAGGCTAGCTGAAGGGTTAAATGTTCATCCTTTCTACTTAGAGACCCGATACATAATACCATTAGCACATATAAGTTTAACATGCAACTGCAACATTTTCAGAAACGGGGACCTTGTGATCCTAAATACATTTATTATTGTGTCATGTTGCTCCACAGTGCTGTATTGTCAAGCATGAATCGCCATTTCCAATCAGGAGGAGTGTTATAAGTTTTTTTAGACACTGCAGAAACAGTATCACCCATGATCCCCAGCGCCTTTGGACCACGCCCATTGAACTGAGATGTCTGCTTCATGCAAATTATTAATTTAAATACATCACTTAAGTTAGAAATACAGTCCGAATTTTTAAATACACCTGTATATTCAAGTCTGTTATGTCTGTCCCACAGGTAGCCGAAGCCAGGCAGTAAGTCAACTTTCTGCAATGTGATGCACAAGGGCTTACCCTTCTAAAGCCCGTCAGTGCCATGGTCTTTGGCAATATCCACTGTAGGCCAGTGACGCTGCTGGCATCATGATTTTGGGCGTTGCAGGTTGCATCCTTGCATGAGGTGAGATGCCATTAATAGGCATAGATCCCATTCTTTCCTATTCGTCATAGGGTAAGATTGGATGAGAGTTAGCACCTTGTCCTCGGTGATAGTAAGTAGTAATGCAAAAGTTATATTAGGTATATTGTGCTGAGAAGACTGGTCATGCTGACCTCCCCTACTGTGACAACCCCAGGCCATGGCTCTTATTCACTGGCCCCTTTAGAAGTGGAGCTGCAGCATTTGTTCCCCAATGGAGTTGATCCAAAAGTGTGGAGGGCTTTGGGTCCCTGGTGGAGAGTATCCAAATATCCTCAGTTTTTGAGAGAGTCAAGGACATAGGGAGAAATATGTCCATATAGTGCCCTTATTTCTGGGAAGCAAGAAAAATGTAAAAAATGATTAAATTCTATGAGCATGCATGTCTAGAATATGGCATACATACTTGATGCTTATTGAGGTCCTGTTTTATTAAAATGTATAGGCACAATACTTCTAGCATGTTTATCCCCACTCTGGAAAGACAGTTACATGCTGTAGGATGCTGGATGTTTGTAGTTGGACAATTATGGGGACCTGGCTCTGTCATATGCCATTAAAAAGACACTGAAACAGGTCCCTGTTAGGCCCTATATTCATGTTCTTAACACTAGTGCCAACAACACTGATGGATTCCCAAACAATGAAATGTAAAAATGCTAAGGTAATGCATGCCAGAGATTTAGTTCCTGTTTCAGGTGTTTTACTTAAGCTTGCATTCCTTAGGGAATTAGTTATTGCTTTTTACTTTTGTATAGGGCATACTTTGAACTCAGTCATACCAGGTGTTAATATCGGGCCGCATGCGAGAGTTCTGGTGCTGAGGCCGAAGGCAGTGCAAGATTTTCACAGTGCCAATGATGAAGCAGAAAAAGAAAGACTAACAAATATTCATATATCATGTAACAAAATCGTATAAGGTAGTTTGATATTAGCAAAGAAAAGTAATGTATGTGGGAAAATGTGCCCACGAGGTAGTTCGCCATTAATATAAACGAGCTTAATTAATCATGAAGAATCGACAATGTAGTAATCTGTCATAATTGCAAATGTATTCTATGATTTTCTTGTTGAAACTGTTATATGCTTAGCTTAAATTTAGCAGAGGCTTTGGCCTAGTTGCCTGGTCTCTAATTTAACTGCATGGTTTTCACTTGTATTAACAAAAACGCAATTTTTACTTTAAAGACTGTATTTTTCCAGTATAATGACTAATACACTTATCTCAAGGTTTCGTGCTAGGCACGTTTCATCCCCTTTGAAGCAAGGTCAGTTTCTGCAGGTGCAGACAATAAAGACACTGATACAGAAATAATTGGCAAACTTTGTTGCAACTTGTGTTCCAAAGCTCCAAGGACACCTTATGCATAAATGAGTGCTAAGAGAAAGACACTATTCATTGGTCAAAAAGAAGCCACCCTATGAACCCTCCGATGGAAGACCCTGAAGAATTTGGAACGTTTCTTACTTAAACCCACCGGACAAAGAAAAGTCAGCCATTTTCTTTGATGCCATTTTGAAGCCAGATTCAAGACGCCATTTTAAATGACACTTTGATGCCTTTTCTCTGTCGCAAAGAGAGACTTTAAGAATTCTCCCCCTAGAGACTTTAACTTTAATTTTGCCCCGTCTTGTCCATGCAATAATTTTTGCCCCAATTTCCTTGCTGCCGCAAGGAAACTTGGTTTAACTTTGCCCCTTTGAAATCTGCCCCATGCTGATTGAATCGGTACCTGAAGGACTAAGACTTTTCCTTGAATGCTGATTGAATTTGGTAATTATGAAAGGATAATTGTATTATGCATTGTGTTTTCCTTTTTAGGTACCAACTGCTTATTTTGACAGGGCCCAAGCTAGAAGTTTTCTAAATTCATGTTGACTAAATTCGTTTTGCATGAAGCCCCACATGCCAATGCTAATTAGAGGTTAGTTGAGGTATTCATTTGACGCACCATGCTAAATTGAAATCTTGTTATGCTGACCGATGTATGCAATTAGTCAAATTCAGTTGCTTATATTAATGATTTGCATTGCTATAACCGAGTGCATTATAATCCGGATTTTGCGTAGATTGCTTTTCTTCCGTCGCTATGGACAGCTAGTAATGTTCGTATATGTATATCATTTGATTTTGAGACTTACTTATATTGTGCTAGCTTTGTTAATATAGGGAAATAAACTCATTAACCTTTTATAAACAAGTGTGGTTATTCATGACTGAAAGGTCACAGTGTGTCTAATTACTGATTTTCTGTTTAACTAATTGTTGTTTGATCTATTAATTAAGTATTTGTCATTGATTATAAATGGTTATTGATTATTGATTTGAGTGATCCGACTATTCTTGGATGAGGAGAACCCAACTCGATCAAAAGGTTCACCGACCTCCGGCGTGTCCAAGTACAAGTAATTTATAAGGACTGGACGCGCTATCACCTATCAAATGGGTTGGCCTCTCTGCACAGCACACAGAGCAATGGTCATGTATTCCAGTTGCAACTGAAATGCTGTGTAAATGTGTGCGAAGGGGATACACAGTTGTGAAAATATTGACATGTAAAAGTAAAAGAAAATAAAGTGCTTACATGTGAGTGAGTGCAGTGTATGTTTGGGGCAGTGAAGTGAAGGAGGTGTGAGAAAGTGCTTTCAGGAACGAGTGAAGAGATGGCACTGAAGAGGAAAGAGATTACGTTTAAGATGCTGATGAGCACAATGTGAGAGAAAAAGGGCCAATGTGTCAAACACAAAGTGCACATAACTAAAGGCCAATACTCCTTTCACAGGCCTCAATAATATTTACTTCACATTCAGAATTGAAACATTTTCCATATTAAGTATTTACAACAGAATCTTTGTTGTTACTCATTTATCTTTAAAAAGCTAACAACAATTGAGATGTAGGTCAGTTGTTGTGTTCTATATCTGGATGCAATAACAGGAAACTCATAGAGAAACCAGATTGCGGGTCAGATGGCAGACTATGGTAATCAAAGAAATGTAGTTTGCATATTTAAGCCACACCACTTTTTGGCCCCCAATTTTTTCATCCCACTTAAAGCCCTGTCTGCTCATATTTCTATATAACTGATTGCAGCCAGCAGCTGTGGGTGCTTCCCTGTGCCTTGTTAGAACATTTTCCTCCAAAGTCAATGCCACATGCAGTGCAAGACACTGGGCTTGCACACATTTTAACAAGCAATTGCAATGCAATAGGTCCCGCATTTGCTCGAGTTAGAGCTATTAGGTTTGTAAACTCCTAACTGGACTTTTCTTGCCACATAAATTGAAAATACAGTAATACAGTTTCACATACGCGAGCCTATTTGAAGCGCCACAACATCAACATGAAGCAGTACACAAAAAGAAAAATAAGTTCGATCGCAGTCAAACGTATTGGCAAAAGTGCAATTAGCCATTGAACAGGGGCAATGTCGAAGGCGGTAACTAAACAGCTCCAAGGAGGGACAACATAAAGCTAAAACCAATGAAAATAATGGATTTTTAAAGGGCAGGACCATGAACCAGTGTGAGTGATGGACGTGCGGTGTGCATCGTTAAAAGTCCAGATACATACCAATACGTCAGAAAAGCAGCACTTGCGCACTGCTGTGCTCAACCTAAAAAGTCTGAAGTTGTTGCTATGTACAACATGCACACTACAGTAACTGTAGAGCATATTACTGCAGTAAGACATAGGGCAGTTATTAATGTGTTTAAATATTTCATAACTACATTCGCCCATCGAGGTCACTCACTAACTAACTACATAAAAGTCACATCCACCTTTAACCCCTCACCACTTTCAAATGTCAACAGCCACCACTGCCAGGAGGAGGATGAGGGAGACAGGAGCTCTCTGGGACAAAAAAAAAAAAAAAGGGAAAAAAGTTTTGACTTTTTGCATGCACTTCGAGTGGCATTATATCACCCTCAACCCCCAGTGTCTCTAAGCCACGCCCACAGAACTAACAGGTCTATTTCAAGAAGTATTTTGAAGTTTTGCATGTAGTAAGGGGACGACAACACTGATGATCACAGCACCTATAGACCATTCCCACTTGACTGCAGGGTCTACTTTGAGCAGTCCACTTTTCCGTGATGCAGGATGCCTGTCTTACCATTTACCACCCAGGAGGAGGTGGCCATGGCTGTCTGTGGGGTGTACAAATGGCAATTGTTTTGAATGTTTGCAAGCTGTGGTGGGATTATATCAACCATGATCACCAGCTTTTGTAGACCACAACCATTGGACACTACATGACATGACCAGGAGAAGCTTGTGCAAAGGACAGGCCTGAGTGAAGTTATCCCATTTGCTGTATCATAAGTGAATTATACCCTATGACACTTGTAATACAGCGGATGGTATATCTGTCACATTTGTGACAGAGTAACTCATCCTCCAAAGTCCAAATCAGGCCCTTAGTTACAATACATAACCAGATCACGCAAATGGATGGTTAGCAAGATGAGAGTTCCACCTGTGTCTTTTTACTTCAATGAATATTAGCCTTCCACTACCAGCTCATCTCAAAAGCCAATTCAGGGTCCATGTATAGAAACTGGCTCCATTAAAAGATAGAATCACATATTAAGGAATTGATACCAGATCCTCCTAAATTATTGCACAAAGCATTGTAACACACACACACACCTACACTCATCCTATGCAATGCAATACTCCTGGGCCTAGAAGCAATTGCATTTGGCACTGTTGTATAATTTTGGCATATGTCACATAACGTTTGTCTGGACATTTAGTAGGCTAGTCGTAGACTAGTGAGAGCAAATATTTTGGCACAATTCGAGTTGATTAGGGCAACACTTGGCGACAGATCTTCCTTTGAGTAACCCTCAAGAATGGGGTCTGGGACAAAGCTCATTATGCTCCACATTTACAATGTGATCAGTTTTTAGAAGGTCACTCACAGTTTTTTATTTTTGACACTCACCTGTTGGTAATTGTGAATCCTAACACTGGGGCACTGCTATCCAGCGCCCAATATATGTGCTCCAACCCATGACAAAAACCTGATTGGCACATCTAATTTTCCTTTAGGGCAATATAATACATTGTGCAGAAATACACTCATGGCATGGAAAGTTAAGTGCCGCTTGTGGACCGCAGCACCTATTGTTTCATCCACAACAGTGGCACTGAAATCATGGACCCTATGTAGGCTGACTCCTGCAGGCTAAAATCTGCAGTGCAAGTTGTCAAAATAAAAAAAATTGACAGGTAAAAACCTCCTTTTTAAATATTAGTAAGTCACCTCATGTGGATCTTGCAGCCCACCAGGCAGTGTACATGTTATTTAAAGGAAGCACACATAGAAAATTAACATTACCCTGTCCCTAACCTAAAAATGCCAAAACAGCTATTTTAACTGACTCAGGCCAGGCTGTCCTATGTAGAAAGCTAGATTACAGATTAAAATGGTGATATTGCTGTCTCAGGAATGGGACCAGCTAGAAAAATATTTAAACCACTATCTTTAATAATTGTTATAATCTAATTCAATGGTGAAGTTAGATTTTAATTAGTATTAAAGAAAATAAACTTTTAGAAAGCTACCTTTTCCCAGCCCGAACATCTGAGAGGCTAATGAGCACTAAACTTTTAGATCTGGTGAGAATGAGGGCGAAATTCCTCCCACAAGCTACACAATAGTTCAGTTTGGCTGTCCGGTCATCCTGAATGGGCAGGGATGACTGACCTAAGCTCAGCAGAATTTTTAGAGGATTGAGTGGTCATGCTGTTGGCACAACAGTGTCAGATCTTGACAAGTCTGTCTGAGGTACATTTAAAACCTTTGCACTCTTAAAGGGATCAAACAGGACCAGATAACAACCATTGTGTACCTCCTGTCTGGTCACTGAGGGACTCTGCTTTGTTTTACTAGTCATCTGTCTCCTGTTTTGCTGTGTGTTTGGAGCCTGCTTCAGATTAGATTTTAGTGTTAGATGTGGTAAGATTCTCAATGTCACCGCTAAGCACAAACCCAGCCCTTGGAGCCCAACATTAGTGTAGTTAATTTTTTCTGCCAGCTTCGCATTGCCCTCACACATGGCATAATGGGTCAGTTTGCAGTAAGCCAACCAGAAACTACTGACAAATTGGAAAGGTTTGACCTTGGGAACATTTACCCAATTGGTTAGGGATTGCCCAGGAGTCACCCCCACCCGCTAGCTAGTGGGAACCATACATGTTGCACTCCAGGGCATCCTCTTCAGAACAATTTCTGGACCTGTGGGAGAACAGAAGAAGGATTGCACTTGCTGTTGAGGCCTAAGAGGGAACATTTACCACATTGGTTAGGGAGTGACCAGGAATGATCCCCACCTACTTGGCAAGTGGTGACCATAAATTCTGCACCCCAAAGCAACCTCGGAAGAAAACTTTCTGGACCTGTGGAAGATAAGTAGAGGACTGATTACTGAGAGGAGTCCCTATGGACTGGACCTGCTCCCTCATGATCCCAAAACAAGTGGACTCAAAGGGTCAGTGGGCTCGCCTCCTACGTAGCTACAGGGGCACAACAAGCTGCAAGAGACCTTTTCCTGGAAATGCCCAGATGAACAGCAGCATTTGGACCAGGATTGGACTTTGCTGTTGGGCTTTGCCAGACACCCTGAGAATTTCTAGGTGCCCTCCCCTGAGGGCCACGGGGCCTTAGAAGTGTATTCCTGTGGTTGTTTGGGCAGTACAAGAAAGTTTAGAAACTTTTGAAAACTTTTTCTCTAGAGCCTCAGCAGGACGAGTCAAAAAATTATCTAACCGCAGTTCCATAGTATGAATTGAATTTCACCTTTGTCCCACTCAAAGGTGCTGCACCTCTCGAAAATGTCTAAGTCTGAGTCTGTGTTTGAGACTTAGATAATATTCAGAGGGAAATCTGTAAAGCTCTACTGCTCCAATGGGACCAACCTGCTTCAGGTATCCGACCATTGGTTCCACAATGGCAGCTACAGTTTCAGCAGCAGGCATCGCAGGGAGAAGTGTTTGTTTTGAAAAATGGCAACGTCCATTATCTGAAGTTGGATCTAGAAACTTTTTGGAAGCTTTTGACTTTCAGACTTTTACCAGGACCAATCTACTTGGTTAATCCGACTAGAACCCCATCACAGTCAGCCTCAAATCACTCTTATGTTCCTCTGATTCTTAGAGGCTTTTCTATGAGAGACCTGTGCCATTGGAGAGTCTCTTTTTTTTACGCTCTGGTTGTGCAAACCTCTCAACCATATTTATGAGGCCCAGAGGCATATCAAAACTGCCTCCCATAAACAACATGGAGGGGCTCCCCTCTGGACTCACTCAAGCCAGGTGCTGTGCTGAGGCAGCCCCCTGGAGCTTGTGTTTGGGAGCTATGGGGGCCTTTGTTATGTCACTGATGAGGCCACTCATAGCTGCTTTGCATGACCTCATAGATATGGAGTAAGACAGAGCAGCAAAAGTCGCTGTGTTGCCTTTGTCTGTGCCACAGAGGTGTTCCATGGGCAATGCAGTGGTTTCATTTCTGCTAGTTTTTTCCTATTTCCATGTGTGCTGCCTTCTGTTCTATATCTGGATTCAGTAACAGGAAGCTCGGAAAGAAACCAAATAACAAGTAAGGTGGCATTCTGCAGCATACATAGGAAGAGGAAAACGCCTCTTGGGATTGTTTTTGTGCAGGATGCTGTCCCTTCCTGTACAAAAACAATCCTGCATGCAATGTAGGCACCCCTGCCATATTGCGAGGGTGTCACAGATAATCTAGGCAGTCAATTGTGCATCAAAGCAGGGGGAAAGGACATGAATGCACAGCATTTCATAAATACAATGCATTCCTGCGCTTTCACATTGGGGTAGGGCAGCATAGCAAGAAGACTTGCCCATAATATGGGCCTAATGTTTTGATGCTACGTCTATGGAAACGTTTAGACATTCATATCACTAGTTCCCTTTATTTGATTTTTGTCATTTTAGTCTTAGTTTACTCATAAAATATTTCTCTTTAATTTAGAATTGGTTGTGGAGTATTATAGTGGTTTGTGCTCTTTTTTCTATTGTCTATGCACTGCTTAAATTCTTTGCACATTGCCTCGGATTTAAGCTTAGAGTAACATTGGCAATGATTGAGCACAGTTGTGTTTTATTTAATAGGTGAGATACCTAGCAGGTAGTAGCTCTATCCTTTTCAGTTGACACTCGTTCACGCCAAATAATAATCCACTTTCTCATGTTTATTAGAAGGCCACTATAGATGTGAAATTGTGCAGTTTACATCCATGTGCTTGCCTGTTGTTACTGGCTTTAAGTTTCACTAGTCATACCTTTTATATTGCCTGGAGGGACTGCTGAAGGTGAGCAATGTGTTATGCCTACAACAAAAAACTCTGATTTGATTATAAACATTTTATTAAACAGTCACTGAGACAGGAAGTCGTATGTAAAGTGAAAGCATGGCTTGTTTAAACAATGCAGATGGTGGTTAATTCACTTCTAATTGTGAAAATAAAAATGTGATATAAGTTTAAAACAACCCAGATGCAGTCACCCTGTAATGTGGTTGACCCCTGGTGCAGTCACCCTGTTATCAGGCTGGCCTGTTTCAGCTCAATGTGCTCAAAGATTCCAGTGAAATCTTCAAGGCTAGCTATACATTTATGCCGGAAATACTAAAGCTTTGTGCTGAGTTTGTATTCGTTTTCAAATGGAAGCCTGATGCAAAATGTGTCCTAGGACTAACAAAAGCAATGCAAAGTCAAGCTATGAGCTCCTTTGAGTCACTTTGCACCAAGGGGGCGTTTCATAGGTAGAAGATGGGCATTTCCACGCAACCACTCATTGGTTTTGGCACAAATCCCTAGTTAAAAACATTCATAAACAGGGATGTACATCAGAATTGTATGCCTCCTGGAAGCAGGTGTAACAAGGAAAAATGCTTTCAAATGAAACTGTCATGTAAATAGCACACACAGCTGAATTTGGTATGCTGGCTTAAGACAATGTTGCAGATATTTTCGTTTTAGGAAGGAGAAGGAAAAACACAGCATTATTCCCAATGCCTGTTCCTAATATCACAATAGAAGGGATGCTTTGTTCTTGACAGATAAACATTTTGTCAATTTTAAGCAAAATAAAAATAAAAGTTCGGCACATTTTACTTTGCACACATAAGATCTTAAATGGTCGGTTTCGGGTGGTAGTTGCAAGAAGGAGGTTCCTCAACCAGCTATGGGCTAACATCGTTCCTCAGTCTTGTCTTGATTTTTTGCAGGGTTGCACAAGGGAGTATAGAATGAGGATCTTCTCAGAGAAGAGGTGGTGCAAGACGGCATGTTGGACTTTGCAAACCATCCCTGTTCAGATTGTCAGCTGTCAAAATGTTAAAATAATACATTGAAAGGAAAGCCTAAATATAAATCAGCAAGAGGACCAAGCTGCCTCCAAGGAAAGTCGAAAGGTCTAAACACATATTACCAGACAGTCCAAAGCAGAGAATGCCTTCAATAGTGAAATAAAATATCCAACTATAAAATTAGATACCAATCTGACATAAATACTGCTTGGTTAAAAGCCAACAGACGTTTGGCACACATCTCTGTAAGGGCACAATTGATAAGACTTAGACAGTTTAAATCCACATACTCAACATGGTGATCGTGGAGCTGTACTAAAAAAAAATACATAACACGAACAAATAAGAAAATATACAACTAATTAAGGAGACCTACTTTGCATAGAAAATGAGGGGAAATAATGTGTAATTTCTGCAACCACTGAAAACCATAAACAATATACATTGCAGCAAATGGATAACCCCTAAAGCAGACTCAGGCATGGGATCTGGAATATGTGAAAATATGATTACTTTTAACACATATCTTACTTATTGAAGAAGATTAATCAATGCATTTATTTGAAATCTCTACATCACTATGAAAATTGTTTACTTTCTCAAAGAGGAAAAATACCTGTTATAAATGTGAACATGAAAGTTCAGTCCTGGAAAAAAAGCAATACTTTATCTTTACAGCTCTAAAATGGATGTCAGTTCAAACACGCTGCATCACATTTATGTTAATTTGTGGCCTAGTTATGCTAACCTAAAAAGAGCTAAAAAATAGAATTTCAAATTCATAAAAATGCTCCTTTAGTTTTCCCCTGTGATGATTTTGAAATCAGAACCAAACTAGCCTTCACTGTACTCCAAGAAATCCTCAATCACTCTAGGTTTCTTCAGCTTTATCTTCTCCAAGATTTTCAGCACATCAAACACCTTTGATTTGAGGTTGTCCAAATAAGTGTTCTCTCTTTTCCTTTTTGTTGTCTTCTTTTTATTATTTCTAGAATCACATTTTAAACCTTTGTTAAAACAGATAACTTCTAAAAATGTTAACTAGACCTATTATACGTAGAATATATTTTTTAAGCATGCTAATAGCTTCTTTAGTAGGTTATTACCCATATCACCAAACAACTCACCCATCTTCCCAATTCCTTTCCCAATCTTACTAAACCATGAATCAACTTTTTCCCATAACCCACTATCTCGCACAGTTTTGGCTTTTCTTGCAATCTTAGACATATTAGCATTATATTCATTAATGCTGATGTTGTTATCAGGAACATCCATACAATACTGCTTGACCTTAATTACAAGGCACACAACATCTTTCTTTGCCATCACAATAACTAAAGCAAGACTGTCCAGAATAACCATTGCACGAATAGCTAGCTACAGTATTTGCAGCCAAACGATCCACTACACTATACAACTTTCAAATTTTCACATCATCTATAGCCACACCAATAGGGGGAATCAATGCACCAGATATATCAATAAGCACTCGACCAAACCCACATTTTACTCTCGTAAGGCATACTCCACTTGTTTTACTGAAATCCTTTGCATGGTATATTTGGGGGAAAAAAACTAGTGATAAGTAGCATATTCCTACCCAATAACTTGGAATGTTACAATGAGCTGTTTTACCACAGATTTGAAATACCTCTAAACAAAGGTTCATTACCCAACATAAAACATTAGCAACTATGCTTACTTAGTGTGTCACCGTTTCTTTTTTCTCAAAACCTTGTAAGCGCCTGGCCAGAAACAAATCACAAATGTGTCAAAGGACAAATGAAGGCCTCATTACATTCCTTGGTCTTGCTCTCCTCTACGTTCAAGGTCTCCCCCCAGCAATTGTTGATGTTCTCCTTTATTAGCATTTCAAAGACAAAAGCGCATATCTAAAGACCGCATTCAACCAAACACCCTTAATGCTGCAACCCCTTTCAATAATTTACATTGTAATCAAATGTGCCTCGTCACACCCCTTTCTGTCTCGATTATCTTTTAACTATGTTTGACTCAACAAAGAGGCATCATGCCATTCTTTGCATCAGTCCTATTCAGTTTCACAGTTCAGCACCATGGCTGAATCCTCTCCTGCCCATCCCCACCACCCTTCACAAGTCATAGCTTGGAATGGTGTAGGGAAGAAAAGAACCTCACTTGTTTCAGGCAGAACACTTGAGAGAATACAACGTACTAAGGCCCATAGTTATACTTTTTTAGCGCCGCATTTGTGTAATTTTTTGACAGAAGACAAAAATGCATATCTAAAGACCGCATTCAGCCAAACACCCTTAGTGCTGCAACCACTTTCAATAATTTACATTGTAAACAAACGTGCCTTGTCACACCCCTTTCTGTCTCGATTATCTTTAAACTATGTTTGACTCAACAAAGAGGCATCCTGCCAACATCTGCATCATTCCTATTCAGTCTCACAGTTCAGCACCATGGCTGAATCCTCACATGCCCATCCCTCCCACCCTTCACAAGTCATAGCTGGGAATGGTGTAGGGAGGAAAAGAGCCTCACTTGTTTCAGGCAAAACACTCGCGAGAATACAATGCACTAAGGCCCATATTTGTACTTTTTAGCGCTGCATTTGTGTTATTTTTTTATGCAAAAGCAGTGCAAACGTATAAAATTTATACACCACTTTTGCGTAAAAAAAATGACCCAAATGCAGCGCTAAAAAGGTATAAATATGGGCCTAACTGTGCCTGCCTTTCCTTTGCTTTTTGTGCAGGCCTTATTGTATTTTAGGCGCATGCACAGTCCTGAGAAGTGCCTTGCTGCGCCACGCTGCATCTCTGGGAAAGTGCAGAAATGCACTGTATGTACAAGACATAGCGCCTTTCTGTCCTCTCTCCCTGCACTGCTGCAGAAATTGCTGCCATGCACCAACTCAGGCACCTTTGCACCGTGTTGCAAGGGCACCTGAGTTGTGGCAATGATTTGGGTTCCATGGGTGTTGTGTGGAAACACCCTAAGCAACACCTATTGAATGCCCCTTTCACACAGTATTATGCATGAAAGGGGTCCATATTTACAAGACCATGAAAAGCCACACAAGGTGGCCTTGTAAATATAGGCTGGCACCGGAGCACCCAAAAAACTGATGCTCCGGTTTGCAGTGTGCCACTAGGGCTCCGTAAATGAGGCCCTGCTTTTTTATTTATGTGCTGAGCCTCACACAGAAGGCCTGTATGGGTGCACTTGCATCCTTGGGGTGTTCTCAAAGGATGTGTCCAGCCTGCCCCTGCAGGCTTGCGCATGCACCAGGGCACATGTCCCCATGGAGTGAAGAACTCTCAAGTGTATTTTCATTGCCATTAAGAGCTGTTCTGCCCATAGGTTAATGTGGCAGAAAGTTTATAATTACTCCTAGCTGCAATATTGGATTGCAGTGGAGCAGTCTCATCATGTTTACTATCATTAGATTTCCAATGACAAACCCTTTCCAATGGTAGAGGTGGTTTTGTCACCCCCCAGAAAGGGGACATTTCCATGTTCTAAAATCCCTTTTATGTGCCTTTTTAATTCAAGCTTCATTTCATTGAGGGCTGGGGAATACACATCTGTATATTCCCCAATGACAGCTATAAAACTTTGTTAACCAAAACAACCAACCTCTGCTATCTGAGGACCTGGATGGATAGATTGGAGGGAGACGTTTTGACACTTATGGTCTCAGAGTCAGATCATGGCACCACTAAAGATAAGGATTTAGAATCCAGGGCCCCATAGCAGACAGGACTGAAATTTAGGGGAGATATTGGTGTTTTAAAAGGGAACCCTTTGAACTAACTCCAACTTCAAAGACCCACTTTAGTATAACTAGGGGGACCACACTTCAGCAATTTAGAGATACACTTGCAGTAGTGCAGGATGGGGTCTCAGTACTGTGTGGTACACACTGCCAGAAGAATCTGTTGGGCACAGGAGTATTTACTGTCCTGGGAAGGGATCACAAACCCATCCGGCATCGTGGCTGACCTATGCACACTGCTTGCTGCAGTGTGACACTCTAAAGTGTTCTCCCAAAGGGTTTGTTTGCTAGCCCCCTGTTCTGCATGGAGGTCTCTGGGACATCAAAGACTTCCTGCGAGGGACTCGCCATTTATTGTATTATCTAGAGAGCTGTGCGTCTATGTCATCCGCTGGATTCCACGTGGTAGCAGCGGTGTGAGCACTGATCTAATTATTAGACCTGGAGAGTGAATTTGTCTGGTGCAGATTAAACCCAACTTTCAAGGAGTGTGGCCCTTCATGGTGGGGCCACATCACGCATAAGCGTTTGGTTGGTAGTGAAAAGATTACCGGTTGTGGGACCCTGCGTGGCCCACTGTTGTTAAGTGTGCTGCATTTTTCTTGCGTGACAACCCACTGCATGCTCATTGCATGTGGTGTGAATGTCACTGGTGGACCCTTGGAGGTGGAAGCATACCCGGAGGAGTGCCACATTTTACATCATGCAGTACTGCTGAACTGGCATCTCTGTGTGTGACCTGATGTGTCTCCTGTGGCTCAAGTCATCACACACTTAGCATTGTGCCTCATTCCAGGAAGGCACTGCATTGGTAACATTTTGTGTGCAGCAGGATTTCCTAGTGCCTCATTTCATGGAGGCACTGTATTATAACTTGTTGTGTGCAAGTGGGATTGTCTGGCGTGACTCAAGTCATTGTACAACAGAGGTTGGGTCTTATCCGAGGAAGTCCCTGCATCTGTGTTCGGAAATGTCTGGGGCGACTCAGGTCATCTTACACCAGACATTGTAGCCATACCAGGAGGACATGAAATTTGGTAATTTCTTCGTGAGCAAACTAGGATGCCTGGAGCAGTCCAAGTCATTGCGCCCCAGACATGGTTCCTCTTGTCTTGGGAGGTGCCAAATTAGTAACTGTGAAGTGGAGTATCTGGCTTGTCTAGGTGCCACCGTGAACATCGTGTCCCAAAGCTCCCATGTGTGCCAGAAGGCTAGTGTGGACAGCCCAAGGTGAACTTCACAAGTGGGGACCAACCCTCCTTTAGCTGACTGTTGCCTGATCAGCCATTCTCTCCTTCTTTCCCCATACCTTTGCCCCAAAGATATTAATGAAGTGTAACCATCATCTGAGAGCAGCCTAGTATCCAGGGAAATGCTGCTTCATTTCTAACTCTAGGGGGGCGAGAATTGGTTGGAGAGTGGATGAAGGGTTTGGTCCAGGAGAGGTCTGCAAATTCATTTACACCTCACCTGCCAGTTGTCAGAGCACTGCATTAGGGTGCTTGAAGTGAGTGTGTGCAATTGTGTGTAGGTGAGTGTGGCTGACATCCATGGCACCACGTAGCAGTGTTGAGTGAGAGTGTGGTAGTGATTGTCAGGGCTTGAGTTCACCGCACGGCAACATTACAGTGCATGCTGTTTACTATTGTGGTTGACATTGATGCTTACTGGTGCGGCCTAGAATGCAAAGCTATTTCAAAAGTTCTATAGTTCTCTGCATGTATACATTGTTGCTATCATTGGAAACCAAGATGTATGCTGCAACTGTTTTATATTGAATTGGGGTGATCTTTGGGGTGGGTCTCATGTTGCCAACGCGGTATTACTGCAAGTGGGTGCAGGGTGGAAAAGTATTATTTTTCTCACATGAGCATGCAGCGGATGTCGTATTAACACTGTTGGGCTTCATACTATCAGTGACATTTCTGAATGTGATTTATGCCTAGATTTACATGATGTTCCTGTGGGGTTAATTCATATGTGTGTTAAATACAAACTTTATGTACATACACCTCGTGTGAAGTCCTGTTTGTAATGCTCAGTGTACTCGTGTGGCCATGCTGTGCCAGTGCTTTACACATTGCCTTTGTGATAAGCAGGTTATATAGTGAGTGTAATCACCCACCCCTGATGATAGTGGTAGGTTTTGCCTGGCTAGGGTCTCGCCTCAGCCAACCATAACGTGCCACCTCCAACACTTTTATTTTGTCATCCTTTGTTTTTTAAATTTCTGATTCATCAATAATTACAGGGAAAGCACCTACAGTTTCCAACATTTCCTGTCTCCATTCTTCTTCTGTAAATACAATTGAACATGAATCCAATAGTTGGCAGTCCTGCCAATTTGGGATATATTACATATATCCTCAGAATACCCATTTCTATCCCTCCCGAACAATATGCACACAACTTTATTAAATGGAAGCATCTGTGGGACCGAGCACAAAGTTTTAATAGTATTTAGTTTTTCTATGAAACTAAATCTCAAAGTATATAACAAGCATTAGTTCGATGTTGTTCAAATGTTACACTATGATAACATTTATTAAGACATTTTATAAAGAGAGTCTAACATATTACAACCTTTGAAAAATGACAGTTGATAATAATGATAAAATATACATGATAATGACAATAATGTAAGATTAGCAAACTTCATCAAAGAAGGAGATATTTCAGAGGGTTATGGTCAGTGTGTTCTAAGAAATCGTTCAACACATAGGCCCTCATTACAACCCTGGCGGTCGGTGGAGAAATGGCGGTCATACCGCCAACAGGCCAGCAGTAAAAAAATTGCATTACAAGCATGGCGGTGACCACCATGCTAAACCGCCATTTCTCCACTCTGACCGCCAGGGTGGTAACGAACGCTGGGCTGGAGACTTTGGTTTCCAGACTAGCGGCTGCCACAACACCGCCAGCGGTATCACGACCCCGCATACCGCCATGGATTTCGTGGGGTTTTGTACCACCACGAAATCCATGGCGGTAGGCACTATCAGTGCCAGGGAATTTCTTCCCTGGCACTAATAGGGGTCTCCCCCACCCCCCTCCCCCACCCCAAGTGCTCCCCCCACACCCCCAATCCCCCTACCAACCCCCAAAGGTGGTAGTACCCCCCCTGTCCCCTCCCCCACATCGACACACACCCCCCAACACACACAGCCACCACCACCACACATACCCGCACACATACTAACAAACATTTCGACAGACACACAGTCATACACGCACACATACATACAGACATACATGCACACATACTCACAGACAAACATACATACAGACACGCACACATTTCCAAACACACAACACCCCCCGCATGCATACACGCACTCTCACACCCCCTCTAGACACTCACACTCACATCCCCATGCCCACACACAACACCCCCTCCCGTAACGGACAATCACCTTACCTGGTCTAGTGATCGTCCGGGAGGGGACGGGATCCATGGGGGCTGCCCCACCGCCAGCACCATGTCACCAGAACACTGCCACACCGAATCATGGGACGTGATTCGGTGGGCAGTGTACTGATGACGTGGCGGTGGAGGTGGAGCAGCCTCCACTTCCCCGCTGACCGCCAGTATGGCTGCTGGCGGCTCTTTGTCCAAAAAAGGACGGAGGGCTGCCAGCAGTCATAATACGCTGCGCAGAAAACCGCCTGCAATGGCGGTCTTCAGCACGGCGGTACCTCAGCCAAGGACGAAATGAGGGTCATAGTTTTCAAAGACCAACATTCTGTATGCAAGAATGATCTGCATATAAAGAGGTTGCCTCATACAGACAAATGATTGTTGGTATTTACCATTTCACAGCCAGTGCCCCCTTGATTAAAATGTGTTCCCAAAAACAACTTTGGGACTATATTGCTAGGTCTTCAGAGGTTGCTATGCATCTGTGTGAAACATAAGACTCTGAAGTATTTAACTTTCTAATGCTTTATTCGAATATATCAATGAAAGTGAAAATCACTGTATATTCTGAATGTCAATAGAAGTCAAAATTAGTTCTCATTGCTTGGAAAACTTTAGAAAGGTTTCCAAAGTTAAGAGTTTAAGGGGGTTATTCTAACTTTGGAGGAGGTGTTAATCCGTCCCAAAAGTGACGGAAAAGTGACGGATTTACCACCAGCCGTATTACGAGTCCATTATATCCTATGGAACTCGTAATACGGCTGGTGGTATATCCGTCACTTTACCGTCACTTTTGGGACGGATTAACACTCCTCCAAAGTTAGAATAACCCCCTATGTTTTGCATTTTACTAATATGGCCACAGCCCGTCTGACTATTTTATTAATGCAGCTGGTATATTGTATTAAGCACATGGGGGATTTATATTTTGTCAGGAGTTGGGGTTTGCTGATGTGCAGACCATTAGAAGTGCATTAGAAGTGGTCCCATCTCAGAGTTTCTAACACAGATTTACTAGTTTAGGTGATGTGTGTGACCATCTTTTAGAGTGTGCCCCTGTAGGCTGTGAGGCCTTTTAAAGGGTATCAGGTGAGGTACTTGTAGCTACTAATTGTAAGTAACATTTAGTTTTGTGTGTAATTAAGTACTTTTCCTTTTATTAGAAAAAACACTGATTGTTCATTGATGTATCCTGTTCTTTGTTGTACTGCTGGGTTCGTAGGGCCTCATTACCACTTTGACTATCAGCAAACTCTGACCGCCAAAGCCACGGGGAGGAGGCAGCCATCATATCGGTTGCATCTCCCAGTCATATCACAATGTTTTCATTGGGCTGTCAGACTGGTGGCAACAGTGCTACGCTTAATACCACAACACACCAGCACTCTCGGAATGTGCAAAGCAGGCAGTGAGCATCCCGAGAGGGCTGGGCAGGGGGACCACTGCACTGCCCATGCCCTTTGGCCCCCTGCACTGCGTTTCCACCAGCCTACCCATGGCAGGGTCCCCACCATGTAAAGGCTTGTGGAAACAGGTGTCATGAGCAGCACAACAGCGCTGTGTCTCACCACGAGTCCGACCATCGTCAGCCCATCGGGAACTTGGTTACCGGCAATGAGGGTGATCCCCTGGTGGTCCAACAACCAGGGTCATAACGTGGTGGTCGCCTGGAGTGCGGCTGTCCAACTGTCACTGCAAGGCTGGTGGTCTGAAGACCACCAGCCTCGTAATCAGGCCCTAGTCTCTAGCCTATAGCACCTCCATTGAGTAAACTTTGGAATGTTCTCCCTCTCTACCCTGATTGTCAAGTGCTAAAAAGGGTTACTGGTTTCCAGTTTGAACCCCAGGACATAAGAGACAAAATACCAAAGTTGTTACAACTGGGGACCACTGCCTTCTGACTGCTGTGAGACCCCCTTAGGCCTTAATTTCCTGCACCTTCCATGAATTCCCAGATACTTACATACAGATTTGCTAAATTATAGCACAGCAACCAAAGGTGCAGTGGAACACTATGAGGTACTAGTATAAGAGAAGAGGGCAAAGCCATATTTACTAAGTATGGTCTATGGATCTCTTTCCCCACACTGGTGCACAAACATGCTACTTAGCGCAATGCACAAACCTTTGCACCAAAGTGCAAAGGTGTGTGTTATGCCTAGCATAACATTTGTACTGGAAGGGTACCTGTTGGACTTTTTTGCTTATGCAGGGTCATCCCCAATCTTTTGGCCTCCTGCCTCCTATTATTACTGACCTGTTGTTGTTGGCTTTTGAACTCTGAGCACTTTACCACTGCTAACCAGTGCTAAAGAGCATATCCTCTCTGTGTAAATTGTCTATAATTGGTTTATCCATGATTGGCATATTTGATTTACTGATAAGTCCCTAGTAACATGCACTAGAGGTGCCAGGGCCTGTAAATCAAATGCTATTAGTGGGCCTGCAGTACTGGTTGTGCCACCCACATAAGTAGCTCTGTAATCATGTCTCAGACCCGCCACTGCAGTGTCTGTGTGTGCAGTTTTGACTGTAAATTCAACTTGGCAAGTGTACCCACTTGCCAGGCGTAAACCTTCCCTAAGGTAGGCCCTAGGTAGCCCCAAGGGCAGGGTGCAGTGTATGGTTAAGAAGGTAGGACATATAGCAATGTATTTTATATGTCCTGACAGTGAAATATTGCTAAATTCGTTTTTCAGTGTTGCAAGGCCTGTCCCTCTCATAGGTTAACATGGGGGCTACCTTTAAATATGATTAAAGTGTAGGTTCCCTTTGGGAGCGGATGGACATGTGGAGTTTGAGATCTCTGAGCTCACAATTTAAAAATACATCTTTTAGTAAAGTTGATTTTAAGATTGTGTGTTTGAAAATGCCACTTTTAGAAAGTGAGCATTTTCTTGCTTATACCATTTCTGTGACTCTGCCTGTTTGTGGATTCCCTGTCTGGGTCAGTTTGACAGTTGGGCTGGTTGCACCTTACACTAGACAGTGACACAAAAGGAGCTGGGGTGTAGTCTACATTTCCTGATGAGCCATCTGTGCTAGGAGGGAGGGGAGGATTGGTCACTTACACCTGAAAGGGCCATGCCTGTCTGCCTGTCCTCACACAATGCCGTCTCCGACCCACTGGTGAGTGTCTGGGGCCTGGCCTGGGCAAGGCAGGATTTCACATTCAAAAGAGACGTTACTTTGAAGTAGGCCTACTTCAAAGGAAAAATTGGGTGTAAAAAGGGCACCCAAAACCACTGACTTTAGAACACTTCTGGAAACAAGAGGAACCTCTGCCCGGAGAAGAGCTGAAGAGCTGGGGAGAAGTGCTGCGCTGCCTGTGACTGTGATTTGTGGAGCTATCCTGCAGTTGCTGCTTCTGCCAGAGTAAGAGGGCAAAGACTGAACTTTGTGTGCCTTCCATCTTGTCAAGAAATCTCCAAGGGCTTGATTTACAGCTTGCCTCCTGTTGTTTGAAGTCTCAGGGACAGCAAAGACTTCTCTCTGCCAGCACCTGGAGTCTCTAGAGAGACTCCTGCTCTGACAAATGGTGTCCTATCCAGTCCCTGGGCCCTTGAAAGGAAAGCTGGTGGGAATCCAAGGAAATCGACTTCGGACGACTTCGGACCGACGCCGCTGCTGAATCCGGTGACGACGCCTGCAACCGACTCTGTGATCTTCGCTGGAACGCGCCGACCTTCGCAGGTCCGACGCCGCTGCAGCCCCGATGAAGTCTGCGACTCCGTGGAAGTCGCCGCACCATGTCGTGACCAACGCCGTTTGAAGTGCGCGGATTCAACTTTTCACACAGACGCCGCGATCACCAACTTCGCACATCGGCTTGTTTTCACTCTTCACCAAAGGTACTGTACTTGGAGATCTACGCGACTCCGTTTCCGGCGCCGCTGGTGTCGGCTTGTTGGGAACGACTCCTTCACAACGCCGTGTTAACATCTCATCGAAGCATTTTGTGTTTCTAAGCGCTATTTTTGAGTTTAATCTTTAAAAATTCGTAACTTGACTTGTGTATGTCAGATTTTTGCCGTTTTGGTCTTGTTTTGTTTAGATAAATATTTACTATTTTTCTAAACTGGTGTTGTGTCATTTTGAAGTGTTTTCATTAAGTTACTGTGTGTGTTGGTACAAATACTATACACCTAGTGCTCTGAAGTTAAGCCTACTGCTCTGCCAAGCTACCAAGGTGGTAAGCAGGGGTTAGCTGAGGGTGATACTCTTTTACCCTGACTAGAGTGAGGGTCCTTGCTTGAACAGGGCGTAACCTGACTGTCAACCAAAGACCCCATTTCTAACAGTACCTTTCCAATAAACTAATATTAGAAATTTCCCTTGATGCAAAGCAGAGCAAACCAGTGCACTGTGTCTTTTGAGTAAAAAAGGGCACTTATATAAAATCCTTTTTGCACTGGAAATTATATATTATCAGGATTTTGCACCACTTTGTATCAGTTTGCATGACTTCGAGACACTCAAAATCATGCTAAATCTGCCCCTTAGAGAATAAAAATACAAAGCAACTCACAAAAACTGACACCAGTTGTGGTGCACACCTTTGAACTTTGTAGTACTTGCATGAAAAAGGAGAAGCCCTACAGTATGATCAAGATATATACTACACGATCATTACCAAATATGTAATTGTACCTCTTGAAATGAAAAAGGTACCCACCTTAGAGCCCCTCCAACAGGTTAAAGTGAGAGCTGTGGAGAGCTACAGAAAGTAGCCACTCTGACAGTGATATATCAAGTGATTAACATAGTTTTCCTCCAAAGTACTGCATGTGTATGTAGGAAAAGGGTGCTAACTTTGCATAGGATTGCTATTTTATTTACCAATGTAATTCAACATATCAAAAGATAAATGTGACCTTTGCTCCATCATAACATATGCTGAGAAAAATAAACTAAATGAAAGATTTGCAAATATGAGAAATGAAAATAATTGGGGAAACATTCTCCTTCCCCCTCTCCCTACCACAGGCGTTGGAGTTTTTGGACCTGTTTCATCACCCATGATTCTTGAATATCGTTCCACACCTTCATCCACCTGATAGGTACTACTCAAAATACAGGGTTCTCTCCTCTCTCTTCCTGTCAATACAGGTTGTCTTCAGCTCCCAAAGTGATTACATCACTTGCACACACCACCAGATGTATTGGCAGTGTAGTGTAATTATTTAGCCTACAGTTTGATAGTGTGATGCATTGCATAGATACCCTAGTGGCTACCCTGTCTGCAGAGTGACCAAGGGTGTGTTGGAGCCTCTCCTTTATATTTTTGAAGCAGTACTTTGGAACTTTACAATTTTAAATGTTCTGCAGCATTCAAAGTCAGTGCTACCTAACATTTCCCTAAAAAGTTTTAAAATTAAATGCCACAATGTTAGGACAGCACCACAGTGACAAATAAACTGTGCTAACTGTTTAAATTATAGTAGTTAAGCCCACTTAAAACGGTTCAGCATTTTACAGCTAATTGAAGATTATTATATGTAATGAAAGATGTAAGGACTATGGGGGTCATTCTGACCTTGGCGGTAAAAGGGCCATACCGCCGGACAGAACTCCGCCATACTACCGCCGCGGCCGCGGTAAACCGCCACGGTCATTCTGACCACCAACTGTGAAGCCGCCAAAAACCCGACATCCAAGGAAGGCCGCCTCATCAGCGGGCCACGGAAAACTGGAGATGACCAAACCTCCACCGCCACGCCAACACAAACACGCCCATGCCATTCTGACCCACCAATCCACGCGGCGGTCTTTCAACCGCGGTATTCCATTGGCGGTACACACCGCCGCGCTCAAAATACACACACAGCTCCAAAACACTGCCACATTGGGCAATTTGAAATACACACACCTGACACACATACCAACAACACTCCCACACATCCATACAACTATAAAACACACACCCACATCACCCACAAACCCCTACGACCGAAAATCAGAGACGAAGGAGAGAGAGACACATCACAGAATAGAGAGCTACATCACACAGAGGCACACTACACCATCACACACACCACATAGAAGCACAAAGCACCACACACCAACACACTCATCACCATATACACCACCCCACACCTCATCCACACCACCCCATGGCACCCCAAAGGCACCCACGTTTTTCGGACCAAGAACTCCGGGTCATGGTGGAGGAAATCATAAGAGTTGAACCGCAGCTCTTCGGCTCACAGGTGCAGCACACCACTATAGCCAGGAAGGCGGAGCTATGGCAGCGGATCGTGGACAGGGTCAACGCGGTGGGACAGCATCCCAGAAATCGAGACGACATCCGCAAACGCTGGAACGACTTAAGGGGAAAGGTGCGCTCGATGGTCTCGCGACACAACATCGCAGTGCAGAAGACTGGCGGGGGACCCCCACCCACTCCACCCGAATTCACAGCATGGGAGCAAGAGGTACTAAACATCCTGCATCCTGATGGCCTCGCTGGAGTACACGGAGGAATGGACTCTGGTAAGTACAATCTCAACTACTTCACCCCCCCCCAGCATGCTAACCCCCACCACCACCCTCACCCCCAACCCCCCATCACACATCCTCCCTGAGAATGTCTCTCCAGCACAACCCACCCAACACCAACCCCTGCATGCCCCCACAAACTATGGACACCCATCACCCAAGCATGACCACTGCACCCCCCCCCCCAAAACACCCCCACAACACCTCCCCCAAGGGAATGGCAGCACTGGGGGACAAGGGCACCAATCAATGGCACGCAATAGCACACACAGAAACAATAACCATACTCTCTTACCCCTTGCAGGACCCGAACGCCAACACACCGGCCAGGAGGGTCCAGAAATGTCCATCCCCCCCCCGGAAGAGGCCCCCAGTGATGACAGCAGCTCTGTCGACCTGGAACCTGATAACCAGCCCGGACCATCGGGGACCTCTGGACAGTCGGTTCCCCACACACAGGCCACAGCAGACCCAACCCCCTCTGGGACCAACAGCACAGCTCCCACCCAGCGGGCCCATGCCTCTGTCTCTAGGACAGGTCAATCAGCGGTGTGTCTGCCACTACAGAGCACCCAGGCTAACCCACCACCCCAACAACAACAGGGACCTGGGGGCAGTGGTAGTGGGCACACCGTCCAGGGGACAGAGGCCGGGGGAAACAGGGCAACTCGGAAGGCTGCTGTGCGACAGGGGGGGAGGAGAGGCCCAGGGAACCCACTCTCCAAGAGGCCCTCACCACCATCATGGCAGCCTACCACCACTCCCAAGAGACGATGGCGACGGTACTGGCCAGGTTCCAGGAGATCCAGGCACAGCAGGAGGAACGCTACATGGGGTTCACCAATCAACTCACCAACATCTCTACCGCTATGGGGAGCATAGTCCAGGCCCTCAACCGGATAGAAGACACGTTGCGGGACCATGTGGCACCACACAGGGCCCCTGTCACTAGCCAGGAACAGCCTACCACCTCCGCCGGCGCTAGTGGACAGGAGGCCCCACCACAACGACAGGCCACCAGAACCCCACCTCCTGCTGAAGAACAACCACCCCGCAAGAGGAGCCTGAGATCAAAAAAATCGACAGAGTAGGATGTCAAGACCCCCGCCAGCATGAGACACCCCCTGAAGTCATCCCACTGTCCCACATTGCCACCCTGTCCAACCTTGAACTGCCCCTGCTCCATCCTTCCACAGGCATATGGACAATGCACCTGTGAGACTGAGAACTGGACTCTGCCATGGCCATTACTCCACCCCCACCCATCACCGTGTTTATATCATGTACCATTATCTATCACAAAAAATAAATCACTCAATGCACTGAAATCAAACAGGAGTCAGGCTGTATTATTTACAAATGTATAACACATTACCGATCAATTATGTTCTGTTAACTTTGTGCTGAACACATACTGAGATCAATAAGCATTAGTCCATGGGCTAACCAAGCAGTAGTCACGGAGTGGGTCATACAGCACTGAAAAGGGAAGGGAAAATCAAACATCAGTTTAAAAGAACTGGGGGGTCATAGACAAAGTTGAGAAGCAGGAGGCTTGCAGGAAAAGTAAAATGGCGTGGTTGATTCTTACCTGTGTGCTACTGAAAATACTGTTGGATAACTCTGTCCCTGTTGTCTGTGTGGTCCTCTAAGTCTTCCTCCTCTTCACTCTCCGCAGGCTCCACAGCTGCTTCAACACCACCATCTGGACCATCCTCCTGCAGGAAAGGCACCTGACGTCGCAATGCCAGATTGTGAAGCATACAGCAGGCCACGATGATCTGGCACACCTTCTTTGGTGAGTACATCAGGGATCCCCCTGTCATATGCAGGCACCTAAATCTGGCCTTCAGGAGCCCAAAGGTCCTTTCTATGATCCTCCTAGTTCGCCCATGGGCCTCATTGTACCGTTCCTCAGCCCTGGTCCGGGGATTCCTCACTGGGGTCAATAGCCAAGGCAGGTTGGGGTAACCAGAGTCACCTATTAGCCACACACGTTGTCTCTGTAGCTGTTCCATCACATAAGGGATGCTGCTATTACGCATCACATACGCGTCATGCACTGACCCAGGGAACATGGCATTCACATGGGAGATGTACTGGTCAGCCAAACAGACCACCTGGACGTTCATAGAATGGTAACTTTTCCTGTTTCTGTACACCTGCTCATCGTCTTTTGGGGGGACTAAGGCTACATGGGTCCCATCAATGGCACCAATGATGTTGTGAATATGTCCAAGGGCATAAAAATCACCCTTCACAGTGGCCAAATCAACCTCCTCAGGGAATATAATGTAACTCAGCATGTGTTTCGTCAGGGCAGACAACACTCTAGACAAAACTTTGGAAAACATAGGCTGAGACATTCCAGATGACATGGCCACTGTTGTCTGGAATGAGCCACTTGCAAGAAAATGGAGGACTGACAGAACCTGCACCAGAGGGGGAATTCCTGTGGGTTGGCGGATGGGGGACATCAGGGCTGGCTCCAGCTGGGCACACAGTTCATGGATAGTGGCACGGTCAAGTCGGTATCGTAGTATGATGTGGCGTTCTTCCATTGTCGACAGGTCCACCAGCGGTCGGTACACGCGAGGATTCATCCTTCTCCTCGCAAGTCCCAGCGGACGGTGCCTAGGAATGACAACATGGAGCACAGAGTCAAGCCAATCACTGGTACGTTCACCACAGCTTGCATAGCACACGGTTATCTATTTTTTGAAAGGCGTGTATGTGTGGCAATGCAAGGCCTATGCCTGTGTGTCGCAGTAGAAATTATGCCATGTGGGCCCTTGAAATCGCGGCTGCCTGACCTGTGAAGTGGGACAATGGGATGTGAGGTCAATGCGCTGGCGGAGCACACTGTGGCGGGAGGCGGTCGAAGACCGCTACACGGAGCCGCATTGGTTAACATTGAATGCTATGGGTTTCAGGAGCCAATGACGATGTGCGCCGGCGGTAGCGGTACGCACCGCCGCGGGCGTGACCGCCATTTTCTATCTGCCTAAACACTCGAGACCTGATCATCCACAGGAGAGGACCTATACTGCAAGTGCTGCTGTGACCTCGGTCTGGAAGTGACAATAGCTGCTGCGACTGGGGAAAGGGCCCCTGCCTTCACGTCTGAAGAGTTGGAGAAGCTCGTGGATGGGGTCCTCCCCCAGTATGCGTTACTCTACGGTCCTCCAGACCAACAGGTAAGTACACCGGGTGCACATGGAATGGGCGATGCCTGTGTGGAGTGGGGTGGATGTAAGTTGTTGGGGTGGGGGGCGAATGAGGAGTGCAACGCACGACAGATGAGAGCATGTGCCATATGGCAAGGTTGGGGAGGGGGGGCCAATCACATCTAACATGCAGTAAGTTGATGAATGTTTTCTTCCCACCCTGTACATGTCACATAGGTCAGCGCCCATCAGAAAGTCGAGATTTGGCGTGCCATCGCCAAGGAAGTCCGGGCCCTGGGGGTCCACGTCAGACGGGGCACCCACTGCCGCAAGAGGTGGGAGGACATCCGCCGCGGAACCAGGAAGACCGCCGAGTCACTGCTGGGGATGGCCTCCCAACCTAGGAGGGGTGCCAGTCGTACCCTGACCCCCCTTATGTCCCGGATCCTGGCGGTGGCCTACCCTGATTTGGATGGGCGCTTGAGAGCATCACAGCAGACACAAGGGGGTGAGTATCAGCACATTCTGCTATCTTTCTGCGCAGTGGAGGCGTCTGGGTGGGGGAGGAGGGTTGTGGGTGACATTAGGCCAGGGCACTTTCTGTAGTGTAGTCCTCTCCCTTAGGCATGGCCCTGTGCTCCCGGCCCCTACCTCTGTAGGGCGACAAGTACAGCTATTGATGGTCCAGCCTCACACATCTGCACGTTTGTCCTCTCTTGACCTGTTATCTTAGTCAGAAGTACTGAGTAGTGTACCCCGAATGCGCGGCTTAGTGCATGAGGCTTCTGTGTCTGTCCTCTCCGCCAACGGTGTTGACATTGCATGCACTCAACCTGGTCTTCTTTTTTCTCCCCCCCCCTTCTTCTTCATCTTCTTGTGCATGTGTGCATTAGCATCATCAGGCGGAGGAGATTTGGCATCGGAGCACGAGGGAGCTGCAAGTCACAAGGCCCCGGTGGGCCCAGGAACAGACACCGAGGGCACCAGTGATCCGGAGGGCGAGGGGAGCACCACAACGGGGACCGGTGGTGAGAGCAGCGACACAGACACGTCCTCGGATGGGTGCTCCCTAGCGGTGGCGGAAACATCCGGGACCCCCGCCTCTACAGGTACAGCCGCCACCCAGCGCACCAGCCCCGCCCTCCCTGCAGCCCCTCAGCCTACGCTCCGTGCCCGCTCGCCCAGGAAGGCGGGTGTCTCCTTCGCCCCAGGCACCTCAGCCCCTGCCCCTGTCACCCCTGCTGCCCTCAGTGCGGAGCTCATTGACCTTGTGAGGACGCTCATTGTTGGGCAGACTACCCTTTTGAATGCCATCCAGGGGGTAGAAAGGGAGGTGCATCGGAGCAATGCCTACCTGGAGGGCATTCATTCGGGTCAGGCTGCCCATCAACGATCGTTCACTGCTCTGGCCTCAACACTGACGGCAGCCATTGTCCCTGTTTCCAGCCTCCCTCTTCTGACTGCCTCCAGCCTGTCTCTGTCTCCTGTTCCTCAGCCTATCCCATCCACACCATCTGACCAGCCTGCACACACCTCAACACCCAAGGGCAGCTCATCCAGACACAAGCACCACAGATCCCACAAACACTCACCCAAGCAACACCCAGATGCAGACATTCCAACAGTCACTGCCACCCCTGTGTCCCCCTCCTCCTCGTCTCCCTCCTCCCTCCCTGTGACGTCTACACTCACACCTACATGCACACCAACATCAGCCAGTGCTTCCATCACCACCACACCCTCCTGTACAGTCCGCACGCGTGCAGTCACCACCCCCACTGCCATTTACACGTCCCCTGTGTCCTCTCCCACTGTGTCTGTCACCCCCTCTTCCAAGACACACAAACGCAGGCAGCCACCCACCCAACAGCCATCCACCTCACGACAGCCTACAGCACCTTCACCCAATGACAGCCCACCTGACTCTCCTACAACCACATCCTCTTCCTCCACTCCCATCACCACTTCTCCTACCCTTTACCTTGGCCCTAAAAAAGTTTTCCTGGCTAATCTTGACCTCTTTCCCTCCGATGACCTACCCCCTCCATCTGCAAAGAGTCCCAAGAGCACCACAGCCACCACCAGCCCAGCTTCGGGTGTCACTGTTGTGCATGGGTTCTGGAGTCCACCCTTTGCCAGCAGTGACACCTCAATCAGCAGCAAGGACACATCCAGCTCCCCCCCCGGCAAGAGGACCAGGAAACACAAGGGCCGCCGTGCGAGGACTGACACGGCTGCCCCCAAGGAGCAAACTTCGCCCACTTCACCAGCCACATCATCTAGGGGAGGCAAGGGCCCGAGAGCCCCATCTAAGGAGCGTAAGGGCAGCAGGGCGGAGAAGTCAGGCAGCAGGAGCGCGGAGCAGGTTGGCCCCACATGCCACATCCCAGCTGGAAAGGAGGACACCAAAGGGCCCAGGACTCCGTCCCCGAAGGGTCCAGAAGCATCACGGTCGGAGGGCGACTGAGCAGGGAGTCCAGGCCAGGTCTGGCTCCCTTGACCTACTGGATGTGCACCGCTGAACAGGGCCTGCCGTGGAGAAGAGCACCGCTGAACAGGGCCCGCCGTGAAGATAGGCACCGCTGAACAGGGCCCGCCGTGGAGAAGAGCACCGCTGAACAGGGCCCCGCCGTGGAGAAGAGCACCGCTGAACAGGGCCCGCTGTGGAGAAGAGCACCGCTGAACAGGGCCCCGCTGTGCAGAAGAGCACCGCTGAACAGGGCCCGCCGTGAAGATAGGCACCGCTGAACAGGGCCCCGCCGTGCAGAAGAGCACCGCTGAACAGGGCCCGCCGTGAAGATAGGCACCGCTGAACAGGGCCCCGCCGTGCAGAAGAGCACCGCTGAACAGGGCCCCGCCGTGCAGAAGAGCACCGCTGAACAGGGCCCCGCCGTGGAGAAGAGCACCGCTGAACAGGGCCCCGCCGTGGAGAAGAGCACCGCTGAACAGGGCCCGCCGTGAAGATAGGCACCGCTGAACAGGGCCCCGCCGTGCAGAAGAGCACCGCTGAACAGGGCCCCGCCGTGCAGAAGAGCACCGCTGAACAGGGCCCCGCCGTGGAGAAGAGCACCGCTGAACAGGGCCCCGCCGCGGAGAAGAGCACCGCTGAACAGGGCCCGCCGTGAAGATAGGCACCGCTGAACAGGGCCCGCCGTGCAGAAGAGTACCGCTGAACAGGGCCCCGCCGTGCAGAAGAGCACCGCTCCGCTGGGCCCCGCCGTCTCAAGCACCGCTCCGCTGGGCCCCGCCGTCTCAAGCACCGCTCCGCTGGGCCCTTCCTGTCAAGCACCGCTCCGCTGGGCCCCGCCGTCTCAAGCACCGCTCCGCTGGGCCCTTCCTGTCAAGCACCGCTCCGCTGGGCCCCGCCGTCTCAAGCACCGCTCCGCTGGGCCCCGCCGTCTCAAGCACCGCTCCGCTGGGACCTTCCTGTCAAGCACCGCTCCGCTGGGCCCCGCCGTCTCAAGCACCGCTCCGCTGGGCCCTTCCTGTCAAGCACTGTTTATGGTTCACTGTGCCCACCATGCCTCCTCCTTGAGCAGTGGACACTGTCATCCACCAGATGGACTGTGGCTTTGCACTCCCCAGGATGGTGAAGTGGGCAACCCACCCACTGTAGAGACTTGAGAGACTGTGGCTTTGCACTCCCCAGGATGGTGAAGTGGGCAACCCACCCACTGTGGAGACTTGAGAGACTGTGGCTTTGCACTCCCCAGGATGGTGAAGTGGGCAACCCACCCACTGTAGAGACTTGAGAGACTGTGGCTTTGCACTCCCCAGGATACATCAATGGGCATGGTGGCCCCTTCGTGGATCTGGCGTCGTGGACTCATGTGGCTGTGGTGCCTCCCCCTTCCCTTCCCCCTGAGGTGCCTGTAATTTTTTCATCAGATGCCCCTGCAGTGTTCTCTCCAAAGGTCTCAGGTCTCCTGTGTGGGCTTTGCCCTTGTGTCGCTACACTGTACCCCACGGATTGTTCCATTTAACTTTCATGTACAGGACTAATTGCCTCGGTTCTCCATGGCAGTGTATATAGTATCATTTTGTTATGGATATTTTGCATAGTTGACCGCTCCATATCAGAGTCTATTTTTTATATACATTTTTCGTCCCAATTTATTTCTGTCTTTGCATTCTTAAGGGGGGTTTGGGTGGTGTCACTGTGCATTGTTGCTCTGCATTAGTGTGTACATAGTTTGGGGGGGGGGTCGCATATGTGTGTGCCGTAAGCTTCCCTCCTCCCCCCTCCTGTGTGTCGTAGGTGCAGTACTCACCGTTGTCGTCTGCGCCGGAGTTCGTACTCGTGGTAGATGAGAAGGTAGACGAGAGCAGGTAGGATGTTTAATTCGGGTTCCATGCTGTCCTCCTTCCTCGTGGAGTGTGTTTTGGTGCGCATTTTCCCGTTCGTAGTCTGTTTCCGCCGTGTTTTTATCGGCGGGGCTCCCGCCCCGGAAAAGGTGGCGGATTGGTGAGTTGTGATAGTGTGGGTGGTACATTGTCTGCCGCCTGCCTGTTGCCGGTGACCGCCACGCTGTTTGTCTGCACTGCCGCGGTGGTCGGAGTGTTAATGTGGCGGGCTGTGTTGGCGGTTCCCGCCAGGATCAGAATTCCATTTTTTCGACCGCCGGCCTGTTGGCGGGTTGGCCGCCGCTTTATCACCGACCGCCAGGGTTAGAATCACCCCCTATATCTACCATAAATCTGTGTGGCTTGACAGAAGACAGTAGTGTTTAAAGCACACACCTTTGAAGTTTTGTGCTGCTTAATTTGAGTTATTTGACAGCCTGTGTTTATGCATCTGAAAGATTGACTGTGTCTCCATTGTGAGACATATACATATGCTAGAAAAATGCTTTAGAGTTACTTCATACTTGGGGCATATTTACAAGCCCTTTGTGGCACAGAGCAACACACCAAGGGGGTCATTCTGACCTCGGCGGTAAAAGGTGCTTACTCCGGTCAGAAGACCGGCATAACACTGCCGCGGTCGCGGTAAACCGCCACGGTCATTCTGACCCGCAACTGGCAAACCGCCAAAAACCCGACATCAACAAAAGTCCGCCACACCAACGGCCAGCGAAAAACTGGCGATGACCAAACCTCCACCGTCACGCCAACAGAAATACACCCATGCCATTCCGACCCACAAATCCACGCAGCGGTCTTTCAACCGCGGTATTCCATTGGCAGTACACACCGCCGCGCTCAAAATACACATACAGCTCCAAAAAACACGGACATTGGACAATTTGAAATACACACACCTGAGACACATACACACAACACTCCCACACACCCAATTAACTATAAAACACACACCCACATCACCCACAAACCCTTACGACCACAATTGCGACTGAAGGCCAGAGAGAGACAGCACAGAATAGAGTACACCATCACACAGAGGCAAATCCCAACATCACCCACACAATATCCACACACAAAACACCACACACCACCACACTCACCACACTCTACAACACATACACCACCCCACACCTCATCCACACCACCCTATGGCACCCCAAAGACACCCCAGGTTTTCTGACGCAGAACTCAGGGTCATGGTGGAGGAAATAGTTCGGGTAGAGCCCCAGCTCTTCGGGACACAGGTGCAGCACACCACCATTGCCAGGAAGATGGAGCTATGGCAAAGAATAGTGGACAGGGTCAACGCTGTGGGACAGCATCCACGAAATCGGGACGATATCAGGAAGCGGTGGAACGACCTACGGGGGAAGGTGCGTTCCATGGTATCAAGGCACAACATCGCGGTGCAGAAGACTGGCGGCGGACCCCCACCTACTCCCCCAGAATTTACAGCATGGGAGGAGCAAGTCTTGCACATCCTGCATCCTGAGGGCCTCGCAGGAGTAGCTGGAGGAATGGACTCTGGTAAGTCAAATCTTCACTACTTCATTCCCCCACCCCACCTGCATGCCAAATCATACCCCCACCCTCACCCCCACCCCCATCACACCAACTCCTTGCAAATGGCTCACCATCACAACCCACCCACCCGCCCACCCATCCCGAAACCTAGCCCTGCATGCGTCCACAAAGCATGGACACCCATCACCAAAGCATGCCCACTGCACATTCCCATCTCCCCACAAGCCACCGTCATAACAGCCCCCACAAGGGAATGCCAGCACTGGGGTACACGGCCACCCACCCATTGCACACTATGGCACACACAGAAGCAATAACCATACTCTTATACCCCTGCAGGACCCGAACGCCACCACACCGCCCAGGAGGGTCCAGAAATGTCCATCCCACCCCCAGAAGAGGCCCCCAGTGATGACAGCAGCTCTGTCTCTCTGGACCCTGATGACCAGCCCGGCCCATCGGGGACCTCGGGACAGTCGGTTCCCCTCACACAGCCACAGGCCACAGCAGACCTACCCCCCTCTGAGAACACCAGCACAGCTCCCACCCAGCGGGCCCATGCCTCTGTCTCTAGGACACGTCAATCAGCGGTGTGTCCACCACTACAGGGCACCCAGGTTGACCCAACACCCCAACAACAGCAGGGACCTGGGGGCAGTGGTAGTGGGCACACGGTCCAGGGGACAGAGGCCCAGGGAAACAGGGGAACTGGGAGAGCTGCTGTGCGACAGGGGGGGGACAGGCCCAGGGAACCCACTCTCCACGAGGCCCTCTCCTCCATCATGGGAGCATACCACCACTCCCAGGAGACGATGGCTACGGTACTGGCCAGGTTCCAGGAGATCCAGGTACTGTAGGAGGAACAGTAGATGGGGTTCAGGGAAGAACTCCGAGGCATTAGTTCAGCAATGGGGACCATCGTCGTGGCTCTTAACCAGATTGTCACCACATTGCGGGACCATGTGGCACCACAAAGGGCCCCTGTCACTAGCATGGACCAAGAACAGGCTACCACCTCCGCCGGCGTTAGTGGACAGGAGGCCCCCACACAACAACAGCCCACCAGAACCCCACCTCCTGCAGACGAAGAACCACCCCGCAAGCGGGGCCTGAGATCTCGGAAGAAGACAGAGTAGGATGCCAAGACCCCCGCCAGCAAAGGATACCCCCTGATGTCATCCCACTGTCCCACATTGTCACCCTGTCCAACCTTAAACTGCCCCTGCTCCATCCTTCCACAGGCATATATACAATGCACCTGTGAGACTGAAAATCTGGACTCTGCCATCGACATTACTCCACCATCACCCATCACCGATTTTCAATCATGTCCCTAAATTTAGCACTTAAATAAAATCACTTATTGCACTAAAATTATCTGGAGTCTGCTTGTATTTTGAACAAATGTATTAGACATAACGGTGCCAAAATGTTCAGTTACATTGTGATGACAACATACCACTGTCACACAGCTGTAGTCCATGGGCAAACAAAGCAGAGGTCACGCAGTGGGGCCCACATCTCTGAAAACGGAAGGGAAAGTCACAACTCAGTTAACATCAACTGGGGGGAAACTCAGACAGTAGAGAGGCAGGAGACTGTAAGTACATGTAAAATGGCGGTGTTGATTCGTACCTGTGTGTTATTGAAAATACTGTTGTATCACTGTGTCCCTGTTGTCTCTGTCGTCCCCGTCGTCTTCCTCCTCTTCACTCTCCCCAGGCTGCACAGCTGCCACAACACCATCCTCTGGACCATCCTCCTGCAGGAAAGGTACCTGGTGTCGCAAAGCCAGGTTGTGAAGCATACAGCAGGCCACGATGATCTGGCACACCTTCTTCGGTGAGTACATTAGGGATCCACCTGTCATATGCATGCACCTAAACCTGGCCTTCAGTAAGCCGAAGGTCCGCTCGATCACCCTCCTAGTCCGCCCATGGGCCTCATTGTACCGTTCCTCTGCCCTGGTCCGGGGATTCCTCACTGGGGTCAGTAGCCACGACAGGTTGGGGTAACCAGAGTCATCAATTAGCCACACACAATGTCTCTGTAGATGTTCCATCACATAAGGGATGCTGCTATTTCGCATGATGTACGCGTCATGCACTGACCCAGGGAACTTGGCATTTACATGGGAGATGTACTGGTCAGCCAAACAGACCACCTGGACATTCATGGAATGATAACTTTTTCTGTTCCTGTACACCTGTTCACTTTCACTGGGGGGAACCAAAGCCACATGGGTCCCATCAATGGCACCAATGATGTTGGGAATATGTCCAAGGGCATAGAAATCACCCTTCACTGTAGCCAAATCGCCCACCTCAGGGAAAACAATGTAGCTCCGCATGTATTTCATCAGGGCAGACAACACTCTGGACAAAACCTTAGAAAACATAGGCTGAGACATCCCTGATGAAATGGCCACTGTTGTTTGGAATGATCCACTTGCCAAAAAATGGAGTACTGACAGAACCTGCACCAGAGGGGGAATCCCTGTGGGTTGGCGAATGGGTGACATCAGGTCTGGCTCCAGCTGGGCACACAGTTCCTGTATAATGGCTCAGTCAAGTCTGTATGTCAGTATGACATGTCTTTCTTCCATTGTCGACAGATCCACCAGCGGTCTGTACACGGGAACATTCCTCCATCTCCTCGCAAGTCCCAGCGGACGGTGCCTAGGAAGGACAACATGGAGCACAGAGTCAAGCAAACCACAGGTACGTTCCCACAGCTTGCACAGTACACGATTCGCTATGCATTGAATGGCTTGTATGAGTGGCAATGCAAGGCCTAGGCCTGTGTGACGCAGTAGAAATTAAGCCATGTGGGCCCTTGAAATGGCAGCTGCCTGACCTGTGAAGTGTGACAATGGGATGTGAGGTCAATGCGCTGGCGTGGCACACCGTGGCGGTAAAGCCGCATTGGTTAACATAGAACCCTATGGGTTTCAGGAGCCAATGACGAAGTGCGCTGGCGGTCGCGGTACGCACCGCCGCGGGCGTGACCGCCATTTTCTACCAGCTTAATCACTCGAGACCTGATCATCCACAGGAGAGGACCTATACTGCAAGTGCTGCTGTGACCTCGGTCTGGAAGAGACAATGGCTGCTGCGACTGGGGAAAGGGCCCCTGCCTTCACTTCTGAAGAATTGGAAAAACTCCGGGATGGGGTCCTCCCCCAGTATGCACTACTCTACGGTCCTCCAGACCAACAGGTTAGTACACTGGGACCATGCTTTGTGGGCAATGCCTGGGTTGAGTGGGGTGAATGAACGATGGTGCGGAGGGGAGCGTATGAGGCATGCATCAAACGACAGATGAGAGCATGTGCCACATGGCAAGGGTGGGGATGGGGGGACACTCACATCGAGCATGCAGAAAATGATGATATTTTATTTTCTCTCCCTGTACGTGTCACATAGGTCAGCGCCCATCAGAAAGTCGACATTTGGCGTGCCATCGCCATGGACGTCCGGACCCTGGGGGTCCACAACAGACGGGGCACCCACTGCCGCAAGAGGTGGGAGGACATCCGCCGCGGGAGCAGAAAGACCACGGAGGCTCTTCTGGGGATGGCCTCCCAACGTAGGAGGGGTGCCACTCGTCAATTGACCCCCCTGATGTCTCGGATCCTGGCGGTGGCCTACCCAGATTTGGATGGGCGCGTGAGGACATCACAGCAGACACAAGGGGGTGAGTACAAGCACATTCTGCTATCTTAGCGCGCAGTGGAGGTGTCTGGGTGGGGGAGGAGGGATGTGGGTATCCCTAGGCCAGGGCGATTTCTGTAGGCTAGTCCCCTCCGTAAGGCATGGCCCTGTGCCCCCGCCCTCCACCTCTGTAGGGTGCCAAGTACAGCTATCCATGGCCTTGTGTCACCTATGTGTGCAGATGTCGTCCATTGGCTTGTAGGCCAAGTCTCACTGATTGAGTAGTGTACCCCAAGTGCGCGGCGTAGTGCAGGGGGCTTCTGTGTCTGTCCTCTCCGCCAACTGTGTTGCCAATGCATGCACTCAACATGTCTTTATTTCTCCCCCCCCCCCTTTTTTGTCTGCTCTTCCTGTTCATGTGTGCATTAGCATCATCTGGCGGAGGAGAAGTGGCATTGGAGCACGAGGGAGCTGCATCTCACATGGCCCCTGAGGGCCATGCAACGGACTCTGATTTCACCAGTGAGACGGAGGACGAGGGGGGCCCCACAACGGGGACACGTGGAGACATCAGCGACACCGACACGTCCTCGGAAGGGAGCTCCCTTGTGGTGGCGGCAACATCCGTGCCCACCTTAACAACAGGTACAGCCGCCACCCAGTGCACCAGCTCCACCCTCCAAGCAGCCCCTCAGCGTTTGCCCCGTGCCCGCTCGCATACGAAGGCGGGCATCTCCTTCGCCCCAGGCACCTCAGGCCCTGCCCCAGTTACCCCTGCTGCCCTCAGTGAGGAGGTCATTGACCTCCTCCGGACGCTCATTGTTGGGCAGTCTACCCTTTTGAATGCCATCCAGGGTGTGGAAAAGGAGGTGCATTGGAGCAATGCATACCTGGAGGGCATTCATTCGGGTCAGGCTGCCCATCAGCGATCGTTCAACGCTCTGGCCTCAGCACTGACGGCAGCCATTGTCCCTGTCTCCTGCCTCCCTCCTCCAACTCCCTCCACCCTGTCCCACTCCCCTGTTCCTCTGCCTATCCCAGACACACCTACAGACCAGCCTGCACACACCTCAACACCCAAGGTCAGCTCATCCAAACATAAGCACCACACATCCCACAAGCATTCACACAAGCAACATCCACATGCAGACATGCCAACAACCACTGTCTCCTCTGTGTCCCCCTCCTCCTCGTCTCCCTCCTCCCTCCCTGTGACGTTTCCACTCACACTTGCATGCACCACTTCATCAGCCACTACGTCCATCACCAGCACACCCACCAGAACACTCCGCACACGTGCAGTCACCACCCCCACTGCCATTTACACATCCCCTGTGTCCTCTCCCAGTGTGTCTGTCACCCCCTCTTCCAAACCACACAAACGCAGGCAGCCACCCACCCAACAGCCATCCACCTCACGACAGCCTCCGTCACAAGCACCTGCACCCAAAGACAGCACACTTGACTCTCCTACAACCACATCCTCTTCCTCCACTCCCATACCCACTGCACCTACCCTTCCCATTGCTCCTAAAAAGTTTTTCCTCTCCAAAATTAACCTCTTTCCATCACCTGACCCACCCCCTCCATCTCGTAAAAGTCCAATCTGCACCTCAGCCACCACAACCCCTGGACCTACAAGGACCATAGTCCAGGGATATTGGAGTCCACCACCTTCGAGGGCAGCTACATCGGCCAGCAGCAAAGGAACAGCCAGCCCACCCCCTGGGAAAAAATCCAAAAAAGGCAAGGGCCGGCGCAAGAGGACAGAGACGGCAGCCTCCACAGGCACCACCCTGGCACCGTCAGGAAGTGGGGTGCCACCTGGCACATCTCCAAAGGGAGGCAAGGGCCACAGAGGATCAGGCAAGGATGGCACGGGCAGCACGGCCGACAAGTCCGGCAGCAGGCGAGCTGCCCAGGAGGGCCCCACCTGCCCCATTCTGGGGGTGAAGGAGTACACCCACGGGCACGGGACACCAGCACAGGAGGGCCCCGCAAGCGAGAAGTGAGATGGCGAGTGAACACCATGTATTGGCCGGATCTGGTGCCCTGGAGACACATGTGAAGAACAGCTGAACATGGCCCTTCAAGACAAGCACCACTGAACAGGGCACCGCCGTCTCAAGGACCGCTGAACAGGGCCCTTCAAGACAAGCACCGCTGAACAGGGCCCTTCAAGACAAGCACCGCTGAACAGGGCACCGGCGTCTCAAGCACCGCTGAACAGGGCCCTTCAAGACAAGCACCGCTGAACAGGGCACCGCCGTCTCAAGAACCGCCGAACAGGGCCCTTCAAGACAAGCACCGCTGAACAGGGCACCGCCGTCTCAAGCACCGCTGAACAGGGCCCTTCAAGACAAGCACCGCTGAACAGGGCCCTTCAAGACAAGCACCGCTGAACAGGGCACCGCCGTCTCAAGCACCGCTGAACAGGGCCCTTCAAGACAAGCACCGCTGAACAGGGCACCGCCGTCTCAAGCACCGCTGAACAGGGCCCTTCAAGACAAGCACCGCTGAACAGGGCACCGCCGTCTCTGCACCGCTCCGCTGGGCCCTTCAACTCTAGCACCGCTCCGCTGGGCACTTCCTCTCAAGCACCGCTCCGCTGGGCCCTTCAACTCTAGCACCGCTCCGCTGGGCACTTCCTCTCAAGCACCGCTCTGCTGGGCACTGCCGTCTCGGCACCGCTCCGCTGGGCACTTTCTCTCAAGCACCGCTCCGCTGGGCCCTTCAACTCTAGCACCGCTCCGCTGGGCAATTCCTCTCAAGCACCGCTCCGCTGGGCACCGCCGTCTCTGCACCGCTCCGCTGGGCCCTTCCTCTGAAGCACCGCTCCGCTGGGCCCTTCCTCTCAAGCACCGCTCCGCTGCGCACCGCCGTCTCGGCATCGCTCCGCTGGGCACTTCCTCTCAAGCACCGCTCCGCTGGGCCCTTCAACTCAAGCACCGCTCTGCTGGGCACCGCCGTCTCTGCACCGCTCCGCTGGGCCCTTCAACTCTAGCACCGCTCCGCTGGGCACTTCCTCTCAAGCACCGCTCTGCTGGGCCCTTCAACTCAAGCACCGCTCCACTGGGCCCTTCAACTCAAGCACCGCTCCGCTGGGCACCGCCGTCTCTGCACCGCTCCGCTGGGCCCTTCAACTCTAGCACCGCTCCGCTGGGCCCTTCCTCTCAAGCACCGCTCCGCTGGGCCCTTAAACTCAAGCACCGCTCCGCTGGGCCCTTCAACTCAAGCACCGCTGACACATTGGCAGAAGGGGCAGGCCCGGATCAGTGTCGGACAGGGCTGCATGATACACTCTGGGCACCAAGACTCCTCCAGTACCGCTGGAGTCTGTCATCCACTTGAGAGACTGTGGTTTTGCACTCCCCAGGATGGCACAGTGGGCAAGCCACCCACTGTAGGGACTTGTGAGACTGTGGCTTTGCACTCCCCAGGATGGCACAGTGGGCAAGCCACCCACTGTAGGGACTTGTGAGACTGTGGCTTTGCACTCCCCAGGATGGCACAGTGGGCAAGCCACCCACTGTAGGGACTTGTGAGACTGTGGCTTTGCACTCCCCAGGATTGAACAGTGGCCATGGAGGCCCCTCGTGGATCTGGCGTCGTGGACTCATGTGGCTGAGGTGCCCCCCCTTCCCTTCCCCCTGAGGTGCCTGTAGTTTTCCTATCTGATGCCCCTGCAGTGTTCTCTCCAATGGATTCGGGTCTCATGTGTGGGCTTTGCCCATGTGTTGAGGACCATTGGCCCACGTACAATGACAGAAAGCCAATTTTGACGGGACAATTTACATATGTGTATATAGTTATGGGATGTTCGACTTACTTATTTACTTAGCCTTACAATATATTTGAATTCCAATAACATATTATTTTGTCTTTGCATTATTCCAGGGGGTTTGGGGGGTGTCACTCTGAGTTGTTGCTCTGCATTGGTGTGTAGGTAGTTGGGTGGGGAGGGGGTGTCGCGTATGTGTGTGCCCGTATTCTTTTCTCCTCCCCCCTCCCCTGTGTCGTAGGTGCAGTACTCACCGTTGTCTTCTGCGCCGGCGTTCATGCTCCTGGTAGAGGAGCAGGTAGACAATTGCTGGTAGGATGTGTAGTTCTGGTTCCATGCTGTCCAGATTCCTCGTGGAGTGTGTAGGGTGAGCGTTTTCCCGTTCGTAGTCTGTTTCCGCCGTGTTTTTATCGGCGGGGCTCCCGCCCCGGAAAAGGTGGCGGATTGGTGAATTGTGATAGGGTGGGCGGTACATTGTCTGCCGCCTGTCTGTTGGTGGTGACCGCCGCGCTGTTTGTTTGTCCCACCATGGCGGTCGGAGTGTTAAAGTGGCGGTCTGTGTTGGCGGTTCCCGCCAGGGTCAGAATTCCATATTTTTGGCCGCCTGCCTGTTTGCGGGTTGGCCGCCGCTTTAACACCGACCGCCAGGGTTGGAATGACCCCCCAAGTGTCTTGCTGCGCCGCCCTGCACCACTGGGACAGGTCAGGAAGGTGCCATATCTACAAGATACGTGCATTTGTGTCCTCTCCCCCTGCGCTAAAATTAGCTGCCTAGCGCCAACACAGGAACGCTTGCACCATGGTGCAAGGGTGCCTTCATTGCAGGGAATTATTATTCATGGGCCGGAAGGTATTCCTTCCTACACATAAGCAATCATTAATGGTGTTTTGCCCTTTCTATGTATGCTGCAGAATACAGCACACATAGAAAAAGCAAAAACAAGGAGAACATACCTCTATAAAATATACTTTAGGCTATCTGAGCCAGAATGGCTTACAACTGGTTCTGCCAAAGCTGTAATACGCACCCTTGATTGGAAGAGTCAACAACTCTGACTGATAGGATAGTACCCTTATTATGAGGCCAAGAAAAGTAAATAGGTGTTACTATTGACCACGTAGCAGTGATTAGCAATCTCAGGGTGGAAAGGTAAGGTTGCCAGAACAGAGGGCAGCTTTTGAACTGCCTCTTTTGATTTTTTAATATGCCAGGGAAAGCTTCTCCTATTAATTCCCAAGACCCTCCCAGACAACCAGGGTCCTGTTTTAGTTCCTGTTATAGTAAGGGCAAGAACCAGGTTTGATCCTGTAAAATGTAAGGAGGTGTCATATAAACAGCTTGCTGGGGAACGGTTCTGCCATTCTGAAACTGTGGCTCCTTTGTAATGTCACAATAAGACAAAGAAGACATGCCTTAAACAGAAGTGAGACGAATGTGAGAAAATCATTAGGATTCAGTAGTAGAATTTCTCCAGTCACTGGCTAGTGCACAATCCAGCACCTCGTTCACTACATCCTCAGAACATTTCTGAACCTGGAAAGAATGCATCTGAAGAAGGAGGCCACAGGAATAAGACTCCAGATTTCTGCTAGAAGAAGAGGACTCACTTAAGTTCTCAAGGACTCATAACTGCATCTGGCAACCAAGGATTGGAACTGCTCTCCAGGGGTAACATGGTTGGCCTCATGTGTGCCTGCTTCTTCAATAAAAAATTAGAAGGTCTCTTGATTGCAAGAGGGCCTAGATCATCACAGAGGGTGGGACCCTCAAATAGAGACCTGACTGGAGAGAAACCTGTTTCCTCCAGGTCTGCCCTAAGGAGCCGGGCTGCAGAAATGCCCGGGAGGAACATTTCTCACCCTTGCAAAAAGTTAGAACATTGTCACTTTCTCCACCTTCCAAGGATTGGGAAAAAGTGCTATGGCTTGGAGGTCACACCACTGTTGGCAGATGATGCCTAGTCTGTCTGATCACGTGTTCCATACCACATAATAACAACAACATATTTTTAAAGCTATCAATTAAAGACATACTCAAGAACAAATATTTTAAACGTTAACGTATTGCAATAAAACGTCAGAATTAATTAATTACATTCCCAACACGAAAATGATTTTGGTGCATTAAATGAACTTATAATTCTCCACTCGTATGCATCAAATAGCAAAACTTTCAAGAGTAGCACAGACCGGCAGCGTTTCACAGCAAGACACCTCAGTAAAGTGAGTTAAACAAAGCAGAATTGTATTTTCTGGCTTGAGTTTATTTTTTGCACAGCATCCAAACAGACATTAGGTTAACAGCCAAATAAACCCTATTACTCCATGAAGTACTTGATTTATCACTTGTTTGTTCTGTGTCAATATAATTAAATCTGAAAGGTGAGGGTAGCTTTTGAACATCTGTCTTTAGCTTTCAGATTCTTCACAGTCTGTTGGTTGGGTTACGTGTTGTATATTTCCAATGCGCAAAACTGTCAGGCAGAATGGGAGGGCGCTTCTATACAGTGGCGAGCGGGAGTCAGGAGCAGTACTTCGTATTTGTTCCGCAGTAATAGAGTATGACAGTTCCAACTCTGAACAAATTGTTTTCGGTTGTTTGAAGAGTCTCAGCTGCTCTGTAACTGGAAAGTGACCAGACTTGTTTCCACTTGAGATGTGAGAGCTGTTATAAGGGAAATTAGTATTTTAACGCGAGTATTTTTAGATTGAACCTTTTACCCCGTTAGGTACGATGGTCTCAATGTTGTCACTGGGGAGAAGGATGTATAACTTGGTCGCCTTTAAATAAATTATTGAGGTTCTTAGACGGATTAATTTCAAGGGCTATGTGCTATGTGTTCGTTGGTACTTTAACAGCAGCAAGGCATATTTAGAAACATACTGAGCTTCGGAAATTGTAGGTATCTGGCTAATTAATACTAAGACCAGCACATTTGTTTTAGCATATTCCACATACCTATAGTCCAATGACTGTCCACAGTGGTTCATAAACTGATGATAGTTTGATCAATTTCGATAAATGCGTACAAGACACATGCTCGAGGCTACTTAAAATTCCACCAGTATTGTGTTGCCTTTTAGAATTTGAGGATCACACCTATTATAAAAATATGATTTGCATAAACCATCTTGTCGAAAACTGATTTTTTTGTACTAGAGCAATTGCTGTGTTTGCATGGGTCAAATGCTCCTACAAATCAGGCTGATGAAGTAACTGATTGTCTTATCCTTAATGTAAGAAAATGTTTCTTTTTGCATGCACAGCCCCATTTTTTTCAGGACTGATGCTGTCGGCTTTTCTACACTGGAACCCTCCGACCTTGGTCACATTTGTTAAAATCCTGTTTGGCACATTTTTGACACATTTAACTTACTTAACCCGTTCACTGCCAGGCCTTTCCCCCCTGCTGTGCCACACCTTTTTTAGGCTATTTGGGGTAGTATGCGCTTAGGCCCCCATAACATGTTGTTCACATAAGCTAACCACACCAAATTTGCACAATTTTTTTCAACATCCTAGGGATTCTGAAGGTACCCAGAGGTTGTGGGTTCCCCTGGAGGAGCTCAAGAAATTAGCACAAAAAAACAGCAAAAATTTGTTTTTGGGGGGAAAATGGGAAAAGTGCTGCAGAAGAAAGCTTGTGTTTTTCCCTGCAAATGGCATTAACAAGGGTTTTGTGGAACTAAAATCACCATCTTCCCAGCTTTCAGGAACAGGCAGACTTGAATCAGAAAACCACATTCTTCAACACAATTTTCTTATTTTACTGGGAAATACCCCATTTTCACTATTGTTTGTGCTTTCAGCCTCCTTCCAGTTAGTGAAAGAAATGGGTGTGAAACCAATGGTAGAGCCTGGACAGCTAAACATTTTTGAAAGGTAGACAAAATTCTGAATTCATAAAGGGGTCATTTGTGTAGATCCTTCAAGGTTTTCCTACAGAAAGTAACAGCTGAAATAAAAAATAAATTGAAATAGAGTTGGAAAAAAACAGCCATTTCTGTCCACATTTTCTCCTGTAACTTTTTCCTGCTATGGCAGATTTTTTAAAGCAATATGCCGTTACGTCTGCTAGACTCTTCTGGTTGCAGGAATACATAGGGTTTGTAGGTTCATCAATAACCTTAGGTACCCAGAATCAATAAATTAGTGAATCTTACAATGGGTCTTCATTGTATACCGGGTATACATCAATTTATTTGGTAAAATATAAAGAGTGAAAAATAGGTATCAAGGAAACCTTTGTATTTCCAAAATGGGCATAAGATAAGGTGTTAAGAAGTAGTGGTTATTTGCACATCTCTGAATACAGGGGTCCTCAATCTAGAATGTGAATTACAAGACATTTCTAAAGTAGACTTCTTTCTTACACACTGTCTTACATTTGGAAGGAAAAAATGTAGATAAAGACAATGGGCAATAACACTTGTTCTTCTGTTGTGTATTCTTCCAAGTCATAGTGTTGACAACAGGAAATGCCCCAAAACACAACATTAACATCACATTTTTCTAATGAAAACTGACCTGTTTTTTGCAAAGTGCCTAGCTGTGGATTTTGGCCTCTATCTCAGCCGGCACCTAGGGAAACCTAGCAGACCTGTGATTTTTTTAAAACTAGACACCTAGGGTAATCCAGGATGGGGTGACTTGTGGGGCTCTCTCTGGCGTTCTGTTACCCAGAATCCTTTGCAAACCCCAAAATGTGGCTAAAAAAAAAAATTTCATCACAGTTCAGTGCTGTAATATTCTGGAATCTGAGGGGAACAACAAACGTCCTTCCACCCAGCATTCTCCATCATCTGCTGATAAAAATGGTACCTCACTGGTGTCGGTAGGCCTAGTGCCTGCGACAGGGAAGTGTCCAAAACACAACATGGACACATCAAAATTATCTATTACAAAACAACCTGTTTTTGCAAGGGGGGCACCCGCATGTATGGTCCTGGGCTCAGCAGTCATCAAGTGAAACCTACCAAACCCAGACATTTCTGAAAACTAGACACCCGCGGGAGTCCAGTGAGGTGTGACTTGCGTAGATCCCCCAGTGTTTCCTTACCCAGAATCCTCAGCAAACCTCCAATTTAGCGGAAAAAAAATCACATTTTCCTCACATTTCTGTGTTGGATCAGTGCACCAGCACAAATTTCCTCCCACTCAATGTTCCCCTTGGTCTCCCGATAAAAATGATACCTCACTTATGTAGGTGGGCCAAGTGCCTGTGACAGAGAAGGGCCAAAAACATGTCAAATTTGAGAGGGAACCAAAGCGGGTCCAAAAGGGCAGTTTGAAAAAATAAATTTTTAGGCTGACAAGTAAGTCAGAATTGTTATCGGTATAGATGTGACAAGGGGCCTCTCCCCTCACGTGTAAACACCAACAAAAAAATGCCCTGGTGTCTAGTGGGCATTCCTGCAGCACGATTGATGCTCGAAGAGACATCGAACAAAAGGAAAAGCCTTTCCTTTCCTCCGATTCCTCTCAGACATGCTCCTTCCCCCGTCCCAAGGAGAAACAAATCAGTTTCTCCTCGGACAGGCTGGAAGCTATGCTTCCAGTACGATGGGGGTGACCTCTGATGAGGTCAGTGCGCGATCATGCGCTAGCATCATCAGATGTCACAGGAGGGTCGGGTAGCAGCAGAAGCACTTCCGTGGGTAGGCAAAATATAATGGTTACATCTGTGGCACAGCAGTGCTGTTCCACTGGACCTAACTGTTACGTCCATGGCACAGAAGGGGTTAGAAGTTCCTAGTATTTGTTACCTTGTGAATCAAGGGACAATAAGTTACATATCTCTATGGACTGCAGCACATATTGTTCCACCGTTAAAGTGACCATGTAAAATATGCTTCTAGGCCTGCCACAGCAGCCTAGCTGGGAAATTTCCAAACAGGCCTAAACCTTCTATTTAAATAGTAGTATGCCACTTCTAAAGGAGGCCTTACCAGCAATAAGGCAGGGTGCATTGCATATAATAGTAAGACATGTGTATTTAATGTGTTTACGTGTCCTACAGGGAAAAAGGACCAAACCCATTTTTCAAAGTAGCATGTCTGTCTATGGCCCTCATTACAACCCTGGCGGTCGGTGTTAAAGCAGCGGTAATACCGCCAACAGGCCGGCGGAAAAAAAATGGAATCACGGCCATGGTGGAAACCGGCAACATAGACAGCCACTTTAACACTCGGACCGCCACAGTGGTAGAAACAAACACCACAGCGGTCACCGCCAACAGACAGGCGGAACACAAGGTTCCACCCACTGTATTACAACACGCCTATACCCCACCTTTTCTGGGGCGGTACCAATGCTATCAAAGCACAGCGGAAACAGGACTTGGAACGGAAACCACTCACCTTTCGACACTTTACGAACAACCAGGAAGCCATGGAGCCCAAACTACAGGTCCTGCCCATGCTGGTCTACCTCCTCTTGTATCAGGAGCAACAAAGACGCCGGCAACGACCACAGTGAGTACTGCACCTAGCACACACGGGAGGGGGGAGGGAAAAGAGAGTGACACACACGCAACACCCCCACCCCCCACCCTCACCCACAACACCACACACACAAATATATACACCCCGTCACCCCCTGGAAGAACACAAGGACAAAAGGAAATGATTGTAACAAGTGTAATCAATAAAATATCAGATAGGTCAAGTTAAAAAATTAGTATATACAAATATGCACACCAACTACACAAGTCCGGATATTAATGACATCATTGTCCATGGATCAGTGTCCCAAAATGCATGGGTGAAGCCCACACAAGATACCTGACTCAAAATGGAGAGAACACTGCAAGGGCATCAGATGGAAAATAAACAGGCACCTCAGGGGGAGTGGCAGGGGGGCACCTCAGCCGGATGAACGGATTATGCCACTGCTCCATGAGGGGGCTCCATGCCCACTGATTGGTCCTGGGGAGTGCAAAGCCACAGTCTCACAAGTCTCTCCAGTAGGTGGTTTTCCCACTGCTTTATCCTGGTGAGTGCAAAGCCACAGTCTCTCAAGTGGGTGGTTTGCCCACTGCTTTATCCTGGGGAGTGACAAACCACAGTCTCTCAAGTCTCTCCAGTGGGTGGTTTGCCTACTGCTTTATCCTGGGGAGTGCAAAGCCACAGTCACTTAAGTCTCTCCAGTGGGTGGTTTGCCCACTGCTTTATCATGGAGAGTGCAAAGCCACAGTCTCTCAAGTGGATAACAGTCTCCACTGGTTCTGGAGGGGGCTTTGTGCCCAGAGTGCTTCATCCAGCCAAGGACTGGAATAGTGGATGTGAATCTCCACTGGTTCTGGAGGGGCTTTGTGCCCAGAGTGCTTCACATGCAGTGTGAAAGGTCCCATTCCCTCACTTTGGTGTCTGTGCCATGAGATTGCCTGGGAACAGGTAGCATGATACTCCATGGAGGCAGAGACACACTCCACCCTGCTGCGACTTCGCCTGGCACCTGCTGGTACAAACAGTGCTGGGAGTCATGCCTCATGTATGCTGGGCAGGGTCCAGGACGTCTCCTGCAGCCTCGGATGGCTGCCCACTGGGGAGGCAGCAGATGTGCAGGCGGCGGTGCTGGTGGCGGTGCAGGTGGCGATGTCCACCGCCGTACAGGTTGGTGTTGTGGTTGACAGAAGGGGTGACTCTGGTCCCTCAGCCAGAGCCTCTGTGCCCTGTCCTGACCTGCTCTTTGGCTTGTGTTTCTTCCCCACCTTTGATGTCACTGCTGGTGCCTTTCCACTGTACCATTTTGGCTTGGAGGAGCCTTTGCTTGCTGGTAGGTGCGGCTTCTCCCTCCAGCATGTGGGCACCTTCTGCACCTTGGCAGGTGACGGAATGGCCTGTTCCTTGGCCTCGCTAGGTGGAACACGGGCAGCCCTGATGGGTGGCGCCCATCTTGACAGTCTCTGCAGGGACCTTCGCACTGTCCACTCTGTGTTTGGGCGAGGCCTTGCTGGGTGGGAGGTGTGACTGTCCCCTGCTGGAAGCCGGCCCCTTTTTGACCTTTGCAGGTAGTGGAATTGGGTGGTCCTTCTTTTCTGTCGGTGGCACACTGGCAGCTCTGACGGGTGCCCCCTTAGATCGTACTGGGCTAGCAGGGACCACAGCAGATGCAGATTTGGAGGCTGAGGTGCTGGGCTGGGATCTAGACATCCTGGCCCTAGTGGAAGGACGGCTGGGGGGTAGGGAAGAGGTCAATGTTAGCCAGGAAAAGTTTTTGGGACACACTGGGACGGGAAGATGGAGGGGGTTTGGGAGTGGAGGAAGAGGTAGTGGTTGTGGGAGGTGTACGTTTGCTGAATTTGGATTAAGGTGCATGGGTCGGAGGCTGTTGTAAGGTGGATGGCTGTTAGGTGGGTGTGTGCCTGCGTTTGTGTAGTTTGGGAGGAGGGATCACAGACACACTGGGAGAGGACACAGAGCACGTGTGCATGGTAGTGGGGGTGGTGAGTGCACGTGAGTGGTGTGTTGTGATGGGCGTGCTGGTGATGGAGGTAGTGGATGAAGATGTAGTGCATGCAGGTGTGAGTGGAGACGAGACAGGGAGAGAGGAGGAGGACGTGGAGGATGGGGACACAGTGGAGGCAGTGGATGTTGGTATGTCTGCATGGGGATGGTGCTTGTGTGAGTGACGGTGGGATGTGTGGTGTTTATGTTTGCCATGTCCACTCTTGTGTGTTGATGAGTGTGCATGCTGATCAGAGGGTGTGCTTGGGATAGGCTGAGGTATAGGGGATTGGGTCTGGGTGGAGGAAGTTGGAGGGGGGAGGCTGGACATAGGGACCATGGCTGCCATCAGTGCTGAGGCCAGAGCCTGAAATGCTCTTTGTTGGGCCACCCGACCAGAATGAATGCCCTCCACGTATGCATTTGTTTGCTGCAAATGCCTCTCAACACCCTGGATGGCATTCAAAATAGATTGCCCAACAGTGAGGGATCTCAGGAGGTCGATAGCCTCTTCACTGAGGGCAGCAGGGCTGACTGGGTCAGGGGCTGAGGTGCCTGGGGTGAAGGAGATGCCCACCCTCCTGGGTGAGCGGGCACGGGAAACTCGATGAGGGGTGCTGGGAGGGTGGTGCTGGTAGGGGGGTGGCAGCTGTACATGTCGGTGCCCACCACTGCAAGGGAGCTCCCATCAGAGGAGGATTCGCTGTTGCTTGTGTCTGCTCCTGTCCCCGTCGTGGAGCTCCCCTCGCCCTCCGTCCCACTGGTGCCTTCTGACTCCATTATTGCACCCTCCAGGGCCATGTGGGATGCAGCTCTCTCCTGCTCCGGTGCCACTGCTCCTCCGCCAGATGATGCTAATGCACGCAAGGACAGGGTGACAAAACAAAAGGGGGGGAATACAGAGGAGACACATGGTCAATGCATGCATCACCACTACCGTTGGTGGACACAACACACAGGGAGCAGCCCTATGCACTAAGCCATGCACTGACAGGGCAGGGGAAAAGTAAATGCCCATAGGGGACTCTGTCAAGAACCATATTATGCACAGCTGGACGCCATAGAAGCTTGACTAGGTGTAGAGGGCAAATACCACCTTTGGGTTTGGACAGGGAATGAGGCTGCAAATCAATGGATCTACCTTTACGCGTCTGCCCTGGCCTGGGGAACCCAAAGCCCACCTCCCCCACCCAGACACCTCGTAATGCACACAGAGTCAGCTGAATGAGAGTGTACTCACCCCCTTGTGGCTGCTGTGATGCCATCAAGCGCCCATCCAACTCTGGATATGCCACCGCCAGGATCCGGTACATCAGGGGGGTCATGGTGCGATGGGCACCCCTTCCGCGTTGGGAGGCCATCCCCAGCTGGGCCTCCACCGTCTTCTTGCTCCAGCAGCGCAGGTCCTCCCATCTTTTCCGGCAGTGGGTGCTCCGTCTATGGTAGACTCCCAGGGCCCGCACTTCCTTGACGATGGCACGCCAAATCCCCTTCTTCTGGTGGGTGCTGAATTTATAATGGCTGTTACTCTCCCGTACAGTTCTTCTCACACATTGCCCACAAACCTCCCACCCTGGTCCAGACATACATACACACACCATCCTCACATGCTGGCCTGTCCCCCACCTGTCTCTTCCATCCACGACACTCCATACAATCATGTGCCATCCACCATGCACACATTTTACTCACCTTTTTGTCTGGAGGACCGTAGAGTTGTGTGTACTGGAAAAGGACCACATCCACCAGTTTCTCCAACTCCTCTGCAGTGAAGGCAGGGGCCCTTTCCCCAGACAGTGTAGCCATTGTCCCTTCCAGACACAAGTCACAGTAGCATTTGCAGTGTAGGTCCTCTCCTGTTGAATGTCAGGTATCAAGTGAGGGAACTGATAGAAAATGGCAGGCACGTCGATGGCGGTGCGTACCATCACCGCCGGCGTACATCGTCATTGGCTCCTGGATCCCATAGGGCCCAATGATAACCAATGCTGAATTGCACCGCAGTCTTCGACCGCCTACCGCGACGGTGTACAATGCCAGCGCAGTTACATCATTTTCCCTGGTCTCACCTTACAGGTCAGGCAGCCGCCATTTCAGGGGGCCACATGGCAGGCCAAATAACGGCATCACACCTATTTAGGCCAGGAATACGGACAGACAAAGGCACATACAGAAAGTTTGACCTTAGTGCTAAACAGCCTTGTGAAACCTATCTGTTATATGAACCTCTGCTCACCGTTCTCCTCCATAGACACGTCCGCTGGGGCCGGTGATGAGATGGGGGCATCCTCCGGTGTACAGACCCCTGGTGGACCTGTCGACAATGGAAGACAGACACATAATTATCACTTACAGACTTGATTGTGCAACAATCCAGGAACTCTGTGCCCAGTTGGAGCCTGACCTGATGTCAGCTATCCGCCATCCCACAGGAATACTCCGTCTAGCGAAGGTCCTGTCAGTACTCTATTTCCTGGCCAGTGGGTCTTATCCAACAACAGTAGCCATGACATCAGGGATGTCCCAGCCAATGTTCTCTAACGTGTTGTCCAGAGTGTTATCTGCCCTGCTGAACAACATGCGCAGCTACATCGTTTTCCCTCAGGTGGAGGATTTGCCCACAGAGAAATGTGACTTCTATGCCCTGAGACATATACCCAACATCATTGGTGCCATTGATGGTACACATGTGGCATTTGTCCCCCCTCAGGAATGAACAGGTGGACAGAAACCGATAAAGCTACCATTCTATGAATGTGCAGATGGTATGTTTGGCAGACCAGTACATCTCCCATGTGAATGCTAATTATCCTGGCTCAGTGCATGACGCTTACATTTTGAGGAATAGCAGCATCCTTTATGTGATGGGGCAACTCCTGAGGCACTGTGTGTGGCTAATAGGTGAGCCTAAAGTTCCCACACAGTTTCATTTGCTGTCTGGGTATGGGAGATTCCCTAATGTTTGGAGGATGTCTAACTGTAGTCCCTCGATATTTGCAGGTGACTCTGGTAACCCAACCTGTCATGGCTACTGACCCAGTGAGGAATCCCAGGACAAGGGCAGAAGAGCGCTACAATGAGGCACATGGGCGAACTAGGAGGATAATAGAGCGCACCTTTGGCCTCATGAAGGCCAGATTCCTGTGCCTCCATCTGACAGGTGGCTCCCTATACTACTCACCGAAGAAAGTGTGCCAGATCATCGTAGCCTGCTGTATGTTACATAACCTGGCTTTGCGACGCCAGGTGCCTTTTCTGCAGGAGGATGTGCCTGATGCTGGTCGTGTGGCAGCTGTGGAGTCTGTGGACAGTGAAGAAGAGGAGGAAGAAGAAGAAGATGTAGACAACCGAAACAACATCATCATGCAATACTTTCAGTGAGACACAGGTAAGAGGATGGAACTGCTTCCCACATCTCAGACTATTGTAGGACCTAGCATAAGTCAGCCATTTTCACTCTGTGTATGGACCCTGACCTGTCACTTTGGCTTTCCATTTCACAGATCTGGGTTCCAATTTGTGCCCTCTGCTATGTTTACTCCTGGCCTACAGCTGTGTAACAATGGTATGTGAACAAGTACATTGACATTGCTATTTTTCAGAGATGTTGCAATTACACATTTGTGAAAGCACAGACTGACTCCAGATTGTTTGGTGATTCAAGGGTGTTTATTTCTGTTCTAATAAGTGGAGGTGGGTGTGCAATGGGCTGGGATGATGGTGGAGGAATGTCCATGGCAGAGTCCAATCTCTTGGTATCACAGGTGCATTGTCCAATGGGTCATAGGAAGGGGAGCAATGGCACTCTAAGGTCGACAGGGTGACAAAGTAGGACAGAAGGGTGACACTCAGGAGGGTCTTATTTCCTGGCGGGGATCTTGGCAATGTTCTCTGTCTTGTTCCTGGATCTCAGGGACCATTTGCGGGGTGGTTCTCCGTCTGCAGGGGGTGGGGTGCTGGATGCCTGTTGGTCCTGTGGTGGTGCCTCCTGTCCACTAGCGCCGGCGGAGGTGGAGGGCTGTTCATTGTCCAGGCTAGTGTCAGGGGCCCGTTTGTGTCCCACTGTGTCCCTCATGGTGTTGAAAAGGTCTGCCAGCACCCCTGCAATGGTGACCAGCGTGTTGTTAATGGACTTCAAGTCCTCCCTGATCCCCAGGTAGTGTTCCTCCTGTTGGAGAGTGCCTCGTGGAGAGTGGGTTCCCTGGGCCTGTCCTCCCCCTGTCACACAGCAGTCCTCCCAGCTTCCCTGTTATCCTGTGCCTCTGTCCCCTGAACCATGTGCCCACTGACACCAGGTCCCTGATTTTCTTGGTTTGGTGTTTTTGCCTGGGTTCCCTGTAGTGGTGGACACACTGCTGATTGACGTGTCCTGGGGACAGAGGGATGAGCCCACTGGGTGGGTGCTGTGGTGGTATTTCCTGAGGGGGGAGGGTCTGTGGAGCTGCTGTCATCACTGTGGGCTTCTTCTGTGGGGAGACTGGACATGTCTGGCACCTCCTGTCCGGTGACGCTGGGTATGGGTCCTTTGGGGTGTAAATGCATAGTTTTGGTATCTGTGTGTGCCATCTTGTGCATTGGGTGAGATACCCTCTACTCCTGTGCTTGCCCTTTTGTGATAGTTGGTTTGGGGTCTGTGTGGGTATCTGTACTGGACATGCTTTGGTAACGGTGGTCCATGCATAGTTGTTGCATGCAGGGCCTTGGTATTGAGATGTGTGGATTGTGATAGTGGGACATATGTGAGATGAAGGAGTGATGGGTGTGAGGGTAAGGGTGGGGGTATGTGACAGCATGCAGGAGGGTTGTCCGCGATATGGTAATAAACATATGACTTACCAGAGTCCAGTCCTCCTGCTACTCCTGCAAGGCCCTCAAAATGCATGATCGCCAAGACTTGCTCCACCCATGTTGTTAGTTGTGGGGGAGGAGGAGGGGGTCCACCACCAGTCCTCTGTACGGCAATCTGGTGTCTAGATACCACTGAACGCACCTTCCCCCGTAGGTCTTTCCACCTCTTCCTGAAGTCATCCCGTGTTCTTGGATGCTGTCCCACTGCGTTGACCCTGTCGATGATTCTCCGCCATAGCTCCATCTTCCTAGTAATGGAGGTGTGCTGCACCTGTGATCCAAAAAGCTGTGGCTCTACCTGGATGATTTCCTCCACCATGACCCTGAGCTCCTCCTCTGAAAACCTGGGGTGTCTTTGAGGTGCCATGATGTGGTGTGGGTGATGTGTGAGGTACTGTCTGATGTGATGTGTGGGGGGATGTGTTGGTGTGTGTTGTTTGAGGCACGTGGATGTTGTATGGGTGATGGTGTTGTGTGTCTGTGGATGCTGGGTTTGTGTTTGCTAATCTCTCTCTCTCTCTGCTTCATCCCAAAAATTAGTTGTAAGGGTTTGTGGGTAATTTGGGTGTGTGTTTTATAGTGTTGTGGGTGTGGTGTGTGTATGTGTATCAGGTGTGTGTATTTTGAATTGTCCAATGTAGTTGTGTTTTGTAAATGTGTGTGTATTTTGAGCACAGCGGCGTGTACCGCCAATGGATTAAGCAGTTGAAAGACCGCTGCGTTGATTTGTGGGTCGTGATAGTGTGGGCGTATTCTTGTTGGCGTGATGGTGTAGGTTTTGGTATCGCCACTTTATCACTGACCTTTGGTGTGGCGGCCTTGTGTGGGTGTCTGTATTGTTGCGGATTCCAGGATGTGGGTTGTAATACCTGTAGTGGAATTCAGCCACCGCAACGGTATGTTGGCGGTCTTCACCACGGCGGAAAGAGGGATTTACCGCCAGGGTTGTAATGAGGGCCTATGTCTTGGAATCTTGCAAAAACACTGGATTACTTCAGTACACTTAATAAAGGTAACATCAGATTGGCAATAGCTAGGAACATACTTCAATCATTTTTTAGTTAAAAAAATTCCAACTTAATGACAAAGTCTAATTTGGTGTAACTAATTTCAGAAATAGTGACTTTTTAAAGTCACTATTTTTCCTGTCTGAAGCCTCTGGCAGTCTTTTCACAGTTAATCCCCAGCTGTCACCTGGCAGCCTCCTGCCTCCCTGTAAGCAGGTGTGTGTGACTCCCAGGAAAGGGAACAAAATAGCCATGCATGGGAGAACATATGACCTCCTCCTAAAAGTTTGGCCTAGGATATATGCCCACCTACTGCACAAGCATCAAAGTTACATACCCTGTCACAGGCAAATGTAAGTCTCTCCTATTCCATCCCTTTCCATTGCCCAGGTAGTCAGATGGTCCCAGTCCTAGTGGGAGAAAACCTGTTTTAGAATTGGATTGCAGGGGGAATGCCTCATTTTCCTAGACACTTCTCAGGAGTGTGCCCTGAGCTCTGCCCAGGGGAAGAAAAGTTATGCTGTGTTGGATTTTAGAATAACAGTGTACTGGGTGATTGTTTAAGGTCAACTTCCCAAGGAGTGATGTCAGGGTTTCTTGCATTGTCCCTGGGATCTTTGTCCCTATTGGTCTGGGAGTTACCCCCACCCACAAGCTGGTGCAAGGTATTAGTTTGGCATTCTTTGATACTTATTGGGGTTGTAAGCAGTGTAAATGGGTGTCTCAGGCGCCCCAGACCTTAGAGGCAGTTAGACCCCTGAGCACGGGTTTGGATAGAACAGGGGAAAAGCAAATAGAAGACTGGACCTCTATTAGGGGTTTATTAATATACGCTTTGATAAACGCCAGCTCTTTAATCAAACATAAAACAGAAATTGCGGAATGGATTGGACAAAATAACATTGATTGCCTTTTTATAACAGTAACTTGGCAAAAACAGACTCCAATCCTGATTTCATTGAGGGATTTGGGATATGTATTTCACAGATTAGATAGAACAACTGGTAGAGGAGGAGGATTAGCGGTTATCTGCAGATTAGATTTTACGTGCCAATGGAATGGACCAATGCCCCCCTCTGAGATATGTGAAGCCATGTATTTAAAAATTTATCAAAATATTTTTTTACTCTTTGAAGGACTGTTAGTATATCGACCACCTGGTCCTCTTTTGAATTTTTTACAGCATTGGCCAGGTTTGTTAGAGCCTTTAATTATGTCAACCAAAGCCATTATATTATGGGATTTTAACCTTCACTTCGATGACATTCAAAACTCTCATATTAAATGTGAGAGAACAGGACTGATTGCAGAGGCCCCCTAACTTTTTGCCCCCATTTTCCACTTTTTGCTGGTGTTTTCCTGACTCTGATGGTGCCCTGGGTACTGCTAACCAGTCCCAGGGCTTGTGCTCTGTGTAAAATCAGTATGCAAATTAGACTAATTATAATTGGCTAGGTCAACCTACCTATAAGTCCACAGTATATGGTAGGGCATGTAGGTTTATGGGCCCAAGAATAGGTAGGGCACCCATAGGTGCACTGCTGAGAAGCCCAGTGCTTTTAAATTAAAGTTATATGCAAATTCGACTTTGGAATTCAAAGTAGTTCCAAAGTCTTAAACTACCTTATTTGTACATATAAGTTACCCCTAAGGTGTGCCCTATGTGCCCCTAGGGCTGGGTGCCATGTAACTATAAGCAGGGACCTTATAAAAATCGTTTTATAAGCCCTGGTGAGGAGAAACAGCCAAATTTGTTTTCCCTCATTGTAGTGAATGGCCTCCATAGGCTAGAATGGGGAGACTTTATATTAATTTTAAAAGTCCCTGTAAGTAATAGATACCAAGAGTTTGGTATCAAATGAATTGTTATAATAAATCCCACCACTTCCACTTGTTGGATTTAATATAACTTGTTCAGGTAAAGAGTTTTCAACTTTACCTGAAAAGTTGCCAACTTCAGCCCTGAAGTGTTTTTGCTGCTGTGCTCTGATTGGCCAGCTTCTGGCAGCCTGGCCAGGCTGCCTTGATGAGGTGTGAAGTGGCCTGGCTTCACACAAAGAGATGTGCCTTTGGGAGGAGATGGTGAGGCAGGAAGGGGGAGGGCTGCCAAACTGGTCTTCAAAAGCAGAGAAGGACATTTGGAGCAACCCAGCAACACCCCCACATCCTGCAAACCCAGACAACCCGGTGTCCCCTTGATTAGATTAGGAGAGGGCAGAAGAGGGGTGTGTTTAGGATTTTTAGCCACACCAGTGGGTGGGCTCAGCCAGATGTAACCTCCAAAAATCACTTTCAGCCATGATGGATTTTTGAGGAATGTTGTCCCCTGGGATTGATTTTTGCCACACTTCCCAGGAAGTGGTCATCACAGGGGAAAGGACCCATCACCTGATTGGAGAACCAGGACCCCCCTGTTTTTCACCCAGGAGCAGGGATAAAACTAGCAGACCTGTACCCACCCCTCAGTTCCATACCAGATACCTACCAGGAAGAAGTAGAGAAGGAGAAGGACTGCCCTGCTGGACCCCTGGCCTGCACCTGGAGCCTGCACCCTGAAGGACTGCACCAGCTACACACTTGGGCTTCACCACAAGAAGGACTTTGCCTGGCTTCAACTGGTTCAAGGAGGGACTCCCTGTTTGCTACAGGTGTAAAATTGCAAACCAGAGTCCCCTGAACCAACTCCTGAAGAAACCAACTAGCTGACCACTGTCCAGTGTCCAAAAAGGAGTTTGCGCCAGGTGTATTCTGGGAGTTGTAGTCCACACGCCCAAGGACCATCTCAGAGACTCTGGAACCTTGGGGTGAGCAGTGGACCCCAAAAGAACCTTAAACGAACATCTAAGAGACGATCCAGAAGTTTGGAGAACTTTGGAGAACTTTTGAAAAAAAGCTGCATGAAGGGACTGACCCGCAGCAACAACTCTAGCCGGCTTGCCTCAACCGCGACCCGGCCTGACTTGCAGGTTCGTCCCGGTGAAGAAAATCTCCCAAAAAGAGACTAAGGCCCTGATTACAACATTGGCGGTAAAAGCCGCTTACCGCCGTGCAGAAGACCGCCAACACACCGCCGCGGAATTCCGCCACAGCAATTACGACCCACTACTCGGAATCCGCCAAAATTGAGACACCCACAGAAGTCCGGCACACAAAGGTCAGTGATAAACTGGCAAAAACAAAACCTCCACTGTCACGCCAACAGAAATCCGCCCACTCTATCACGACCCACGAATCCACGCGGCGGTCTTTCAACTGCGGTATTCCATTGGCGGTACACACCGATGCGCTCAAAATACACACACATATACAAAACAATGCCACATTGGACAAATCAAAATACACACACCTGATACACACACACACACCACTCCCACACACCCAATACAATATAAAACACACAACCACATCACCCACAAACCCCTACGACCAAAATACTGAAAGAAGGCCAGAGAGAGACACTACAAACTACTACCAAGCATCCACAGGCACACAATACCATCACCCACATAACTTCCAAGCACTTCACACAACACACCACTAAATATCACCCTACTTATCACAACACACACCACCCCACACATCACCCACACCACCCCATGGCACGGCAAAGACACCCCAGGTTCTCTGAGGAGGAGCTCAGGGTCATGGTGGAGGAAATCATCCGGGTAGAGCCACAGCTATTCGGATCACAGGTGCAGCGCACCTCCATAGCTAGGAAGATGGAGCTATGGCGAAGAATAGTGGACAGGGTCAACACAGTGGGACAGCACCCAAGAAATAGGGATGACATCAGGAAGAGGTGGAATGACCTACGGGGGAAGGTGCGTCCCGTGGTCTCAAGACACCACCTTGCGGTTCAGTGGACTGGCGGCGGACCCCCACCTCCTCCCCCACAACTAACAACATGGGAGGAGCAAGTCTTGGTGATTCGGCATCCTGTGGGCCTCGCAGGAGTAGATGGAGAAATGGACTCTGGTAAGTCAAATCTTAACTATTACATCCCCCACCCTACCTGCATGCTATCACATACCCCCACCCTCGCCCTCACCCCCATCACTCCAACTCCTCACAAATGTCCCAATATCACAAACCACACATCCCAACACCAAGCCCTGCATGCAACACCAAAGCATGGACACCCATCACCAATGCAAGGTCACTGCACATACCCATACACCCGCCTAAACCACCATCACACAAGGTCCCACACAGGAATGCAAGCACTGGGATATACGGTCACCTATCCATTGCACACCATGGCACACACAGATGCAAAAAACATCTTTTAATACCCCTGCAGGACCCCTACCCAACGTCACCGGACAGGAGGGTCCACACATGTCCACATCACCAACAGAAGAGGCCCACAGTGATGACAGCAGCTCTATCCAACTGGATCTAGATGACCAGCCCGGCTCATCTGGGACCTCGGAACAGTTGGTTCCCCACACACTGGCACAGGCCACCACAGAGCTTCCCCCCTCTGGAAACACCAGCACAGCACCCACCCAGCGGGCCCATACCTCTGCCCCAGGACACGTCAATCAGCAGTGTGCCCACCACTACAGGGAACCCAGGCTAACCCACCACCCCAACAACAACACGGACCTGGGGGCAGTGGCAGTGGGCACACGGTCCAGGGGACAGAGGCCCAGGAACACAGGGGAACTGGGAGGACTGCTGTGCGACAGGGGGAGGACAGGCCCAGGGAACCCACTCTCCATGATACCCGCAACAACATCATGGGAGCCTACCATCATTCCCAGGAGACGATGGCAACGGTACTGGCCAAGTTTCAGGAGACCCAGCGGTGCAGGAGGAACAGTATATGGGCTTCAGGGGGGAACTCAGAGCATTAATTACACCCTGGGCACAATCATAGGGGTGCTGAAGGAAGTCCTCAACAACATTAGGGACACTATGGCACAACAAGGGGCCCCTGACACTAGCCTGGACAATGAACTGCCCACCACCTCCCCCGGGTGATAGTGGACAGGAGACACCGCCACAGGACCACCACACCAGCACCCCACCCCCTGCAGAGGGAGAACCACCTCATGAACGGTCCCTGAGATCCAGGACAAAGACAGAGAACGATGCCAAGACCCCCGCAAAGAAATGAGACTGACCTGATTGTCATCCTTTTGTCCCATCTTGTCACCCTGTCCATCCTTAAACTGCCCCAGCTCCACTTCCTATGCCCCTTTGGACAATACACCTGTGAGACTAATAGACTGGACTCTGCCATGGACATTCCTCCACCATCACCCCTCACCATTTTACAACCCCCTCCACTATTTAGCACTTAAATAAACACCCTTAAAGCACACAACAATCTGGAGTCTGTCTGTGATTTCGAATTAGTGTATTAGCAATTACAGTGTCAAAATGCTCTTTCAATTGTAATGTCAACATACCTATGTCACACAGCTCTAGTCCATGAGGAAACAAAGCAGATGTCACACAGTGGGACCCACATCTGTGAAATCGTAAGGGAAAGTGACAACTCAGTGACCACACACTGGGTGAAAACGACAGACAGTAGAGAGTTAGTAGTGTTAAAGTACATGTAATAGGCAGGTTTGTATTCTTACCTGTGTCTCACTGGAAGTATTGGAGGATCACTGAGTTCCTGTTGTCGATGTCCTCTTCTTCTGCTTCCTCGTCTTCACTGTCCACAGGCTCCACAGCTGCCACAACACCTCAATCTGGACCATCCTCCTGCAGAAAAGGCACCTGTCGTCGCAAAGCTAAGTTGTGAAGCATACAGCAGGCCACGATGATCTGGCTCACCTTCTTTGGTGAGTAAAATAGGGATCCACCTGTCATATGGAGGCACCTGAACCTGGCCTTCAGGAGGCCAAAGGTCCGCTCTATAATCCTCCTAGTTTGCCCATGGGCCTCATTGTAGCGTTCCTCTGCCCTTGTCCTGGGATTCCTCACTGGGGTCAGTAGCCATGACAAGTTGGGGTAACCAGAGTCACCTGCAAATATGGAGGGACAACTGTTAGACACACACTAACCTGTAGGGATATCCCCAGACCCAGACAACCATTCCCACTGACTTGCTTCCAGGTGCTCACCTAATAGCCACACACGGTGCCTCTGGAGTTGCCCCATCACATAAGGGATGCTGCTATTCCTCAGGATGTAAGCGTCATGCACTGAGCCAGGGAATTTGGCATTAACATGGGAGATGTACTGGTCGGCCAAACACACCATCTGCACATTCATCGAATGATAACTCTTCCGGTTTCTGTACACCTGTTCACTCCTGCGGGGGGGGGTACCAAAGCCACATGTGTCCCATCAATGGCACCTATGATGTTGGGAAATGTCCCAGGGCATAGAAATCACCTTTCACTGTAGGCAAATCCTCCAGCTGAGGGAAAACGATGTAGCTCTGCATGTGTTTCAGCAGGCAGACAACACTCTGGACAATACGTTGGAAAACATAGGCTGGGACATCCCTGATGCTATGGCCACTGTTGTTTGAAATGACCCACTTGCAAGGAAATGGAGTACTGACAACACCTGCACTAGAGGGGGTATTCCTGTGGTATGGCGGATAGCTGACATCCGGTCTGGCTCCAACTGGGCACACAGTTCCAGGATTGTGGCATGATCAAGCCTGTAGATGATGATCACATGTCTTTCCTCCCTTGTCGACAGGTCCACCAGCGGTCTGTACACCTGAGGATGCCGCCATCTCCTCACATGTCCCAGCGGGCAGTGCCTATGAAGGACAACAGCAAACACAGAGTCAACCAACTCAGTGGTACGTACACACAGCTTACACAGAACACGATTCTTAATCCGAAATTTGCATGTATGAGTGTTGAGGCAAGGCCTAGGTATGTGTGACGCAGTTAAAAATTAAGCCATTTGGGCCCCTGAAATGGCGGCTGCCTGACCTGTAAAGTGGGACAATGGGATGTGAGGTCACTGAGCTGGCGTTGTACACCGTCGCGGTGGGCGGTCGAAGACCGTGGCGCAATTCTGCATTGGTTAACATTGGACCCTATGGGTCCCAGGAGCCAATGACGATGTACGCCGGCGGTGACGGTACGCACCGCCGCGGACGTGACCACCATTTTCTATCTGTTCAATCACTTAATACCTGATCTTCGACAGGAGAGGACCTACACTGCAAGTGCTGCTGTGACCTCAGTCTGGAAGAGACAATGGCTCGTGCGTCTGGGGAAAGGGCCCCTGCCTTCACATCGGAGGAGTTGGAGAAACTCGTGGATGGGGTCCTCCCCCAGTACACGCTACTCTGCAGTCCTCCAGACAAACAGGTTAGTAGACTGGGAGCATGATGTATGGGCTATGCCTGTGTGGAGTGGGGTGGATGAAAGATGGGGTGGGGGGGATTGAGGTGTGCATGAAACAACGGTGAGTGTATGTGCCACATGGCAAGGGTAGGGATGGGGGCCAATGACTGTGATGGTGCAGTTGGTAATAACTTTTCTTTTTCCCCTGTACAATTCCTGTAGGTCAGCGCCCACCAGAAGAAGGATGTTTGGCGTGCCATCGCCAAGGACATCCGGACCCTGGGGGTCTATCACAGATGGAGCACCCACTGCCATAAGAGATGGGAGGACATTCGCCGCTGGAGCAAAAAGACGGCAGAGGCCCAGCTGGGGATGGCCTCCCAACGTGGGAGGTGTGCCCGTCGCACCATGACCCCCCTGATGTTCAGGATCCTGGCAGTGGCGTACCCGGAGTTGGATGGGCGCTTGAGGGCATCACAGCAGCCACAAGGGCGTGAGTGCACTCTCATTCAGCTGATTCAGCGCGCAGTGGAGGTGTCTGGGTGGGGGAGGTGGGCTGGGGGTTTCCCTAGGCCAGGGTGAGTGTGCTAGTTAGGTCCCCTTCTTCTGGCAGACCCTGTGCCACCACACCTGTGTACAGTGCTAACTACACCTAGTCAGGCTCCTGTGACATCCATGTGTGCAGATGTCGGACCTAGCCTTGTAGGCCATGTCCCAGGGATTGAACAGTGGACCCCAAGTGCGCGGCGTAGTGCAGGGGGCTTCTGTGTCTGTTGTGTCCGCCAACAGTAGCGGTAATGCATGCACACAACATGTCTTTCTTCTGTCGTCCCCACCCTTTTTGTGGTCTCCCTGTTCTTGTGTGCATTAGCATCATCAGGCGGAGGAGCAGTGGCACCAGAGCAGGAGGGAGCTGCATCCCACATGGCCCTGGAGGGCGAGACTACAGACTCGGAATTCACCAGTAGGATGGAGGGCGAGGGGAGCTCCACGGCGGGGACCGGAGCTGAGACCAGTGATACGGACTCGTCCTCTGATGGGAGCTCCCTTGTGGTGGTGGCCACATCTGTGCCCCCGCATCTACAGGTACAGCCGCCTGCCCCTCTACCAGCACTGCCCTTCCAGCAGCCCCTCAGTCTTTGCCCCGAGCCCGCACACCCAGGAGAGTGGGCATCACCTTCACCCCAGGCACCTTAGGCCCTGCCCCAGTCACCCCTGCTGCCCTCAGTGAGGAGGCCATTGGCCTCCTCAGGTCCCTCACTGTTGGGCAGTCTACCATTTTGAATGCCATCCAGGGTGTAGAGAGGCAGTTGCAACAAACAAATGCATTCCTGGAGGGCATTCATTCTGGTCAGGCAGCCCTTCAGCGAGCTTTTCAGACTGGCCTCAGCACTGATGGCAGCTATTGTCCCTGTCTCTAGCCTCCCCCCTCCAACTACTTCCACCCAGACCCACACCCCTGTACCTCAGCCTACCCCAAGCACACCATCAGACCAGCATGCACACACGTCAACACACAAGGGAAGCTCTGGCAAACATAAGCACCACACATCCCACAGGCACTCACGCAAGCATCACACACATGCAGACACACCAACATCCACTGCCTCCACTGTGTCCCCATCCTCCTCGTCTCCCTCCCAGTCTCCTCTTCACTCACACCTGCATGCACTACATCTACAGCCACGACTTCCATCACCAGCACACAAACCACCACACTCCGCTCACGTGCAGTCACCACCCCACTACCATTCACATGTCCCCTGTGTCCTCTCCCAGTGTGTCTGTGATGCCCCCTCCCAAGATACACAAACGCAGGCACACACCCACCCAACAGTCATCCACCTCACAACAGCCTCCAGCGCATGCACCTTCACCCAAAGTCACCAAACAAACACCTCCTAGAACAACAACCTCTTCCTCCACTCCCAAACCCCCTCCAGATCCCCGTCCCAGGGTTCCCCAAAAACTTTTCCTGTCCACCCTTGACCTCTTTCCCTCACCTCCCCCAACCCGTCAGTCTCCTAGGGCCCGACTCTCCAGGTCTCAACCTAGCACCTCAGCCACAACATCTCCGGGACCAGTGGTGCCAGTAGTCACCGATTTCTGGAGTGCACCAGGCAGCAGGGCAGCCAGTGTGGCAAGGAGCCACAGCACGGACAGTCCCCCACCTGTCAAGCATCAAAAGTTGGCCAGTGCCCGGCAGGAGAGGGGGAAGACTCCAGCCACCAAAGCCGCTCCCAGGGGTACAGGTAGGAGTGTCCAGTCAGCTGCGACACCTTCCAAGGTGGGGAAGGGGCACAAGAAACTCAGCAAGTCTGGGAAGAGCAGCACAGCGGAGAAGACCGCAACTATCCCCGCTGCCCAGGAGGCCACCGTCATCATCCCCGCTGCCCAGGAGGCCACCGCCATCATCCCCGCTGGGCCAGACAGAACCGCCAGCACCAGCCCCGCAGGGCCAGAAAGGACCGCCAGCACCAGCCCCACAGGGCCAGAAAGGAGCACCAGCCCTGCAGGGCCAGAAAGGACCATCAGCACCAGCCCCGCAGGGCCAGAAAGGACCGCCAGCACCAGCCCTGCAGGGCCAGACAGGACCGCCAGCACCAGCCCCGCAGGGCCAGACAGGACCGCCAACACCAGCCCCGCTGGGCCAGAAAGGACCGCCAGCACCAGCCCCGCAGGGCCAGAAAGGACCGCCAGCACCAGCCCCGCAGGGCCAGAAAGGACCGATAGCAACTGGGCACAAAGCCCCCTCCAGAACCAGTGGAGACTGTTATCCACTTGTGAGACTGTGGCTTTGACCTCCCCAGGATTGAACATTGGGCAAACCACCCACTGTAGAGACTTGAGAGACTGTGGCTTTGAACTGCCCAGGACTGAACAGTGGGCAAACCACCCACTGTAGAGACTTGAGAGTCTGTGGCTTTGCACTCCCCAGGATTGCACAGTGGGCAAACCACCCACCGTAGAGACTTGAGAGACTGTGGCTTTGCACTCCCCAGCATTGAACAGTGGGCAAACCACCCACCGTAGAGACTTGTGAGACTGTGGCTTTGCACTCCCCAGGATTGAAGAGTGGGAAAACCACCCACTGTAGAGACTTGAGAGATTGTGGCTTTGCACTTCCCAGGAAAGAAGAGTGGGCAAACCACCCACTGCAGAAACTTGAGAGACTGTGGCTTTGCACTCCCCAGGTTTGCACAGTGGGCATGGGTCCCCCTTGTGGATTTGGCATTGTGCACTCAACCGGCTGAGGTGCCCCCCTTTCCCTTCCCCCTGAGGTGCCTGTTTTATTGCTATCTGATGCCCCTGCAGTGCTCTTGCCGTCATGTTCGGGTATTGGGTGTGGGCCTCACCCATGCCGTGTGGGCCTAGTGTTCCACGGACTTCAATGGAGCAATACCTGGACTACTATTCTTGGTGTATATATTTATTAATAGTGTATATATATTTTTGCATACTGGATTTTATTATATTACAATGGTTACACTCATTTCCTTTTGTCTTTGCATTCTTCCAGGGGGTTTGGGGGGTGTAACTGTAATGTATCAATATGTATTAGTGTGTGTGTTGTAGTGGGTGAGGGTGGGGGTGGGGGTGTTGCGTGTTTCGTGTGGGTGTCCCTGTTTTTTCCCTCCCCCCTCCCCTGTGTCGTAGGTGCAGTACTCACCGTGGTCTTCGCCGCTGGCGTTCGTGTTCCTGGTAGAGGAGCAAGAAGATAAGGGCAGGGAAAATGTGCAACTTTTCTCGTAGCGTGTGTAGAGGTGAGCGTTTTCCCTTCGAAGTCCTGTTTCCGCCGTGTTTTTGTTCACGGTGAATCCGCCCCGGAAAAGGTGGCGGATTGGTAGGTTGTGATACTGAGGGCAGTACATTGTCCTCTGCCTGTCTATTGGCGGTGACCGCCATGCTGTTTGTTTGTACCGCTGTGGCGGTCGGAGTGTTAAAGTGGCTGTCTTTGTTGGCGGTTTCCACCACGGTCGTAATTCCATTTTATTTCCGCTGGCCTGATGGCGGTCTTACCACCGATTTAACACCGTCCGCCAGGGTTGTAATGACCACCTAAGTCTGCACCTGGAGCCTGCACCCTGAAGGACTGCACCAGCTACACACTTGGGCTTCACCACAAGAAGGACTTTGCCTGGCTTCAACTGGTTCAAGGAGGGACTCCCTGTTTGCTACAGGTGTAAAATTGCAAACCAGAGTCCCCTGAACCAACTCCTGAAGAAACCAACTAGCTGACCACTGTCCAGTGTCCAAAAAGGAGTTTGCGCCAGGTGTATTCTGGGAGTTGTAGTCCACACGCCCAAGGACCATCTCAGAGACTCTGGAACCTTGGGGTGAGCAGTGGACCCCAAAAGAACCTTAAACGAACATCTAAGAGACGATCCAGAAGTTTGGAGAACTTTGGAGAACTTTTGAAAAAAAGCTGCATGAAGGGACTGACCCGCAGCAACAACTCTAGCCGGCTTGCCTCAACCGCGACCCGGCCTGACTTGCAGGTTCGTCCCGGTGAAGAAAATCTCCCAAAAAGAGACTAAGGCCCTGATTACAACATTGGCGGTAAAAGCCGCTTACCGCCGTGCAGAAGACCGCCAACACACCGCCGCGGAATTCCGCCACAGCAATTACGACCCACTACTCGGAATCCGCCAAAATTGAGACACCCACAGAAGTCCGGCACACAAAGGTCAGTGATAAACTGGCAAAAACAAAACCTCCACTGTCACGCCAACAGAAATCCGCCCACTCTATCACGACCCACGAATCCACGCGGCGGTCTTTCAACTGCGGTATTCCATTGGCGGTACACACCGATGCGCTCAAAATACACACACATATACAAAACAATGCCACATTGGACAAATCGAAATACACACACCTGATACACACACACACACCACTCCCACACACCCAATACAATATAAAACACACAACCACATCACCCACAAACCCCTACGACCAAAATACTGAAAGAAGGCCAGAGAGAGACACTACAAACTACTACCAAGCATCCACAGGCACACAATACCATCACCCACATAACTTCCAAGCACTTCACACAACACACCACTAAATATCACCCTACTTATCACAACACACACCACCCCACACATCACCCACACCACCCCATGGCACGGCAAAGACACCCCAGGTTCTCTGAGGAGGAGCTCAGGGTCATGGTGGAGGAAATCATCCGGGTAGAGCCACAGCTATTCGGATCACAGGTGCAGCGCACCTCCATAGCTAGGAAGATGGAGCTATGGCGAAGAATAGTGGACAGGGTCAACACAGTGGGACAGCACCCAAGAAATAGGGATGACATCAGGAAGAGGTGGAATGACCTACGGGGGAAGGTGCGTCCCGTGGTCTCAAGACACCACCTTGCGGTTCAGCGGACTGGCGGCGGACCCCCACCTCCTCCCCCACAACTAACAACATGGGAGGAGCAAGTCTTGGTGATTCGGCATCCTGTGGGCCTCGCAGGAGTAGATGGAGAAATGGACTCTGGTAAGTCAAATCTTAACTATTACATCCCCCACCCTACCTGCATGCTATCACATACCCCCACCCTCGCCCTCACCCCCATCACTCCAACTCCTCACAAATGTCCCAATATCACAAACCACACATCCCAACACCAAGCCCTGCATGCAACACCAAAGCATGGACACCCATCACCAATGCAAGGTCACTGCACATACCCATACACCCGCCTAAACCACCATCACACAAGGTCCCACACAGGAATGCAAGCACTGGGATATACGGTCACCTATCCATTGCACACCATGGCACACACAGATGCAAAAAACATCTTTTAATACCCCTGCAGGACCCCTACCCAACGTCACCGGACAGGAGGGTCCACACATGTCCACATCACCAACAGAAGAGGCCCACAGTGATGACAGCAGCTCTATCCAACTGGATCTAGATGACCAGCCCGGCTCATCTGGGACCTCGGAACAGTTGGTTCCCCACACACTGGCACAGGCCACCACAGAGCTTCCCCCCTCTGGAAACACCAGCACAGCACCCACCCAGCGGGCCCATACCTCTGCCCCAGGACACGTCAATCAGCAGTGTGCCCACCACTACAGGGAACCCAGGCTAACCCACCACCCCAACAACAACACGGACCTGGGGGCAGTGGCAGTGGGCACACGGTCCAGGGGACAGAGGCCCAGGAACACAGGGGAACTGGGAGGACTGCTGTGCGACAGGGGGAGGACAGGCCCAGGGAACCCACTCTCCATGATACCCGCAACAACATCATGGGAGCCTACCATCATTCCCAGGAGACGATGGCAACGGTACTGGCCAAGTTTCAGGAGACCCAGCGGTGCAGGAGGAACAGTATTTGGGCTTCAGGGGGGAACTCAGAGCATTAATTACACCCTGGGCACAATCATAGGGGTGCTGAAGGAAGTCCTCAACAACATTAGGGACACTATGGCACAACAAGGGGCCCCTGACACTAGCCTGGACAATGAACTGCCCACCACCTCCCCCGGGTGATAGTGGACAGGAGACACCGCCACAGGACCACCACACCAGCACCCCACCCCCTGCAGAGGGAGAACCACCTCATGAACGGTCCCTGAGATCCAGGACAAAGACAGAGAACGATGCCAAGACCCCCGCAAAGAAATGAGACTGACCTGATTGTCATCCTTTTGTCCCATCTTGTCACCCTGTCCATCCTTAAACTGCCCCAGCTCCACTTCCTATGCCCCTTTGGACAATACACCTGTGAGACTAATAGACTGGACTCTGCCATGGACATTCCTCCACCATCACCCCTCACCATTTTACAACCCCCTCCACTATTTAGCACTTAAATAAACACCCTTAAAGCACACAACAATCTGGAGTCTGTCTGTGATTTCGAATTAGTGTATTAGCAATTACAGTGTCAAAATGCTCTTTCAATTGTAATGTCAACATACCTATGTCACACAGCTCTAGTCCATGAGGAAACAAAGCAGATGTCACACAGTGGGACCCACATCTGTGAAATCGTAAGGGAAAGTGACAACTCAGTGACCACACACTGGGTGAAAACGACAGACAGTAGAGAGTTAGTAGTGTTAAAGTACATGTAATAGGCAGGTTTGTATTCTTACCTGTGTCTCACTGGAAGTATTGGAGGATCACTGAGTTCCTGTTGTCGATGTCCTCTTCTTCTGCTTCCTCGTCTTCACTGTCCACAGGCTCCACAGCTGCCACAACACCTCAATCTGGACCATCCTCCTGCAGAAAAGGCACCTGTCGTCGCAAAGCTAAGTTGTGAAGCATACAGCAGGCCACGATGATCTGGCTCACCTTCTTTGGTGAGTAAAATAGGGATCCACCTGTCATATGGAGGCACCTGAACCTGGCCTTCAGGAGGCCAAAGGTCCGCTCTATAATCCTCCTAGTTTGCCCATGGGCCTCATTGTAGCGTTCCTCTGCCCTTGTCCTGGGATTCCTCACTGGGGTCAGTAGCCATGACAAGTTGGGGTAACCAGAGTCACCTGCAAATATGGAGGGACAACTGTTAGACACACACTAACCTGTAGGGATATCCCCAGACCCAGACAACCATTCCCACTGACTTGCTTCCAGGTGCTCACCTAATAGCCACACACGGTGCCTCTGGAGTTGCCCCATCACATAAGGGATGCTGCTATTCCTCAGGATGTAAGCGTCATGCACTGAGCCAGGGAATTTGGCATTAACATGGGAGATGTACTGGTCGGCCAAACACACCATCTGCACATTCATCGAATGATAACTCTTCCGGTTTCTGTACACCTGTTCACTCCTGCGGGGGGGGTACCAAAGCCACATGTGTCCCATCAATGGCACCTATGATGTTGGGAAATGTCCCAGGGCATAGAAATCACCTTTCACTGTAGGCAAATCCTCCAGCTGAGGGAAAACGATGTAGCTCTGCATGTGTTTCAGCAGGCAGACAACACTCTGGACAATACGTTGGAAAACATAGGCTGGGACATCCCTGATGCTATGGCCACTGTTGTTTGAAATGACCCACTTGCAAGGAAATGGAGTACTGACAACACCTGCACTAGAGGGGGTATTCCTGTGGGATGGCGGATAGCTGACATCCGGTCTGGCTCCAACTGGGCACACAGTTCCAGGATTGTGGCATGATCAAGCCTGTAGATGATGATCACATGTCTTTCCTCCCTTGTCGACAGGTCCACCAGCGGTCTGTACACCTGAGGATGCCGCCATCTCCTCACATGTCCCAGCGGACAGTGCCTATGAAGGACAACAGCAAACACAGAGTCAACCAACTCAGTGGTACGTACACACAGCTTACACAGAACACGATTCTTAATCCGAAATTTGCATGTATGAGTGTTGAGGCAAGGCCTAGGTATGTGTGACGCAGTTAAAAATTAAGCCATTTGGGCCCCTGAAATGGCGGCTGCCTGACCTGTAAAGTGGGACAATGGGATGTGAGGTCACTGAGCTGGCGTTGTACACCGTCGCGGTGGGCGGTCGAAGACCGTGGCGCAATTCTGCATTGGTTAACATTGGACCCTATGGGTCCCAGGAGCCAATGACGATGTACGCCGGCGGTGACGGTACGCACCGCCGCGGACGTGACCACCATTTTCTATCTGTTCAATCACTTAATACCTGATCTTCGACAGGAGAGGACCTACACTGCAAGTGCTGCTGTGACCTCAGTCTGGAAGAGACAATGGCTCGTGCGTCTGGGGAAAGGGCCCCTGCCTTCACATCGGAGGAGTTGGAGAAACTCGTGGATGGGGTCCTCCCCCAGTACACGCTACTCTGCAGTCCTCCAGACAAACAGGTTAGTAGACTGGGAGCATGATGTATGGGCTATGCCTGTGTGGAGTGGGGTGGATGAAAGATGGGGTCGGGGGGATTGAGGTGTGCATGAAACAACGGTGAGTGTATGTGCCACATGGCAAGGGTAGGGATGGGGGCCAATGACTGTGATGGTGCAGTTGGTAATAACTTTTCTTTTTCCCCTGTACAATTCCTGTAGGTCAGCGCCCACCAGAAGAAGGATGTTTGGCGTGCCATCGCCAAGGACATCCGGACCCTGGGGGTCTATCACAGATGGAGCACCCACTGCCATAAGAGATGGGAGGACATTCGCCGCTGGAGCAAAAAGACGGCAGAGGCCCAGCTGGGGATGGCCTCCCAACGTGGGAGGGGTGCCCGTCGCACCATGACCCCCCTGATGTTCAGGATCCTGGCAGTGGCGTACCCGGAGTTGGATGGGCGCTTGAGGGCATCACAGCAGACACAAGGGCGTGAGTGCACTCTCATTCAGCTGATTCAGCGCGCAGTGGAGGTGTCTGGGTGGGGGAGGTGGGCTGGAGGTTTCCCTAGGCCAGGGTGAGTGTGCTAGTTAGGTCCCCTTCTTCTGGCAGACCCTGTGCCACCACACCTGTGTACAGTGCTAACTACACCTAGTCAGGCTCCTGTGACATCCATGTGTGCAGATGTCGGACCTAGCCTTGTAGGCCATGTCCCAGGGATTGAACAGTGGACCCCAAGTGCGTGGCGTAGTGCAGGGGGCTTCTGTGTCTGTTGTGTCCGCCAACAGTAGCGGTAATGCATGCACACAACATGTCTTTCTTCTGTTGTCCCCACCCTTTTTGTGGTCTCCCTGTTCTTGTGTGCATTAGCATCATCAGGCGGAGGAGCAGTGGCACCAGAGCAGGAGGGAGCTGCATCCCACATGGCCCTGGAGGGCGAGACTACAGACTCGGAATTCACCAGTAGGATGGAGGGCGAGGGGAGCTCCACGGCGGGGACCGGAGCTGAGACCAGTGATACGGACTCGTCCTCTGATGGGAGCTCCCTTGTGGTGGTGGCCACATCTGTGCCCCCGCATCTACAGGTACAGCCGCCTGCCCCTCTACCAGCACTGCCCTTCCAGCAGCCCCTCAGTCTTTGCCCCGAGCCCGCACACCCAGGAGAGTGGGCATCACCTTCACCCCAGGCACCTTAGGCCCTGCCCCAGTCACCCCTGCTGCCCTCAGTGAGGAGGCCATTGGCCTCCTCAGGTCCCTCACTGTTGGGCAGTCTACCATTTTGAATGCCATCCAGGGTGTAGAGAGGCAGTTGCAACAAACAAATGCATTCCTGGAGGGCATTCATTCTGGTCAGGCAGCCCTTCAGCGAGCTTTTCAGACTGGCCTCAGCACTGATGGCAGCTATTGTCCCTGTCTCTAGCCTCCCCCCTCCAACTACTTCCACCCAGACCCACACCCCTGTACCTCAGCCTACCCCAAGCACACCATCAGACCAGCATGCACACACGTCAACACACAAGGGAAGCTCTGGCAAACATAAGCACCACACATCCCACAGGCACTCACGCAAGCATCACACACATGCAGACACACCAACATCCACTGCCTCCACTGTGTCCCCATCCTCCTCGTCTCCCTCCCAGTCTCCTCTTCACTCACACCTGCATGCACTACATCTACAGCCACGACTTCCATCACCAGCACACAAACCACCACACTCCGCTCACGTGCAGTCACCACCCCACTACCATTCACATGTCCCCTGTGTCCTCTCCCAGTGTGTCTGTGATGCCCCCTCCCAAGATACACAAACGCAGGCACACACCCACCCAACAGTCATCCACCTCACAACAGCCTCCAGCGCATGCACCTTCACCCAAAGTCACCAAACAAACACCTCCTAGAACAACAACCTCTTCCTCCACTCCCAAACCCCCTCCAGATCCCCGTCCCAGGGTTCCCCAAAAACTTTTCCTGTCCACCCTTGACCTCTTTCCCTCACCTCCCCCAACCCGTCAGTCTCCTAGGGCCCGACTCTCCAGGTCACAACCTAGCACCTCAGCCACAACATCTCCGGGACCAGTGGTGCCAGTAGTCAACGATTTCTGGAGTGCACCAGGCAGCAGGGCAGCCAGTGTGGCAAGGAGCCACAGCACGGACAGTCCCCCACCTGTCAAGCATCAAAAGTTGGCCAGTGCCCGGCAGGAGAGGGGGAAGACTCCAGCCACCAAAGCCGCTCCCAGGGGTACAGGTAGGAGTGTCCAGTCAGCTGCGACACCTTCCAAGGTGGGGAAGGGGCACAAGAAACTCAGCAAGTCTGGGAAGAGCAGCACAGCGGAGAAGACCGCAACTATCCCCGCTGCCCAGGAGGCCACCGTCATCATCCCCGCTGCCCAGGAGGCCACCGCCATCATCCCCGCTGGGCCAGACAGAACCGCCAGCACCAGCCCCGCAGGGCCAGAAAGGACCGCCAGCACCAGCCCCACAGGGCCAGAAAGGAGCACCAGCCCTGCAGGGCCAGAAAGGACCACCAGCACCAGCCCCGCAGGGCCAGAAAGGACCGCCAGCACCAGCCCTGCAGGGCCAGACAGGACCGCCAGCACCAGCCCCGCAGGGCCAGACAGGACCGCCAACACCAGCCCCGCTGGGCCAGAAAGGACCGCCAGCACCAGCCCCGCAGGGCCAGAAAGGACCGCCAGCACCAGCCCCGCAGGGCCAGAAAGGACCGATAGCAACTGGGCACAAAGCCCCCTCCAGAACCAGTGGAGACTGTTATCCACTTGTGAGACTGTGGCTTTGACCTCCCCAGGATTGAACATTGGGCAAACCACCCACTGTAGAGACTTGAGAGACTGTGGCTTTGAACTGCCCAGGACTGAACAGTGGGCAAACCACCCACTGTAGAGACTTGAGAGTCTGTGGCTTTGCACTCCCCAGGATTGCACAGTGGGCAAACCACCCACCGTAGAGACTTGAGAGACTGTGGCTTTGCACTCCCCAGCATTGAACAGTGGGCAAACCACCCACCGTAGAGACTTGTGAGACTGTGGCTTTGCACTCCCCAGGATTGAAGAGTGGGAAAACCACCCACTGTATAGACTTGAGAGATTGTGGCTTTGCACTTCCCAGGAAAGAAGAGTGGGCAAACCACCCACTGCAGAAACTTGAGAGACTGTGGCTTTGCACTCCCCAGGTTTGCACAGTGGGCATGGGTCCCCCTTGTGGATTTGGCATTGTGCACTCAACCGGCTGAGGTGCCCCCCTTTCCCTTCCCCCTGAGGTGCCTGTTTTATTGCTATCTGATGCCCCTGCAGTGCTCTTGCCGTCATGTTCGGGTATTGGGTGTGGGCCTCACCCATGCCGTGTGGGCCTAGTGTTCCACGGACTTCAATGGAGCAATACCTGGACTACTATTCTTGGTGTATATATTTATTAATAGTGTATATATATTTTTGCATACTGGATTTTATTATATTACAATGGTTACACTCATTTCCTTTTGTCTTTGCATTCTTCCAGGGGGTTTGGGGGGTGTAACTGTAATGTATCAATATGTATTAGTGTGTGTGTTGTAGTGGGTGAGGGTGGGGGTGGGGGTGTTGCGTGTTTCGTGTGGGTGTCCCTGTTTTTTCCCTCCCCCCTCCCCTGTGTCGTAGGTGCAGTACTCACCGTGGTCTTCGCCGCTGGCGTTCGTGTTCCTGGTAGAGGAGCAAGAAGATAAGGGCAGGGAAAATGTGCAACTTTTCTCGTAGCGTGTGTAGAGGTGAGCGTTTTCCCTTCGAAGTCCTGTTTCCGCCGTGTTTTTGTTCACGGTGAATCCGCCCCGGAAAAGGTGGCGGATTGGTTGGTTGTGATACTGTGGGCAGTACATTGTCCTCTGCCTGTCTATTGGCGGTGACCGCCATGCTGTTTGTTTGTACCGCTGTGGCGGTCGGAGTGTTAAAGTGGCTGTCTTTGTTGGCGGTTTCCACCACGGTCGTAATTCCATTTTATTTCCGCTGGCCTGATGGCGGTCTTACCACCGCTTTAACACCGTCCGCCAGGGTTGTAATGACCACCTAAGTCCGAACTTAGGAAGTTGACTGGGACCTCCCAGCCAGAGTATCCGAGGAGGGCTCGAAGGATGTCCGATCAAGATCCAGGTTTGCCCCGGTCGAAGGATTTTCACCTCAAAACAACGACTAAGTCCGAAGTTAAAAATCTCCACTGAGAGCTCCCACAACGCGTATCTGAGGAAGAGTTTCAGGAGGTCGGATTGGACTGCCAGGTTCGTCCCGCTGAAGAAAATCTATAGAAAAACGACTAAGTCCTAAAGTAAACTTTTGACCGAGGTCTCAAGCAGTCTGTAGCCGAGCCAGGCTCCATCGCGATCAGCCTTAAACTTTGACTTTGCACCGGTCGAGGTACGACCAGATGACTAGATTGGCGCTTTTTGTTTCTCTGCGCTAGAAAGCAATAATTCTTTAAAAATTCATATCTCCGGTTCCCCTTATCTGATTTTATTCGTTTTAGTGTAATTTCAAAGCTAAAATTACTTCCTATTTTTATAAATTGATTTTGGATTTTTAAACTGTTTCCTGTGTTTTATTTAATTACTGTTTTGTGATATTTGAATGCTTTACACTCTGTCTCCTAAGTTAAGCCTTGTCACTCGTTGCCAAGCTACCAAGGGTTGAGCTGGGTTTAATTTACTGAGACCTAACTGGACCTAAATGGAGGTTAGTGGCCAATTGCTAAGTGTAGGTACTTACCTGCCCTTACCAATAACCCATTTTCCAACATTAAAGAGTTCATAAATCTTATGGCAGCTTTACATTGGGAGCTGAAAGTCCTGTCATCTACACACATAGCTGGATATTTGTTAAACAGGATTTTTGCCCGTTCTGAGGATCGGGTGGTACCGACTAATGCTCCACTTAGCTGGACAGATCATTGTCTCCTAAGTTTCTGTTTTACACAGGTTCACTCACCCCAGCCACCCAGTTGTAAAGGAAAATTGATTAGACACTGGAATCGTATCAAGAAGGAACAGTTAGTACCTGCATTGGAGGCAGGCTGGGAAATGGCTAAAAATGTGTCCCTGTCTACGGTAGATAGTTTTAATCAGGGAATCTCCATTGCCATCAATCAATTGGCCCCTCTTACGACCTTTGATTCACGGAAAACGAAAAAACCTAGTCATCCCTGGTTCACAAGGGATCTTAAAATGCTCCAAAGAAAGTATTGTCAACAAGAGCGGCGATGAAAACTGAATTCTAATCCTATTGAAAAAGAGAAATTAAGAACTGCCCTTGAAAGCTACAAAGAGGCAAGCACTAAAGCTAAATCTTAGCATTATATCCAAAAAATTAAAGAGGCCTCCAATGCCACCCAGAGAACTTTTTAAGGTTGTTAGTTTATTGACTTCCCTCCGCCTCTCCTAGAGTTGGAGAACTCACAGGAATTAGCAATAAGGTGGCCACCCACTTTGACAATAAACTTATACAAATCAATGCTAGCTTTAATCATTCTGATGAGAGGGATGGTTTCTCTGATGTAGTAAATACTGATACAAATATCATCCACCCTCTACTAACTCATATTCAATCCCTACCTCCTGAAAGAATACAAAAGCTAATGCTAGAAATCAAATCAGGCTCTCCCTCTGATCCTTGACCCCCTTTTATATTACAATTAGCCCGGATCCTGTTTCAACAGCCTTAGCTCCAATTTTTTGTGAGGTCTTACCTCTGGAGTCTATCCTCCATCTTGGAAGGATGCTACAGTAATTCCCCTGAAAAAGAAACCAGATGGAATTAGACAAGACCTGAATAATTTATGACCCATTTCCTTACTTCTTTCCAGGCCAAGAATTTTGAGAAACATATTAATGAGGAATTAGCCAACTTTTTAATTGTCTCAGGAGGAATAGATGCCTCTCAACATGGCTTTAGGAAGGCTAACACTACGGAATCAGCCCTCATGACCACATCTTATTTGATTCAAAGAATGGTGGATGAAGGACAAGGGGCAATATTATTCCTATTGGACCTATCTGCGGCATTTGACGCTATTTCTCCTCAGATTATGATATCCGGCATATATCAACTAGGGATTAGAGATGTGACCCTGAAGATGTTGGAATCGTTCTTGAAAGATAGACTGACCACGGTGAGCTGTGGTGACTATAAGTCCCCTGCCTACAATTTACCTTGTGGTGTCCCCCATGATCATCACTTAGTCCAAACTTATTTAATTTGTATGTTGCTCCATTAGCCAGACTGATTCGTGCCTTTGGCTTTAGGTTGACTTCCTATGCTGATGATACCCAATTGATCATCCCAGTCTATAAGAACTAGGAGGAAGTGGCAGATCGCTTTCACAAATGTATGTGAGAAGTCAGAAGATGGATGAACTTAAATTGGCTTAAATTAAATGGTGGCAAAAATGAAATACTATGCTTTGGATCTGGAAAGGAACCATGGAACTCTTGTTGGTGGCCGATAGACTGTGGAACTCCTCCGGCTCCTATTACTGCCACAAAAATTGTACGTTTGACAACTGTCTCTCCTTTAAATTGCATGTCAATTATATCATTAAAACTAGTTTCTGGACATTGAAAATGTTGAAAAAGATTTTCCTCTTCTTCATAGGGAATGAAGAGTTACAGTGACTTTAGCATTGGTAATATCTAAATTAGACTATTGCAATGCTTTGATGCTCAACTTGGATAAGACATCTCTGAAAAAACTTCAGCTGATTCAGAATACTGCTGCTCGGGCTATCTTGAATCTTCCCCATTCAGCCTCGGCCAGTAGCAGTTTAAAACAACTGCGTTTGCCCTCGTGGCTAAACGTATTACCGTCAAGACCTTATGCTTGTCCTACAAAGCAGTACATGGAAATGGTTCTAAATATTTGGCTTCCCGGTTATGCTGGTACAAACCCAATTGGCAACTCTGCTCAATAGGAGCATTCAGTATTCAGGTCCCCCGCACCTATAAAGCAAAATGGGGTGATAAAGCATTTACAGTGGCTGCGGCCAAATGCTGATTTTCTTCCTCTGTTTATCAGGAAGGAACAACATTTCTTGGCCTTTAGGAGGCTATTCAAAACTTGGCTTTTCCTGTGCTAATTTTCCTTTGAATCTTCCTTTATTCTGTTGTTACCTCACTATACCTTCTGAGCGCTTCAATGCCTCGGCCGGAATGTGCTTTATAAATACAAATACAATTACAAATTATTCAGAATACCTCTTTACCTATGAAAGCCTTTGTCTGCTAAGAGCTTTCACATCTACAAGCACAATCATGCTGAGTTTCCTACCGGCGACAAGGCACCACAGAGAACCTGTGCTTCACCAGGCTGAAAAAGAAGCCTATCCCTCCCTGAGTTGGGGACCAACTCCCACAAAAGGGAACCCCAGTATTGAGGCCTAACCCTTCTCATTTGGAGTGCCCTCTCAAAGGCCCCCAGCCACTTATCTATGTCATCCCCCTCTACAGAAGCAGGAACCACCCCCTTGGGTAATCTGGGGCAAACTTCCCCACCCATGGACACCTCAGCTTCTTTATCGCTGCTTCCATCTCTTTTCTCTTTGTATGCCCACTTTTTCTTTTCTAGGGCCAGCTTCTCTGCTTCCAAAGCTATGTATGCTAGCTGGGCCTCCAGCTCTCTTTCTCTGATGGATGGGTTCTCTCCTCCTGAAGGGACCCCCTTCCTACCACTAGCTTTGGGTCTGCCCCTAGTGACTGTGTCTACTGAGGACCGTTCTTCCTCTTCCTCACTTAGGCTCAGATGCCTTCCCTCCCCTGAGTGGTTAGAGTTAGCATCTTCCCCTTTTTCTTCCTCCTCTGGAGCTTCCTCTGTGCCTAGCCCTTGGGCCTCAGCCCATGCTGTCAGGGATTTAATCAGGATTTGCTTCCTGAGATCAGTGGTTGCAGGCAACCCTCTCTCAATACACAACCCCCTAAGCTGGACTACTGTCAGTGTGGGTAGGCTAGCCAGATCAAGCTCCATGGTTCCCTAGTTTTGTGTCAACAAAAACTTTTTGCAAAAATTGGAAACAAGAATTTAGAAAAATTACAAAAATTCAATAATTGAAATTAATCCAAATTAAAAATTAAAAACAATTTTTGCACTAGGACAATTTAAAGGATTTTTAATTTGTTTTACCTAAAACTGTAACGTGATATTGAACACAAGTACAGGATCCCGTCGCTGCTTCCAATTAAGTTGGAAAATGGGTTAGGGCAGGTAGGTACCTACACCTAGCAACAAGCCGCAAACCTCCGCATAAGTACAGTTAGGTCTCAGAAATTTAATCCCAGCTCTACCCTTGGTAGCTTGGCATCGAGCGTCAAGGCTTAACTTAGGAGACAAAGTGTAAAGCATTCAAATTTCACAAAACAGTAATTAAATAAAACACAGGAAACAGTTTAAAAATCCAAAACCAATTTATAAAAATAGATTATATTTTTATCTTTAAAATGACACAAAAACGATTAAAATCGGTTCAGGGGAACCGAAGATATGAATTTTTAAAGTATTATTATTTTCTAGCGCTTAGAAACAAAAAGCGCCAATCGGGTCATCTGGTTGCACCAGGACCGGGGCAAAGTCAAACTTTCAGGCCGACCGCGATGGAGCCCTGCTCGGCTACAAGTCGCGGGAGGCCTCGGTTAAAAAGTTACCTTCTGACTTAGTCTTTATTTTGAAGTTTTTCTTCACCGGGACGAACCTGCCAGTTGAATCCGACCTCCTGGAGCCCTTGTCCGGATACGTGAAGTCGGTTTCCTCGGTGGTGATTTTTACCTTCGGACTTAGTAGTTTTTTCGAGATGAAAATCCTTCGACCGGGGTAAACCTGGATCTTGATCCGACGTCCATGGAGCCCTTCTCGGATACGATGGCTGGGAGGTCCCGGTCAACTTTTTACGTTCGGACTTAGTCTCTTTTTTGGATGTTTTTCTTTACCGGGACGAACCACGAAGTCAGGCCGGGTCGCGGTTGAGGCAAGCCGGCTAGAATTTCCGCGTCGGGTCGGTCACTTTATGGAGCTTTTTTTCAAAAATTCTCCAATCTTTTCCAAACTTCTGGGGCTTCACCCAGATGTTCTTTTAAGGTTCTTTTGGGGTCCACAGCTCACCCCAAGGGTCCAGAAGTTCTGTGATGGTCCTTGGGGGTGCGGACTTCAACTCCCAGAATGCACCTGGCGCAAACTCCTTTTTGGCCACTGGGCAGTGGTCAGCTGGTCGCTTCTTTCAGGAGTTGGTGCAGGGGACTCTGGTTAGCAATTTTTCACCTGTAGCAAACAGGGAGTCCCTCCTTGAACCAGTTGAAGCCAGGCAAAGTCCTTCTTGTGGTGAAGCCCAAGTGTGCAGCTGGTGCAGTCCTTCTGAGTGCAGGGTCCAGGTGCAGGCCAGGGGTCCAGCAGGGCAGTCCTTCTTCTTCCTTAGTTCCTTTCTTGTTGAATTCTGGAGGGGATCTGAGGCGTGGGTGCAGGTCTGCCAGTTTTATCCTTGCTCCTCGGTGAAAAGCAGGGGGGCCCTGGTTCTCCAATCAGGGACAGGGTCGTCCCCCTGTGATGACCACTTCCTGGGAAGTGTGGCAAAAATCCACCCCAGAAGGCAACAGTCTCTAAAAATCCAAAATGGATGAATCTGATTTTTGGAGGAGAGATCTGACTGAGCCCACCCACTGGTGTGGCTAAAAATCATAAACACACCCCTCTCCTGCCCTCTCCTAATCTAATCAAGGGGGCACCAAGCTGTCTGGGGTTGCAGGATGTGGGGGTGTTGCTGGGTGCTCCAGATGTCCTTCTCTGCCTTTGAAGACCAGTTTGGCAGCCCTCCCCCTCCCTGCCTCACCATCTGCTGAGGGGAGATTCTCTCCCCCAAGCACATTCCTTTGTGTGAAGCCAGGCCACTTCACACCTCATTAAAGTAGCCTGGCAGAAGCTGCTGCAGGCTGACCAATCAGAGCACAGCAGCAAAAACAATGCAGAGCTGAAATTGGCAACTTTTTAGGTAAATTCTAAACTTTTTACCTGTACTAGTTATATTAAATCCAACAACTGGAAGTTGTGGGATTTATTACAACAATCAATTTGATACCAAATTCTTGGTATGTAACATTTAAGGAGACTTTAAAATGTAAAATAAAGTCTGCCCATTCTAGCCTATGAAGGCCATTTACTTCAATGAGGGAAAAACGAATTTGGCTGTTTTTACCTCACCAGGGCTTATAAATCTATTTTTATAAAATCCCTGCTTATAGTTACATGGCACCCAGCCCTAGGGGCACATAGGGCACACCTTAGGGGTGACTTATATGTAAAAATAAGGTAGTTTAAGACTTTGGAAGTACCTTTAATTCCAAAGTCGAATTTGCATATAACTTTAATTTAAAAGCAGCCAGCAAGGCAGGCTTGCTTTTCAAATGACACTGGGCACCTCAGCAATGCACCTAGGTGTGCACCACCTATGCTGTGGTCCCTAAACCTACATGCCCTACCATATACTAGGGACTTATAGGTAGGTTAACTTAGCCAATTATAATTAGCCTAATTTGCATATCCATTTTACACAGAGCACAGGCCCTGGGACTGGTTAGCAGTACCCAGGGCACCATCAGAGTCAGGAAAACACCAGCATAAAGTGGAAAATGGGGGCAAAAAGTTATGGGGCCTCTGCAATCAGCCCTAGTTTCTCACACCCTCCCTTGGATTCAGCCTGACAGAAGGTAAACTTTCAACCAGGACAAAACTATTCCTGTACTGTTCCTGTGCCTAATCAACAGTGGCTTGCAGTTGGCCTGAATTTTTTACTTAGGTACAATCAGATAACCACAATTGACACCTTCTGACGCTTTCTGAAAATCACATCTCCTGTTCAATAGATCTTATTTTATTGTTTTGATCTCGATTTGTTCATTGCATTTTATTCTACTCAAATTGAAGTTGGATTTTCTATTGTGTTATGTTTTCCACGTTTTAACAAGAGCAGCTCCACCGTGAGAGCGGAAGAGCATTTCCCCGTGTCTTATCCAGGTGACTGATTGACAACTGATCTTTTCGATATAAGTCACACAATTTAGCTTTACTAGAATTTCAGGGAAATGTATGCATTTGGCACATCAACGAAGTAGAATGAAAACCAGCAATAAAGAGCATCTATTTATATATGATGAAATACAAAACGCATATTTCGATTACTGCAGCATGCTCACATTAAGATGTTCAGGAAGCAAAATATAAATGAGCTGAATACTTCAGATTATAAACATAGTGCAAGCATAATAATCAATCATAATAGAGCAGAGAAACAAAGGCCTTTTATCTCTGGGTGGAACTTAATCCACAAACGCTGGGAAGCCCTCTACCGCCCGCTTGGACCTCTCTCCCCCTCGAGCATCATGGTCTCTGAACAGCAAAACCAGGGAGGCAGCGCTGTGTGCTTGGCAATGGCAGCTTTTACAACCCCATCTGCGAGCTTCAATCCCCTCACCCGCGCTTCAGTGCTTAAATAACCTGAAGCTTGGATTCTATCCCTTTCTCGTATCTTCTAGCTATGTTATCAGCACATGTCCCTTGGCTGCTCTGCCGTTCCCTAGCAATTGTTTATTTTCTGTCTTTTTCCTGTACTCCCTTTCCCAGGGTTAAGACGACCTTCGTGTCTCTCTCCTACACATCCTGCTTCTTACACATGCAGCTGCGAATAATTTTATCTATGGAATGTTGGAAAACAAACTTGAAAACAACATTGTGGACTTTTCCACATTGTTTCAGGTTTGAGCAGGCATCACGCTCATCTACACTGTTCAAGATAATTAACCCTTCACGTCACAATGTGTTCCACATCTTTCCCTATACTGATTACTCCACCCCTTAGATAAGCACGATGCATGCAAAACAAAATCATTTATTTTGACGTTTTGCTAGCAAGGTTGCTACGAATACTTGTCAGCATTATTCTAAGCGCTTGCATTTTAGTATAAAGCTGTTTTGTGCTTACACATAGTCTACATAGTATAGTCATCAATGTAACACAAGAAATCAATAACCAAATTGAAGGATGTAACATTATATTTAGCGTCTTTGTAGCTCCTGGTGCCTAGCCCAAGAAAATATCATACCAGTGGTGCTCAGTTACTTGCTGGATGGGTGAAGCAGTGTGCATAAGCTATTTGGCGTTTATGGTCATCTGTATGGCGGTATCTTTGTTGTATTTAGCTCCCATATCAAATTTAGCAAATGTGGCTTGTGCGTAGTGCCTGATTGCCTCTAGTCTGGGTAGCTTAACAATAAGCCGGATGTTCCATTCTAACTGTGCTCGCATTTGCGTCTGTAATGTGGTTGTGGTGAACTTAGTCGGTCGGTATAGGATGTGAGTGCTTATGTCAATAATGCTGGTAATATTGCACATACACATTACTTGTTCTCCAGTGGTTTGTACAAATCCGTTAATGAGTAAGGGATGATTAGTAACATAACATATACTCTCTGTCCCTATTTGATATAGGTCTATGCCATTAATAGGATAAGGTAACCATTCACATTCTCCTGGTATTGGGTGAAGGCATGGATCTAGCACCCGTCCAGTGTGGGTACATACACACCCCTTAGCCAATCTGCACATTGAGAGGGATCTACAGTGTGATTTGTTTGATCAATCCACTTTTTGTCAGTATGAGGTATCCACCACTCTTTACCTATCACTATGGGGAGCAAAATAAAGGGGCACCATATTTCAGGAGGAAGATCACTTCTTGCTATATCAAAATGAACATAACACATTTCTCCTTCACAGTGAAACTGTATGGGCTTTACCCATATTTCCTCAGGCAAATGCAATTGTTGTCTCCAATATTCACCCTGAAGCTGTCCCCACTCCGCTTTAAAGTCTGCATACTGTTGATTAACAATACTTTGCCATAGTATGCACTGGATGCCCTTGGACACTGCTTGTGTGTTTTGAAAGCTTTTTCCAAATTGCTCATAAGTGAAATTGTGCCATTGCCAATCACGATACAACCCCTCACAGGATCTTCCATACTTCTTGTGAGTGTGTGGGCCACCATTGAGAAATTACTTTTATGGCCTCTCCTGTACTATATCCTGTAGAGGATAGCTTATTCCTAATGGCTTCAATATCAAAAGAATTCAGGGCCCCTACCCCTATTCCGGTGGCCCCGGCTATCAGGGATTCTAGATCTCTTCTAATGCGTAGCTTCGGTAAGGGCCATAACTGTGGTGTCCATGGTGCGCATAATGGATCATACTTTGAGACATTCCCTTTGGCAATATTTATCTGTAACACAATATGGTTATTTATGCATGCATGCAAAGCTTGCTTACATCCTATCCTATATCGAACTATGGAGACGTTGCCTAAGTTGCTAACCATGCGTCTTTCAGCTACATAAAACATGAAGGCTGGTGGTTTGGAATATCGTGCTCCTTTGGTTCCATTGTTCATTGTCACAATCACCATATATCCTGGTAAAATACTTTGTTTGTCAGAACAATCATAGGGTTTGCACGGATACGCTTGTGCTGGTGTAAAAGGTACAATGGTATCACAATATTTACATATCATGTTCAGGGTATAATTCCAAGACTGTACTGTTGCTGGCATCCCTTGCAACTCATTTAGTCCATTAGCACGTCAGATTTGCTGTCCAGTTACCTTCCAGGTCACAGCTTTGGCAGCCATCCACTTGCCTCCAGGTACCTTTACGTTGCAAAGTGAAATCTTTCCCTGGTCATCAGTTACGTTAGCGGCTTGAGGTGCATAAGTGACATGAAGGTCCGTAATGACATTCTCTGATACATTCGGTCGAACCCAAACACCTCTTCCGGTTGCAATTATGACCGCAAACAGGAACCACGTTATTGACTCAGATGTCATCATTTACGACCATGGGGTAAGTCTCACTGCAGGTAAAAACACATTAGAGTTTTTAAAAGTACAATACATGTTCTCCCCACCCCTTGACTCAATATCTTTCCTGCCTCTGGCTTTTTCTCTGGATGATGCACCTATACTTTTCTTCCTGTGCTTCCAAATCCTCCCTCACCTCTCTGGGTGTTATCGGGGCAGATCTTTCTTCAATGTGGGCGGTGTACGCTTGTTCACAAATCAATTGTGCAAGTCTGTCATGTGCTTGATATGATACAGCAGCAATTCCTTGGTTCAACAATACTACTTTAACTTCTCCTCTATAATCTGGGTCTATGACTCCGCCTAGTACTGACACTCTCTTGATGGCTAGGCTGGATCGAGGGGCAATTCTACCATATGTTCCGGGTGGTACTCTTATTCCTATTACTAGGGGAACAGTTTTCACCTGTCCTACAGGTACTTCTCCATCTTCTGGAGCAAACAGGTCCAGTCCTATACTGCCAGAAGTAGCCTGCTGAGGGTTTGTTTTCCAGACAATAATTGTATGGGTGGTTTCCCTATCATGCCCTGTCATCCGAATGAAATAAGTCTGCTGCCCAACTGGTCTGTTGTTCAATTCAAATAAGGCTTTGGCTAAAGTCCTACTCCACCCTTTTAGGGTCTGATGTGCTGATAACTTTTTTAGCTGTTCTTTCAACAATCCGTTATATCTCTCAATAATGCCTGCAGCTTGTGGATAATAACTAAGGTGTAATATCAACCGAATTCCCTGTTCCTGGGCCCAATCCTGCACTGCTTTCCCTGAAAAATGTGTGCCCCTATCTGTTTGGATCTCATCAGGTACCCCATAATGTTTTATCAGGTAGTTTAGCCCTTGCAAAGTGGACTTCTGGTCTGCAGACTTACAAGGCATACCCAGCATAAGGCCAGAGTAGGTGTCCACCATGGTCAATACGTAGCTTTTCCCTCCTTCTTTTGGTAACGGCCCGATATAGTCCAATTGCCACACCGTAGCAGCGGAAGTTTCTCTTCTGATATGACCGCTAGGTTTCTTTTGCAGGGGCATTTGTCTAATTTGGTTGCATGTCGGGCACTCCTTTACTGCTTGTTGTACTTGTTCTTTAGTAACTGGCATTTGTCGTTGCTGTGCCCATGCATAAGTGCCATTCTCTCCTAGATGTACGGATGTTGCATGGGCCCAGTTTGCTAAAGCAGCTTCAGCTTCCTCATTGATGACCACTGTTTGTGTTTTGGCCATCTGATCTGCAGTATTGTTGAATAGAGATGCAAGTGAGGTGTCCGATGGGCAATGGGCATCCACATGTCCCACATAGATTTGACATTTTTGCCCTTTCTCCCAAATCTCTTCCCATAGATGCTCGCCTCCCCAAATGGGGGTGCCTTTAATTTTCCATCCATCTTTGCGTCAAGTCGGGCACAGCTTACTAGTCCTTCGTAAGTGGCCCAGCTGTCAGTGTACACAAATGTTTTCTCTCCGATGGGGGCCTGTTCGATCACTGCTGCTACCCCCTGCAGTTCTGCAAGCTGGCTTGATCCATTATCTCCTCCTCTCAGCAACAGCGTTTCTGTAGCAGGCTGGAATGTGACTGTTTGCCATTGTCTTTTTCCTTGATGGTACTGGGCAGTGCCATCTGTGAACCATGCATTTTGTTGTTCCTCTTCAGTAAGTTGTTCAAAAGGTGGGGCTGTTTTAAATGGTGAAGATTCCATTTCAGAAGGTTTTGGTGAGGGGGCCATTGCCTGCAAGTCCACTGCCCCTAGCATATCTTCTTGTAACTTCAACACTCCTGCTGGCCCCGGCTTTGCCCTCTGCTGCAGGTACCATTTCCACTTTACAATGGTAGACTCCTGCGCCCTGTCTACTTTAGCGCCAAACCCTCCTTCTTTTATCCAGCCTAGTAAGGGGACCTGTGTTCTTAAGGTAACCAGCCGGTCACCAGTGATGCGTTCCGTTTCCACTAATGCCCAATATGCCCCTGCTAATTCTTTCTTTAACAGGGTGTAATTGCTCATGGATGGTGTTAATCTCTTTGACCAGAATCCTTGTGGCACCCTCTTTTTCCCTTGCCTTTGCCATAGGCTCCACATCACTACATCATCCTGTACTATCATTTCCAGCTCAAACGGGCCTCCTTTTGTAATGGGACCTATAGCAAAATAGTTCTGTAATTCATCTTTTGCTCCCTCAAAGGCCTCTTGCTGTTCAGGTCCCCATTGGAAAGCATGCTTTTTTTCATGTGACTTGATGTAATGGTCTCAGTATTAATCCTAAGTGAGGGATATGTTGTCTCCAGAATCCCATCAAACCAATAAATGCTTCTGCCTTAGTTGTAGGAATCTTTAACTGCTGAACCGTATCAATCACTTTCTGTGGTATTCTTTTTACCGGCCCTGACCAAATAGCACCCAGGAATTTCACCTGTTGTGCAGGGCCTTGGACCTTTTTCGGGTTAATAGCCCATCCTCTCTGCTGTAAGTACTCAATTAACCTTTCCAGTGTGTCTGAGACTTGTTCTATGGTTTCCCCAGTGATCATGATGTCATCAATGTAATGTGCAAGTCGGGTGTTCCCTGCCGAGAATTTAGCTAAATCTCTGGCTATTAGTCTATGACACAAGGTGGGACTATGTAGATATCCCTGGGGCAACTTCCTGAATGTGAACTGTCTGTTCTGCCAGCTTTTTGCTAATTGGTCTTGACTTGCCTCATCAATGTCAATTGAGTACGGCATGCCATTCCCCCACATCTTTGTACAACTGTTCCACTAACGTGATGATCTATGGGACTGTGGCTGCCAAAGGTGGAGCCACTTTATTCAGTTGCATCTGGTTTCTTTATGGGCCATGTAGGAGAGTTAAATGGGCTCACGCCCAGCCTTAGCACACCTGCATCTAGCAGCCCCTGAATGGTTTCTGAAATCTCTGTGTGACCTCCAGGTATGCGGTATTGTTTAATGCACACTGGCTCCTTTGGAGGAGGCACATGTAATGGGCTCGACTTTGCATGCCCAATCAGAACTGTCATAAATTTCTTTATATGTACACTCCTCACACCAAAAGTAAATGTTCCCCATTGCATATAAATAGTTTTGCCTAGTAACAAATCCATGCCAATAATGTATTCTGGTACTTCAGCTATTAATACCTCTGCCAAGAATGGGGGTCCTTTACCAACTGACAATTTGAGTTTAACTGGTTTGGCCTCTGTCTCTGCCCCCCCATAACCATTACTGATCATGCTTTTTCCTGGCATCCTCTTAGGGTTCCCATTTATCAGAGTTACTTCCGCACCTGTATCGAGCAGTGCCATAACATGTTGTGTTCCTTTTTGCCAATAAATAATAAGAGGTACATATGGCCGCCTGTCCCCAGGGCTTACCTCTTGCACTGCTCTGACTCCCAGGATTTGGCCTGACCTTCATAATAAGGGGTCTGGGACTTCCCAGCCATCGCTGGACAAGTCGGGATATAGAGTTGAGAAAGGCACCTTCCTATTTTTCCCTGACTCTGTTTTTTCTTTCTCAGACTCTACCATTGGTGGTGCTGAGGGCTGCTTTTCATCGAATGCCTCCTTTTCTTTCTGTCTACGCCGCAATGCTTTCCATTTATTAAGCAGATAAGGGGTAGGCTTCCCATCTATCTCCTCTTTCTTCACCCCAGCATTCAATAAATCTATCCACATCTGTCATCTGGTCACTTTTCTTGTAGACTCTGCTCCCTAATACTTAGGGGCATATTTATACTCCGTTTGCGCCGGATTTGCGTCGTTTTGTTTCTACGCATATTCGACGCAAAACAAACTCCAAATTTATACTCTGGCGTTAGACGCGTCTAGCACCAAAGTCCATGGAGTTTGCGTCATTTTTTTGCGTGGACACCTACTTTGCGTTAATGATATGCAAGGTAGGCGTTCCCGTCTAAAAAATTGACTCCGAGGCATGTGCGCCGTATTTACACTCCCGGGCAAAAATGACGCCCGGGAGTGGGCGGGTCAAAAAAAATGACGTCCAGCCGTTTTAGCGTCGTTTTTTAGCACCTGGTCAGGGCAGGCGTTAAGGGACCTGTGGGCTCGGAAGGAGCCCAGAGGTGCCCTCCCATGCCCCCAGGGACCCCCCTGTCACCCTTGCCCACCCCAGGAGGACGCCTAAGGATGGAGGGACCCATCCCAGGGAACATAAGGTAAGTTCAGGTAAGTAATTTTTTTTTTTTTTTGTGGCATAGGGGGGCCTGATTTGTGCCCCCCTACATGCCACTATGCCCAATGACCATGCCCAGGGGACATAAGTCCCCTGGGCATGGCATTGGGCAAGGGGGCATGACTCCTGTCTTTGCTAAGACAGGAGTCATTTCAATGGAGGTTGGGAGTCAAAACAAATGGCGCAAATCGGGTTGAGGCGAAAATTTTGCCTCAGCCTGACTTGCCCCATTTTTTGGCGCCCAAGCTCCATATTCCCCTACGCTGGCGCTGCCTGGTGTACGTCATTTTTTTTCACGCACACCAGGCAGCGCCGCCGGCTAACGCCTGCTAACGTCATTGAATAAATACGGCGCCCGCATGGCGCTTCAGAATGGCGTTAGATTTTTTGACGCACAACTGCATTGGCGCAGTTGTGCGTCGCAAAGCATAAATATGGCCCTTATTGTCTTGCCCCACGGCTCTTGCTGATTTTTGCCTGTCAAGCCCTTCCAGTTGTGCCATTAATAATACCACATCCCCCACTGGTCTTCCCTGAGCGGGTCCTAGAAGAGCCAACAAGGCATCTTTCATATGCAGAGGGGCATTCCTGATCAGTCGTGCCCTGATCCCTGCTGTCACAGGTTCAACGTCAGGCCCTAAAAACTGTTGGGAATACACTGTGTTCTGCATCCCCATTTCTCGTAGTTGTTCATTTGTCTCTGAAATTGTATGCCAAGGGCCCCAACTCTCTTCCACATTTATAGCAGTTGGATACAATTGCTTCACTCCTTCCATCAACCAACCCATTAGAGAGAAAGCTTGTTGCCCCTGTGCACCTCAGAACTGTTGCCCTAACATGGCATGTGTAGTTACTGATCCCATTTTCAAAAGTTCAGTTGGTGATAAATATGTACCATCTGCTCCAGTGTCCCACAATCTCACCAACCATTTAAACAAAGGCTCTGCAGGCATTTGCCTAAACATACGGGTTATCTCCAACAACTCACTCTGTGTATAATCTCTTATTAAACTAGAATTCTGTATCTGCCCACATTCACTCTCTTTGATTTGTTTTGCACGAGTGGGCAAACCTCCATTACACTTCCCCTTCCACCTTCAACTTCACCTACACTTTCCTCTCCATTTTCAACTCCACCTAGTTCTGCTACACGTACTTCCACCTCATCCTCCCAACTCCAGTCTTCATCTTTATCTGAAACTGTTCCATCCCAAGTATAAGGATCCCAGTTTTCTTTGCTTACCAGTGCCCTCACTTGCACAGCTGAGGGTATTTTAGGCTTTTGCCTACTCTTCTGTTTTGCTACTCGTACTGCTAATGCGGTGCACCATGCTCCATTTGGTCACCCCGAGTCACTGCACTTTCTATAGTCTCTTTCAAAAGTAACTGCCTTTCCTGCAAGGCTGCAACCTCACCCCGCAACTTTTTTATCTCTGCATCTTGGTTTAATGTTTTCCTGTATACTGTACGGAGCGCAGACAGGAAAAGCCATCCCACTTGCCCTGCTGCTTTCAGCTCCAGCTTCGCCCCTTTTAGTTTCACACTCTCGACTGCATCTTCCACTAAGAGAGGAGTCACTCTGTCATGTAGTGCTTCACATAAAACCGGCGCTGCCCACCAGTTCAGGAGTCCTGCCACACCAAAGAATGGGTCAGTTGCTAACCACCCGGGAATGGACCTGGCTTCTGCCCCATGCTGCCTTCCGCTCTCTGCCTCACTTTTCTTATGTCTCCAAAGAGGCATTATTGACTTATACCCCACTTCTCATACCAAATTGTCTCATCCAGGTGACTAATTGACTCCGGATCTGTTCAATATAAGTCAATAAGGATGCTCAACGAAGGACCACACACCAATTATGAACACAATTTAGCTTTACTAGAATTTCAGGAAAATGTATGCATTTGGCACATCAATGAAGTAGAATGAAAACCAGCAATAAAAAGCATCTATTTATATATGTGCAAAAACGAAATGCATATTTCAATTACTGCAGCATGCTCACATTTTAAGACGTGCAGGAAGCAAAATATAAATGAGCTGAATACTTCAGATTATAAACATAGTGCAAGCATATTAATCAATCATAATAGAGCAGAGAAACAAAGGCCTTTCATTCCTGGGTGGAACTTAACTTAATCCACAAATGCTGGGAAGCCCTCTACCCCCCGCTTGGACCTCTCTCCCCATCGAGCGTCACGGTTTCTGAACAGCAAAAATAGGGAGGCAGTGCTGTGGGCTTGGCGGTGGCAGCTTTCACAACCCCATCTGCAAGCTTCAATCCCCTCACCCACGCTTCTGTGCTTAAATAACCTGAAGCTTGGATTCTATCCCTTTCTCGCATCTTCTAGCTATGTTATCAGCACATGTCCCTTGGCTGCTCTGCTGTTCCATAGCCATTGTTTTTTTTCCGTCTCTTTCCTGTACTCCCTTTCTCATGGTTAAGACGTCCTTCGTGTCTCTCTCCTACACATCCTGCTTCTTACAGATGCAGCTGTGAATAATTTTATTTATGGAATGTTGGAAAACAAACTTGAAAACGACATCGTGGACTTTTCCATGTTGTTTCAGGTTTCAGCAGGCATCACGCTCATCTACACTGTTCAAGGTAATTATCCCTTCGCGTCACAATGTCTTCCATACCTTTCCCTATACTGATCACCCTGCCAACTAAAATGTCCCCCCAAAAACCCAGATGGTAATAAAGTTAATTTATTACCATTTCATTTTTCATTCACTCATCCCAAACGGAGGGTCAGGGCGAGGCGGGGCTTGCTGAGTGGCAGCAGCAGGGAAGAGAGTGGGCTACCTGGGTATATTCTGTTCAAAGTGCGCATGTCCTTTTAGCCAACCATCTTGAAATGGCCTGTCAGATATGTGCACTTTGAAACCTATCTAACCCAGCTGGGTTAGCAAAGGGTAGACCTCAAGTGCCCTCCTGAGTGCAGAGAAGGGCTTCTCCCTACAATCTGGTGCTTCTCTCATGCTGGTTAACAGCAAATATATTGTCATATGGCAACACTATAATTAGTAAACAGCAGCAAGTTCAGTTGCCAGGCTAGTCTTTTTTGCTTCTGTTAGTTGCCAGCAAACCTCTACACAGCCCTGATTAACGGTCTATGATGTTGAACCTGTATATCATGCTCATGCTATAGGATGTCCTCTGCACGCACTGGCAGTGAAATTGTTGTCACAAAATAACGCTACATTTAGTTCAGGTTTTTATGTTGGTGGTTGGCAGTCAGTCTTATCCATAATTCTTTTTTTGGATATCATATGCATCAAAGGTGATCTGATGACTCAGCTGTGTGCTTAATTTAACAAAACAGTGAAACACTGCCCACAAATCATCTGATGCTATGACCATAAAGGGGCAGTCTAGATAATTTCTTTTTCTTTTTGTGAGGTTGACTCCACCACCTGGTCCCAGCCTTGTCTTTGCTCTCATCAGTCCTTTCTTTACTTGGCTCCTTGAAGACCTAGGAGCAGTGTTCAAACTCTGGTAAAGCCTGAATTACTTACCTCTAACAATCGCTATTCCAGTTCCTCCTCCTTTCTTACAGAAATTACACTGTGAGGGCTTACTATAAGAATTTGCTTTATTGATGTCACAACTACACATTTTCAATTGCTTTATTAACCTTCTTGCTTTCTCAAATTTGCTTGAAAATGCACTGTTTGCCCACTCTTTGTTAACAATTATCTGGGTGGGAGAACCCCCCCAATCCACTTCAGGACGATCAGGCTTGTTAGCCATACTCGCTTGGCACAGGGCACTCTTCCCTTACTTTTACCCCATACCGCTCTCAAATGTCATCAGCCACCACTGCTTTTTAACTGTTTTGTTACTGATAAATGGTTTACACACTTATCCTGAGTTCAGCCTGTCTGCTCTGAGCTATAGCTACCAAGGGTTTAGCTCAGGTTAAATTCTTGAGACCAAACTAAACCTGGTATGTGATTATGATATTTTTGCTCAGTGAGGACTCCCATCACCTCCAACAAATAGTCCATTTTCTCACACTTAATGGTAAGGAACTGGTTGATGCAAGCACATTTCCCACTTGTTAGACCTACCATCCTTGTTGTGTTTTCCCCATATCGTTTTGCCTCTGCCTCCTGTATTTTTGACTGTGTGCTGGATTTAGTTTTTGCTGATTTTGGTACTCTGGGCACTTAACCACCTCTGATCAGTGCTAACGTGCAAGTGCTCCCTGTGTAAATTGTTATTATGTTTGGTCAACCATGATTAGCATATTTGATTTACTCCTAGGTCCCTAGTTTAGTGCACCATGTGTGCCCAGGGACCATAAATCTAATACTGCTAGTGGGCCCACAGCACTGATTGTGCCACCCACATGAGTAGCCCTGTAAACATGTCTCAGACCTGCCATTGCAATGTCTGTGTGTGCAGTTTTAAACTGCCATGTCAACCTGGCAAGTGCAACCACTTGCCAGGCCCCAGCCTTCCCTTTTAGTACCTGTAAGGCACCCCTAAGGTAGGCCCAAGGTGGCCCCATGGGCAGGGCACAGTGTATTTAAATGTTAGGACATGTCCTGATAGTGAAATACTGCCAAATTCGGTTTTCACTATTGCAAGGCCTATCTCTCCCATACCTCAACATGGGGATTGCCTTGAAATAGCTTTTAAGTGTAATTTCCCATTGGGAACAGATGGATATATGGAGTTTGGGGTCTCAGAACTCACAATTTAAATTAAAAATACATCTTTTAGTGAAGGTAGTTTTCAAATTGTGTGTTTGAAAGTGAGCATTTTCTCAAACATTGTGGCCTTCATTATGTCATTGGCGGTAAAAACCACCTACCGCCAAGGCGACGGTCGCCAAAAGACTGTCTCCGCGGCTACCAGCCGTCCCCCATATTATGACCGCAGCCGGATTTCCGCCAGAAGGATGGTGGAAATCTGGCTGTGGCCATGCCGGTGGGTGGCGCTGCTGTCAGCAGCAGTGCCATGCCAGTAGACTGCTGCATCCGTATTATGACCAATAATATGGCCTGGTGGATTTCTGCTGGCGGATGCTGCTGCTTGCAGCAGCGCCCCGTCCTGTCTCCTGCCCGGATGACCCCCTAAACAAAGGTAAGTGGGTAGTCCGACAGGGGAGGCGGGTAGGGCATGTTGAGTGTGTGTGTGTGTGGGAATGTTTGTGCGTGTGTGTATGTAGGTGTGTGCTTTGTGTCAAATGTGTGTGCATGTATGGATGTGTGTATGTTGTGTGTGTGAACACGTCTGTGCATGTATGTATGAAGGTGTGTGCAGATGTGTGTGTGAATGGATGTATGCATGCATGGATGAATGTGGGTATGGGTGTGTGTATGCATGTGTGAAGGGAGGGGCTTGAATGAAGGAGGGGTTTGGAGAGGAAGGGGGGTGGGGGTGGAGAAGACCTCTATCAGTGCCGGGTAAGGGATTCCCTGTCACTGATAGTGCCTACTGCAATGCCTTTCATGGTGATAAGGAAGCCACGAAAACCAAGGCTGTAGACGGGGTCATTATCCCGCAGATGGTACATTGACGGCAGCCAGGCTGGAGATTGATATCTCCAGCTCCATGGCCATTACCGCAGTGGTGGTCAGTGTGGTACATTGGCAGTCTAGCTTCACCCAAACTGCCAATGTCATAATATGGTGAAAAGTACAGCCAGCCTGTTGGCAGTACTTTCCACCATATTACCACCGGGGTCATAATGATGGCCTCTGTGCCTGGCTGTGGAATACACATCTGGGTCAGGAGGACAATTGTGCTGGTTGTGAATTCACTCTAGACAGTGACACAAAGGGAGCTGAGTGGGGCCCTACACATCCTGATAGGTATTCCTGGGCTAGAACGGTGGGAGGAGCTGACCCTTGCACCTGAATAGGGCTGTGCCTGTCCTTACACAATGCAGTCTCCAACCCCCTAAAGTGTGTGTGGAACCAGGGAAGGAAAGGCAGGGTCTTGTGCACTACAAAGACCAAAAACCCCAAACCTTTAGTACACTTCTGGATCAAGAGGAGACTCTGCCAAGGATAAGATCTGAGGAGCTGTGAGGAGGATTTCTGACCCTTTGCTGTGTGTGCTTTGCTGGGTTGGCCTGCAGCTGATGCTTCTGCTTTCGAGAGGACAAAGACTGGACTTTGCTGTGTATTCTTCTTGTGAAATTTCTCCAAGGGTTTGGACTGAGCTTGCCTCTAGTTAAGAAGTCTCAAGGACAGCAAAGACTTCACCTGACAGTCCATAGGTTCTCTTGCTGAGGACCCTGAGTTGCCAAGAGGTGCACACTACAGTTCCTGGGCCCTTGGGGTTGAAGTCTGGCAGAAAAACAAGAAGAACCAGGTATACCAGCTCCAGACAACTGCAGAACTGACGCTGCTTCCCGAATCCAAGCCTGCACCCTAAGCCATGGTTCCCGCTGAAGTGTGATGACTGCGCCCGATAGCACAGGTCCGAGGCTGCCACAGCCCCTCTGAAGTCCCACAACATTGTGAGTCCTGAATTCTGTGTCACTGATGTCTGTCACACCCAACTCCACCACAGCTCCTGTGGCCCGTGGTGTAACTGTGACACTGCAAAGTCACTTCATTTTGTCTTGACCCGCTGGACTAATCAACCCCACCAGATTGTAAGGAAGAGACACCTCACTACCAACGCCACCTCACCTCCACCTCCTTCATAAGGAACCAATGCCTCACCTCCCCTGCGTAGCAGTAAGGAACCAACACCTCACTTCCTGCATAGCAGTATGGAACCAACTCTGCACAGGCTTCAGTGACGCCTCACCTCCCCCACTCCATGCTATTTCTTAGACTCTGCATCATTTCTAGGGTATTGTATTTGGGGTCCGTTCAACTCCCTGACTGGGACCGCACTCCCTTGCGAGTGGCTTCGAACTGTTGTGAAGGACTCTGTCACAACACGCTGATAGCACCAGTTGGAACTATTGTGTCTCTAAGTGCTTTTATTGGGATTTAATCTTTTAAAATTCATATCTTTACTTGTGTATGTTGGATTTTTGCCATTTTTGTTTTGTTTTACTTAGATAAATATTGGCTATTTGTAAACTGGTGTGGTGTCCATTTGTAATGTTTTTGCTGTGTTACTGTGTGTGAGTACAAATATTTAACACATTGCCTCTGAGATAAGCTGAGCTGCTCATGCTAAGCTACCAAGAGGATGATGAGGGGGTGTCTTAGGAGTGGGACTCTGTCACTCTGACTAGAGTGAGGGCCCCTGCCTGGACAGGGTGCAAACCGACTGCCCACTAGAGACCCCATTTCTAACACTACTCTATTATGGAAGCATTATATGGAGGTGATAATGTACAACGATAATATTTGTACACATGTTGTGTTACATTTTGCTTTAATGGTGACCTGTTGTGTTTTTTGTGTGGTTGTTGTTTTGTGCTGCAATATGTTTTAACTGCTGTGCTATGACCTATTTGTGTATGACTTGTGTGCAAACCTCTTGCACAGTACTTTGTGAAGTGATATCAATCCTTTCTCATTCACAATATCCTCAGTCAACCTCATACACAAGAGCGCAGAGTGAGGATTCTAGAGAAAAATGGAAGGGAATGACGTAGAGAGACTACTGCACACTGGCTATGTGTGTGCTGTGCTGCCTCAACCTCTATTGTCTACTCTAGTGGGCTCATCTGACTTTGAAACCTCTGCTGGGTCTACCAAAAAAAAACACAGCGCCATAGGGATGTGGTTATAAATATCATTCCCATCTATTTTACTTTCAGTGGTAACAAGTTCAATTCAATCATTTTAATTAAAACTAGTACTTTTACTTTAGTTCCTGTGTGTTTCAAAGATCACTGGTTGAATAATTTTTAGTCCACTTTCAATCTCTGGTTTGTAACACTCCCTAAATTGTTTTGAATCTTCGAATGAAATGCTTTGACGCTCATGTTACCACACACTCATAGTGAGAGAGTCTTTAAATTAAATTCCAATTTCTTGGTAAATGTCCCCTCAAGTGAACAGTTCAAAATAAAAATTATGTTAATAGTTGTTACACCACTATGCATGCCATTGAAAGTCTTACTAGGGCTAATACTATGATTATAGCTCACCTAATATTTATTGCTAACCTTTCTTTAAGTGGTAACCTCATTCCTAAGAAATAATGATATGCTTGTTCTTTTCTTTCTTACAGGTATTAATTCTGAAGACTTTCGGAAATCACAAAAGGAGAAAGGATCCTCAAGATTAAAATGAAAAGGAGAACTCAAAATAATAACTGCAGATAACACAAGACAAGATAAGGAGTGGCCTGAGCATATGCTGCTACTGCTTCACTGGATGTCTGTAAATCTATGCAGCAAGAAGGGTTTGAGTTCAGTTTAAAAGCCTAGATAGCACCCAGGACAGCCACCATACTGATCTCAGGAGAGGTGTAGCTATCATGTGATCAATTCCACTCTCACACATAGCCAATGGGGAAGCCAACCAGAAGGAAGAATAAATGTTGAGTAGAGTAGAGTGAATGGCTGTGCTTGGAAATGGTGGACAACTAAATAGTGCATCCCCGCAGTCCCTAGACCCTCAAAGGTCACGTAAATCCAAGTTGGTTGAGAAAGTGGCTTGGTTGGTGTCTTCCTTGGGTGGGTGGTGTGTCTGGGATCAGACACAGAAGACTGCTTCAAGCACAGAAGAACAATATAGGGGACAGTGATGTTATGTTTCTTTGTTTTAAGCTACTGTACTGTTGTGTACATGTGTGCTCTGAAATTACTTCAGATATGTCTTAATTCTTGCCATAAGCAGCACAGTCTAATGACAAACAACCATTGGCTAATGCCTGTCGTAGAAATATACTCATGTGCCAGCTCTTCAACAATATAAGGCACCAGTAAGCCAGAAGGTGTGGTAGAAACCATGCTCTAAATTGGCACTTCCAGTTCTCATTGTATATGATGTGGCTTCTGGTTTCTTCTTTTCTTTCCAGGGTGTAAGCGTAGCATGAGATTGTGTGTGTCTTTGTATGTATATGTGTATGGGGAATGTTATTTGTTAGGTGTGCGTATAGTCTCACAAACTCAACCACACACAGAAAAGTCCAAACCTGAAAAACGTAGCTTCTCTCCCTAAGAATATCTACTGTTAACACAATGATAAATCATCACTGAAACATACATACATACATATATAAACTCCCCCCTCCAACAATCCACCATAACCAGACTCAGAATTAATTTCCACAAGTATACAGAGATTTTAGGCTTAAACCAAGATGAAAAGAGCAAAATTACACTGTCATCTACACAGACAATCTCACATAGTATTTTTTTCCCTAAGAATGCCAACTTACAGATGACAAGTCCTCACACTCAGATTTCCTATGCTTGCAGATACAAACCTGAAACCTGAAAACATAGATTGTCTTTTCAATGTGTCATACGTTTCTAGAGATAAATAAAGGTTTGGTGTGCATAGGTATTTTGGGGTTGCAAATGCTACTGTTCACAAAAACACAGGATTTGATACGCTAGAATATATTTGTGCAACATACAAATACTATTTTGAAATTGGGTAAAGCCATTCTGACTCACAGAATGACTTTTGCAACCCAAAAAGAATGGCAAATAGAACTGGGAATTCTACTCGTTAATGGTCTGTTAGTGCAATTGCAGATGACAACTATTGATAAGTAAGCAACTACTTAATCTAGGTGTTAGCTGAATCACAAAGGGTAAGCTGTCTTCATGTGATACCTTTCCCCTTTGGTAAACATATTGGATGCATTTGGAGGAAGAAGAGAATGATGCAGGGGACCACTACACCCTCCCCCTTTTGTTTTTTATTCAGTTTAACATTGTTAACATATCTTGTATCTCTTTAAGGCATTAAAATATTTGCTCATTGAGGGAATGCTAACTCAGGTACAAAGGTCTGCTTTCCATTGAAAGCCTTATTCCCAGCATTTTCAGGCATTCACAGGGTGAACCTCCTGAGAATATCCATCAGTCTAAGTTCAAAATGAAAAGCATTTGGCAAATATGTTAGCACAAACTAGGCCCTTTGTCACCCTTTGTCATAAGACATACAAATAAACATTCACTTGTGTGTGGATAAACATGTTTAGCAGCTGATTCATAATCAATCCCCATAGACGTTAAAAGCTGGTAAAACCAGGTGAAATCTCGGGGAATGTCATAGTGTGGAATTACCAGAAACTGGAGAATTGCTGTGGGAATCAGGGGCCAGATGTAGCAAATAAAAAATTTGCGAGTTGCAAAGTGCGAGTCCATGCGACTCGCAATTTGCAACTCGCAAATTGGTATGCAGTACGGTGTCTCAGACACCGAATGCGACTCGCTATGGGGTCGCAATGACCCACCTCATCAATATTCATGAGGTGGGTCGCAAATTGCGGCCCCATAGCGAGTATAGGCACTCGCAAACATGGAGGCCTGCTGTCGTCAGCAGACCTCCATGTTCGTGACTGCTTTCAATAAAGCAGTTTTTTTTTTTTAAGTGTAGCCCGTTTTCCTTAAAGGAAAACGAGCTGCACTTAAAAAAAAAACGAAACCTTTAGTTTCGGTTTTTTTTCAGGGCAGGTAGTGGTCCCTTGGACCACTACCTACCCTGAAAAAATTGTTTTGGGTCCATTCACAAAGTGGAAGGGGTCCCATGGGGACCCCTTCCAATTTGCGAGTGGGTTACCATCCACTTGAAGTGGATGGTAACTGCGACACCATTTGCGACCGCGTAGGCGGTCGCAAATGGTATTGCATACCACTCAGAATTGCAAATAGGAAGGGAACACCCCTTCCTATTTGCGATTCTGAAATGCATATTGCGAGTCGGTCCCGACTCGCAATATGCATTTCTGCATAGCAAAGAGGCATTTGCGCCTCGCAAACGGCGATTTTCGCCGTTTGCGATGCGCAAATCCTTTGCTACATCTGGCCCCAGATGTGGTAATACTGATTCCTCTGTAATTTCACATTTCTTACATTTCCAAGGGACTGCACAGGGTTAGAACTGGAATACCAATGCATACCAGCATATCCAAATTCCAGAATTACTGATACCAGAGTTATCTGTGATCCTGAGAGCTGAACTACGACATGAGTATCGCTATTTCAGTTGAAATCGATGCCTAAATAAATATCTTTATTCATGGCGTGCGGTCTCTACAATGGTTTCTCATCACACTCATCCTACTATTTGGCAAACGGACTGCATCAGAATAATGAGTAAAACCTTTCTCAAGTGATAATGACCAAAGTCTTTCAGTATTCTACCTAACTTTGCACACAGCACCTACGATTTAAAGGCACATATACCTGCAAGCACACCTTTTTAGATATGTCTATGATCCATTTAATTCTGCATTCTGTGTTTTGTAAAATGATAGTCAATCATGTTGTTTGGTTCCAAATGCAATATTCCAGCGTGACCTCTCTGCATAGCATTGGAATCAAGGTATGTAGGGCCTGGCTTGATTAATTCTCAATCACTGGAAAGCCTGAACACTGACATTCACTACATAGGCATTATCCTAATTAGATCACCAAAGATTCTAAGAGTATGGCCATCTGAGGATGTTCAGTCACTGGCCATGCAACTGCATAAATGGTCCTACGGGAGGTAAGATGTATATTATAGGCAGTTTTCATAGAATTCTGTGTGTTTTCAAATCAACTTAGGTGTGCAAAAACTAGGGGTGGACATACCTGGCATAATTCTCTCTACTGTCATTACCACAAAATTATGCGCAATTGTAAGTAATTATGTGAGAAGTGTATACAGCATGTAGGGTTATTTTTCTGTGCAAAATGGGCCAGAGGATGCAATTACCACTAAGGAACATGCTAAAGGACATGTCCAGAAGTAACCAGGCGCTGCTTGTTCTCTTTTTGTTTGCTGTTCCAGTAGGATTTGTGTCCGAAATTACTCCTCATTACACAAGCTGGTGTAATCACATAATTTTGGTAATTTTGAAATCAAGTAATGCGTAATAACTACAATTACTCAAGTTACTCCGGTGTTATACAAAAAACGAAACAGTGCTGTATAAATTAAGTCAGTATGGCAGGGCTTCTGTAATACTAAGTTTGCCACTAAAGGAGAAAAGAGAGGCATTTCCTGCCTAGTGGCAAAGGGATAGGCATTCAAAGGAAATGAAAACCAGCAAAGTAGCAGCTTAGTTTGTATGCGAAACTTATGGTGGGTCACGTGCAAACTTTTCCCCTTGTATTAGTTCTAGCAGTTTGTGTCATAACCTATAAGATGCGTTTTCACATGGGAAGTATAAGAGATTGGATTAATTCTTGAGAGCTGTGAGAACCCCATTCAAATAATAAACACAGTCCTTGTCAGGGTAAGAGCGAGGAAGCCATGCTGGACCAGGTCAAAGTCAAAATTCCAGGGTGACCCCAATGGATGCAGGGTCCAAGTTTGTCTTAGTTAAACGTTTACCTTCTAACATAGTCTAGTTCCACACAAACATCCTCAGTCAAAGCTTTGCGTTGGCATGGAAACACCAGGAGTGAGTTCTTGGTGCAAAGTGGTGGTCATCAGTTGGAGCTGTGCATTGGTGGGAAATGCTGGGCAGTCACTGTTGATATAATGATCACTGTCAGGGAGAACTGAAACCAGTAAGGTCGCTCTGGCAGTCAGATGCAAATCACACTTTTGACTTTATGAAGTCTGCTTGCATTTGCAAGACCTAGGATGGTCAGTTTAAATGCAAAGAGCCCAGAACCTCTGCATTTTCACTGGGAGCCCAGTTCCTGCATCTTTTAAGTTGAAGGAGTACATTGGGACACCAGCTAATAGTGCAGGATGTGGGGAATACCCCTTGAGAGGTCTGGCAACAGTCCAGCAATGGGATCCAGGCAGGTGCAGTTGGCATTGCTCAGTTTGGCAGTTGCAGGGAAGTCCTCTAGAAGCTTGTTGTGTCCCTGTAGCTCAAACAGGTCAGCCAACTGACCCTTAGAATCACTTCTGGGATCCTGGGTTCAAGGCAAGCAGGCACAATATTTCTTCAGACTTCAGACAGCAGGGTGGTTCTTCTTCTGAGTCTCCACAGGCCCAGAAGTGCTATAATTGGTGTTTCCGAGGGTGCCACTTATATCCCGAGTGCCAGGCCATATGTGTGGGACACTCTTTGACCAAACCTTTGCCAATGGATACTCGTAGAATTCATAGTGCTAAAACCCAAATCCAGATCAAATATAGGAATGGATTAGAAGTTCAATTAGCCCAGGGAACCCCCTGGCACTGCGGGCTGGAAAACGTTGACTGACTAAGCAAATCCATTGCTTGGGAAGAGCATGAACAGACCTAGACTGGGAGGGTGGGAGATACAGCAATCCAGGTCTTAGAAAGAGTGAGCCCTAGGCAGTTGAAGAGGGTATAGTCCACTAGATTAAGAGAAACCAGTATCCTGGAGGACAGTGGCAGGAATATACCTCCACCTTCCCCTGATAAATCATCTGGATTATGCTAACTGGAGGGGGCATCTACCCCCTGTAACCAAGTTTTACCCCAAGACGGCACTAAAAAGTTAATCAACAATATTTTGTCCTGGAATGTGGAACGAATAGATCCGAAGTTGGGGGATGCATACTGGGAACAGTTTATATATGAACATGACATCTGGACATGACATCTGTCTCCTATAGAAGACTTGGAGCACCTCCTCAGTAATTAAAAACAGGTACTCTTCATTTTTTGTCCAGGCAATTCAGTCACCTAGTGGCAGACATTTGGGAGACTTGGCGATATGGATAAGGATAAATCTGCAAAGTTCTGTTAGAGTCTTACCGGTCACTTCAACAGATGTGCTGGCAGTTGGGGTAGATATACAAAGCAGCCATTCCCTGGTGTTATTCAACCAGGTTGAGGCCTGTAACGAGGAAACTAAAGCTATAAGTACTGTAGATGACTTCCTTATAGATTATAAGGGAAAAGGGAAGGTTATAGTTGCTGGAGATTTAAACTCCACCTTTGAACCTCTTCTGACCTAAACAGCCAACCAGGATTCCAATTGGAGAATCTTCCCCCTAACCCTCCCCACAATGAAATGGTCCCTGAGGGTGGCTCCCCTACTTGCACTAACCTCAAAATTCGACCTTAGAGAAGCAAATGGGAGAACTGTGTCTGACACTGAGGGCTGACATACTTTTAACAGACCTGCCATGTCGGTCCTTATTGCCTATTTTCTAATCAGGTCAAAGGGATTGGCAATTGTCCAGGACATGACGGTTGTCAAAAGGGCTGATAGTGACCACAATGCCCTTAGCCTTTTGCTATTGGACACCCCAGCTAATAAACATTGTACTCAAAGCTCTGCTCGAGTTGGGTAAGTCACCCATTTAACAATGGGAAAGCCATCACGGGGGATGGGTTGAAAAGTATTCAGAGGTGGTGGGATCAGTGGTTGCTATGGTCTAGGAGCAGGTAGAGATTTTAGATAGCCTGTCCCCAGAGGAGAGTGGCATGACCATGGAAAAGTCCCATGAAGTGTTCTTTACCAACAGTAGAGGTCTATTAGTATGGAATACCAAACACACTCCGTTGACCCAAAAGGAAGGTCCCTGGTACACCAAATCCTCTAGGATGGCTAAAACAGAGCTCCTGATAGCAGCTAAAGCTGAAAACAGGCCCAACTTGCACTTTGTACAGTGAAATATAAAAAGAAACTGGTAAATGATAAGAGGTAGTGGAAAAACATCCTCTGGGGTGAGCTGTCCTCTCCCATGAGCATTATGGATTATGCAAGGTCCTGGTCCACCTTAGCAATGAGAGAAAAGGGTGGCAGGAAGGCAATATAATTCTTTGTACAACCACAGGACTGTGTATCCCATTTTAGTAAGCTGCACATCTGAAGTGGGGATGCACTATAGGTGGGCATTGATCCTCTGTTGGCAGCCACGCTGAAAAAGCACAATAGTTTGGATTTGGACAAAAGGAGACGGTAGAGGCAATCACGTCTAGTTCCCCAGCAAAAAGCACCAGGGCCCAACCGTATCCCAAAAGAGCTTTTTAAGTCCCATCTGGCAGTTTGGGGTCCCTGCACCACCATGTCTCAAAATCCACTCTAAAGGGCATGAAGATCTCCACAACTTGGCTATTAACAGAGATTATTCCAATCTACAAAGAGGACCAACATAGTGTGGCAAGCAACAATCAGCCAATTAGTTTAATAGATGCATCACATAGGGTAGCTGTTAGAAATGGGGTTTTTGGTTGGCAGTCAGGTTACCATCTGTCCAAGCTAAGAACCCACAGTCTAGTCGGGGTAAGTCACACACAATCCAAATTAACATGTGCCCACCCTCGGGTAGCATGGCACAAGCAGTCTGGCTTAATTTAGAAGGCAATGTGTAAAGCGTTTGTGCAATAAATCATACAATAACATAATATAGCACCACAAAAATACACCACACAGTGTTTAGAAAAATATATAATATTTATCTAGGTATTTGCAGGTCAAAATGACCAAAGGTGCAACATGAATTTGTAAAGATATCACTGAAAAGTGATATGAAGTGTCCTAAGTCTTTAAAACGTAAATAAAGTCTCTTTCAAGCACAAAGTACCTGGTTTGGAGTGGAAAAACTCCGCAGAGGGCCGCAGAAGAGGAGATGCGTGGAAAAATGGTGTGTGCGTCGGTTACGCCCCTTCACACACAGACTTGCGTCGTTATTTTTCACTCAGGGAAGACGTGTGTTGTTTTCCGGCACGAGGACTGTCTCCTTCTGTGGATCGCGGGATTAACAGATGTCCCAGGGTCTGTGCGTGGATTCCTCGGCTTGTTATCCGGCTGCACGTCGTTCCGGGGGTCTGTGCGTGGAATTTTCTTCCTCACGGCAGCCGCTATGTCGATTTCCTCTCTGGAAGGCGGGCGGCGTTGTCCATGCGAGGCCGTGCGTCGAAGTTCCGGTCGCACCGCAGGCGTCGAGTTGAGTGGCGTCTTTCTGAATCAGCGTGCAGCAATTTTCTCACCGCGGAGCAAGCTGTGCATCTAATTTTTCGGTGCACAAGGAGTCCAAATGAAAAAGAGAAGTCTTTTTGGACCTGAGACTTCAGGGAACAGGAGGCAAGCTCTAGCCAAGCCCTTTGAGAGCACTTTTGCAGCCAGACAAGAGTTCAGCAAGGCAGCAGGCCAACAGCAAGGCAGCAGTCATTTGTAGAAAGCAGACAGGTGAGTCCTTTGAGCAGCCAGGCAGTTTTTCTTGGTAGGATGCAGGTTCTGGTTCAGGTTTGTTCTCCAGCAAGTGTCTGATGAGGTAGGACAGAGGCCCTGTTTTATACTAAATTGTGCCTTTGAAGTGGGGGTGACTTCAAAGAGTGGCTAAGAAGTGCACAAGGTCCCCTTTCAGTTCAAGTAGGGGGTGTGGCAGTCCTTCATGTGAGGGCAGGCCCTCCACCTTCCCAGCCCAGGAAGACCCATTCAAAATGCAGATGTATGCAAGTGAGGCTGAGTACCCCGTGTTTGGGGGGGTGTCTGAGTGAATGCACAAGGAGCAGTCAACTAAACCTAGCCAGATGTGAATTGTAAGGCACAGAAAGATTTAAGTGTAAAGAAATGCTCACTTACTAAAAGTGGCATTTCTAGAATAGTAATATTAAATCCGACGTCACCAATCAGCAGGATTTTGTATTACCATTCTGGCCATACTAAATATGACCTTCCTGCTCCTTTCATATCAGCAGCTGCCACTTCAACAATGTATGAGGTCAGCCCCAATGTTAGCCTATGAAGGGAGCAGGCCTCACAGTAGTGTAAAAACGAATTTAGGAGTTTTACACTACCAGGACATATAAACTACAGAGGTACATGTCCTGCCTATAGTGCACTCTACTAGGGTCTTAAAAGTAAATCAAATAGCCAATCATGGATAAACCAATCAATAGTACAATTTACACAGATAGCATATGCACTTTAGCACTGGTTAGCAGTGGTAAAATGCCCAGAGTTCAAAAGCCAACAACAACAGGTCAGAAAAAATAGGAGGAAGGAGGCAAAAAGTTTGGGGATGACCCTGTCAAAAAGCCAGGTCCAACAGTAGCTCTTTGATCAACCATAGATAAGATGGGCATCCCATCAACCTTGCTGGCAATCTTTGTCTGGCTTCATGAGGACAACTATGCAAGGGACAGGTGGGGGGAGAAGGGACAACTCACTGACCCCATAAAGATCTTGCATGGAGTCAGGCAGGGTTTTGTTTTGCCTCCCTCAATGTTCTCACTATACATTAATGACCTAGTGAAATGGCTGGACAGAGATGGGTGTGATGCTCCCAAGGTAGCAGGAAGTAGAGTCCCTGTCTTACATTTTGCAGACAACACTCTCCTGATCTCTAAATCACTTAAAGACCTACCACTGCTTTTTGATGATTTTACAAATTTTAAAAGAACATGGATTAGAGCTGAGTATCTTCAAAATAAACTTTATGACATTTAACCCGGCAGCCAGTAAAAATATCTAATGTAAATTGGTTGGTGTAAACAATTCTATCAAACAGATTACCAAGTTTAAATATTTATGGATACGATTAACAACAAACCTGGATTGGTCACTACTGGTACATAAACCACAGTGCTCTTTGGTCCATTATTCAATACATTTGCTAAAGAATTATAACAATACCTGTCAAAGAGGGCTGCCCCTGATATCGAGATTCACACTGTGATGGCTCTGGGAGCCATCGTGAATGGTTCCGAGATTTGAGGTTGTGCTAATAGTAACATTTTAACAATAGCGGAAAATATTTTCCTGAGGTTCGTCTTTGCTCTCCCTAAGAGCTTGCCTGTGACCCAGTTGCATCTTCACATGGCATTCAGGAAAATCTCCAAGGAGACCGAGTACAGGCATTTACTTTACTGGCATGGGCTATGGTACCGCCATGCACAATTTTTTTAATCAAAAATGTTATTGCACATTTTGCATTGATATCAGTGATGTTATCAAAGATGTCATGAGTGGCGTAATTGTGGTATAATAAGCAGTGTATGGCGAGGGTGTGAGTTATAGTTACCTTAGGGCACAAGTTATAGTTACTAGAGATAACTCTAACTTGTGAATTTCTATGGTTTTGTACGTATAAAATGTGAATCTAACTATAATATCGATATACCTTTGTTTTTTTCAGTGAATTTCTGTGCTTTTTTTTAAAATCTATTCCCTAACTATAATGTCCCTGTAATCTTAGTTTTTTCAGTGATTTTCTATGGATTTTTTTAATGTATAGCAATTTTCAATATTATACATTAATCCAACACCCTATAAGCAGCCAACGTTGCACGGCCTGCGCCTGTGTGCAAAAGGAGTTGTCCACAAGGCCTGGCCCTCAGCCAATCCCTGCAGCTTACCCCCCTAACCACCCAACCCTACTGTGCATACAGCCCCTGGGCCGTGCACGGCAGGCATTGGCTGCAGCCTATATTTCTAGGTGTGAGAATAGGTGTAAGAAGGTTGATCTGGGCACGAAAGTGACTGTGAGAGTCACTGTCTGGATGTTAATTGTGTGCATCAGTATCTTCGGAGGGTCTGTGAGTGGATGCATGAAAGTGTTAGTGGGTCTGTGAGTGGGTGTGTGAAAGTCTGAGTGGGTCTGTGAATGGGTGTGTGAGTGTCTTAGAGGACCTGTGAGTGGGTGTGTGAGGGTCTGATTGGGTCAATGAGTCAGTGTGTCAGTGTCTGAGTGGGTCTGTGAGTGGGTGTGTCAGTGTAGGACTGGGTCTATGAGTGGGTGAATAGGGGTCTGGGTGGGTCTGTGAGTGTGTGTATGAGGGTCTGAATGGGTCTGTGAGTGGGTGGGTCAGTGTCTGAGTGGGACTGTGAATGGGTGTGTCAGTGTCTAAGGGGGTCTATGACTGGGTGCATGAGGGTCTGAGTGGATCTGTGAGTGGGTGTATGAGTGTCCGAGTAGGTTTGTGAGTGGATGTGTGATGGTCAGAGTGGATCTGTGAGTGGGTGTGTCAGTGTCTGGGTGGGTCTGTGAGTGGGTGTGTCAGGGTCTTAGTAGGTCTGTGAGTGGGTGCACCAGTGCCTCAGTGGGTCTGTGAATGGGTGTGTTAATGTTTGAGTGGGTCTGAAAGTGGGTGTGGGAGTCTATAAGTGGGTTTGATTGTGTACATGAGTGCCTCAGTAGGTGCGTGAGCAGGCACAGGCACCCATCCATCCACTCACTGATCCACTGACAGAGACAGGCCCTGTGGCCAACCTCCGCTGCGCACAGCCAAAAGCTGTGCGTGGCACGGGGTTTGGTGGTTGTAAGGGCTTGGATAGAGGGCCTGGCTGCAGGCCAAGGCCTGCGACCAACCCCCTCCACCTTTGGCCATGGGCAGCGCTGATGGAATAACGTATAGTAATTAAATTTACTTTACTTTAAAAAACAGAGAAATTCAATAAAAAACACAAAGGTTACGGGGACGTTCTGAATTTACTCATACAAAATCATAGAAATTAAGGTGTCTATGGTGGTGGAATGTGCCCCAGACTATCTAAGGGGTTTGTCCCTAACAACCAAAAGGGTGATGATATAGACAAGTAACTGACAGCCTTTGAGAGGGCTCTCAGGATAAGGAAGGTTAGACCTCATGACTGGTGTTCACACCAATGGGAGCTGATCCCAATATCTGAGAGGGATAGGCTCCTGACCCAAGGAGGGGTAAGACAGGGTCCTATCCCAATATGAAGAAGTGCCTCATCCAGAAGTTTGGCCCCACCGCTGACAGTACCGGATATAGTTTAGGGACACTCAGAAGGTCAAGACCCATTCTTGGGTTGACTTTGTAGATACCTCAGCTAAGGCACCAGAGGTCTGGATAACAAAGTAAACACATATGAGGGGCTGTACAATTTGATCATGAAGGAGCACACCTTGACCAATTGTATCTCAGAGAAGTTACGCCAGTATCTAAAGGAATCTAAGCTGTCCAGACCCAAAGAGCTGGAGGAGGCAGCTGATGAGTGGTTGAGGACCAGAGTGATTACCAAGTCCCGGGGGGAGACTCCAAAAAGGGGGGGCAGGTCCAAAAAAGCCTAAGGAGGGAGGTGGTAAGCCCACCACAGAGACTTCCTCTGTATCCCGAGACCCTAAGAAAGAGGAAAGTAGATCCCACTCCCACTCTGACAAGCAGAGGCAGGGGGACCCAGTTTCAAACAAGCTCTTGGATAACAAGGCCTGTAATGACTGTCAGCAGACAGAATCACCTCAGAGGTGATACAGCCTGTTTCAAGAAGGTGGTCAGCACTGGGCTGTCCAGTTTAGCCATAGAGGAGGACCCCTCAGATGATGATGTCCTCATAGCATTGTGCTGGGAGACATGTCCAGATGGTAAGCTGGTGATCCCTGAGGGTGGGTAAAGGTACTTTCACTCCATTCAGGTGAATGGGATCCCAACCTCTGGTCTGAGGGACACACGTGCCAGTCACACCATAGTGGGTGACCAACTAGTGACCCCAGACATGTACGTACCAGGAGAAACCATGAAAGTAAAGGTAACCCCAAGTGAGGTGACAACCAAACCTATAGCTATAGTGTCCCTAAAGGGGTAGAGAGGTAGGGTATCCTTTACTGCTATTAGGGGTGGTCAGTGCTGATGTCACCTAAGATTTTATTCTTGGCAATGACCTCCCAGAGGTTGGTCTGGTCCCAGAGAGGGTAGTCGCCCAGGGTGCCCCCCTACCCAAGGTCCTGGGGAGCCAGTACCTGCAGTTAGGAAACAAGGGTCCCCAAGAAAAGGGAAAAGAAGAGGAATTGTAGGCCACTCTTAAAGAGAGGTCCAGTGTGCCAAAAGCCTACTGCCCCAGTAGGGGGGAAGCCCACAGTTGCCATTCATAAGGCCTCACCTGACCCCAAGGAAGTCCAGAGTAGTGAGGCAGCTGTCCAGATGCAAGGTGTTGCCCCTGCACTGACAGAAGAAAGAGTGGAGGAAGGGTGTCTGCCACTGAATGTGGTAGCCCCCCTTTAAACAGCAAGAGAGGTGCCAAGACCCACAGTTACGCCTAAAGGGGCTCACCCACCTGTCAGTGGAGAGCCTAGGGTGCGGTTCTGGGTTCTGACAGCTGTCAGTAGCATCTGCAGGGTGCTGGCCTTCATGGCAGCACTGCACTTGGCCTGGGAGGCAGACCCCAGGACCAAAGGCAAGGTAGGCCACCTGGCCCTGTTGGTCATGGTAGAGTTGCTCAAGATCAGGTTAACCTCTATGGGCAAGCTAGGTGTTGCTCTAGTAAAGTTAGGGATAGGGGAGGTGGGCGCGTCACTACTCAAATTGGCAGGGAGAGAGGATGAAGACTCCTTAGAGGGAGGTTTCAGTTAAGAATGGGACCTTTTACTGTTGAGATGGGTTCACTGCCCAGAGGTAGTGACCCTGCGAGGAGGATGAAAGGCAGAGTTGGGCCTGCTAAAGGACAGCCCATAATCCTCACTATCTTCATCGCCTGACAAGCCAGGAAGACTCTTGCAGGGTTGGGCTGAGTCGCTTGGGTGTGTATGTTGGGGGGGCCTGTGTGGGAAAACTGGGCTGATTGCAGAAGCCCCCTTACTTTTTGCCCCTACCTTTCACTCATACTGGAGTTTTCCAGACACTGATGGTGCCCTGGGCACTGTTAAACAATCCAAGGGGCTTGCTATGATTAAAATGGATTGGGCACATTAGGCTAATTATAATTGCCAACCTACCTATAAGTCCTGGTATGTGGTAGGACATGTAGGTTTAGGGGGCCCATACGTACACTGCTGTGGTGCCCAGTGTCATTTTAAATATAGGCCTGCCTTGCTCGCCACTTTTCAGTTAAAGTTAACCCCAAATTCCACTTTGGAATTAAAAGTACTTCCTAAGTCCTAAGCTACCTTATTTTTATATATGTCACCCCTAAGGTATGCCCTAAGTGTCCCTAAGGTTAAGTGCAGTGTAACTATAAACAGAGACTATATAAAAGATGGGTTGTACGCCCCGGTCAGAGAAAAAATAGCCACATTAATTTCCCTTAATTGTAGGGAATAGGCTCCATAGGTAAACATGGAGATACTTTATTTTAAAACAATAATAGGAAGGCGCTAAATATACCATGTTTTGTATGAAATTAAAAGTTATAATAAATCCAATAACTTGCCACTGTTGAATTTAATATAACTTGAACAGGGGAAGAGTTTTAGAACTCTTGCTAAAAGTTACCACCTTTAGCCCTGTAGTGCCCTTCTCTGATTGGTCAGCCTCTAGCTGCCTGAGCCAGGCTGCCTTCATGAGGTGTAAAGTGGCCTCGGCTGAAACAAAGGAAGCACCTGTTAGGAGATTTGCTTCAGTAGGTGGTAGAACAGGATGGGGGGGTGGGCAGTCAAACTGGACTTCAAAGAAGGGAAGGACATTTGGGACAGCAACTGGACCTCCCCAGTTTCCTGCAGCCACAGACAGCCAGGTGCCCTCTGATGAGATTAAGAGAGGGGAAGGAAAGGGGTGTGTTAAGGGGAAACTTAGCCACACTAGTGGATGGACTAAGCCAGATCTAAACTCTAAGACTGAATTTTTGCCATCTTGGAGTTTGGAGGAATGTTGCTCCCTGAGATGGATTTTTGCCACACTTCCTAGGAAGTGGTCACTCAATAGGGTGGTGGCCCGCACGTGGTTGGACAGGAGAACCCCCCTGTTTGCCACCCCAGGAGCAAGGATAAACATGGTACATCTGTCCAATACTTCAGATCCCTACTGGAAAAAGACAAGAAGAAGAAGGACTGCTGCTGTACCCCTAACCTGCACCTGAAAACTGCACTCAGAAGGAGTGAACCAGCTGCACACTTTGGGCTTCATCAAGAAAATGACTTTTCCTTACTTCTACAACCTCAGGAATGGGCTGCTTGTAAGCAACAAGTACAAAGGAGCTGACCTGTGTCCTCTGCATCAATTCCTGCAAGAATAGCCCAGCTGACCAGTGTCCATTGTTTATTTAATGAGTTTGACGAGGTGCATTATTGGAATTGCAATCCTAACCTCCAAGGAGCATTTCAGAGCTTCTGGAACCTTGGAATATCCTTGTGGACACTTTGAGGACCCAAAAAGTACTTTTGGAAGAAGTTCTAGAAGTTGAAGAAGTTTGGAGCAACGTGGGAAAAAGCTCCAAAAGTGCACCGACCTGACGACGTGAGTCAAATTGGCCAACGTCGACCGCGACCTGGCCTGACTTGCAGGTTAGTCCTGCTGAAAAGCTCCAGAGTCCCAGCCTTCTAAGATTTGACCAGGGCCTCGCAGAAAGACAATCCGATGTCTTTGTATTGAAATTGAGTTGCTAAAGAGCACCACCCGACGTCGTGGAAGAAAAGCTCCAAGTCTGAAGGTAAAAGTTTGACTGAGGCCTCCTGCTCAGTGTCTCCGAGGAGAGCTCCATCATGTTTGGCCTCAACCTTTGACTTTGTCCCGGTCGGAAGAAATCTTCCTGAAAAAGATTTTAAGTATGAAGGTAGAAACTTGACCAAAGCCTCCCACTCAGTGCTACATCGTGGTTGGCCTCAACTGGTCACTTCCTTCCAGTCGGAGAAAAATCTTCAAGAATTTTTTTAAGTGTGAAGGTAAGACTTTAATCGTGGCCTCCCTTTCAGTGTAGGTGAGCAGGGCACCATAGCAATCGGTCTCAAATTGTGACTTTGCCCCAGCTGAGTCCGACAAGATGTCCAGAGTGCTTTTGGTTTTTAGGTGCTATAAAACATTTAGGCCCTCATTAGGACCCTGGAGGTAAATCCCGCTTACCACCACGATGACGGCCGTCAACTTACTGCTGCAGCGGCGTATATCTATCTACCATATTATGACACACACACACCAATCCAACAGAATACAGCCACATACACAAATCCGCCAGACCGAAGGTCAGTGATAAACTTGCGGTACCAAAACCCACACCGTTGCACCAACAGAAAAACGCCCATTACATTATGACCCAAGAATCACCATGGCGACATTCAACGGCGGTAAACCATTGACAGTACATACCGCCGAGCTTAGAATGGACACCCACATACAAAACAACACCACATTGGACAATTCAAACAACACACACCTGACACCCATACACACACCACTCCCACACTACTATAAAACACACACCCACATTACCCACAAACCTTTACGATTACAAATCATTGGCATAAGACTCACACCAAGACCACTACCACAACTAGATACACACACCACATACACCCAAACATCCCTCATGCACCCCACATCACACACCCCAACACATTGGCCAACACATCCTCACCAACACACATCACATACCACCCATGGCACGACAAAGGTACCCCTGTTTCACTGAGGAGGAGTTAAGGGTCATGGTGGAGGAAATTGTCAGGGTAGAGCCACAGCTATTTGGAGCACAGGTGCAGCAAATATCAATAGCCAGGAAGATGGAGCTATGGTGGAGAACCGTGGACATGGTGAATGCCGTGGGATAGCACCCCAGGACAAGGGACGACATCAGGAAGAGGTGGAACGACCTACGGAAGAAGATACATTCCACAGAGCACGCTATCCAGAGGACTGGCGGTGGAACCCCACCTCCTCCCCCACAACATGGGAGAAGCAAGTCTTATCATTACTGCTTCCCAAGGGCCTGGCCGGAGTCGGAGGAGGACTGGACTCTGGTAAGTCAACTTTCAACAATTATCACCCCCCTACCTGCATGCCATCACATACCCTCACCCTCAATCCCATCATTCCACTCCATCCCACACACTCCACCATCACATCTCACTAATCCCAATACCAAGCCCTCCATGCTGTACCAATGCATGGACACATCTCACAGCCCTGCATGGACACCAAAGCATGCACAGCATAGGGAAACTAACAATCCCACCATACACCAACACACACAAGCAAAAGCTGGCAGGGCAACACCAACCATAGAGGGGAAGCCAGGGATGTACAATATGTCATACACATTAACCATAATACATCATTTACATCCCCACAGGTACCCCAGCCAATGTCACTGGAGAAGAGGTGCCAGCACTGTCCAGTCCCCCAACAGAAGAGGTCCACAGTGATGACAGTAACTCTGGTCTTCAGGATCTGGATGATCTATCTGGCCCATCAGGTACCACTGGACAGCCGGTTACCCAGTCACAGACCACCACAGAGCCTCCCCATCAGAAAACAACACCACAGCACCCACCCAGCGTCCCCACACCTCTGTCCGCAGGACACGTCAATCAGCAGTGTGCCCACCTGTACAGGGACCCCAGGCCACACCTCACCCCCAAGAAAATCAGGGACCTGGGTCAGTGGCAGTGTGCACATGGTTCAGGGGACAGAGGCACATGCCAACAGGGACACTGGGAGGACCTCTGTGCATCAGGGGGAGGACAGGACCAGGGAACTTACTCTCCAGGGTGCACTCTCAGGGATCCTTTGAGGGTATCAACATTCCCAGGACACGAAGGACCAGATCCTAGACAATGTGCAGGAAAACAGGCGGCTGCGGGAGGGACAGTATCATGGGATCAGGGAGGACTTGCAGGTCATCAACAACAGCCTGATCTCCATAGTAGGGGTGCCGGCAGACATGGCCAATATTATGAGGGAAGCAGTGTCACACCAGCGGTCCCCTGCCACTAGCCAGTCATCTGAACAGCCTTCCACTTCTGCTGCCCCAAGTGGCTAGGAGACCCCACCACAGGACTGAAAGGCCACCAGCACCCCTCCCCCTGCAGAAAGTGAACCACCCCACAAACATTCCCTGCAATCCAGACAGAAGCCAAAGACACTTGCCAAGACCCCCGCCAGGAAATGAGACTCTCCTGATTGTCCCCCTGGGCTGTCCTCCATCATCACCCCATCCCATTGCACTATCCCCTCTATATATTAGTACTACAATAAACACCCAATGATGTAAATCGATTTTGAGTATGTCATGTATTTCAAATATGTATTGATTGATACAGGTACAACCATTGCAACTGAACTGTACATTGAATGAGCATAGAATCAATAACCTGTAGCTGGCTGTTGTGATCAAACCAGGGGTGTTTGTCAAATCACCAACATCTGCAAAATGAGAGGTAATTGTAAGTGGGCATAGGAGTGGTATATTCCAGCACGCCAATGCCACACAGAATACAACCAAAGTCACTGAAATGTAATGTTGCACTGTCTCACCGGTATATCATTGGAAGTACTGACGGATCACAGATGTTCTGTTGTCCACATCCTCATCCTCTGTCTCCTCTTCCTCACCCTCCACAGGGTCCACTGCTGCCACAGGGGCATCTCCAGTCTCCTCCTCCTGCAGAAAAGGTACATGTTGTCTGAGGGCCAGGTTGTGCAACATGCAGCATGCCACTACTATCTTGCAGACCTTCTTGGGTGAGTCGCACAGGGATCTACCTGTCAGATGGAGGCACCGGAACCTGCCCTTCAGGAGGCCAAAGGTCCTTTCAATGATCCTTCTGGTTCACTCATGTGCCTTTTTATAACGCTCTTCTGTCCTTGTCCTGGCATTCCTCACAGGGCTCAGCAGCCATGATAGGTTTGGGTAACCAGAGTCACCTGCAAATATTGAGGGACAACATTTAACCACACACTAGCCTAGATGTCCAACACCATAGGCATACACCAACATATACTGGGTGGGAACCAGGGCTCACCTATTAGCCACACCCGGTGCCTCTGTAGTTGGGACATCACATTTGGGATGCTGCTATTCCTCAGGACAAAGGCATCATGCACTGACCCAGGATGCTTAGCATTGACGTGGGAGATGTACTGGTCCGCCAAGCACACCATCTGCATATTCAAGGAGTGGAAACTCTTACGATTCCTGAACACCTGTTCATTCTGGCGGGGGGGGGGGGACAAATGCAATATGTGTTCCAATAATCGCACCTATTATATTAGGGATATGTCCCATTGCATTAAACCCGGCCTTCACAGTGGCCAAATCCTCAACCTGGGGGAATTCAATGTAGCTGCACATGTGTTTTATCAGGACAGAAAATACTCTTGTCAGCACTATTGAGAACATTGGCTGTGACATTCCTGCTGCCAAGCCCACTGTCACTTGGAAAGAACCAGTTGCCAGGAAATGGAGCACTGATACCACTTGCACAGGAGGGGGGATTCCAGTCAGTTGACGGATAGCAGATATCAGGTCAGGCTCCAATTGGGCACACAGCTCTGTGATTGTGGCCCTGTCCAGTCAATAGGTGAGGATAATGTGCCTGTCCTCCAGTGTAGCCAAGTCCACAAGGGGTCTGTGCACGGGGGTATGTCTCCATCTACTATTCATCCACAGCGGTAGGTATCTAAGGGACAAAAGAGTGAGGAGGCTGTCACACACTTAACATTGGAGCCACAACAGTAGTCCACAATATGTACATATGATAGGGGACAGTGTAATTTGTCAAGTATGTGCCTATTTATCCTGTGACGCAGCATTTTTCCATAGGCCTGTTCCCCCCCTGAAATGGGGTCCGCCTGACCAGTGTGGAAGGACAGGTGGAAGTGAGGTAATGCCACTGACGTTGTGTGCCGTGGCGGTAGGTGGTCGGGAACCGCAGTGAAACTCCAAATTGGCTATACTTGGGCCCTATGGGGTACAGTGGCAAATGGTAATCTATGCCGGCGGTGACTGTATGCACCGCCATGGACGTGACCACCTTTTTCTATCATATTCCTCACTTGTTTCCTGACCTTCCATAGGAGAGGACCAACAGCAGGTGCTGCGGTGACATGTGTCTGAAACTTACCATGGCCTGTGTGACCGGGGAAAGGGCCCCTGCCTTCACTTCTGAGGAATTGGAGAGACTGGTGGATGGCGTCCTACCCCAGTAGAGACTGCTGTATTGGCCTCCAGACCAACAGGTGAGTACACTGTGGGCACGATGCATGTGGCATGAATGCATGGAGTTGTGTGTGAAGGCATTGTGTGTGCCAATGGTGATGGAAACGGGTATGGTGGGTCATTGCTGTTACTGGCTGGCTGTTTGTCTAATGGTGTCCTCATGTCTGTATTGCCTCTGCAGGTCAGCGCCCATCAAAAGAAGGGTATATGACATGCCATCACCAAAGAGGTGCGTACCCTGATGGTCTATGGCCGGCAGAGCACCCACTACCTCTCAAACGGTGCGAGCACCTGAGACGCTGGGCACGGAAGACCGCAAAGGCCCAGCTGGGGATGGCCTCCCAACGAGGAAGGGGTGCCCGTCGTACCCTGACCCACCTGATGGCCTGCATACTGGCGGTGGCCTATCCAGAGCTCAATGGGTGCTTGAGGGCATCACAGCAGTCCACAAGGGGGTGAGTACAGTGGCCATCATTGAAGCTCACAGCTGGAGCAGTGGTATCTGGGTGGTGGTTGTGTGTTAGTGGGTGCCCCTAGGCCAGACATTGCAGGGTAGGTCCTCTGGTGGCTAAGGGGCTGTGGGGGAAACACTGCCTACCTAACTTGTTAGCATCCACTAGTGTGTTCTGCAGTTGGCAGTGTGTGCTCCTCCTCATGCCTTGCGGCTAGCAATTTAACTGGTAGTGCAATGCATAGTGCGTTGGCCTGTTCCCTGTGTGTGAGGGTGCTGTATACGCCAACGGTGGTGTTGGTGCAGTCATTGACCCAGTGTATCTTTTGTCTCTCTCTCCCCCTTTCTTGTTTTGTCATCCTGTCCTTATGTGCATTAGCATCATCTGGCAGAGGAGCAGAGGCACCAACGACAGAGGGAGCTGGATCCCACAGGACCCTGGAGGCAGAGTCCACCAACGCCGAGGGAACCAGTGGGATGGAGGGTGAGGGGAGCACCACAGCAGAGACTGGAGGGGACAACACAGACTCTGATACCTCCTCCGATGGGAGCTCCATGGTGGTGGCGGACACCTCTGTAACCACCCCAGCTACAGGTGCAGCCGCCACCTCCTGTGACAGCACTGCCCTCCAAGCAGCCCCTCAGCAAGTTGCCCGTGGCCCGCTCACCCAAGAGGGTGGGCATCTCCTTTGCCCCAGGCACCTCAGGTCCTGCCAAAGTGAGCCCTGCTGCCCTGAGTGAGGAGGCTATTGACCTCCTGAGATCTATCTCTGTAGGGCAGTCAACCATTATGAATGCCTTCCAGGGGCTGGCAGCCCAGAAGCACCAATCTAATGCATTCCTAGAGGGCATTCACGGTGGATTGGCGGCCCAACAGAGATCGATCCAGGCTCTGGCCTCCTGCCTGATGCCAGACATTGTCCCTGTTCAAACCGTCCCCCCTCCAACTTCCTCTTCCCAGTCCCATTCTCCTCAACCCCACCCATCCCAAGCACACAGCCAGACAAGCATACACAGAAGACAACACCCAAGAGTGTCACATGCAAACACAAGCACCACACTTCATCCCACAGGCACTCACACAAACACCATCTAGTTGCAGACACAACAACATCCGCTATTTCCACTGTCTCCCCTCTTCCTCCTCCACATCCAACCTAGTTACGTCCACACTCACACCTGCACGCACTACATCATCAACCACTACCTGCATCATCAGCACACCAAGCAGAACACACACCTCACTGGCAGACTCCTCCACAACATCCATGCACACGTCCCCTGTACCACTGTGTCTGTCCCCCCTAAAGTACACAATTGCAAGCATTCAGACACCCAACAGCTAACCACCTCACAATAGCGTACAACCCATGCACCTGCACCCAAATCCAGTGGACAAACACCTCCAACAACGACTCCCACATCCTTCACTCCCATTACTTCTCCCCCTTCCTGTTCCAATGTCCCTAAAAAGCTTTTCCTTTCCCAGATCGACCTCTTCCCTACCCGTACCCCCATCCTGCACATATGGCCAGGGTATCAAGGACCCAGCCAAGCACCTCAGCCAAACAGTCTATGAGCCCAGTTTCAGCAGCACCTGCTCATGGTGGAAATGATTCCAGGCCAATAATACTGAAGGGGAATGAGCTTGCACAAGCCACCAAGAAGGGGAAGGAGCCTGCACCAGCAACTGTCACAGAACCCCACTGACAGCCGTGGTTGTGCAGCCATCTAAGAATGCAGGGGCTGAGCAGGAGCCTCTGACAACCACCACCACAGTGCAGCCATCGGAGGGTGCAGGGGCTGAGCAGGAGCTTCCCACAACCACCACCACAGTGCAGCCATCAGAGGGTGCAGGGGCTGAGCAGGAGCCTCCCATAACCACCACCACAGTGCAGCCGTCACCGCTGGTGGATGCAATATAGTCCATCCTCTATGGGCTGCTGTGCGGCCTACCCACACCAGAACCAGTGTTGTATTCACACACTTGAGAGACTGTGGCCTTGCACTACCCAGGACAAAGAGCAATGGGCATGTTGCCCCCTCCAGAACCAGTGGGCAAGACACTCACTCGAGAGACTGTGGCCTTGCACTCCCCAGGACCAAGCACAGGGCACGTTGCCCCCTCCAGAACCAGTGGGCAAGTCACCCACTCAAGAGACTGTGGCCTTGCACTCCCCAGGTCAAAGAACAATGGGCATGTTGCCCCCTCCAGAACCAGTGGGCAAGTCACCCACTCAGGAGACTGTGGCCTTGCACTCCCCAGGACAAAGAGCAACAGGCATGTTGCCCCCTCCAGAACCAGTGGGCAAGTCACCCACTCAAGAGATTGTGGCCTTGCACTCCCCAGGACAAAGAGCAACGGGCATGTTGCACCCTCCAGAACCAGTGGTCTTGTTTCGGCATCCGGCTGAGGTGCCCACCCTCCCCCTGATGTACCTGCCTATTTGCCAACTGATGCCCCTGCAGTATTCTCTCTGTATTGGTGCAGGAATTGAGTAGGGCCTTGGACTTTGCCCTGTGGCCATGTGGCCCCTGTGAGCTATCGACCAGGCAGTGTCCCTTTTTTGTACATTTGTACATATCTGTTGCATTGCCACATCGACTTATTATTTTTGATGTTGATCTCATTACAATCACTGTAGTCAATTCCTGTTGTCCTTGCATTATTTTGCTGATTATCGTGGACAAATTGATTATCTTGTGCATCTACTTGGTGTATGGTGTGTGTGTGGGGGGGGGGTTGTGCGTCTGTGTGTGTCACTCTAGTTTTTCCTCTCCCACTTGTGTGCTAGGTGGCTGTACTCACCTTCGTCATCTTCACCGGCGTTGGTGTTCGTGGTGGAGAATGACATAGAAGATCATGGGGAAAACATGCAGTTTTGGTTCCATGGCGGCATGGTTCTTCCCTGTGTCTCCAATGGTGAGTCCTTTGACTTTTGTGTTCTATTTCCGCCAGACTTTTGATGGCTTTGGTACCGCCCCAGAAAAGGTGGCAGTTTGCTATGTCATAATATGGTGGGTGGTACATTGTCTTCTGCCTGGCTGTAGGCGGCTACCACCGTGGTACCTGTTGTTTCCGCCCTGGCAGTCGGTGTGGTACATTGGCTGTCTTTCAGAGATATCACCGCCATGGTCATAATTTGGCGGTAGTTACTGCCAGCCTGTTTGCGGTATAACTGGCACTTTACTACCAACTGCCAGGCACGTAATGAGGGCCTTAATCTTTAAAAAATCATATCTCCAGTTCCCTGCCTTGGATTTTTGTTGATTTGGTGTAATTTTAAAGAAAAACATGTATTCTATTTTCATAAAATGGTGTTTTTATTGTGTGTTATGTTTTATTTATTCACTGTGAGTTATAGTTACCTTAGGGCACAAGTTATAGTTACTTGACATAACTCAAACTATAACAGCTGAATCTCTATGGTTTTGTATGATTGAAATGTGAGCCTAATCATATGTCACTGTAACCTTTGTTTTTAAGTGAATTTTCATGTTATTTTTAATTCTATTTCCTAACTATAACGTCCCTGTGACCTTTGTTTTTTCAGTGAATATATATAGGACACAGATTCTATAGAAAAAGAGTTTGTTTTTACTTGCCTATATCTTTGGTGCAGGTTGACAAATCTTCACAAAATGTTCCAAAACAATTTGACACTCGTGAGCTGCTGCCTGGAAAGTTTTGGGGTGATCTGTCAAGTGGAGGCAGAGAAAAAGGTGGGGTCCCAAAATGCTTTTTCCCCTTTCATTTTTCTATTGGGATTTTGAACAGCGATAGCCTCAAACCAGTGGATGAAATTACACCGAATTTGCCAGAAAGCTAGGTCCCGATCCAGAAAGCAATCTTTTTGTGTATTGGTGTGAGTCCCTTCAGCAGTTTTCTAGTGATTAGGTGGAGAATAAATTTGTATATATAGGGATGCGGATCCTTCAGGGCTCCTGCACAGAGCCTCGAGACTCCACGTCGGAGAAGCAGCAGTGTGATTAGCTGGCTGCAACCTGTGCAGAATGTTGCATCCGCCATTTTATGAACCTGGCAACCGTCCTGGGGGATGGAATTAGAGGCTAAAAACAATAGAAGGGGTAAGGGTAAAGGTACTCTGATCCTATGAGGCTGATTAAGTGGTGTCTCAGGGACTCTTTATTAGTTTACAAAGTTCAAAACCCCTTTTTCTGGTCACAATCATGGAGTTGCAATTCTGTTGTGTCGCTCAGTGTAGCCCCCCCATGTAATGTCACAATGGAGTTACAAATCGTTCTGAAAAACTGTTTTAAAATATATAGATTTACACACTTACTCACACACTAATGCAAGCATTGTAAGACCCATTCAGACACTCAGACACCCACTCACAGCCCCACTCAGAAGCTTCTACACCCACTCAGAGACCCACTCAGGCACTCATATACCCACTCACAGACCCACTGACACACTCATGCACTACTCACAGACACAATGACACTCATAGACCCAATAACATTCGCACTCAGACACTCATACACCCACTCAAAGACCCATTCAGACACTCAGACATCCTTTCTCACTCCCACTCATACACATCCACTGAGAGACCCACTCAGTCACTCATACACCCACTTACAGACCCACTGACTTAGATATGCTCCTGCTCACATATACAGTAAAACTCATACACCCACTCACATACCCACTCAGACACTCATCCAGCCACTCCAAGACCTATTCAGACACGCAGACACCCACTCACAGACCCACTCACACTCTCACACACCCACTCACAGACCCACACAGATACACATGCACCCACAGAGAGACACACTGATCCTCATATACCTACTCAAAGTCCCACTCAGTCACTCATACACCCACTCACAGACCTACTGACACACCCATGCACATACTCACAGACACAGTGACAGTGAGACACCCACTTGAATACCCACTGAGACACTCATACACTCACTCAAAGACCTATTCAGGCACTCAGGCACCCACTCACAGACCCACTCACTGTCTCACATGCCCACTCACAGACCCACACAGACATTCATGCACTCACAGAAAGATGCCCTGACCCTCATACACCCACTCAAAGACCCATTGAGACACTCATATACACACTGTCAGACCCACTCAGAGGCTTATTCACCCACTAAGAGACCTGCTCAATCAGTCATACACCCACTCACAGACCTACTTACACACGCATGCACTTACTCACAGACTCACACAGACCCTCATGCACCCATAAAGATGCACTGACCCTTATACACCCATTCAAAGACCCATTCAGACACTTAGACACCCACTCATAGACCCACTCTGAGACTTATACACCCACTTAGAGACCCTCTCAGGCACTCAAACACCTAATCACGCACCCACTGACAAGGTCATGCACCCACTCATAGACTCACTGACAGTCATATACCCACTCAAATACCCACTCAAAGACTTATATACCCACTCAAAGCTCTATTCAGACAGTCAGCCATCCACTGACAGACTCACTCACACTCTCATACACCTGCACAGATACTCATGCACCCAGATAGAGATGCACTGACCCTCCTACACCCACGCAAAGACACCGATTCAGACACTGAGAAACTCACACACATACCTTCCTGCACAAAAACAATTAAGATAGGAGTTTTTCTATTTTTCTGTGTGCTGCAGAATGTAGGACAGATGGGAAGAGGAATAATAGAAAAAATAAAGATAAACATCAAAATAAAAATGAAAAAAATGTGCTGTAGGAATCTGATGCATTCTCAGACTTGTAAATCTGGGAATGCATCATGTTCCTGTGGCTTACACCTAATAACACACTGATGGATAAAGTGACACCACAGGCACATTTATCATTTGTGTACGCACTACCACATACAATGACTCACTTATGTACAGACTGATACACCCAGTCATAATATAATCCATGTGGTAATGCAGAGAGGCAAGTTGTTACACATACAATTACATACTCAGGCATAGGTGGTCACATATGCTGACACACCCAGGGTCACAGTTATGTATAGACTAATGTACCTTGAGAAACAGCAATGTAGCTGATAAGATATACAAGCATACACTCATACACACCATACCGCAGTGAAGCACACATTCATGAATAAAGTGAAACACTGAGTGAGACAGTCATGGCTATGATACCTCAGAGATGTGTACTCTTATTTAAACATGAAAAGCAACACATGCAGAGTGTGAGAACATAGTGGTACAGTTGTTTCTGTTGCATTGATATCCATATGATATATAATTGAACAGTATATGATGGAAAGGTATACCTTTTGGTATTTGTTTTAATTTCAGAGATCAATTCCTGCATTAGAAGATATTTGAATAAATGCCAAAAAAACACAAGCAAAACAGAAATTGAGGAAAACATACTAAATACTTGTAACACAGAAACAAAAAGAACAACTTGTGGACAATGTCACTAAAGAGAAAGGTGCTGCTGTTAAGAAAACTAAAAATAAATAAATCTGTATGTGGGAAACTGAGATGCTTGCCAAATGAAGAACATAAAAAGTAGACCTTCCAATCAGCCAAACAAAGGAAAAAATTTGTCGAATTACAAACAAGAAATCAAAGAAGAAAGCTGATAGCTTAGCCATAAAACAGCAACAGTTTAAAGAAATTAGAATGAGAATGTTTCACACCAGAGTAATTCAAAATCTTATTAAAAGTATGAAGCAATACAAAAAGAGAAGTATTGAAACAAAAAGCATGTGTTGAGTTTGTAGTTAATAAGGCATTTGCATAGACGAGGAAGCTTTTGATTTTGATTATTAGTAGAATGAGCACATTGGATAAAACAGTGCTGGGTATGAAAAGATATAGCCAAAGAAAAATAATTGTTAATACAAGTAAATTATTTAGTGGTGAATGGAAGCATACCTGGAGAACATTCCTCTAATGAAGAAGGGTATTTGCAAGAGAACACAGTAGTAATTGCAGTTGATTCAACTGGTCGATGTTATGAGTTGAAGGATGGAAGTCCCATTGAAAAAAAGGAGATTGTTCCTAGAAATATCAAAGAGGTAATAGATTAAGAGGTTGAAGTAAGGCATAGAGAGTGCCCTGCTCCAAATGGAACTGTAGCAGTACTTGTAGCATTCAGAAGCAAGCTATTGATTTTTTACAAACTTGTGAATGTGACTTTCCATGTAGGAGTCTCAAGCAAAACATTTCAGTTTTGCAAGCCTTAGATCCATGCAAAGTAAGAAAGTTTAAACATTTGCAAGGACATTCATTAGCATGTTTTTCTAAGAAAGTGTGTTAAAGCATTTTTCATCACTTTAGAATGTTGGCAGTTCACCATTCAACAATACAAGTTTTGGTTAGGAAACTTTACTATGTGAAGCACTAGCGTTATGTCAAGGAGAGATGAATTAAGTACTTTTGCATAGTACCATACAAGAGATAGAAAAAGTCTGTGAGGATGTACAATTTTGGTTCTTTGGTCCTGAAGAGGATTCTGTGAAGAATGATGAATTCATAGGTACATGTATTGAGGAAGAGAGCACAGATATTGCTACTGAGAATTTTGAACAAAAAGCTATTAAGTTTAGCACAACTTGTTCAGAAAAACCAAACTATGGCTCTCATTATAACCCTGGCCGTCGGTGTTAAAGCGGCAGCAACACCGCCAACAGGCCGGCAGTAAAAAAAAATGGAATCATGACCACAACAGAAGCTGCCAACACATACAGCCACTTCAACACTCCGACCGCCACGGCGGTAGCAACAAAAACCACGGTGGTAACCGCCAACAGCCAAGCGGAAGACAATGTACCGCCCACTCCATTACAACCCGCCCATCCGCCAGCTTTTCCAGGGTGGTACCAACACCATCAAAAGCACGGCGTAAACAGTACTCTGAAGGGAAACAACTTGCCTCTCGACACTCAAGGAAGAACCAGGAAGCCATGGAGTGCAGGTATTCCCCATGCTGCTGTATCTTCTCGTACACCAGGAACATGAACGCCGGCGACGACTACCACGGTGAGTACTGCACCTCGCACACAAGGAAGGAGGGGAGGAAAAAGAAAGTGACACACACACGCAACACCCCCACCCTCACTCACAACACTATACACACAAACACATGCAACAACATTACATATAAACCCTGTAACACTCAGGAATAACGCAAGGACAAAAGGAATGGAGTCAAATAAGTGTAATATTAGTAATACTCAGAAATACGGTCATAAAGAAAAAACAGTATGTACAATATATACAATATATACAAATGGCGGGACAATGTCCACTCAAAAATTGTCCATGGCCCACTGAACCAAAATACATAGGCCAAGGCCATACTTGACTCCTGCCTCAATACGGAGAGAACACTGAAGGGGCATCAGGTCGAAAACACACAGGCACCTCAGGGGGATGGAGAATGCGGGGGCACCTCAGCTGGAAGATGGTACAACGCCACTGCTCCTGGAAGGGGCTCCATGCCCACTGCTTGGTCCTGGGGAGTGCAAGGCCACCGTCTCTCAAGTGGGTGGTTTGCCCATTGCTTGGTCCTGGGGAGTGCAAGGCCAAAGTCTTTCTAGTGGGTGGTTTGCCCACTGCTTGGTCCTGGGGAGTGCAGGGCCACAGTCTCTCTAGTGGGTGGTTTGCCCAATTCTTGGTCCTGGGGAGTGCAAGGCCACAGTATTTCTAGTGGGTGGTTTGCCCAATGCTTGGTCCTGGGGAGTGCAAGGCCACAGTCTCTCAAGTGGGTGGTTTGCCTACTGGTTGGTCTTGGGGAGTGCAAAGCCACAGTCTCTCAAGTGGGTGGTTTTCCCACTGCTTGGTCCTGGGGAGTGCAAAGCCACAGTCTCTCAAGTGGGTGGTTGCCCACTGCTTGGTCCTGGGGAGTGCAAGGCAACAGTCTCTCAAGTGGATGGTTTCTTCCACTGGTTCTGGAGGGGGCCTTGTGCCCAGTGTGCTTCACCCTGGCAAGGAGGGGCTGAGTGGATGGCTTCTTCCACTGGTTCTGGAGGGGGCCTTGTGCCCAGTGTGCTTATTCCTGGCAAGGAGGTGGTGAGTAGATGGCTTCTTCCACTGTTTCGGGAGGGGGCCTTGTGCCCAGTATGCTTCATCCTGGCAAGGAGGCAGTGAGTGGATGCCTTCTTCCACTGGTTCTGGAGGGGGCCTTGTGCTTCATCCTGGCAATGAGGTGCTGAGTGGATGCCTTCTTCCATTGGTTCTGGAGGGGGCATTGCACCTTGTGATGCAGATGTTTTGGAGAGCAAGGTCACAGCCTCTCACCTGGGTGTCACAACGACAGCTTTTGCAGGGGCCAGGACACACTGCAGTCCATGCAGTCACCACTACAGACTGCTGTCCGGTGGTAACGGCTGCTTAGTGAATCGCAGTTGCGCTGCAGGTGGTGGTGCTGGCAGTGATGGTTGTAGCCTCCAGGCCTTCACCTGTAGCCTCGGACGGCTGCCCACTGTGGCTGCTGCTGCTAGCAGTGGTGCTGCTTGCGGCGGGGCAGGTGGCGGTGCTGCCCGCGGTGCACGTGGTGGTGCTGGTCACGGTGCAGGTGGCAGTGCTGACGGCTGTGGTGTTAGCCTCCAGGCCTTCACCTGCAGCCTCGGACGGCTGCCCACTGGGGCTGTGCTGCTGACAGTGGTGCTGCTTGTGGCAGGGCAGGTGGCGGTGCTGGCCGCAGTGCAAGCAGCAGTGCTGGCGGTTGTGGTGTTAGCCTCCAGGCCTTCACCTGCAGCCTCGGATGGCTGCCCTCTGGGGCTGCTGCTGCTGGCAGTCGTACTGCTTGCGGCGGGGAAGGTTGCAGTGCTGGCCGCGGTGCAGGTGGTGGTGCTGGCAGCTGTGGTGGTAGCCTCCAGGCCTTCATCTGCAGCCTCGGACGGCTGAAGTGCCATGGCAGGTGTTCTCTGCCCCTTCCTTGCTTCTGCCAGCTAGAGTATTTGGCTTGGCCTTGCTGGCTGGTTGTGCCTCCTTCCCCTTGCTGGGTGCTGTCCCCTTCTTGCCCTTGCCAGGTGGCGGACCCTTCTTGGCCTTGGCAGGTGTTGGTGGCACACTGGCTGGGCTGACTGGTGCCTCCTTTGAGCCTCTCACAGCTGCAGAAACCACAGCGGCCGTGGACTGGGTGGCTGAGGTGCTGAACTGGGTTCTGGCCACCCTGGCCCGAGGTGAAGGACGGGGGAGGGGTAGGGAATAGGTCAAGGGTGGCGAGGAAAGGCTTCTTAGGGACACTGGGGCGGGAAGAGGGTGAAGGTTTGGGAGTGGAGGAAGAGGGAGTGGGTGTAGGAGTTGTCAGTCTGCTGTGTTTGGGTGCAGGTGCATGAGCTGGATGCTGTTGTGAAGTGGATGGCTGTTGAGTGGGTGTGTGCTTGCGTTTGTGTACTTTGGGAGGAGGGGACTGTTACACTTATTGCCCACAATATCCCTTTCATCCACTTACGCACAGACATTGACCACCAGACATGCAGCATCTGCCCAGGACCCCTCAGCCCCACCCTCCACAAGGCTTACACACACAACAATCCATATATTCATGGCCCACGCATCATGCTCACAGTGTACTCACCTGTTTGCCTGGAGGACTATGGAGTAAAGTGTACTGGGATGGGACCCCATTCACCAGTCTCTCCAACTCCTCCGAAGTGAAGGCGGGGGCCCTTTCCCCAGACACTTGAGCCATTATCACTTCCAGACACAGATCACAGAGGCACTTGCAGTGTAGGTCCTCTCCTGTTGAAGGTCAGGTAGCAAGTGAGTGAACAGATAGAAAATGGCAGTCACGTACTCGGCGGTGCGTACCGTCACCACCGGCATACATCGCTATTGGCTCCTGGAACCTATAGGGCCCAATGATAACCAATGCAAATTGCACGGTGGTCTTCGACCGCCGACCGCAACGACGCACAACACCAGTGGAATTACCTCATTGGCACTTCTCTCTCCTCACAGGTCAGGCAGCCGCCATTTCAGGGGGGCACAGGCCATGGCACCTAACTGCGTCACAGCAGACATTGGCACATCAACTAACTCTCAAATTCACATACTGTTTCTGTAAAGGAAGAAATGCATTTTTATTTTCACCTATGTGTGAATATGACCCTCTGCTCACCGTTTTTTACCCTAGAGTTCAACCGCTGAGGATGAATAGGAGATGCAGACATCCCCGTGTACAGACTCCTGGTGGACCTGCCGACAATGGAGGACAGGCACCTTATCCTGACCTACAGACTTGATAGGGCCACAATTCGAGAACTCTGTGCCCAATTGGAGCCAGACTTGATTTTAGCTATCCGCCACCCCACAGGTATTCCCCCTTTAGTGCAAGTCCTGTCAGTGCTCCATTTCCTGGCAAGTGGTTCCTTCCAAGGGACAGTGGCCATGGCATCAGGGATGTCTCAGCCAATGTTCTCCAATGTGCTGACCAGAGTGTTGTCTGCCCTGCTGAAACACATGTGCAGCTACATCGTATTCCCCCAGGTGGAGTATTTGGCCACAGTGAAGGCTGACTTTTATGTTCTGGAACATATCCTCAACATCATTGGTGCCATTGATGGTACACATATTGCATTTGTCCCCCCACCGGAGAAATGAACAATAAACAAGTGCTCAGGAATAGAAAAAGTACATCTCCCAAGTGAATGCCAAGTATCCTGGCTCTGTGCATGATGCCTTTACCTTGAGGAATAGCAGCATTCCATATGTGATGTCTCAACTCCAGAGGCACCAGGTGTGGCTAATAGGTGAGCCCATGGTCCCCACCCAGTTGATGTAGGTATATGGGTGTGGGTTTGGCCCTAAGGGTGAGTGTGTGACTAACAGGTATCCCTCGATATTTGCAGGTGACTCTGGTTACCCCAACCTCTCACGGCTACTGACCCCAGTGAGGAATGCCAGGACAAGGGCAGACGAACATTACAATGAGGCACATGGGCAAACAAGGAGGATAATTGAGAGAACGTTTGGCCTCCTGAAGGCCAGATTCCAGTGCCTCGATCTGGCAGGTGGATCCTTGTACTACTCACCCAAGGATAGTGCCAGATCATCGTTCCATGTTGCACAACCTGGCCTAGAGACGCCAGGTGCCTTTTCAGCAGGAGGATGAGCCTGGAGAAGGTTGTGTGGCAGCATGGAGCCTGTGGACAGTGATGAAGAGGAGGCAGAGGAAGAAGATGTGGACAACAGAAGTACACTCATTCAACAGTACTTCCAGTGACACACAGGTAAGACACTGTAACTTCACCTTCTATTGCAGTTTTGTGTCTGACATTGAACATGGCAGCCTGATCTCCCTATGTCTATGGCCACTTACTGTACCCTTTGACATCTCTATTTTCAGATCTCTGTGCCCCATTCTAGCTCCTGGTGTGTTTACTGCTGCCCACTACAGGTTATACCTATGTTAATATTACAGTAGATTATACATGCAATCTTTACAGTTTGTGAAACAAATACATGTGTCATATAATCCACAGACTCTACACTTGAATTTGTTCAAAGGGTATTTCTTTTGGTGCTAATAAGTGGAGGGGGATTGCAATGGGCTGGGTTGCTGATGGAGGTAAGCCCAGGTTAGAGTCCAGTCTATTTGTATCACAGGCACATAGTCCAAGGGGGCATAGGAAGGGGAGCAATGGCAGTTCAAGGTGGACAGGGTGACAGAGTGGGACAGAAGGGTGACAATCAGGTGAGTCTTATCTGGGAGCGTGGGTGTGGTATGTGTATGTGTGTCAGGTGTGTGGAGTTTCATTTGTCCAATGTGGTGTAGTTTTGTTAGTGTGTGTGTATTTTGAGCACGGCGGTGTGTACCGTCAATGGTTTACCGTGGTTGAATGACTGCCACGGTGATTCGTCAGTCATGATGCTGTGGGTGTATTTCTGTTGGCATAACGGTGTGGGTTTTGGTACCGCCAGTTTATCACTGACCTTTGGGCTGGCGGACTTGTGTGGGTGTCTGTATAGTGGCGTATTTCTCTGTGTAGGTCATAATACTCATAACGGTATACCGCCGCAGTCACGGTATGTTGGCGGCTGTCAGCACGGCGGTAGGTGGCATTTACCGCCAATGTTGTAATGAGGGCCTATGTTTGGATTTGCTGTAGACACACTTACTACAAAAGTCAAACATGAAATGTAGATGTTTTTTCCAAAACTGAAGTGGAAAACAGAGAGAAGTGGCAAGAATGTACTGATTATTTATTTGTAAAGGAGTGCTTTGACTTGTCCGTGCAGCAGGTTATATGTAAATACTGCTGTGATAAGTAAGAGGATTAGAAAACAGCAGCTAGAGCAGTACATAGCAGGTTAGACTTGTGACTATTCTAGAACAACTATGAAATTTAAATGTATATGAATCTATCCTTATACAATCTGTACATCCATATCAAGCAATTATGCCATTGGAACTAAAAACAGGTAAATTGCATCAGAGTTATTGAAAGGCGGTAAAGGAAGAGTAGTGTATTTGCCATTAGATTTTCAAAATGTTGAAACTATAGGAATGGACAAAGACTATGAAGAGCCATGTTTTAGCCTGGTGAACGGTCTACCAACAAAGAATAAAACAATTTGGCAAGAGTTAGCTCATGTTAATAAAGTTAAACAAACAGTGTTATGACTGGTACAAAATAATTAGTATTATAAAAATTTTGCTGTAGAACCTGATGTGCGTAATGTTGATGATGACAGTTTGAGAGCAAGTGGACAAATAAAAAAAGTAGATCCCATCAGATACATTCCAAAGACATTATTGGTGATGCTATTGGTCTTTCCCAAACAAAGCAAGCTAAAGGAACTCCTCTTAGTGTGTGGAAACAAGTTTTAAGACACACTGTTTTCCCCATTTGTTTCCCACTAGAGTAGGAGGTCGGTATGATGACCAACCCAAAAAAATACCATCAGCTGAATACCGGTCAACACAATAATGTTCAGAGGACCCAAGATTTAGACAATGTATCCCATACATATTTCACATTCTCTTCGAGAGTGACTTGTCCAGACACTTGTATGCAATAAATCACATTCGAAAAACAGGAGTTAATCTTCAAAATCTCTCTACAATAGATTTTCTTAACAAAGTTTATAAAAAAGACAAGAACTTAGAATATAACTTGAATAATTTAATGGCGTGTCAATGTGGCACCAACTAATAATGGTTCAGTCGTCATGGAGAACTGAAGTGTACGCTGTGGTTTCTGCCACTGAGTTGTGCTGATTATGCATGGGATGACCTGATACAATCCTTGAGAGACGGAACCTCTAACCTCTAACATAAAAAAACATTAATTTAAAGAAAGCTTTAGAACTTTATTCATTGGATCCTGCTAATGTTTATAGATATTTCTAAGCTATGCTTGCTTTTATCTGTAACAAAGCAATCCTTCTCTTGGAGAAGTAAGAGATTTCTTTTGGTGGAAAGAGTGCTATGCAAGAGGTGCTCCTCATATTCACATGCTACTATGCATAAGAGATGCACCCAAATTTTGAGCAGGTAGTGATGACTCTGTGTTGTCCTTCATAAAACAGTATGTGACATGTACCATACCAAAACATACAGTTCAAAAAAGGCCTCAGATTATCAGTTTTACCTTTCCAAACACATAGATGTGAAAAGTACTGTGGTTGTACATACAGGTTCAAAGGTAATTTGGACATAAGATGTTGATATGCATTTCCACGTCATTGCAAAAGGAAGAGTAAACAGCTTCTCATCTTCAGTCAGACATACACTGACACAGAAATCACCAAAAGAACAACATAACTTAAAAAGAATTGAATATGCTAAATGTATTAGTGACTACAATTGTGATTTTGAAAATGTGGAATGCTAATATGGGCATACAATTTGCTGCAGACAACTCCATTGCGGCTCGGTATGTCACGTCGTACATCTTGAAATCTGAAAAAACTGAGATGAAGGAGATGTGGGAGGAGATTTCTGCAGAGAAGACAATTAGTAAGTGTTAGACCTGACAGCCTTAGGGTGGTCACCCCTAACGTTTTGCCTGCCTCCCTCCACATTTTAGATACTGTTTTTGCTGGTTTTCAGACTCTGCGCACTTTACCACTGCTACCCAGTGCTAAAGTGCATAAGCTCTCTCCCTTTAAACATGGTTACATTGGATCTCACCCAATTGGACTATTTAATGTACTTATAAGTCCCTAGTAGAGTGCACTATGTGTGCCCAGGGCCTGTGGATTAAATGCTACTAGTGGGCCTGCAGCACTGATTGTGCCACCCACTTGAGTAGCCCCTTAACCTTGTCTCAGGCCTGCAATTGCAAGGCCTGTGTGTGCAGTTTCACTGCCAATTTGACTTGCCATTTAAAAGTACTTGCCAAGCCTAAAACTCAACTTTTCCTACATATAAGACACCCCTAAGGTACGCCCTAGGTAACAATAGGGCAAGGTGTTGTGTAGGCAAAAGGCAGGACACGTACCTATGTAGTTTACATGTCTTGGTAGTGTGAAAACTGTGCTGATCTGAAAGGAGAAGGAAGGTCATATTTAGTATGGCCAGAATGGTGATCTAAAATCCTGCTGACTGGTGAAGTTGGACTTAATATTATTATTTTTGAAAATGCCACTTCTAGAAACAGAGCATTTCTCTGCACTTAAATATTTTGGTGCCTTACAATCCACGTCTGTCTGGCTGGGTTTAGTTGACAGTTCCTTGTTCATTCACTCAGACACACTGCAAACACAGGATACTCAGCCTCACTTGCATACATCTGCATTTTGAATGAGTCTTCCTGGGCTGGGAGGGTGGAGAGCCTGCCTTCACAGAAAGGACTACCACACCCCCTACTGGGACCCTGGCAAACAGGATTAAACTGAGAGGGTACCTGGTGCACTTCTAAGCCACTCTTTGAAGTCTCCCCCCACTTGAAAAGCACATTTAGGTATATCAACAGGGCCTTTGCCCCTACCAACTCAGACACTTCCTGGAGAAGAAACCTGTAACCACAGCCTGAAGAAGGCAAATACGTGGATGTAATAAATGTTTAGTGAAACATGTTTAGTGAAACATGGAAAGAAAAGCTAATTAACAACCAAAAACATACGTGCTCAACCCCTGAGAAAAGAGAATTCTTCTATTTAGCAATTCTTCATCTATTCAAAGCTTGGCGTACTGAACTGGAATTACTAGGAGATTATGACTGCTATGAAGATTGTTTTAATGCTGTAAAAGATAGTATTCCGTGTTCAATGTTAAAAAACTACTTACAAATGTTAAATGATGAGATACAACAGGAAGAAATGATTGCTGCTGAGGTAGCTAAGAATAGTTCTCAAAGCAGCCAAAGTTCAGCAGCTTTAAGTCAGGATTCCCTTGGAGAACCTATTATTGAAAATGAAACTGCAATAGCTATGAATATAGTAGAAACTACAATGGAACAAGCTAGACAAGAACCTGTATTTCCAGAACAGTTGGTTGGACAACTTAACAACGAACAGAAAGATATTTATATTGAAGTAAAAAACAAAGTAGAACATGGATTTCTGCATGAGAAAAAATAATGCAATTGCTCATCATTCAAGCTGATACTATTATATATTAATGGTCAGGCTGATACAAGAAAAAAGCTTTGTAATCAAAGTTATCTCTACTTCAATAAAGAAAGCTGCAGATTTATACTTATTGTGTGTAGTGACAGCACCCACTGGATTAGCTGCACACAATATTAAAGTAATAACTTTATATAGACTTCTAATGCTACTGGTTGAACTTGACAATAAACTGGAACACCAGAAGTTATCTTGTGAAGCTTGTCATAAGGTGCCAAGAGTTTTGAAGAAAATTGAGCATTTCTCATTGATGAGGTCAGCATCGTTTCAAATCCAATGCTTTCTTTGATTCACCTGAGAATGTGACAGATACTAAAACCTGAATGTGACATCTTGTTTGGAGAAAAGCATTTGTCTGTTTTAGAGACCTACTACAACTTACTCCTGTAAAAGTAAAGTCTGTTCATATTTAACTGAAGATTAGATTTTCACAACACACGGATGCGCCATATTTAATTGAATACGCCGCATCCCTGTGTTGTCTCCTGCGCTGGTGCTAAATTGAGCTGCCTAGCACCAACACAGGCATCCTTGTACCATCATGCAAAGATGTCTACATTGAGGGGTTTGATTGCTTATGTGTAGGAAGGTGTTTCTTCTGGCACATAAACAATCAATAATGGTGATTTGGCACTTCTGTGTGTGCTGCAGAATGCAGCACACACAGAAGCGCCAAAGCGTAATTTTGAAATGATTGTTTATGTGCAGGAAGAGACACCTTCCCGCACATAAACAATCATGTCTGGCATTTTGCTCTTTCTATGTGTGCTGCAGAACACAAAAAAAGTATTCCTCATCGTTGTGCCTTGCTAATGCCACCCTTGGGCTTGCGTTAGATTTTGGGGGTGCCTCAGTTTTATGAAAACTTGTAAATCTGAGGCAGCATCAAAATGCACATGGTGTTGCTGAGGGGCACCCACAGCAACACCCATTGCATGCCCCTCCCACGCAAAAAGCTGTGTGTGAAAAGGCTGTATTTACAAGGTGGCGTTAAGCCACAAAAAGTGGCTTAACTCCACCTTGTAAGTAAGGCGCAGTGCTTAACGCCACCGGAGCGTCACAAAAAGTGGCGCTTCGGTGGCACTAGGGGCTCATAAATATGCCCCTCTGTTTTAAAGAATCTCTGACATGAAGAGACTCAAAATTCATTGGAAGTATTGGCAATGTAAAAAATGTCAATAAAAGGAACTTGTGAAAAATAAGCTTCAAGCTTTTGACATGTAGTATGGAAACATTCTAGAGGGCATTAGAGTAGGAGTTCTGACAGAGGAGGGAAAACTGATGATGGAAAGTTGACGTATGAAGAAAATGTTTTTCTCTAATAAGGCGGCAGCAGAGCTAATGTATAACTTTTGTAAAGTAGGGAAACATATAGGGCCATATTTACAAGGAACTGGCACATGGGCTTTGATGCGTTAGTTTCCTTGAGTCACCCTGCGTCCCCCCTAATGATATCATAGTAACACTGTATCTGCAATGCAGTGCACTATGGAGTATGTTAGGAAAGTAGTGTCAGAATTTTTTTATGCTATTCTGGTGCTTTGTTGGTGCTAGTCCAGCAAAGTACACGGAAGCCATAGGCCCTGAGCAGACATTAAAAAATTATGCTAGTGTCTTGTAGTGAAAGATTTCACTGCTCCATTTTTTTTAGGCTTCCCTGTGTGGGAGCGCCCCCCCTTGCATACATCATACCTGGCACAGGTATAGGTGGGACAAGAGGTAAGAAGTGGCGCAATGCTTGCAGTGCTCCACTTTGTAAATATGGCGCAGGGAGGGGGAATGGTTAGTGCTGCCTTAGCATTAAAAGAAAGTATGCTAAGGCGGTGCTAGGGGCTTGTAATTATTATAGTTTCTTTGATGTCTACACTTCAAGAGTGTGCTGCATTTAATGAAGAATTACTAAAAATGGAGAAAGAAGTGATTTTGGATTTTACTGCCATTGACAAAATGGAACATCAAGGCGTAACTTTACTGCTCAGTTAAAAAATTGCAAGATAAGTTGAACTCCTTGGAGGAGTGTTTATGTGCTTGCAAAAAATGTAAAGTAATTTTAAGATGTAATTTAAATTTTGAAAAAGGATTGGTAAATAGTGCCATGGGAAAAGTTGTTGATTTCATTAATGTTCCTAAATATGATGAGGTTGAATTTGTAGCTATAAAGTTTGATCAGGTTGATGGTGTGAAGCATATTGGACTATGTGTTGTATGCTTTTGTCTTGTGAAAGTTGTATATGTATGATGAAAACTGTTTCTAGTTTGTCTTGCGTATGCCATAACTATCCACAAGTCTCAAGGTTTAAGTGTTGATGCTGCATTTATTAAAATTGGAAGTATAGTTTTTAAAGAAGGAATTCCATATGTAGCATTGTCACAAGTTTGAACATTATCTGATTTGTTTCTGGCTGATTTTGATGAGAAGAAGCTTAGTTTAGATACAAATTGTGTGAGAGAGTACACCAGATCATGCTTCTCATTTAGGATAGCATTCTGTTTATGAAAGAAGGGTATTATGCCCTAAGCGGACACTAACAAAACAATCAAAGAAAATGATAGAAAAGACAATGAAGAAGAAGGTGTCAAGAAAAGGAATTTGGAAAAGGATGGAGATATTGTTGGTTACCAGTTGGACAATACTAGTGGTGCAAACTGCTATGCTAATGTCTTTCTCAATGTTCTCTTCCATCTACCACAAGTTGTAAATGCACTCCAAGAAAAACCACAGGATACATTGTGCACAGCACTATTCATTGCCTTCAGTGCTTATCCTTTGACAGAAGTGTAATTCTGGTTCAGGCATTCGAGAACTAGTAGACAAATATAGTGGATCTATAGTATTTACTCTAAGCGATCCACAAGATGCACAGGAATGTATTATGGTGATCCTTGGAGTTTTAGAAGAAAAAGAAGATGCAAATGTTGATTACATATTTGGACTGAGCTATACATGGAAGCAAGAGTGTGAAGATTTTTCTTTCTCATCTACAACTGAAATCCACTCTGACCGATTTATATACTTAACTCTGCTGGATTCTAAGAGAATGTTTTTTGATAAACTAATAAAAAAGAGTGGCCAAAATATGACCTGTCAAAGCTGTAAATCAAATGTATTGTCTAATTGCTTGTACACAGAAGTGGGCAATACATTGTAGCAATGTTTCAAGGTTGCAGAGCAAATGGAACAAAATTGGACATTGAGATTACAAACTTTAAAGCTAGACAGATATCAGTTTCTGGTAGAACATACTATACTTTGGCTATCATCTTCCATAAACGCTTTAATATTAGATCTAGACATTGTACTGTATATTTAAAGTCTCAAGGTGGATGAACGGAGTGCATTGACAACTGTCTGCAATTTAAACAAAAACTACCTTTCAAGCTTCCTTATTCTTACCTTCATTTCTTCAGCCATAGTTCTAAGCAAGATTTCTGGAAACAAATATGACATACAGTCTTCTGTCTTGATATATGCTGCCTAATATATCATTCATCCTATCAGGGATCATGTCTTAAAAAAATGTCAAAAAATGAAGTGTGGATGAAATGTGGTCAAATGATTTCCACTAAAAAACAAATGTAAGTATTTTTCTCCACATGGATCATCATGGTTTAAGACATCATTCGGCCTATCAGAGGTGATGTCAACTAAACAATATAAAAAAATGATGAATGTGAATGATTTATTTTCATAGGATTTCTGGAAGAAAACTCTATGGGCTTCTCTCTATGTGGATCATCCCTCTTTCAGACATAATTCGGCCTATCAAGGGTGATGTCATGAAAAGGATATCCAAAAATTAAGTGTGGTTGAAATACCTTCACAGGATTTCTGGAATAAAATGACTATATGGTCTTCTGTTGACGTGGATCAGTGCTGTTTAAGACATAATTTGGCCTATCATGGATGTTGTTTGACATGTTAGCCCCACACTTTTTGCCTGGAAAATGATATGGTTTCAAACTGTAATTTCCTTGGGCCCATGCTAAACAGGTTCGGGCGAGATCTCTTTTGCCAAAACTGTACTATGTTTGGCACTTCAGCCACATTTGTAAGTCCCTAGTAATTTGGTACCACTGGTACCTAGAGCATGGGTACTGAAGAGGTTCCGCAGAGCTGTAGCACCAATTGAGCCCCAAAACAGCCTCATGCAGACTGCCATTGCAAGTGCATGACAAGGTGTATTTAATAGTTACAAACTCAACATGGCACTCGCTAGGAGTGTCATGTCTCCTAACACTGCATACAATATAGGTAAGTCACCCCTCTGGCAGGCCTTACATTCCTAAGGCAGGGTGGATTACAATGCATGTGAGGGTATATATGTGCATGAGCAAATATGCCTCTACAGTGTCTTTCGAAAAACCTTAAGACATAGTAAGAGTACAGGGATGACATAGCCAATGCATTGTGATCTTGGATGGCTGGAAAATAGCCAATCAGGGATGTGACTCCTTCACACAGGAAGTGGTCACATATTGGGTGTAGCCACCCTAAAGGTACGTGGCCCATTGGCCATTACCAGGTACTCCCCCTAATATCCACTAAGTGCAGTATCTCTAGACCTACGGATCAGATTCAATAGACACAAGAAGACCAGGAACAAAAAGACCCCAGGCATGAGAACAGAAGTTCTGCTTCATGAAAAAAGGCACCAAACCCTGCCTGCTGCTCCTAGGACTTAACAATTGCTGTGGAGGTGTCACCTGGAAGCCTGAAGGACTGTAAAAAAAAACAGAGTACCTCTAGCCTTTGCAAGTCACCAAGCAGCCTGACCAAAATCCATGTGACAGACCCGAAAGACAAAACCAACCATTGTGTCAAGTTTGGTGGCAATGTGACTTTCAGGGCCTGAGACGTCTCATTGCTCAGAGTACTGGACACCAACGTCAGACACCCATGAAGCAAAGTCTACTCCAAACTCTCTGAGAACCAGAATCAAGCACCAGTCAAGGGACTTTGGGACACCCAAGAAACACCACCCATAGTGACCCACCTGAGATGCAAGCTACCCTCCAAGTGGCCTGCACATGGCTCCAAGGACTCCCTGATGCATGACTCTTGGCTGACATATGTGCAATGTACCTGGCATCCCTGGCCCCTGCAATGCCAACCCAGTTGTCCTCTAGGGGTCCCTAAACACTTCGACCTCAACACTCCAAGGGGACCCAACAGACCTACCTTTAAGTTTTGTGTGTTTCCAAGTGGTCCTCTTCTCCGATGTGCACCAGCTCCAAGACTTTCAGCCGCTTCTCCAGTTTAAACCAGGAACTGCCCGATCTTTTCAGTGTGGCAACAGGACATCTCAAAGACTTCAACCTAAAAATAGAAGGTGACACTTGTAAGAGCATTGCCTGATCTTATATGCATTTTTTAAGTTTTTCCCATTCATTCCTATTGTGGGTAATTCCGCGCAAAAAAACATATATTTGCAAAACTTGGATAATCATAACAAAAGAAGTACTTACCGTATTTTGATGATCTTGGTCCACATTTATTGACACTGTAAGTACAATAAATGCATACCACATCTCCAAGATAAGCCTAATTGCTCACCAATTCTAACACAAAAACAGAGGTTTACATTGTCTGCTTTTTACCTCTGGATACCAAGGTGGGGCTGCATGGACTCTTTGCACAATGCATGTCATCTTCGTACATATATATAGAGAGCCAGCCTCCGACAATGTCTACAAAAAGATGTGGAAAATTCATGAGTGTATTATATTAGTTTGTACAAGCTATAATATTAATCAAATTGTTTTTAACATACAATCCTTTGGTTAAAGTAGTAAATGTGGCTTATTCAAATAATGCAAAAATTGTACAGAGTGCAAGTCACAGTATCACTGACGTGTGGGGAGGAACTGTGGAGATATTTTTTTTTCCTACAATCTAAATCAATCAATCAATCAGCAGATTTTTAAAGCTTGACTAGTCACCCGCTAGGGTCTCAAGACGCTGGGTGGGGGCAGCAAGAGAATACTCATTGAGAATCATTTGGGGATTAGTCGAAGGACCATGTTTTGAGGTCTTTCCTGAATTGCAATAGGGTGGGAGATCTTCTGAGGTGGATGGGGAAGGAGTTCCAGGTCCTGGCAGTGAGGTGTGAGAAGGATTTTCCTTTCTGCTGTGGTCTTCCAAATGCGCGGGATGGCGGCGAGGACGAGGTCTGCGGAGTGGAGCTGTCTGGTGGGCGTGTAGAAGTGTAGTCTGCGGTTGAATTTTTCTGTTCCGATATCGTGAAGGGGTTTGCAGGTGTGCGTGAGAAGCTTGAATGTTATTCTCTTGTCAATTGGGAGCCATTGCAGGTCTCTCAGTAGGGCAGAGGTGTGGCTGTGTCTGGGGGCGTTCTTGATGAGACACGTGGAGGCGTTCTGGATGTGTTGCAGCCTTTTCTGTACCTTGATGGTGGTTTTGTCGTAGAGTGCGTTGCGGTAGTCTAGGCGGCTGCTGGCGAGGGCCTTTGTGACTGTTCTTCTAGATTTGGTTGGGATCCATTTGAAGATTCTCCGCAGCATGAGGATGGTGTGGAAGCAGGTGGAGGAGACTGAGCTGACTTGATGGTTCATTGAGAGTGCTGAGTCCAGAATGAGGCCGAGGTTGCGGGCATGGTCGGTAGAGGCCGGAGTGCTTCTGAGGGCAGTGGGCCACTCACGAGTTGTCCCAGTTGGAGGAGTTGTTGCCGATGACAAGGACTTCTGTTTTGTCAGGATTTAGCTTGAGACAGCTATCCTTCATCCAGGAGACGACTGCCTTCATTCCATTGTGGAGGTTGGCTTTGGCTGTGTGTGGGTCATTGGTGAGAGAGATGATTAGCTGTGTGTCGTCAGCATATGAGACGATGTTGAGCGCATGGAGTCTGGAGATGGCTGCTAGTGGGGCCATGTAGAGGTTGAAGAGAGTGAGGATCAGAGAGGAGCCTTGTGGAACACCCCAGTTGATCTTGGTGGCCTCTGAGTAAAAGGAGGGGAGTCGGACATTTTGGGTCCTGTCGGTGAGGAAGGAGTTGATCCTTTCTAGTGCCCTGTCGTGGATGCCAGCGTCATGGAGACGAGTCCGTAGAGTATGGTGGGAGATGGTATTGAAGGTGGTGGACAGGTCGAGGAGGATGAGAGCAGCGGTCTCACCCCTGTCTAGAAGGATGCGAATGTCATCTGTGGCTGTGAGGAGGGCGGTCTCAGTTCTGTGTTTGCTCCAGAAGCCTTACTGTAAAGGATCCAGGGTGTTGTCTTCGATGTGTTTGGTGAGTTGTCTGTTGACAGCTTTTTTGATTACTTTCTCTGGGAAGGGTAGCAGAGAGATTGGCCGGAAGTTCTTGAGGTCATCTGAGTCTGTGGTGGGTTTCTTCAATAAGGGGTTTATTTTGACGTGTTTAAAAATTTCTGGGAAGGTGGTAGTTTCAAAGGAATGGTTGATGATGTGCCAGAGTTTGGAAGCAAGGGTGCTGCCTGCTTTGTTGAAGATGTGGTGGGGTCAAGAGTCAGAGGGTGAGCTGGAGTGGATGGAGTTCATGATGTTGAGGGATTCTTCGTCAGAGTTGTTGGACCAACAGAGTAGGTGGCGGGGGTTTGGAGAGGCTTTGGTGGTGGGTATGATGCTGGCGGGCATGGGGTGGTCCTGAGCTGGGAAGCTGTTGTAGATGTGTGAGATTTTGTGAATAAATTGTTGCAGAGTTCTTGGGAGGGGGGATGTCCATGTAGTTCGCCCCAGGGTGGGACAGTTTGCTGATAATCGCAAAGAGCTGTTGTGTGCGTTGTTGTTGATGCGTTCCTGGAAGGCACTCATCTGGGTGGTCCTGATGAGTTGGTGGTGGGTGCTTATGGCTTTTTTGAAGGCTTTGTGGATGGTGGGGGTCCTGTCGGTGTGTGATTTCTTTCAAGACGTCTGCAGTTTTGTTTGAGTTCCTTGAGATTAGGGTGAACCAATTGGCTTTCATTGCTGTACGTCTGTTGGAGGGTTTGTTGATGGGGGCTAAGGTTTGGGCGCAGTCTGAGATCCAGTTGTTGATGTCTAGGGCAGCTGTGTTTGCATTGAGGACATGGCGGGGTGAATTATTGAGGCTGATGGATAGCTGGTCCTGGGTGATCTTGTTCCAGCTCCTGTGGGGGGGTCGGTGAGCGAGGTGTCGGTCAGGTGGTTTGCTGAAGGTGAAGTGGATGCAGAGGTGGTCATTCAATTGGAGTTTGGTGGCGTGGCTGAGGGAAATGTGGTTGCTGGTGGTGAAGATGGGGTCAAGTGTGTGTCCGGCGGAGTGGGTGGGTGAAGTGATGAGTTGCTTGTGTCCAAGGTTGGCGAGGTTTTCAAGCAGCGTCATGGAGTTGTTGTTGTTGGGGTTCTCCAGGTGGAAGTTGAGGTTCCCAATGAGGATGTAGTCCTTATTGTTTCCCCACTGTTCAAAGATAATTATACATTACTCTATTTATAGGTACTAGTATAAAGACTAAGAACAGGAAAGAGGAAACATAACATGTTTTAGTAAATTGTCATATACTGCTATGGCATAATTAATGTATACTGATTTGGTCTACATCCCTTATAATCTTCATAGTAACACATTTATATCCTTTTTTTCAACAGTATTTGGCAACATGTCATCACAACTTTGAAGATAGTAGAATGCTACATAAAAAGTTTCTTACAAGTATTGAACATTGTTTATCCTTAGACAGTATTCTTTATATTTTGCCGGTAGTGTGTTTTCTGGTCACTGATCTGTACAGTATCTGACACACATACTCAGTGAGTGTGCCATGTAAGTACTCACAAAACTGTATACACACCACTTATACATTCACTTAGTCATTCATTTACTCATTTGCATGGAAATACTATTGCTAGCTCACTTAGTCATTAATTTACTCATTTGCATGGAAAGATTATTGCTAACTCATACATGCACCACTCTAAGTGCCATTAAGTTATCCACACATCACGGGTACAATGAGTCACACATATACCACTGATGGACTCACGTACTCACACATAGACCTACTCATACATCCACTTACTTATCCATCCAGCAACTACTACACCCATTCACTCACCTACACAATAACTCATACACCATCTCACTAATCCATACAGCCACACATGCACCCAGTCACTCATGTATGTAGTCACTCATGTATCCACTCACTCATCTATACAGTGACTCATACACCCAGTCAATCACATATACAGTCCCTTATACACCCATTACCTCACTTATACATGCATTTACACACCCATTTACTCACACATACAGCTACTCTTGCATCCATTCATTCACCCATACTGCCACTAATGCATCCTATTGCATACACATACAGCCGCTCATGCACCTAATGACTTACCCATACATGAACCCATGTATCCACTTACTCATCCATACACTCACTCATGTACCCATTTTCACCGACCCATAGAGTCACACACATACCCATTCACTCACTGATACACTCACTCATGCACCCATTCACTCACCCAAGTAGTCACTCATGCACCCATTCGCTCACCCATACAGCCACCCATGCACCAATTGGCTTACCCATACATCTACTCACATACCCAGTCACTAATGCATGCAGGCACTCATGCACCCACTCACTCACTCATACAGTGACTTATACACCCATTAACTTACCTGTACATTAACTCATGCACCCATTCACTCACTGATACAGCCACTCATACACTCTATAACTCACTCACACAGTCACTCATGCACTCTATAACTCACCCATACAGCCACTCATGCACCCACTCACTCACCCACACAGCCACTGACATATCCAGTCACTCAATACAGCCACTCATGCACCCAGTCACTCACACAGACAACCACTCATGCACCCATTCATTTAATCATACAACCATTCATGTACCCTATCACTCACCCACACAGACACTCATGCACTCACTCACTCACCCATTAAGCCACTCATGAACCTAGTCACTCACTCATACAGCCACTCACTCAACCAGTCACTCACCTGTACAGCCACTCACATACACAGTCACTCACCTATACAGCCACTCACGCATCCTGTCACTCACCCATACAGCCACTCATGCATCATAACTCACCCATACAGTCACTCATGAATGCATTTACTCAGCCATACAGTCACCTGCATACCCATCCGCTCATGCATACAGGCACACACGTTCCCACTCACTCATGCTTTCAGTCCCTCATACATCCATTCACTCACCCATACACTAACTTGCACAACCATTCACTCACCCATACAGCCAGTCATGTACCCTTTCACTCACCCATACAGCCACTCATGTATACTGTCAAGCACTAACCGGTTTATCCCAAGGAGACACAATGCTGACCTAAGTTGTTTGTTCTATACTCCACATAGACGTTGTATACCTCCCATTTAATTGTACCTGCTTGGCACAGGAATTTTCTAGGGGAAAGAAGATGGATGAGAGAGAGTGAAAGAAACATGGACGTTGCCGGCCGAGGTCAGGATGGCTACCAGTGGTCTACGAAGAACAGATATCTCCTATGACTAATTAAACATTAGTCAAATAATACTTTTCATGTAACTGATGTATTAAAACTACTGTTCACTAATAACTGCAAACTAGGTGCACCTGTCAGGGTCCCCTTTCTTGCTTTTGAAGGCTCTCCCCTCTTTTTAGGGCTCTTCAAGAAACAGTATGGAACCTTTAACCAGATGAAAATGTTTTGCCTTCTATACTATCAACATGTATTCCTACCTTGTTCCTGTGAGAAAGTAGCCTCTTTCTAGCCTTGTTACCCCCACTTTGGGCCTGTTTGTGAGTGTATGTCAGGGTGTTTTCACTGTCTCACTGGTATCCTGCTTGCCAGGGCCCAGTGCTCATAGTGAAAACCCTATGTTTTCAGTATGTTTGTTATGTGTCACTGGGACCCTGCTAGTCAGGACCCCAGTGCTCATAAGTTTGTGACCTATAGGTATGTGTTCCCTGTGTGATGCCTAACTGTCTCACTGAGGCTCTGCTAACCAGAACCTCAGTGGTTATGCTCTCTCTTTACAAATTGTCACTAACAGGCTAGTGACCAATTTTACCAATTTACATTGGCTTACTGGAACACCCTTATAATTCCCTAGTATATGGTACTGAGGTACCCAGGGTATTGGGGTTCCAGGAGATCCCTATGGGCTGCAGCATTTCTTTTGCCACCCATAGGGAGCTCTGACAATTCTTACACAGGCCTGCCACTGCAGCCTGAGTGAAATAACGTCCACATTATTTCACAGCCATTTTACACTGCACTTAAGTAACGTATAAGTCACCTATATGTCTAACCTTTACCTGGTAAAGGTTGGGTGCTAAGTTACTTAGTGTGAGGGCACCCTGGCACTAGCCAAGGTGCCCCCACATTGTTCAGGGCCAATTCCCCGGACTTTGTGAGTGCGGGGACACCATTACACGCGTGCACTACATATAGGTCACTACCTATATGTAGCTTCACAATGGTAACTCCGAGTATGGCCATGTAACATGTCTATGATCATGGAATTGCCCCCTCTATACCATCCTGGCATAGTTGGCACAATCCCATGATCCCAGTGGTCTGTAGCACAGACCCTGGTACTGCCAAACTGCCTTTCCCGGGGTTTCACTGCAGCTGCTGCTGCTGCCAACCCCTCAGACAGGCTTCTGCCCTCCTGGGGTCCAGCCAGGCCTGGCCCAGGATGGCAGAACAAAGGACTTCCTCTGAGAGAGGGTGTTACACCCTCTCCCTTTGGAAAATGGTGTGAAGGCAGGGGAGGAGTAGCCTCCCCCAGCCTCTGGAAATGCTTTCATGGGCACACATGGTGCCCATTTCTGCATAAACCAGTCTACACCGGTTCAGGGACCCCTTAGCTCTGCTCTGGCGCGAAACTGGACAAAGGGAAGGGGAGTGACCACTCCCCTGACCTGTACCTCCCCTGGGAGGTGCCCAGAGCTCCTCCAGTGTGCTCCAGACCTCTGCCATCTTGGAAACAGAGGTGCTGCTGGCACACTGGACTGCTCTGAGTGGCCAGTGCCATCAGGTGACATCAGAGACTCCTTCTGATAGGCTCCTTCAGGTGTTGCTAGCCTATCCTCTCTCCTAGGTAGCCAAACCCTCTTTTCTGGCTATTTAGGGTCTCTGTCTCTTGGGATTACTTAGATAACGAATGCAAGAGCTCAGCTGAGTTCCTCTGCATCTCTCTCTTCACCTTCTGCCAAGGAATCGACTGCTGACCGCGCTGGAAGCCTGCAAAACTGCAGCATAGTAGCTAAGACAACTACTGCAACTCTGTAACGCTGATCCTGCCGCCGTCTCGACTGTTTTCCTGGTGGTGCATGCTGTGGGGGTAGTCTGCCTCCTCTCTGCACTAGAAGCTCTGAAGAAATCTCCCGTGGGTCGACGGAATCGTCCCCCTGCAACCGCAGGCACCAAAGAACTGCATCACCGGTACCCTGGGTCTCCTCTCAGCACGATGAGCGAGGTCCCTTGAATCCAGCAACTCTGTCCAAGTGACTCCCACAGTCCAGTGACTCTTCAGTCCAAGTTTGGTGGAGGTAAGTCCTTGCCTCCCCACGCCAGACTGCATTGCTGGGAACCACAACTTTTGCAGCTACTCCGGCCTCCGTGCACTTCTGGCGGAAATCCTTTGTGCACAGTCCAGCCTGGGTCCACGGCACTCTAACCTGCATTGCACGACCTCCTAAGTTGTTCTCCGGCGATGTGGGACTCCTTTGTGCGACTTCGGGTGAGCACTGTTTCACGCATCCTCATAGTGCCTGTTTCTGGCAATTTTTCGGGTGCTGCCTGCTACTGAGAGGGCACCTTGTCTTGCTCGACACCCCCTCTGTCCCCTGACATAATTGGCGACATCCTGGTCCCTTCTGGGCCACAGCAGCATCCAAAAACACTAACTGCATGATTTGCAGCTAGCAAGGTTTGTTGGCAGTCTTTCGGCAGGAAAACACTTCTGCACAACTCTCCACGGCGTGACGGATCCGTCCTCCAAAGAGGAAGTCTCTAGCCCTTGTCGTTCTTGGAGAAACCTACGCTTCTACTGTCCAGTAGCAGCATCTTTGCACCCACAGCTGGCATTTCCTGGGCATCTGCCCATCTCCGACTTGCTTGTGACTTTTGGACTTGGTCCCCTTGTTCCACAGGTATCCTCGACTGGAAATCCATCGTTGTTGCATTGTTGGTTTGTGTCTTTCCTGCTGAATTCCCCTATCACGACTTCTATGTCCTTAGGGGAACTTTAGTGCACTTTGCACTCACTTTTCAGGGTCTTGGGGTGGGCTATTTTTCTAACCCTTACTATTTTCTAATAGTCCCAGCGACCCTCTACAAGGTCACATAGGTTTGGGGTCCATTCGTGGTTCGCATTCCACTTTTGGAGTATATGGTTTGTGTTGCCCCTATCCTATGTGTCCCCATTGCATCCTATTGTAACTATACATTGTTTGCACTGTTTTCTAATACTATTACTGCATATTTTGGTATTGTGTACATATATCTTGTGTATATTTGCTATCCTCATACTGAGGGTACTAACTGAGATACTTTTGGCATATTGTCATAAAAATAAAGTACCTTTATTTTTAGTATATCTGTGTATTGTGTTTTCTTATGATATTGTGCATATGACACTAGTGGTACTGTAGGAGCTTCACTCGTCTCCTAGTTCAGCCTAAGCTGCTCTGCTAAGCTACCATTATCTATCAGCCTAAGCTGCTAGACACCCTATACACTAATAAGGGATAACTGGGCCTGGTGCAAGGTGCAAGTACCCCTAGGTACTCACTACAAGCCAGTCCAGCCTCCTACATTGGTTGTGCAGCGGTGGGATAAGTGCTTTGAGACTACTTACCACTCTTGTCATTGTACTTTTCATAAGAGAAAAATATACAAAACAAGTTCAGTGTGTGTACACATAACCAAAAAGTTTTGCATTTCCTCTTTTCACTCTTTTCTAAAGTGCTGAAAAGTACCTCTAAACTTTCTTAAAAGTTCTTAAAAGTTTTTAAAGGTTTTTTTTTCTGCCTTTCTAAAAGTTCTGAAAACTTTTTTCTCTTTTTCTATCACTTTAACCCTTTCTAAAAATGTCTGGCACAGGCCAAAATGTAGATCTGTCCAAACTTGCATATGACCACCTTAGCTGGAAAGGAGCAAGGAGTCTCTGTGTAGAAAGAGGTTTGAGTGTAGGGAAGAATCCTTCCTTGGAATTATTGCTTAACATGCTTAGAGAACAAGATAAGGCCAAAAGGGCCCCATCTGTTGAAAAAGTAGCTAATGGTTCCCAATCTGATCCAGGGACACCCCTAGGAAAAGATTCAGGAAAGAAACTTCAAAGCCTGCCCATTACTAGACAGTCTAGCATAGTTGGTACTGATGTAGAGTCACACCATACAGATAATGTTGTCTCACATCATAGCAAGAGCATTCATTCTCACCACAGTAGAAGTGATGTTTCTGTTAACCAAGCTGTTAGGGTGCCTTCTGTAAGGGACAGGTCTCCTTCTGTCCATTCTCACCACACTTCTGTGTCAAGGAATGTCCCTCCCACCCACCCTGATGACAGATTGTTAGAAAGGGAGCTCAATAGATTGAGAGTGGAACAAACCAGACTGAAGCTCAAGAAGCAACAGCTGGATTTGGATAGACAGTCCTTAGAAGTAGAGAAGGAAAGACAGAAGTTGGGTTTTGAAACCCATGGTGGCAGCAGCAGTATTCCCAATAGTCATCCTGCAAAAGAGCATGATTCTAGGAATCTGCACAAGATAGTTCCCCCTTATAAGGAGGGGGATGACATTAACAAGTGGTTTGCTGCACTTGAGAGGGCCTGTGTTGTACAGGATGTCCCTCAAAGGCAGTGGGCTGCTATCCTATGGCTATCATTTAGTGGAAAGGGTAGGGATAGGCTCCTTACTGTGAAAGAAAGTGATGCCAATAATTTTACAGTTCTTAAGAATGCACTCCTGGATGGTTATGGCTTAGCCACTGAACAATACAGGATACAGTTCAGAGAGACCAAAAAGGAGTCTTCACAAGACTGGGTTGATTTCATTGACCATTCAGTGAAGGCCTTGGGGGGGTGGTTACATGGCAGTAAAGTTACTGATTATGAAAGCCTGTATAATTTGATCCTGAGAGAGCATATACTTAATAACCGTGTGTCTGATTTGTTGCACCAGTACCTGGTGGACTCTGATCTGACCTCTCCCCAAGAATTGGGAAAGAAGGCAGACAAATGGGTCAGAACAAGGGTGAACGGAAAACTTCATAGAGGGGGTGACAAAGATGGCAATAAGAAGAAAGATGGTGAAAAATCTCAAGATAAGCATGGGGATAAGGGTAAAACCAAAGATCCCACTTCAAATCTTAAACACTCTTCAGAGGGTGGGGATAAAACAAATTGTTCCTCTTCTTCTCAACCTCAACACATTAAAAAGCCTTGGTGCTTTGTGTGTAAAAACAGAGGCCATAGGCCAGGGGATAAGTCCTGTCCAGGTAAACCCCCTGAGCCTACCACCACTAATACATCAAGCTCTACTGCCCCTAGCAGTAGTGGTACTAGTGGTGGGACTGCTGGCAACAGTCAAGTTAAGGGTGTAGTTGGGTTCACTTATGGGTCCATAATAGAAACTGGGGTAGTCAGTCCCAAGACAGTTTCTGTCACACGTAGTGGCATTGGCCTTGCCACACTGGCTGCTTGTCCCCTTACAATGGATAGGTACAGGCAGACAGTTTCAATAAATGGTGTTGAGGCCTTGGCCTACAGGGACACAGGTGCCAGTATCACTTTGGTGACTGAAAACCTAGTGCATCCTGAACAACACATCATTGGACAACAGTATAAGATTATTGATGTCCATAACTCCTCTAAGTTTCTTCCCTTAGCTATAATTCAGTTTAGTTGGGGTGGAGTTACTGGCCCTAAGCAGGTGGTGGTATCACCTAGCTTACCTGTAGACTGTCTCTTAGGTAATGACATAGAGGCCTCAGGTTGGGCTGATGTAGAGTTTTATGCCCATGCAGCCATGCTGGGCATTCCAGAGGAATTGTTCCCTCTCATTTCTACTGAAATGAAAAAGCAAAGGAGAAAAGGCCTAAAAACTCAGGATCCCTCTCCATCAACAGGTAAAAAGGGTATCACAGTATCCCCTAACCACCCTGCCATTCAGGATACCATTCCTGTGGTGGGAGAAACCTCTCCTGGGGTGGCACCTGTTCCAAGGGAATCATCAGCTGGCAAAGCTGTACTCCCTGAGGTAGAAGTACCTCTCTGTGGGATAACTAACATTGGTGACAAAAAGAGCACCATTTTAGTTAACATGGAGCATCCCTTCAACCCTCCCAGAGAAACTTTAGTGCAGAAACTCTGCACTGCCTCACAACACTTAGGACAGCATCCCTGCCCTAGTGTGGAGCTCATAGGACAGCATCCCTGCCCTGCTCCAACCCAAGAGAAACAGCATTCCTGTTCTCTCTTCCAGCCATATGGACAAAGTTTTTGCCCAGCTATGGATTTTCTGAGACAGCATCCCTGTCTGGCATTTCCATCACTACAAATAGGTTCAGTGGACAATTCCCACTGCTCTAAACTAAAACTTACTGATAGAAACTCTGAAAATACATCTTCACATTGTTGCTTAGCTAAAAAACTTCAAACAGGGTGGTTTACATCCCCACAGGGAAGTAACCATATAGTGGATGATAAAGAGAGTAACCAGTCTATTGCAGAGCTACTCTCTACTTATCACCACTTAGACAATAAAGTCTCAACTGGCCAAGGTTAGCCTTATTGTCCTTTGTTTGGGGGGGGGGGGGTTGTGTGAGAAAGTAGCCTCTTTCTAGCCTTGTTACCCCCACTTTGGGCCTGTTTGTGAGTGTATGTCAGGGTGTTTTCACTGTCTCACTGGTATCCTGCTTGCCAGGGCCCAGTGCTCATAGTGAAAACCCTATGTTTTCAGTATGTTTGTTATGTGTCACTGGGACCCTGCTAGTCAGGACCCCAGTGCTCATAAGTTTGTGACCTATAGGTATGTGTTCCCTGTGTGATGCCTAACTGTATCACTGAGGCTCTGCTAACCAGAACATCAGTGGTTATGCTCTCTCTTTACAAATTGTCACTAACAGGCTAGTGACCAATTTTACCAATTTACATTGGCTTACTGGAACACCCTTATAATTCCCTAGTATATGGTACTGAGGTACCCAGGGTATTGGGGTTCCAGGAGATCCCTATGGGCTGCAGCATTTCTTTTGCCACCCATAGGCAGCTCTGACAATTCTTACACAGGCCTGCCACTGCAGCCTGAGTGAAATAACGTCCACGTTATTTCACAGCCATTTTACACTGCACTTAAGTAACTTATAAGTCACCTTTATGTCTAACCTTTACCTGGTAAAGGTTGGGTGCTAAGTTACTTAGTGTGAGGGCACCCTGGCACTAGCCAAGGTGCCCCCACATTGTTCAGGGCCAATTCCCCGGACTTTGGGAGTGCGGGGACACCATTACACGCGTGCACTACATATAGGTCACTACCTATATGTAGCTTCACAATGGTAACTCCGAATATGGCCATGTAACATGTCTATGATCATGGAATTGACCCCTCTATACCATCCTGGCATAGTTGGCACAATCCCATGATCCCAGTGGTCTGTAGCACAGGCCCTGGTACTGCCAAACTGCCTTTCCCGGGGTTTCACTGCAGCTGCTGCTGCTGCCAACCCCTCAGACAGGCTTCTGCCCTCCTGGGGTCCAGCCAGGCCTGGCCCAGGATGGCAGAACAAAGGACTTCCTCTGAGAGAGGGTGTTACACCCTCTCCCTTTGGAAAATGGTGTGAAGGCAGGGGAGGAGTAGCCTCCCCCAGCCTCTGGAAATGCTTTCATGGGCACACATGGTGCCCATTTCTGCATAAACCAGTCTACACCGGTTCAGGGACCCCTTAGCCCTGCTCTGGCACGAAACTGGACAAAGGGAAGGGGAGTGACCACTCCCCTGACCTGTACCTCCCCTGGGAGGTGCCCAGAGCTCCTCCAGTGTGCTCCAGACCTCTACCATCTTGGAAACAGAGGTGCTGCTGGCACACTGGACTGCTCTGAGTGGCCAGTGCCATCAGGTGACGTCAGAGACTCCTTCTGATAGGCTCCTTCAGGTGTTGCTAGCCTATCCTCTCTCCTAGGTAGCCAAACCCTCTTTTCTGGATATTTAGGGTCTCTGTCTCTTGGGATTCCCAAGATAACGAATGCAAGAGCTCAGCTGAGTTCCTCTGCATCTCTCTCTTCACCTTCTGCCAAGGAATTGACTGCTGACCGCGCTGGAAGCCTGCAAAACTGCAACATAGTAGCTAAGACGACTACTGCAACTCTGTAACGCTGATCCTGCCGCCTTCTCGACTGTTTTCCTGGTGGTGCATGCTGTGGGGGTAGTCTGCCTCCTCTCTGCACTAGAAGCTCCGAAGAAATCTCCTGTGGGTCGACGGAATCGTCCCCCTGCAACCGCCGGCACCAAAGAACTGCATCACCGGTACCCTGGGTCTCCTCTCAGCACGACGAGCGAGGTCCCTTGAATCCAGCAACTCTGTCCAAGTGACTCCCACAGTCCAGTGACTCTTCAGTCCAAGTTTGGTGGAGGTAAGTCCTTGCCTCCCCACGCCAGACTGCATTGCTGGGAACCGCGACTTTTGCAGCTACTCCGGCCTCTGTGCACTTCCGGCGGAAATCCTTTGTGCACAGTCCAGCCTGGGTCCACGGCACTCTAATCTGCATTGCACGACCTCCTAAGTTGTTCTCCGCGACGTGGGACTCCTTTGTGCGACTTCGGGTGAGCACTGTTTCATGCATCCTCATAGTGCCTGTTTCTGGCACTTCTGCGGGTGCTGCCTGCTGCTGAGAGGGCTTCTTGTCTTGCTCGTCGCCCCCTCTGTCCCCTGACGCAATTGGCGACATCCTGGTCCCTCCTGGGCCACAGCAGCATCCAAAAACACTAACCGCACAATTTGCAGCTAGCAAGGCTTGTTGGTGGTCTTTTGGTGGGAAAATACTTCTGCACGACTCTCCACGGCGTGGGGGATCCGTCCTCCAAAGGGGAAGTCTCTAGCCCTTGTCGTTCTTGCAGAAACCTACGCTTCTACTGTCCAGTAGCAGCATCTTTGCACCCACAGCTGGCATTTCCTGGGCATCTGCCCATCTCCGACTTGCTTGTGACTTTTGGACTTGGTCCCCTTGTTCCACAGGTATCCTCGACTGGAAATCCATCGTTGTTGCATTGTTGGTTTGTGTCTTTCCTGCTGAATTCCCCTATCACGACTTCTATGTCCTTTGGGGAACTTTAGTGCACTTTGCACTCACTTTTCAGGGTCTTGGGGTGGGCTATTTTTCTAACCCTTACTATTTTCTTATAGTCCCAGCGACCCTCTACAAGGTCACATAGGTTTGGGGTCCATTCGTGGTTCGCATTCCACTTTTGGAGTATATGGTTTGTGTTGCCCCTATCCCTATGTGTCCCCATTGCATCCTATTGTAACTATACATTGTTTGCACTGTTTTCTAATACTATTACTGCATATTTTGGTATTGTGTACATATATCTTGTGTATATTTGCTATCCTCATACTGAGGGTACTCACTGAGATACTTTTGGCATATTGTCATAAAAATAAAGTACCTTTATTTTTAGTATATCTGTGTATTGTGTTTTCTTATGATATTGTGCATATGACACTAGTGGTACTGTAGGAGCTTCACTTGTCTCCTAGTTCAGCCTAAGCTTCTCTGCTAAGCTACCATTATCTATCAGCCTAAGCTGCTAGACACCCTATACATTAATAAGGGATAACTGGGCCTGGTGCAAGGTGCAAGTACCCCTAGGTACTCACTTCAAGCCAGTCCAGCCTCCTACAGTTCCCAAGTACCTTTATTTTTAGTATATCTGTGTATTGTGTTTTCTTATGATATTGTGCATATGACACTAGTGGTACTGTAGGAGCTTCACTTGTCTCCTAGTTCAGCCTAAGCTTCTCTGCTAAGCTACCATTATCTATCAGCCTAAGCTGCTAGACACCCTATACACTAATAAGGGATAACTGGGCCTGGTGCAAGGTGCAAGTACCCCTAGGTACTCACTACAGGCCAGTCCAGCCTCCTATAGTTCCCAAGTCAATATGACCCTACTGAAAGACCTATCTAAAATGTTCCAGAAATTCAATGCACATCTTGCTCATTGGGTCTTGATGAGACTTTCTAAGACACACCCACACTCACAATCATAGATAATTAACAGGAGTTAAAGAACAAAAACAATTCTTAAGAAATTACATTTCTCAAATATTCTAGGATTAATCAGCGCAGCGTGTTGGTATCGGAAAGAACACAGTTCAGTGTTTTAACCACACTGAGACCACAGAGTTAATATACTAAGGCTAATTTTACTATGTAATCAGTATCATCACTGTTACATCACAGTGAAAAGTGAACATGGACATAACAGACCTTTGATTCACACTAGGGTCTGACATGCACTAAGTGTTCTTTATCATTGGGAATGATTAGTATCATATAAATGCTACATAAAACTCAACTGTAACAAACATATTCATAGTACATAGTTTAAATAACAATTGGTAAGAAGCTTTTCAAGTGTGTGCAGTGCGTCACCGCGTGCAGTGCGTTACCGCCTTTTATGATGCTAATCCTCTTGATCTCTTCTTTTTTATTGGGATTGGCATCCGCAATGCTGGGCTGGGGAATAAATGATCCAAGAGCAAGCACGGAGGAATGGAGGATCCCACACTGCACCTGAAGACTTCTGGGAGCAAACAATTAACTCAAGACAGGTGTGGCTTTAAATACCTGCTGCACCTGGCCACACCCAGTCTGAGTCAGGATAATGCTGTTCCTTCCCACAAACAGTCTGAGTCATAAGGGTGCAAAAAGATCAGGCAACACGTTGACACATGCACAGATTGCATGGTATTCCCATAATAGGAACATTTGCGTTTACGTGTGAAAAAATAAAAAAACAGGTAGGCAACATATACTTCAATAAAGCCTCTGGAAAGAACTTATGTCATATACATTGTCTGTGAATAGTACCTGCTTATGATGAGGCAACTCCAGTGCCAGTGAAATGAAAATGTAGACCCGTTTGGCAGAAAACTGTGCACAGAGGCCGTGCGCTAGCAGTCCTGAGACAGGTTTGAAAGGCTACTTTAGTGGGTGGAGCAAGCAGCGCTGCAGGCCCACTAGTAGCATTTAATGTACAGGCTCTGGGCATAGAGATACCACTGTACAAGGGACTTATAGGTAAATTAAATATGCCAATTAGGTATAAGCCAATCATACCAACTTTAGATGGGAGAGCACCTGCACTTTAGCACTGATCAGCAGTGATAAAGCGCTCAGAGTCCTAGAGCCAAGAACGAGAGGTCAGAAAAAATAGGAGGAATTAGGCAAAAAAGTCAGGAGATTAACCTGCCACAAGGGCCAAGTCCAACAAGCAGAATGTGTAACAGTTGTCCATGCTTTTCTTTGTTCTACAATCACAAAGCTATGTTTTCCTGTCATGTCTTGTAGGGGGACCTGCACCCTACACCACTGACGAGGTTTCACGATTTGATGACCCCGATGCAGCCAGTAAGTATTACCTTGTATGACAAATGTGTAGATCTAAGGTTGTGTGTGAGGTACTATGATGTGTGCAATGCCATGCTAAAATGGCATTTGTACCAATTAAGACACCACAATCTATCCTTGGGTATTGACAGTATGTTTGATGTTATGTTGAGGATGTGGAATACAACACAATGATGCACAGATGCCAACGTGTGCTTCAATGGATTTGTGAATCTTTTGAAAAGGTAAATATGCGCAGAAACATAGTGATGTCAGTCAAGATATGTGAGGTGCTAGGTTTCAGAAATGTGTGTATGTTGGCAACATATTTGTCACTGCACATGTTACTGTACATAGTACAAAGTTACTCTGGACATGGTCCATTTGTAGAGGTCTCCAAGGGGCTTCTCAAAAAGAGCCTTCCACCACTGGTGCTTCACTGCTCTTCAGAAATGAAGTGATGCAGCGACCATGCAGGGAGCTTTTTGAGAAGTCCAACAGTTGAGAACACATTGAGATTTGAGCTCTTCTTCTGATGATTGTGGTACATGTCTACGGATTGAAGTAAAAAAGATATGTGCAGGTGAAACTACATGATCTACCCATCACGATGATTGCGAGTGAGAATGGTGACATCACGTGTATGAGATGTGCATGCTGAGTGTTTACCTGGTACTTAGGAGATGTTACAAGCTTGTGCACATACAGTGTGCAACATTGAATAGCTGTTATCCCTGCGACATGAGCAAATATAGCGTAGATGCTCGGGAGGCAGATTAGTATAGACTTTGGGCTTGATGTTGTTTTATTAGGTTTGGTGGACAACATGTGTCAGCTGAAGATGCTATTTCCATTGCATGTTTTTACTTCCTCTGCCCAAAGTAGATTTTGATGACATATTCCCATCATGTTTTAGTGGCCTCAATGACTCCAGCACAGAAGCATGCCTTTCATAAAAGGGCAGAGAAGCTCTGGCACATCTGTGAGGTTCAGGGAGAGTACCTCAGGATGGCCAGGCAATAATGACATGAAAAAACATCTGGGTCATGGCAGGCTCTTCCTCATGGAGGACCAGGCAAATAGCTTGTCACTAGCACACACACCTCAGAAGGTCAGGGGTGAGTCTGCAGGTTCCGTCCCCTCATCTTCAATGGCCCCTACCACAACACCATCCCAGCCACAGCCAAGACCATCTTTCCCTACCTCCGAATTTGAGGACATAGCCGAAATCAAGTTGAGGTTGGTCAAATTAGAGGAGGCAAATGAGAGAAATTATAAACTATTAAAGTACATCAAAAAGAAGATGAAAGCATTGACTTTGGACCTTTTTCTCTTCCCAGTACCTTCCCTTCCCCTTGTTTTAATTGAAAATAGTGTTATAGGTTTTAGATGGGAAGGCATAGAGTAGGTTCATTTTTAGGACATAGTTGGTATAGTTGAGGGGTGGGATTTAAGGATCTTTTTTGTTTTTGAGGGGTGTTGGGGAGGTTATGTGTAGGGGTATATGTTAATAAAAATATAAAAATATGAAAACATTAAAAAATAGATATATTTGTTTAGGCAATAGGTTTAGTTAGTCTATGTTTAGCTTTAGTTCATGTTGTCGTTCTTGTCTATTGTCTTTTAAGGGGGTGGGCGGGAATATTTATTGTGTGGCATTACATGCATAAGATACGTTTTGATGAGGATAGTTAGCTGTAGGGATATGTTAAGATTAGTTGGTATAGGTTAGGTTAGTGTGTAGTTTAGGTTTTTGATAGGTAGACATTTTTAGTATTAATAATTCATGTTAGTTTCCTACAATATGGTGTTCACGATGATGGACTGTCTGGGTGTTATCATGTCTGCTCTGGTCACGTTAGACAAATGCCTTTGGGTGTTCATTCAGTATTGGTTAACATCTGTAACTATGTGTACCCCCTATGACCAACTACCTGCCTGATTGGCAGTGGTATGACGTCAGCTACTCAATGCACTGTCTTACATAAGCCTATTTTGTTTGCCACATCAATGTTGTACTGGTACAATCATCAATCAGATATATTTCCAGACATTTGGGTTTTGAACCAAACATGCTACATGTAAATTTGCATGCTACCTGTTTAATACATGCTTGCAAGACTCAGAAATGTTGTGGATGTCCACAGTGCTATCAGTCACCTTAATCATAATTGAGTCCATGTATGTGGTTTTGTGTCTGACAGAAAACCACGTGCCCTTTTGTTCAGTACTGATTGTCATAGCATCACACAATGCATACATTTGAAACAGTTGATGGATCACTGTAAAAAAGCACGGCATATGTGTGTTAGACCTGACAACCTCAGTGTGGTCATCTCCCAACTTTTTGCCTGCCTCCCTCTACTTTTCTGACACTGTTTTTGCTGGTTTTAGGACTCTGCACACTTTACCACTGCTAACCAGTGCTAAAGTGCATATGCTCTCTCCCTTAAGGATGGCAACATTGGTTCCTTCCCAACTGGCATTTTTGGTTTACTTATAAGTTCCTAATAAAGTGCACTGCACATGCCCAGGGCCTGTAAAATGAATGCTACTAATAGGCCTGCAGCAATGGTTATGCCACCCACATAAGTAGCCCGTTAACCATGTCTCAGGCCTGCCATTGCAAGGCCTGGGAATGCAGTTTCATTGTCACTTTAACTTGGCATTTCAAAGTATTAGGCAGACCCTTAAGTCCCCTTTTTCCACATACAAGTCACCCCTAAGGGAGGCCCTAGGTAACCCATAGGGCAGGGTACTACGTAGATAAAAGGCAGGACATGTACTTGTGTGTTTTATATGCCCTGGTAGTTGAAAACTCCTAAATTAATTTTCCACTACTATGAGGCCTACTCCTTTCATAGGTCGGCATTGGACTATCCTCATATACTGTTTGAGTGGTAGATTCTGATCAGAAAAGGTAACCAGGTTATATTTAATATGGCCAGAATGGTAATAGAAAATCCTGCTTATTGGTGAAGTCACATTTTATATTACTATTTTAGAAATGCCACTTTTAGAAAGTGATCATTTTTCTGCACTTAAAATCCATCTGTGCAACTTCCTTGTGCATTTTACCCAGACAACCACAAACACAGGACACTCAGTCACACCTGCACTCATTTGCATACTGAATGGGTCTTCCTGGGCTGGAAGAGTGGAGGGTCTGACACTTACATATCAAAGGCTAGTACATGCCCTCCTACAATGGACTGCCAAACCCCCTACTGGTACTCTGGCAGACAGACCTGTAATGAAAGGGGAACTTGTGCACTTCAAAACCACTCTTTGAACTCTCTCCCGCTGCAAAGGCATTTTAGGGTATACAATTGTGTCTCTGACCCCACCAACTTAGACACACCTGAGCCTGCAATCTGTCGAAGATGAACTGCCTGGCTGTCCAAAGGACTCATCTGGACTGCTTTGCTGAGAAGGACTGCTGCCCTGCTGTTGCTCTACTGCCCTGCTGCCCCCTGACTTTGCTGAAAGGTGCTGTCCAGGGACTTGGATTGAGCTTACCTCCTGTTTTCTGAATTCTCAGGGCCATAAAGAGTTCATCTCTCCAGGAAACTCCTTGTGCTCCAGAAATCGACATACAGCCTGCCAGAAATGACACATAGCCTGCCTTGCAATGAGAAAATCGCCACACAGCCGGACCGAAACAATGCAGCCCAACTTCCCGAGTGAAGATTCAACGCAGCACCTGCCTTGCAACAGAAAATTAAACGCACAGTCCTATCGGATCGACGCACAGCAAACCGGAACGACGCAGCCGATTCCACCTGTGGAAAATAGACACCGAGCCTGCAGTGTGACACAAAAGTAGACGCATCGTCCTACTGGATCAATGCAACGCCTGTGACTTCTTCCAGCATGCCCAGGATTGCCCAGCATCATCCCTGGGCATCAAAAAGACCATCGCATCGCAATGAGGAATCAAGACTGCGCACCAAAATAATGACGTAAAGCCCCTTGCAGCGTGGAAAGAAACATCTGTTCTGCATCAGTAAATCTGATGCACACCCTATTTTTCTATGCATATCCTCCTTTGCAGTCTCTGTGCATGTTATTTGTGATGCAAACAAGATACAACTGTTGATTTTTAAGATTTAAGACTCTTTTTAAACTTGCAAAAGTAATATCTCAACTTGTACTTATTGAATCTTAATCATTTTTTACCTTATTTTAACAAGATAAATATTATATATTTTTCTAAACCTGTGTGGCCTTATTTTGTGGTGTTGTCACTGTGTTATTCTATGATTTATTGCACAAATACTTTACATATTGCCTTCTAAGTTAGGCCTGACTGTTCAGTGCCAAGCTACCAGAGGGTGGGCACAGGATAATTTAGATTGTATATGACTTACCCTGACTAGGATTTTGGTCCGTACTTGGACAAGGGTGTATACCTCTGCCAACTAGAGACCCCATTTCTAACAATGTGAATATGGTAATTAGTTTACTTGTGCAAGGTTTGTTTCAGATGATGTACAATGCACAGTTCATTGGCCCCATGAGATATCCCAAGCCATTTAATGTCTAGTTAGAGTCCAGGGGTGAGGGACATGTCATGAAACATGTGTAGGAGAATTGTGCATCAGTGAGGAGGCGTTCAATAAACAATAGGTAGGAATTGAGATTATGACAGTCCATGCATGATAAGTCAACAATGGTACGGTGAAGAGAGCACATTGCCAGCTGGCATGATCTTAAGCATAGAAATAATGAGGTACTGTCCATGCGACTACCAGATGTTTTTTTCTGGTGAATGTTGTTCCTTCCATATCTTCATCCTCTGATGTGTGTGGTGCCTCCTGTGCCATGGATGGTACTGTTGTTGAAGTTGAGGTGGGCATGCACACATCAGGGTATAGAGATGTAGAATCATCGGCCCTACAGCTACCATTTGTGGGAAAGCAAAAGGCATCACTGCAGCAAGGAGGTACATGTTGTCCAAAGCATGATACACATGGGCAAGTGGTTCAGTTGCAACAGTGAAGAGATTGTTGTTAGGGTTAAGAAATGGTCTGTGCATATAGAGGGGAAGGTATGAGGGCATTAGAAGTGTTTGGCCATTATGTGTCCGCATATGACCCTTTTGCTTGCATTCAGTGTGTCCTATGTGACTCCCCCGTCTGCTATCTGTTAGTTTCAAGATTGTTCCCACTGCAACTTACCCTGCATTTGTGGTAGGTCTTAGAAGGCTGCCCTGTCCTGTCCCAAGACTACAGTGACCAGCTCCCCCGGGATGACCGCTGCCACCATCTTCTCCAGCTCATCCAGGTCCTCCTAGGCTGTGGAACGTCCACCTTCAGTCTGCAGTGCTGCCTTTCAGTTCCTGGCTAATTTCTCTTTAGTTCTGAGCTTGCAATCGTGCCATTGCTTCTTACAATCAGTGACAGTCCTATTCACCTCTACTACAGAGTTGACTATGTTGACAATTGACTGCCATGTGCCCTCCTTCCTACCTATTAGCAATTTGGAGGTGACAAAGTGGTGATTTTAGTGCTCTCTCACCTCTCTGACCAAGATGGTATTTTCTTCCTCACTGAAGTGACACTTCATCTTTCTTGTCCCCTTCTCCTGTGATTTTATTTGTCTGTCATGGCTTGTAATGGGCTGATTGGGCTCTCTCTGGGGTCTCTCCTTGTCTCCATCTTGGGTCCTTGAGGCTTTTTTAGCATTCTTGTCAGCTTTTTGAACATTTTTTATGCGAAAAATGGCACTAGCATGATTAGAGTCAACAACATGCTGCAAATTATGCAAATGATTTTGCAGCATTAGCATATTTTTTCTTTACAACATGTTGCAATGGTTAACATCATTTTTTTTACTCTAGCTTTTCCTTAGCGCCATGGTATGCTAAGGAATGTTCTTATGCAGCGTTAATTTTTTTTTACGCACAACTGCGCTAGCGCAGTTGTGAATAAGTTTTCTTAAATGTTCTTAATTTTTTCAGAAATTTGGGCCAAAGTCACTAAATACAGAGGTATATTCAGGAGACAAAGAGAGTGAACCTTCCACCTCGAAATTGAAGTGAAAAGTGACCAACAGATGGACAAAGCACTGGGAGAAGCCTGCTGGAGAGGAACAGGAAGTTGGAGTCTCTGACGCACTTCCTACCTATTTTCCTGTTTGACAATAAAAAGGCTTTTCAATCTGAAAAACACTTTGCAGGGTCAATTGGAGAAGAAAATCTAGTCAAACTCTCTTTTTGACTAGATTTAGTGGGTCTGGAGTAGATAATGTACTCCAGCACAGAGTTAGCGCTCACGAGCCACACAGTTTTGGCCGCCGTCAGGGCCAGAAGTAGCATGAGTGAACGTGAAGTCTTGCATGTGCTCGATAGCGGCTCAGGAGTATCGTCACACTCGTGAAAGAGACCAAAAACCCGATTGCATGAACGAACTCTACTCCGCACCAGAATTCGGCAACTCTGCACTACTCCCCCGGTGAGCCAGAGTTCTACACACATGCCTTACGATGACTCGTGTCCTTGCCGTGCTCTGCTAATTACCCCACATATTACATCACTCATGACATCTTTGAGAACCTCATTGATAACATCAATGTAACATTTGCATTAAAATTATTGAGAATAAAAGTGTGCAAAGCAGGGGCGCAAGTTGTAGTTATCTTAGGTCAAACGTTATAGTTACTTGAGCTGACCATAACTATAGCTGCTGAATTTTTATGGTTTTGTGCAAGTCAATTCAGATCCTAACTATAACGTCCCTGTAACTTTTGGTTTTTTAAGCAAATATATATATATATATATATATATATATATATATATATATACTGTATACATTTTTATTTTATTTTCACTGAAAAAAACTAAATTAAAGGGGCCTTATAGCTAGGCTAACATTTATCTTGTACAAAGCCAGTGAAATTCAGCAGTTATAGTCACCTAAGCTAACTATAAATTACGTCCCTGCAATGCACTGCTTATGACCTCACATATTACATCACTTATGACACGGTCAGTGACATCACTCATGACATTATCTAGTGAGTGTGAGTGTTTTCTAAAAGTTTATGAGTGTTAGGCATATATACCAAGGTACTACATATGTTAAACTAGTATACTTTCTGAACTACTGAGTGAATCTCTTTCTAGTATATATTATGTGAGAGGCTGTGTGACTGTGTGTATCTATGTATATGTGGGTGTCTGAGTGCCTTTATGCGTGGGTGGGTGAGTGCCTGTTTGGGTGTGTAAGTAGCTATGTCAGTAGCTGTGTAGGTTAGTGAGTGTCTGTGTGAGTAACTATATTGGCGAGTGAGTGGTTGTATCAGTGGCTGGATGGGAGAGCGAGTGACTGTGAGTGGGTATGTGGGTGAGTGAGTGGATATGTAAGTGGCTGTAAGGGTGAGTGAGTTGATGTGTGAGCAGCTGCATTGTAAGGTAAGAATCTGTGTGAATGGATGTAATGGTGAGTGAGCTGATGTGTGAGTGCTTGGATGGATGTGTCAATGGGTATGTAAGTGGTTGTGTGGATATGTGAGTGAATGTGTGAGTGCGTGTATGGAGGAGTGAGTGGCTGTGACCATGTCATGAGTGATGTAATATGGGAGGTCATGAGCAGTGCATAACAGGGGCAGAAGTTATAGTTAGCTCAGGTGGTTAAAGGGGTTGGCTGCAGTTAACTCCTGCTGCGCACGGCTGAAGGCTGCATGCAGCGTGGAGTCGGTGGTTATAGAGGTGCGCTGAAAGCCCTACTGACAACCCCCACTTCTCACTGGCGATGGACGTGGGCAGCATGGGGTAGGGTGGTTAAAGGGGTTGGATGCAGGGCCTTGCCGCAGGTCAGGCCCTGCAGCCAACTCATGCCATGCACGGCCATAGGCTATGCATGATTGTGGTTGAATTATCGTATAGTAATTAAAATTACTTTACATTAAAAAAGCAAAATAAATTAACCAAAGAAACCAAAGGATACATGGACAATATAGCTAGCAAACATAGAAATCATACATGATCAGTGACATCACTGATGCCATCTCAAATGACACCACTGATGACATCATCCACTAAGTGAAAGTGAGAGTGGTGGATGGGTGACTGAAAAAGTGCATGAGAGTGTGTATGTGTGAGTGAGAGAGTGGATGCATATGTGCATGTATGGATAAGTGAGTACAAGAGTGTGTGTATGAGTGAGTGAGTGCATGAGTGGTACATGGGTGACTGAGTGAGAGCATGAGTGCATTTATGGGTAATTGACTGAGTATATGAGTGCATGTATGTGTGAGTGAGGGCATGAGTGGTGTATGGAGATTGAGTGTATGAGTGCATATATGGGTGAGTGAGTGTGTGAGTGCATGAGTGCATTTATGGATTGGGTGACTGAGTGCATGAGTAATGTATGGGTAACTGAGTGATTGTGTAAATGGAGTGTAGGTAAATAACTGAGAGCACAAGAACACGGTTAGGTGAGTGAGTGACTATTTCCTAAGTATAATATCTATCTAACCTTTGTTTTTTCAGTGACTTTCTAAGTTTTTTTTTAACATCTTGTATAATGCAGTTTGAATTAGATGCTGGGGGAGGAGAGAAGTTGAAGGCAGGACTAGGCCTGGCATTGTGCAGTCCTCATCTAAGCTTCTATTTATATAACAAAAGATTACTTTAATATGGTGTCCCATTCGTTTTTCAAAAACGCCATCCATGGATATCTCTAAGCAATATGTGTGTGGTTCAAGAAGTGTTTTGAGACATCTAACAACATTGATCTGCATCCACTATTGAAAAATTGAAAAGAAAATGAAGATAAAGATATATTAGTGTTTCATCTTCAAAGCTACACAAACATAACAAGGCACATTGCTTGCACTGTAAGACTGTATTACAATGTAGTAAACATATCATTTTCACCTTTTCAATGGTGGAAAACAATCAATGGTTTGTAAAAAAAAAAAACTATAATTTCTAAAATCTCTTCTTTCTCCAGTTGTAGTAATTTTTCTTTGAAGTCGGAAGTCAGAACACTCTTGAAGTGTTGGCATTAAACAAACTAAAGATTTATCTTCTTGAATGAAACTGAGCATAAGTTCTGGTGCTGTAATGTTAGATGGGAATAGATTCTTATAAAGATGTTTTTCTAAAGCACATTTTCCCTCTTTTGTGACCACTCCCGCTCTAATGTCCTTCAGTATATCTCCATATTCCACATCAGATACGTGGCTCATATTTTAAATTTATCTTTGTTTTCAAAATTTACCCAAGTAGTCCCGTTCTCAATACTTCCAAGGGAATTACTTGTTTCATTATGCAAAAGTGCTTTGAAAACAGGTTGTCTTTTCACTGAGGTAAGTTGGAGTAGGTCACCAAACACAATGAAATGCTTTCCTCCAAAGAGTACATCATGGTTCTCTTGAAATCTGCTGCATCTTTAAGTATATGAAGGCAAGCATTATGTTTGATCCAATGCTGACTTTATCAATGATTAAATCTTCACTTTTTTCAGTACTCTGATACCTCTTGACAAGCAACAGCAGATAATTTCTGATATCCCAAATTATTGTCATGTTCAACAGATAGATTAGTAGTCCATGTAGAGCAATTTCTTTAATGTCATGTGCAGCTAATCCTGTTGGTGCTGTTACTACACATGACAAAATTGATTCTGCAACCTTCTGTAGATAACCAGTGAGAACTTTAATTAGAAAGCTTTTGTCAGTGCCAGATTGTCTACTGATGCATAGTCATATTAGGTTATGTGAAGAACAATTACATGGTTTCTTGTCAAGGAGAAATCCATGCTCTATTTTATCTTTAACTTCATTGTATATTTTTTTCTGTTTGTGTTCAGCTATCCCACTAACTGTTCAAAATCCACAGTTTCCTCTCTTGCACTTTCTAATTCATTCATAGCTATAGCTGCTTCCTTTTGAATTACTGGTTTTCCAAAATGATCTTGACATGCTGTTGCAGAGCTTTGGCTGCTTTGTGAACTCTCCCTAGCTATCACAGCAGCAATTGTTTCTTCCTGTTCAATCTCATCTTTCAACATCTGCAAGTACGTTGGAAACAATGAACACTGACTACTGACTTTTACAGCGCTGAATGAGTTTTCATAACAGTCATAGTGTCCAAGTAAATCTGATTCAGTAGGCCGTGGCTTGAAGAGTTGCAATGGTGCCAAGTACAAAAATTCTCTTCTTTCTGGAGTTTGGCAACTAAGCTTTCTATGGTTATTTGGATTTCCTTTGTTGTATCTCACCAAACAACTGACACATCCAATAACTGCAAATCTTCCTTCTTCTATGTTTTCAGTTACATTAGTTCTTTATGTATAATACTGAAGTGCAGACACATGTTTTCAAGATGGGGACTCCTTCTTGGGTAGTATGGCCTATAATTATACTTTTTTGCGCCACGTTTGCGTAATTTTGTGACGCAAAAACGGTGCAAACTTACGAAATACAATTATATTTTATAAGTTTGAGCTGCTTTTGCGTAAAAAAAATTATAATTATGGACCTATGTATCCAGCATGTTAGTCTTTAGAATGTCTGTACTGTTGGAATCAAATTCTGCCAGGTATTTTATTTCTGGGAAAGACTTCAATACTCTATTATAACTACTTACAAGGCCTAGGCTTAACCACCTGATTACTCTAGACTTGGAAAACACACATGCCAAGCTCCACCTATCCGCGCATTCATAAGTTCCAATTTCCCTGTGGTTAAGCATTTTCAAATTAAAATCGCGCAATTTCTTGGTAAGAGTCTTTTCTGCAGAAATCTCTTCCCACACCTCTTTCATCCCTGTCTTCTGTGACTGTGTTATATAATAAGTCAAATAGCAAGCAACAGCAATAGAGTTATCTGCAACAAATTGCACATCCATATTTACATTCCACATCTTCATAATATCACTGTTGTGGTCATTTATATATTTTGATGCTGTTGTTCTTTTGAGGTTATATGTATTTTTTGGTGATTTCCGTGTTAGGGAGTGTCTGACTGCTGACAAAAAGCTGTTCACTCTTCCTTCTGAGATGACAGGTCGTGGGAATCCAAAACATTTTTGTAAAACTATGCTTTTGGTCTATATTTTCAACAATAGTATTTACCACAACTATGATTTTTAAATTGTAGAACGTGTTATCTCAATCCCTTGTCAGCAGTATCTTTTGGGAGGGTTCATGTTACATACTGTCCTATGAAAGACAAGACGGACTCATCAGTGTCTATTCCAAACTTTGGGGCATCTTTTACCGGTAACAGCATATAAATATGTGGGGCACCTCCAGCTTGGTACTCTTCGCAGCAAAATAAATCAATCACTTGCCAAGAGGAGCATTTGTTTTATTGCAGATGAAAGTCATCATTGCGTGAAACATTTGCTGGGTCCAATAAGCTGAATTTTCCTGGTGTCTTCGAATTGATGTCTCTTATGGTTGAATTTGCTTCTCATAAAAAATCAAGGAAGTCATCAAATGCATACTTAGCACAACTGAGTGTCAGAACCCAGGTATGTATTCCTAGGTTTCTCATAATGTATTTCAGCTTGCCAAGATGACTATACCAGTACCCGTTGGTATCACGTTGACATGACATCAAATGAATCAAGTTGCATCCTAGATGTTCATCCTTTCCATGAATTTTTTTAACAAACGTCCTTGCTGACAGATTCTGCATATTCACCCCTGTTTAGAGAATGTGATTTACTGCATTAGATAAGCCAGGAAAGTCACTCTTAAATAGCAGATGAAATATGTAGGGAATACTCTGGTGAAATCTTGGGTCCTCTGAGTAAAGTCTAGTTGATCTGTACTCTGCTGCTGGTATTTGTATAGGCCGGTCATCAGACCTATCACCTACCCCAGTAGGAAACAGTTGTGGAAAACAGTGAGCTTCAAAGCATTTCTCCCACACACTTAAGGGAGCACCCTTAACTTTTTTCATCTGAAAGAGATCAATAGCATCTCCAATAATGTATTTGGAATGTAGAAGATGAAGTCTGCAGTGTTCATAAATTTCAGCTGATTTGAATCTATCTTTTTAATTTGACATATTGATGGAGTGTGTCATCCTTTATCCATGTAATATCTTGACAAACATCAACATTTTAACAGTAAATAATACTTTGTACCAGATTTGATGTTGCTTTTTTACTTTACTAACATCTACTAACTCTTGCCATGTCTTTTTGCTCTTGGTAGGGACACTATTGACTAAAATTTCAAGTCCTTCCTTCAATTCTGTCAGCAATCCTATAGTTTCAATGTTCTGCTTGAAAGCTAATGGCAAGTACACATCTAAAACTTTAAGGCCTTTCTGGACCTCAGTTGGAGGTCATTTTCCAGTCTTTGGCCCCATACAGACTATCGTTTGAAATGGATGTACACAGTGTATAAGTATAGATTCATAAACATTCAAATCCTGAAGCTTCTGTGAAATTGAAACCAGTTCTAATTTGTTATGCACTGCTCTAGTTTGCGTTTTATTGTCCTCTAGCAATACTTACATATAGTTTTACATGTGAAACAAAGTGTTTCTCTACAAATAAATAAGCTGCACATTCTTGCCACTTATCTCTATTGTTTTCTCTGCTGTTCAGTTTTGAAGGCACAATAACATAACCAGTTTGACTTTTGTACTAAGTGTGTTGACAATGTAAACAAACAGAGTCCAGTTTCTCTGAACACGCTGTTTTAGACTTTCTATTCTCTACATGTTTATGGTTCTGCTACCCCTGCAGATATTTAGTCTTCATTTTCCATACACTCCTCTTTAGGACCAAAGAAAGAAAAGTGTACATCATCACAAAATGTTTCTATCTCTAACACTGTTCTGTGCAAAGGAACTCTATTCATTTGTTCTAAATACAGTGCAGGAGTTTTCACATGCTAAAGCCTCCAAACTAAATGTTGCATTTGAGGTTGGTGTACTTCTAACATTCTAAAATGATGATTGGTACTTTGGCACACTTTCTTTGATGGTCATGTTAGTGAATGTCTGTAGGTTTGTATGTTTCCTTACTTTGCCTGGATCTAATCTTTGCAAAATTGAAATTTTCTGCTTAAGACTTTTGCATGGAAAGATATGTAGAAACAATTCTCGGTATGCCAATTGATTGCTGCCGAACACTACAAATACGACTACACTTCCAATATATACGAGTGCCTATCCACAGCTTCCATGTACCTCTTAAACTATGACTTCCTCTACACTTCTAGGTACCACTACCTCTTTTTCAATAGGAGAAACATCTTTCATCTTGTGCAGATTCATCAACTGAATGCACTGTGTTCTCTTGCAAGTAGCTCTCTTTCATTAAAGAAAGTCTCAGTACTAGAAGTATATCTCCATTCGCCACTGAAAACCTTCCTTTTTTTTATTTGTTCTCCTCATACTCAACACTAGTTTATCTAGTGTTTCATTCTGTTTACAATCAGAATAAATAGCTTCCTTTTCAGAGTAAAGGTCTTGTCAACCAAACCCTCAACACGTTCTTTTTGTACACCAGTTTCTCTCCTTTTTTATACTTCTCTATGTGTCTCATTAGGTTCTGAATTACTCTGCGATTAAACATTCTAACTCTGATTTTCCTGAACTGGTGCTGCCTTCTGGTTAAACTCTGTCCTTCAATGCAGAATGTTTAACTTCTTATTTCACATTCCTTTTCTCCTTTCTTAGTTGATCTCACACATTGTTTTTTATTTTATTTTCTCCTTAAGAGCTTTTTATGCATTTTTCCCATTTTATTTCTCAATTGTTAGGAGATAGTATTGTTGTCTCTGTTTCTTCGCTCACTTTTTGACGGCATCGTAACTCTGTATAGTTAAGTAGAACGTTATTTCTGCAAAGTAATAAAAAGAGTTGTCACAGTTATTTTGACTAGAACATGGATTTAAAACTTGTCAAAGAGCCTTTAGAGGACAACTTGACCGGGTAGTGAGAGTGCACACACAGGCTCTGCAGTAATAGGCATCAGCCATGATTAAAGCAGTATTTCAATTCAATTTCATAAATCTTTATTTGGCCAAATGTTGACCATAAAAGAATATATAAAACAATTCATTATTTAATGCATAGTAACATTCATAACAAGCTAAACTACAATGTATAACTAAATGCAATAGCCGCAATAATAGTGACAACCGCAGCTGTACAAGGCACACATACTAATAAAACCAAATAATAGTCTAAAAAGGGAAATTAAAATAGGCAGTAATCCCAGCATTCCACAAGGGCACCTTCCATTGTCCTTAAGATAAAGTGGAAGCGACTAACTGTACCCCATCCTACCCTTCCATGGCCTTTCTAAGTCTTACTTCAGCACAGAGAAAAAAACTCACTCTCAGGCATATTTCTTTGCTGTTCAACATTTGAAGATGAAAAAGCGCTTCTCTGCACTTACAATGAACCAACTTTTTCAACAATGTTTAAGAAATATTCTGAACTGGGAGTTAAGAAATCTACAAAAGAACATAAAGTGTAACAAGGACTGCTTCTTCGGAGGACAATGTAGGGCAGAATCTTCAAATGAGATACTTTCACCACGAAAGCACAGTAACCTCCACACTGGGCCTCCTCTAAAGCTAAACAAAAGGGACATCTCCCAATCTGTGAGAGGTAAGGACACATATAACGTGGGGCCACAAGTTTCAAAGGCTATATAATAATTTAAAACACTTTATTTAATTCAGATTTCAGCCTATTTACAGTAAAATACTCAAAAAACAAAGCTTTACTTTCAACTTGTCACCCCTTCTAATAGTCACCAGGGCTGTTAAAAGGTCCTCCAATTGAAGTGACCAAACAGTTCTAAATGCATAATTTATCCAGAAGATGAAATGACCCTTTACTAAACTAAGGCAGTCCATTAGTATATCCCTCCAAACAGGATGCTGCAGGGTTCAACCATAATTTAACCCACAACAGTAAGGAAGGCAGGCTAACCCTGTCTACCATGTATTATAAGTTAAGATCTGAATGCATAATGAAACCTGGACTAAATAGCTGTGCCTGCAGCAGCCACCAATAAATACGAGATTCCTCATTGTAAAGGGCCTGGGTATTACAAAATCACCACATTACAGTCCCATACATAGAAACATAGTAGCAGGGATGCACTGAGCATTATAAATCTTTAAAAAGGGGAGAATACAGCCCTTCCATCCTACTCTAGGTAAATCACATAGTGCACCAGATGCTCTACTGTAAACGTGGTTGACACATCTGGGGCTCCCACAGTTGTGAGCCTGGTATTATTGCTCTTGCCTGGCCCACATGCTATTATGTGTGACTTCCCATAATTAGTGGTCAGGCTAAAACTACTCATAAAAGAAACAAAATGGTCAACCAGCATCCACAGTACTTTTAGAGTACGTGCCAGCTGCACTGTATTATCTCCATATAAAAGCGCTGGCACCTGAATGCTGGCAATCCTGGGGACATCCACGTGAAATCTGGGTCTACTCTGAACACAATTTATTTATGTAAATGGAGAAAAGTAGCTAGGCCATTGTGCAATCCTGTCAAACCCCTCGCTTGAGAGACAATTCTTTAGTCATATCCCAGGTAACGCTAATGGCCTTTGGGTAATTGCATATATTTGAGGGGATTACAGAAGGACACAAAGAAGGCTGTTGCTGAGCCCCTGCAATAGGGCCCAATCTAGCAAACTGTGTACCCTGGGGAGGAAAGAATCTGCGAGTGCAAAGGATGGGAGATTTGTAAAAATAGCCCAAAGGTACCAAGGAAATCTTAATTCTCCTTAGAGTATGAACACTCAGAATGTTCTAACATGCGAAGGCATGCCGCTGGGGAGAGGTTAACATCAATCTTATCAGAGACTTGCGGTATAGAATCCCTTTTAAGACTCCCCATGCTTAGCTCCCTTGGGATGCAACCTGCATCACCCACATCTGTTCCAAAAGAGGTCCCTGTGGCAAAGCAGAGCAAATGGGGCTTTACCACTAACCTGACATTAGTGAGGGCCCTTTTCACAGGTACAGACGTGTTCTATTCAGTGACCTGTACTATAGTTTGAGTTTCTGTGTGGGTCTCATTGGCACTGACCCAAACACTACCCCCTCCCCTATGCTCCCCTCTCTGTTCACCCCTCAACTCGCCTCTGGTGTCTAGATCACTAGAACAGGCCACACCCAGGGCAAGGGTTGCTAACTTTCGCTCAATGGTGTTAAAACATAAGATCAAAGGTGAGATCTCCCCCTCAAAAATGTCATTGATCTCTCAAAATGCTCTGCCACTAAGCTGGTCACACTACCTTCCAGCACTCCAGCAATATCCTCCTTGGTTATTTGCAACATCAGGTGAGAGAGAGAAGCTTCAGTGTCCACAATCAACTGTTCAGAATATAGGGTTAACATTCTATTGTCAGAATTCTTTGGCCGAGTTCCACATTTGGTTCTCTTAGGAGGGACCGGAAATAAAACATGCACAATGGGCAAAGGGGGGCTGGCTGGCTATTGACAAAAGGCCTCATTAACAAAAGGTGAAATAGTGGAGATCGAACCACTGTAATGTAATTACCTATACTCAGCAGCCAGGTCCTCACAAGGAAGAATACAATCAGGCCCGACCTCAGACCGAGACCCAAGACCAAGATTCAGTGAGAGTCTTCTCTCAGCTAAGGCGGTTTCTGTGTTTATGATGCCCACAGCACATTCCAGCATGCAATCAATTGTAGTTTGTTTCTCTGGAGATGCTGGGGCAAGGACATTCCCAGTCATCTTCTTCTTTCCTATGCAATCAGCTCAACAGATCGGGCAATTGTCAGGGTAACCAAATTCATATAGGAAATAACAAGCTAATTGTTTCTAAATTCAGGCGCAGGACCTCTCCCTCCTACCGTAACTGGCAACAGTACCTTTCAAAAGGTTCAGTGAGAAAAACCAAGAGAGGTGGCCCAGCTCATCCTCATCTGGATGAAGACAGGTGTAAATGGGTCTGGTCTTTGCCCAGTCTTTGACAAGGCACACACATTGCGGGACTTCCAGTGTGCTTTAATAGTGCATCACTCCTCCTTACCCAGGGGCCCACCTTTGTAGTGGAAGGTGTCTGGAGGACATAGTCCCACCAGAGAGCTGGCAGCACAACACAGCAACAGGCAGAAAACAATACAGTGAAACCAGCATTGTGGGACTTCCAGTGAGCTTCAATAGGATGTCACTCCTCCTTACCCCAGGGGACGACATGGAAGGTGTCTGAGGGATATAGTCCCACCCCAGAGATGGCAGCACAACACCGCAGCTCGCAGAAAACAGTGTTGTGAAACCTGCATTGTGGAACTTCTAGTGCACTTTAATAGTGCATCACTCCTTCTCGCCCCAGGGTCCTCCCACTGAAGCTGATGGCGTCTGGGGGATGAATTCCCACCCCAGAGCTGGCAGCACAACACAGCAGCAGGCATAAAACAGCACATTATTTGTTAACCTCCATGACAATATTATGGCCCTCATTAAGAACATGGAGGTCCTTTCTGCTCCTCCAGCGGTGGCGGTAGACACCGCCAACAGAGGAGCGGGCCGGACCGCCAAGTAATGAACCAAACGAAAGTCAGGCATCCCGCGAATCACCCACTGCCAGCAGAGGAGTGCTGACGACGACGACAGAGTCCACCCACAGGCCGTCGGAAAGGCCCAACCCACCCATCAAATTATGAACCACCATTCTGCCCCAGTTACGGGGCGGGAACCACCGCCACACAAAGCCACACAAAGCCAGGTGGAAATGAACCAAATATAAGGAAACACTCACTGGAGTCCCACAGAACGCGCCGCAGCAGATATGGATAGAGAGCTGTAGATCATGCCAGCCCTGCTCCTTGCCATATACCTCCACGACCGAGACCGCCGCAACCTTCTGGACAAGGGAAGGAAGGGCACAGCCACATACCCACCCACTCCACCCCCTGCAATGCACCCACAACCCTTCACAGCGACACAAGGCTAATACAACATGACCATAGTACATACAAATGTCCCACACCCATAACAAATGAAACAAAAGACCAGGGTTCAACGGTATGCAGCCCAAACACAGGCCACACAGAAACTTTAATATGAAGCTCACTGAGCAAAACAGTCTAAACAACGCCAATGGCCAGTCCGTATGGCGACAATTGCCATGGGCCACAACAGACCCAACCTGACTCCCACAAGTGCATGGTACTCCACGTCATGGGGCACCATATGGACATCCAGGCACCTCACGGAAGGGGGCAGGGAGTTGTGGGGGTGGGGATTTTTGATGGGGGTGGGCTTTTGACTTTCATTTGTAAGGTGGTGGGGGGGGCTTGTCCTTTGAAGAGGGTGGGGGCTGTTTGGATCAGATGGAGCTAGATGGCCTAGGCTCAATCCAGGCCTTTTTCTTATCTGGGGAAGGGGCACGGGAATGTGAAGGGCAGACAGGGGTGGGCTGTGATGTGGAAGGAGCAGAAAGGGCAAGGAGGTGAGCACGTTTGGGGACAAGACGGGGTGGGCCAGTGGGTTGGAAGAGGTCAGCACAGGACAGGAAAAGTTTCTTTGGGGCAATTGGGGGTGGGCGTGGATGAGGGCGTGGGAGTGGAGGCAGAGGGTGTGGATGTATATGGTGTAGGGGTGCATGTAGTGGGTGCAGGTGACTGCTCAGTATGCTGTGGTGTGGTGGATGTCTGATGGGTGGGTGTCTTGGTGCATTTGTGTGTTTTTGGAGGAGGAGTTGGACACAGTGGGAGAAGACAGACATCTAGTGTGGATGTATGTTGTGCGGGTGTCTGCAAGTCTGATGAGTGTGCTGTATGTGTCAACTACAGTAGTGGTGGTGAGTGCAGGTGTGGTGTATGGGGTGCATGTATGACTGTCTGCTATTGTGGTGAGTGCAGGAAACGGGGCAGCAACAGTGAGTGAAGGTGCAGGGCATGAGGGTGTGGATGTAGAGGGGACTGGCAGAGAGGCAGAAGAGGTGGGCACACTGGGGGAAGTGGACGTTGTTGTAAGTGCAGGTGTCTGTTGGCTGTGTGAATGCTTGTGGTGGGAGTTGTGGTGCTTGTGTTTTGAAGTGTGTTTCTTGTGTGTTGATGTGCTTGACTGGGTGTCTGCATGTGTGCCTTAGACAAGTGAAGGGAGTGGGGTGCTGGAAGAGGTAGAGGAGGTTGGAGGATGGACGGAATGGCCATGGAAACTGGCTGCCATCCGAGAGGAGACCAGAGCCTGCAAAGATCTCTGTAGGGCAGACACGGCACTGTGAATGCCATCCAGATGGGCACTAGTCTGCTGCACCTCTGATGCTAGCCCCTGGATGGCATTGACGATGGTTGTCTGCCCTACAGAGATGGTTCTCAGGAGGTCAATAGCCTCCTCTGTGAGGGCAGCAGGGCTGACTGTGGCAGGGGAGGAGGTGCCTGGGACAAAGGAGACGCCCACCTTTCTGGGTGGGCGGGCACGAGCAACTCAGTGGGGAGCAGAAGGGAGGCTCCCATCGGGGAGCCCCCATCAGAGGAGGTCTCGGAGTCACTACCTCCTGTGGTAGTATCCTCCCCTGTGGATATCCCCTCACCCTCCCACCCACTGGTCCCTTGGGCATCAGTTGTCTCTGCCTCCGAGGATCCGTGGGCCGCTGCCTCCCCACTTGCCAGTGCCTCAGCTCCCTCGCCTGATGTTGATGCTGTACCAAACCAACACAAGAGAGCAGGTGTGGGGAGACAAAACAGGAGAGACACTTGTAAGTAACTGAATGCAGGTACATACTGGGCAGATTTACACCCACCCAGAAGACACACCCAACAGGCAGCACCGTTCACTATGCCCATGGCCATGCCCCTGACTACTGACCAGAATACTGCTCCACACCCATCCCCTGGACTACCTAAGGAGGCGACGTATGGGAGACCTGACAAAGACACCCCTACACCCTTTGGGGACCATAATGTAGATGGACACCAGTCAAAATCTCTGCCTCTAAGCAGCATGAACCCTAATGCACACCCAGACATCCTTCCAGACGGAAGTATGTGAAATTAGTACTCACCCGCTTGTGACTGCTGTGCAGCCTTCAAGCACTCATCCAGGTCTGGGTATGCCACCGCCAGGATCCATTGCATGAGGGGGGTCAGTGCCCGACGGGCACACCTTCCACGTTGGGATGACTTCCCCAGCTGGGCTTCACTGATCTTTAGCGTCCAGTGCCGCAGGTCCTCCCACCTCTTTCTACAGTGGGTGCTCCACCGGTTGTAGACCCCCAATGTCCGCACCTACTTGGCGATGTCATGCCAATGTGCCCTTTCTGGTGGGCGCTGACCTAAAAGGGTGACACAGAAATGGAACACAGAGGTCAGGCACTTGCACAATATGAACAGCTGGCTAAACGTCCACTATGGGACGGACAGTGCTCTCAGATTTACAGGACAGTCACACGCAGCATGCCATGCACCATGGCCCATGCAGGCTCAGAGGTGCATACATATGTGCAATCAATACCATCCATTACACACACACACAGTGCCCCCAACACCGACTCACCTGTACCTCTGACCATCCGTACAGTTTCGCGTACAGGGGCAGGACCCCGTCAACTAGCTTCTCCAGTTCCTCCTGGGTGAAGGCCGGGGCCCTTTCCCCTGCAACACGTGGTACATCCATAGCCAGAGGCAGGCCACAGAAGTACACAGAGTGAAGTGCCTGTCAGCACGAGATCAGGGAGTCAAGTGATCAAACGATGACGAACGTGTGTATGTTCCGCGGCGGTATGCACCGTCACCGCCGGCGGCGATCATGATACACCAGGATTCCCCATTGGCACCTATGTTAGCCAATGAGGGTGTGAACAGCGGTAAACACCGCCTTACGCTGTGACGTCAACCGCTAGCGGTATGAGGTCACTTCCACAACGAAAGGGCAGATCTACAGTGGGCAGACATTTTGTCATCACCTACGCATCTAGAATTAATTACTACTCACAATGCAGGCCCTATGAAGCACGTAGGCCTCTGTCCATTCAGGATTGTAGCACACTTGAAGTACTCTGTTCCCTCCTTGTGATGTACATGTATATCTGTCAGGTAGCAGTTATTGTAGAGACACTACAATGAACATTGCAGTGCACAAATGATGACAAGTGTGCCTATGTATGTGTCTTCATCACTCCTTTTTTTAACCCCTCGTAGGTACCAACCCTTGTGGTGAGGAAGGGCACCATCGGTGTACAGACCACTTGTGGATATGGGGACCATGGTGGAGCATTAGATCATAATCACTTACAGACTCACACGTGCAACTATTCAGGACCTTTGTGCATTACTGGATCCTGCACTAACTCCGGGAAATCGTAATCAGCATGCCATCCCAACTGAACTGCAGGTGTTCTCCGCACTCCATTTCCTGGCCACGGGCTCATTTCAAGTGACAGTGGGCATGGGTGCTGTTTTTTTTCACAGCTAATGTTCTGCCAGGTACTGACAGGATTTCTGAATGCATTTGTCCGACATCTGCAGTCCTATGTGAGGTTTCCCCAAAGTACTGACCTACCTGCCATCAAGTCAGAATTCTATGCCTTTGCCAACATACCCCATGTCATAGGTGCCATAGATGGCACCCACATAGCTATCATCCCCCCAAGAATGAGTGAACAGGTGTAGAAAAACCGAAATAACTTTCACTCCATGAACATCCAACTGGTCCAGGTTCAGTCCATGATTCCTTTGAGGAACAGTAGTGAGCCACAGAAGATGGAACAACTACAAGAGGACAGAGGGTGGATCATAGGTTTGTGTGTAACTGACACATTGCAGAAAACCAGCCTGTCTGACTAAGGGTCATACCATTGACGAGTCTGTGTTGCACCCTTTTTTAGGTGATTCTGCCTATCCAAACTTGCGTTGGCTCCTGACACCAGTGAGGAATCCCAGGATGGATGCAGAGAGAAATTACAATGAGGCCCATGTACATATTAGGAGGGTAATAGAGCGAACTATAGGTCTCCTGAAGGCTAGGTTCTGGTGTCTACATATCTCTGGGGGTTCCCTGGCCTACGGGCCTGATAAGGTGTGTAGAATAGTGGTGGCCTGCTGCATGCTGCACAACGTGGCAGTGAGACATTCTCTCCCCCTCTTGGAGGTGGAGGGTGCTATAGGTCCTGATCAGATACCTCAGAGAGGTGAGGAGAGTGATGGTGATGATGAGGAAGGGGAATATTTCAATTCCAGGAACTAACTGATACAACTCTACTTCCAGTAACTGTGTGGGACTTAGGCCTGTCATTGGGGTTAGTGACTAATACTGTCAGTGTGCTCTGTCATATGGGGGGGTTGGTATTGATAGGCAAAACATGGCCCACTTCTGCATGGTAGTGATTGAAAATATATTCATTTCCTCCTTGCCACCATTTGGGCACACAGGACTCCCATTATGCACAGATTTGACAATAAAGTTGTTCTCTGCCAGTTGCATCCATACTCCACTTTGTTCACAATTTAACACAGGGGACAGTGTTACAGGTGTGAAAAGTGTTTTATTGGTTGAAGTGAGTGAATTGTGCAATTTACAGTGATGAGAAGTCGTAAGGGTGGGGGGTCCTCAAGACCAACATGGTGTCAGCCTTGTTGGTAGTATTGATGGGTCCATCTTGTCTAACAGTACTTCATATTGGCTTAGCAATGTGTGATGATTGGGTGGGATGGTTGCTTTGCATTTGTTGCAGAGTTAATTATTGGAGGAGGCCTTGTTCTTAGCTGGGGTTCCAGTGCCATATCTTGGCCTGAGGGTCCTTTTGGGCGCCTGCTGTTGAGCTTCATGGGATGACATGGTAGGCCCTTGTGTTTCCTGTGAGGGTAGTTCCTGGGATGTTTCTGCTGCTAGGGTCATCTGCTGCTGGTTGTCCGGTGCTGTTGTGGGGGCCTCTTGTCCGGGGTGGGTGTCAAACTGGTTTTTGACAAGCTGCAGCAGTGCTCCTGCTATGGTGGCCATTGTGGCATTGTGCTCTTTCCAATGTTCCATGGCCTGTGGGTGGTGTTCCTGCTGCATCCTCTGACTGTGCCCCAGGGTGGACACAATCTGTGCCAACCTGTCATGGGTATGTTGGTAGGCCCCCAATACCTCTGATATCACGTCCTGGGCTGCTGCATCCATCCTGTGGCCTCCCCCTGGCCCACTGCGACCCTTGCACTTGCCCTAGCCCCCTATGCCTGTGTCCCCTGTACAGGTATGGCAGTACCACTTGTACTGGGACCCTTGCCTTCCTGCATGTTGGGAGTGGGAGACTTTGGCCTCTGTACCTGTGTTCCACCAGTCTGTGCCCTGGGTACACTGGTGTGGGGACACCTGCCCTGGGCTGCTGGTCTTGACTGGGTGGTAGGGGTGACAGTGGTTTCCTGGGTAGAGCTGCTACATGGTGAGAGTCCAGGACTGTGTGAGGGGTCAGCCTGCTCATCAGTGTCCAGGGATCCTTCACCAGTGTCCTGTGAGGTGCCTCTGTCTCCCTGGGGGGCACTGGCACTCCTTGTCCCCTCCGTTAGGGTTGCATGGGCAGTGGTGCCTGTTGGGGGACATAGACATGTCTGTTACATCTGCATGAACATTTGAGGTGAACAGGCCTGGGCTATTTTGTGCTGGTGTTACTTTCAGTGGGCTTCCAGGGTGTCTTTGTGAGGTTGACATTGCATTTTGCACCAGTGTGGGGTTGTATTGTGGTGGGGGGTGTCGTTCCATTGTGGGTACATGCAGGGGTGGGTGACTGTGCACAGCGGAAGGGATGTGGGCCTGTTAGTGGGTTTGTGGTCATGCACAGGGGTGGATGTAGTGGATGATGCCTGGGTGGGGTGTAGGTCCTGGTGGGTGTGGGTGGGGTGGGGTAGGGTGGCGCATGCATTACAGGTGTGGTGGATATGGGGTAATTGTAGATCACTTACCCGAGTCCATTCTTCCAGTGAGTCCAGTGAGTCCCTCTGGGTGCAGGATGGCCAGTACCTTTTCCTCCCAGTCAGTGTAGTCGGGTGGTATTGGTGGCAGTCCTCCCCCAGTCTTCTGCATTGCGATGTGGTCCCTTGATGCCATGCCCCGGACATTCCCCCGCAGGTCATTCCATCTCTTCCGGATTTCATCCCTCGTGCGTGGATGGTGTCCCTCTGCTTTGACCCTGTTCACAATGGTCTGCAACAGCTCCATTTTCCTTGCAATGGGTATGTGCTGCACCTCGGCCCCGAATATTTGTGGCTCCAACTTCAAGATCTCATCCAGCATGGTCCTTAACTCCCTTTCGGTGAAGCGTGGATGTTTGGGGGGGAAATGGTGATTGTGGGGAATGGGGTTGGGGCTGGGAATGAGCTAAGGGTGCTCTTCAGTGGGTCAGTGTGTGTGTCCTGTATGCTGGTGTTCGCTGTCTGCCTCTGGTGCTCTTAGTCTTCTTGTCCTGCTTTCCTTGCAAGGGATTGTGGAGTGTGTCTGGGGGTGTTTTATGGTGTTCTGGATGTGTGTCAGGTGTGTGGGTCATATGCCTATCCAATGTGTGCACTTCTTGCTGTTGAGTCGTCCGGTCTCCACTGTCCCCCAAAGTGATTTGTGCATCATTATTTAGAGGGCGGGATGTTGGTGTGCTTGGTGGTGGCGGGGTGGGGAGGTCCGGGATTCCCGCCGACAGAGTCATGGCGGGAGTGGTGGTCTGGTGATTTTTGGCGGGGTTGGGATTTTTGTTCATTATATGACGGGTTTCCATTCACCGTCAACTGCAGAATTCTGTTCACTGCCGTCTTTCCCGCCCTGTTCATAATGACCGCCTATGTCAGTAGCTCCTTAAATTTCTCACTGAATGTAGAAGTCTACCTATAGAAGTGCCAAAATATATTTTGATAAAAGTGCTAGTATGTGATTCTCTGTTTTAGTACCTCTACGGCTTTCTATGTGGGTATGTTAGTAGCTGAACGAATACCTCACTGTGTGTGTTAGAGAAAAGAAAGCTATGTGACTGTCTTTCCAAATGCATTTGATAGTGCTGCAATAGAAGTACTTTCTGAGTATGTGAGTGAATATAGGATTACCTGTGTTACTCTGTGACTGGGTGAAACAGAGAATCTATGCTTTGGAAACATAGGTCTGTTCCTTTATGAGTGGTATACTCTGCGTGGTGCTTGGTTTAGAAGCTTGCAATCGAATGAGTAACATTCTAAAACTGAAAAGGGCATCTCTCTATTACTTGAGCACAAAGCCCCAATCTTAATGGCATACCTACAACACATCTGAGAGATGAGTTATTTCTACTAAAACATGGGTTTTAGGCTTGTCTATGGGCCTTTAGAGACCAACTTTAATGGGCAATGAGAGTGCACATATAGGCTCTGCAGTAGTAGGAACCACCCATGATTAAAACAGTATTTGTCTGCATGCATAGGAAGATTATGATAGGACTTCCCCATATTTTTAACTGAATGGAGGAGAGCACCTACAAATGTACTATTAGATATTACAGTAAATGTGGCAATGTTTTAGTACCAGTATGGCTTTCCAAATGGGTATGTAGGTGGCTGAATAAATACCTTAGTACCTGTGTTAATGAATAGATGGGAATGTGGGTCTGTCTTAAACAGCCCTTGATACTCCTGCATACATAAGTAGTTTCAGAGAATATGAGTGAATGTTGAAGTCTGTGTCTCACTCTCTCAGTGGGTGAGACAGAACATATAAGCTTTGTAAACATGTTAGTTCCTTTATGAATAGCGCACACTATGTAGTACTTGCATAAGGGTTCTGCAAGTGCATGAGCAAGTTTATAAAACTGAAAAGCACAACTCTCAAGGACTGAAATGCAACCAGTTATGCTTGGTGTTACACCTCCAGATATCTCAAAGATCAAGATATTTCTACAAAAACGTTTAAGACTTCACAAAGGGCTTTTAGAGACCAACTTGACTGCTGGGGAGTGAGTGTGAACACACAGGCTCTGCAGTAGCAGGCCTCGGTCATGATTAAAGCAGTACTTATCAGCATACATAACAAGATTATGCGGGTCATTATGACCCTGATGGTCCCTAGACCACCAGGGTCACGCTTGCGGTCGGACTGCTGTCAAAGTGGTGGTCTGACCGGAACATTATGACCATGGCTGAGCCGCCACGTTCAAACTGCCGACACCACCAGGCTGCCGCCAGCCTCTAGCCAGCAGCCTGCAGCCTGGCGGTCTGGTGGTTCTAATCTGCCAGGGTTCGCACTGCAAGCAGCGCTGCCCTGGGGATTACGAGTCCTCATCTGCCAGCCTGTCCATGGCGGTAAACCTCACCATGGAAAGGCTGGAGGTATGGGGCCTCAGGGGTCCCTGTGGGCCCTGCAGTGCCCATGCACTTGGCATGGGCAGTGCAGGGGCCCCCATGCACAGCCTCATTGCGCATTCAACTGACCAAATTACTAGCAGTAGATTGTGCAACAGGTGCTGCTGCACCCTACAATGCCATAATGAGGGCCTATATCACTACTTCCCTATACTTCTCACTGAATGTAGGAGAGCACCTACAGAAGTGCTATGAGATATTATGAAAATCGCGCTGTATTTCACTTTGTTTTAGTAACTCCATAGCTTTTCTAAAGTGGCTGAATAAATACCTAAGTACCTGTGTTAGGGAATAGATGGGTATGGGTTGTGTCTTGAATTGCCTTTGATACTGATACATACATAAGTAGTTTCTATGTTCCTGAATGTATAAGCCTTCCATATTCAAAACTACCCCATTCACAGCCGCCTTCTAGTGTCTGCTACTGCTACTGCTTCACTTCAAAATGGTCAGAGTTGGGATTGTGGGCCACAGCTATGTTTTTTGGGCTAGGGATGCTACTAGAAAGAGTGGTATTGACAGAGACTTGGGTTTGGCTAATGTGGACATTAATTGGATTGGCCACAGAGGGTTAAAGTGGCATCAATTGCAAACTTTGGTTCCAAGCATTAGGGATTGCCAGCCCCCTGACCTCATAATTGTGCACTGTGGTGGAAATGACTCGGGCACACTGACTGGGGTAGGACTGGAAATTCTAATGGATGATATTGTTGCAAAATGACATCAATTTTCCCTCACACTGTCTCCGACATATGCCAAAGGAACAAATGAAGGTGGCCATATAAATTCTGTCTACATATTGACAAAGCCAGGAAACATGTTAACAACATTGTTTCTGTATTCATCAGAGACTATAACATGGGCTATATCTACAACAACTACCTGCACTTTGACATGGATGGTACCCACAGAAGTGATGGTGTGCACTTCACAGACAAAGGCAACAGGGTGTTTGTTTCCAACCTGAAACAATGCATCAGGTCTTACATGTAGCTGTCACATACTCACAATGAACACAAAGAATCCTCTGAGGGCCACGCTATTGCTCAGAATTTTTTTACATTTTCTTTATTAAAATATATGTTTTTTTAAACTATTCATGACAACGATCTTCATGACTTAGTCACAATTATGCAAAACAAAAGCAGGCATTCAGAAGACAACAGCCCATTCAAAATTCATAACTATACTATAAGAAATGTTCTATACCACACTATGATCATTATTTCCTAAATAACTCTGTAAACAAGTCTATGAATCTCTGACTGTGTCTGTGAATATGTATAGAAGACTTAGGGGCAGATTTAAGAGCCCCTAGTACCTCTTTGCACCACATTAGCATCTTTTTATATGCCAATGTGGCCAAATGTGGCCAAAATTGCTGTGCCAAATTTACAAAGTGGAGCCATGCATGCATTGTGCCACTTTGTAACCTTTTTCTCTGCATTATGCCTTCACCAGGCATAATGTGTGCAAAGTAGGGATCCCCCTGTTGGGGGAAGCAAACAAATGGTGCAAAGAAATCTAAGAGATTTCTTTGCGTAATTTTTTTGGTACTTTTAATGCCTGCTCAGAGCAGGCATTAAAAACAGGCACACCATGGTTTACAATGGGCATCAATGGGCTTTGCAGGATTAGTGTAAAACATTTTGCGTCACTAATCCTGCATAGCTCTAAACTAGAGTAAAACAAATTGCCGCTAGTTCCCTAACTACCACAATGGTGTGCCATATATTAGATATGGTGCACACATAGTGGCGTTAGGGGGGCACTAAGGGGCACAAGAAAAGTGGTGCTGCATTGGATGCAGTGCCACCTTTCTTAAATATGCCCCTTAGAGTGTGTCTGTGATTGGACGTGTCACTATATTGGTGACTGTGAAAAGGTGCATGAATGTCTGAGTGAGTCTGTTACTGGGTGCACCTGTGTCTGAGTGGGTCTGTGAATGGGTGCGTGAGTCTTTGAGTGGGTCTGTGAGTGTGTGTATCAGTGTCTGATTGGTCTGTGATTAGGTGATTGCTTTAGGGGTCTGAGTGTGTCTGTGTCAGTGTCTGATTGGTCTGTGATTAGGTGAATGAGGGACTGAGTGGGTCTGTGAGTGGGTGCATGAGTGTCTGAGTGGGTGTGTTAGTAGGGGCATGAGTCTCTGAGTGCATCTATGAGTGAATTAATTAGTGTATGAATGAGTCTGTGAATGTTATGTTTTTATTATTTTTTTCACTGGTATCTGCAAATTCATCATGTTACATGAGGGTCCACACTGAGCATTGCGGCGTATTCATGAATATTGCTTGTCATTAAGAAAATCATTAGATCCTCATAATTTCACCCTCAAAGTCCCCTACCGCAGAGCCATTGGGTCAGGGTACCATCACCCTGACCCTTATACAACTTTTCCTTTTATGTTTCAGCCACAGGGACTGTGTTCTGCTACATAAAATGGCAGCTGCAACTTTCTGGTCAAGTGGCAGCCAGACAATCAAAGGCACTCTTGTTGGTGCGCGCATTCACAAATATGCTGTGATTGCAGTGAAAACATCACAACGGATCCACTGCCCTAGGTATGCAAATTTATTTCCCTTTTAATTTCCCAAAAACTTGTAGTGAACACATTTACCCCAAATAATAAAAAGTGTAATCTGCATACCAAAGCCTATCTTTCTGTCAATCCAGCGGGTCGGGCTTAGTCGTCTTTAAACCTCCTACGGGAATTAACATGGGAAGCTCACGTTTTTTGATCCCCCTTTTTATCTGCCCCCACTTGACTGATGACCCCAAAACTGCCACCCTCAGGTGACTATTGTTTGCGCCCACGCCGTGCACTGTTAATTACCCCAGATATTACAGCCATCAGACAACTTCTATAATGTCATTAAAAAATAACTGGAAGATTAGCACTTAAATTATTGGAGAAAAACTGGACATGACAGGAGCGCGAGTTATAGTTACATCAGGGCAGGAGTCATAGTTACTTGAAATAACTCTAGCTATAACTGCTGAATTTCTATGGTTTCTAAGAGTACATTCAGAACCTAACTATAAAGTCCCTGTAACCTTTGTTTTTATTCAGTGAATATACAAACTCTTTCCTTTTTCTAAAGAACCTAACACTGAATAGACCACCATTTATTGAATGCTGTTATTGCATACAGACAGCAAATGGTGATTACTAGCACACACCACCTTCTGTGAGTAGGCTTTGAAGTGCTCTGCTTCACTAGCCCAAGAGAGTCAATTGTTACATGTGCAGGCCTCACCTCCTACACAACTAAATGCCCAATTCTCTGCCCCAACCGTAAACACAAAACAATCAGATGTTAAGTACTGAAAAATCAGAGCTAATGACATTTGGACAATGACAAAAATACCAACCTACTGCCATATGGCTGAAGGAAAATAAAACCCTTCCAACAATACCAAGAGGCGTCAGAAATCCAGGGAAACGATGGATTTAGATATCTATTTGATACAAATATTAACAATGTAAAACGGAGTGCCTTCTACACAATGAAAACACTACATTACATCCTTTCATTCCTTGGAGGCCAACAGAAACTGCAGGCCATTCTCACATTTGTAATCTTCAGTCTTCAAGCTGTTCTATTCCAACAGCCTAGACCTTGGTGCATCCACATTCAGCATGCACAAAATACAACCCATCCAAATGCTGCTGCAAGAATACTTCTCTTCCCTCACCCAAGAGAACACATGACCCCAGTGTTGCGATCACTCCACCGGCTACCAATTGCGAGAAGGGCACTGTTCAAGGCACTTTTAATTGTTCGTAGACCCTCCAATGAAAAGGGCAGCTATACCTACAAGATAACTTCAAGCAATGCAAAGAAGTCAGGACACTGCACTCCAGGCTTGCACCACTTATCATCATACTATCTCACTATAAGAGATCCACAATTCTCTAGAACACACTACCACCCAGCATTCAAAGCTCCCAGGAGCACACAAACTTCAAAAGACAATTGAAAATCTGGCTATTACTAAGACAACTACACCACTAACCCCAAACTACAAAACATCCAGAACGCCACCACCAGACTGGTCCTCGACCTACCTTGACACTGCCACATCTTGCAACACCTGCATACACTACACTGGCTTCCCATAGAGAAAAGAATCACATTCAAGATCCTCACCCATGCACACAAAGCCCTCCACAACACCGGACCAGCCTCCCCGAACTAGGGACTCAAACCCCATGTACCCCACAGGACTCTAGGCTCAGCCCAGCCCTCTCTCGCAGAAGTACCCTGCATCAGGAAAACCAGAACAGGAGCATGCTCCTTTTCCTACCTCGCAGCCACCACCTTGAACACCCTCCCTCTCCATATCAGACAAACAACCTCCCTCTTTACCTACACGAAGGAACTGAAGACATGGCCTTTTTAAGAACCACCTGACCGGTAAATGTTACACTCCCCTCCCTAACGGGTGACTAGTTGTGCTATACAATCACTGATTGATTGATTGATTGATCACTACACATGCCATCATCAGCACTTGGAAAGACAGTTCCACCCTCAAACCTAAACTTTAGTTTACAATTCAGAGATTGGAAGGAACCCAACCAGTAAACTACTTTTGATAAGCATGTAAGTTTAGGAGGGGTGACCTATGTGTTGCCGGAATTTCTGGCACACACTAATTATAATACCATAACATTCAGTTTTCTGCATCCAAATTCTAATATGTGTTGAAATATCTGTTCAGTTCATTTATAGGTATTAACATTTTTTATGGATTAGAAACACATTGACATCCTACAGTATTTCTTCTCTCACTCCCTGTATGCAAGGCCACTGGAATTATGTGATTTGTAGCAGTGCCATTTTCTGCATAAATATGAAATCACCATATCTGCCACATAATCCTTCATCTGCTGCATAAAATGCAGGTTTTAACAAATAACACATTTTGTTTCTTGCTCAAACAGATCAAAAGTTACTAAAAAGGCTGCAACAAATGCTGTATACAGTAGGAGATCTTTTGCAAATGTTGACTGGTCATCTTTCGGTATTTGGATCCCGGACTAATACCAATGAGGTGAAACCTTTGCCCAAACAGTGCTAAGAGATGAAAAAATTACAGATGAACAAACTGATAGTATCATAAAATGTACTGCATTAAGCCCCATAATCTCTGTTTTCTTGCCTCATGTTAGTGGATATCACCACATAATTAAACCTCCCCCTCACATAATTCCAGTGGCTATGTCTGTACCCCAGAGAAACAGCCACATAGTTCATTTTACAAAATTCTTTCACTTTTCTGTCAAAAAAAGAGAGCTAAACAACATCTCCATGTCAAAAGAATAAGTAGCAATTTGTCAGAAGACATACCCTGACATTTAACCTGTCTTGGAATACACAGCAAATGTAACAAGACAAAAATAAAACATAAAGGCATTTTTATTGTTCATTCACCTTCTGAACTCCTGCAACTCTGTAATGTGGCAGCTGCCAGGGTCATTTGGGGATGTGGGTTAAATATTATGGGCTGGGCCAGCACTCAAATGCACAACCCATAGCTACAGCCTCAAAGTAAATATTGTGTTTTGGCAACTTACAAACCTGCACTACAAATCAAAGAGGAATTGGGCTAGCACTAAAAGGGCCAGGTGCACACCATTATTGTTGCAAAAACCAAAGGAAAGCACAGGCCTGTGAGGTGCACTAAACAAATAGGGGAGGCAGACTTTTCAGAAATTCTAATGCATAAATGATGAAATGACTGGGCACAACCAGGGCACATACCCATATCATCTTTAGCGATTTGTGTTTCTGTGACTTACTTGTTCTTTCTCAAAATCAGTCCAAATAGACCCTAGCAAAACTAAATTAATTTTCTTTTCACTCGGTTGTGTGGCCATATTTTTAACATATTGACTCATCTAACATTACACTCAGTCGTCTGCATCCAACTGTTGGTATGTGTTGAATTATTTGTAAAGTTAATTTACCTGTATTTACATTTTTGGTGGATTAGAAACACATTGGCATCCTACAGAATTTCTTTTCCCACTTCCTATATGCAAGGCCACTGGACTTATGTGATTTGTGGCAGTGGCATTTTCTGCACAAATCTGAAATTGCTATATCTGCCACATAATCCAAAATCTGCTGCATAAAATGCATCTAACATTGGTCTCCTCTGATCATTGCCTGTCTCTTTTTGACTTTTGAAAGATGAAGTGCTTCTACAGGAAGATACCCTAGCTTTTCCATAGTCTGCTTTACTCTGGACACATCTTTGTAACTCAGCATTCAGGTCAGCTCGCCACATACAAGAAACAAATGTTTCAAAATTGCAGCCTATGTATAGTTCACATTTGAACTCGAACTTCTAACTGTGTACTACACATCAAAGGCATGCATCACCCATTTCTTAATGAAGGTGTCTAATTACCTGGCTGTCAGCCAAATAGTACAAAACCTCAGCTATTTATCCAGTGGCCTACAAATTAGTACATAATCCCTGCTGTTTAGCGGCATAGACCAAATAGTAGAGATGATGTACAATTTGTCCAGCACCCGGAACAATACTAAGAAGGAGGTCTATATTTAGATGGCCATAAAGGAAGAAGGGCCTCCAGGCAATGGTAGTGTGGTGGCCATCTTGTAATGGGGATACAACATGTGTGAAGCATTTGAAAGTAAGTGCATATACAAATGTACAATAGTTTAATGTGGGATGATTATTATGTCATTGATTGTGAGGCCACCCCCTCGAGGTCGGGGCATGCCAAGAGAGGTGTTGCCTTCTTGCTATCAACCAGACGTAAGTGGAATTTTGAATGTTTTAAGGATACCAGTTACCTTTTTATGGCCTTGTCTGTAAAGTTTCAAAATAATTCCTGTATGCTATTGGTAAACGCATATATTCCGCCAGACGCAGTCTATGATGCCATACTATGAAAGGTCTTTTTAGACTGAAAAAATGCCTCAGTGAGTGAGTTGCCCTCTTTCATAGTTCTGGTAGGTGACCTAAATTGCATGATATCTAATCATGCCATATCGCAGGTTTGCAAGGTTGAGCGAGAGACAGCCTTGCGAATTCCTGCTTGTCTCCTCCCTTCAATGATTAGAACAAACAAAAGAGGAAAACTTTTACCTAAGCTTCTGTATTATCGTGAATGGATGTTCTATATATGATTCCCCTGCTTCTTTTACACATGTGGCTCCAGGGGGAAAGGCAATTTTAGATTATGTGATATTGGGTTATTGTGATTACTGTTTGCTAGTTGAATAGGGTTATGATCACGTCGCTTAGTGATCATAACCCTATTCTTTTTGCTCTAGAATTGAATTTGCTCACAACGGGGTGCTGGGAGCTGGATGGGGCAATTCCTGTCTTCAATAAAAAGACAAGAAGAACCCAGAGGGACTCCAGAAGGATGCTAGGTGTGAGGGAGTCACTGGAAGTGGTGATTGCGACCTTGGATACTTGGGAGGGTAATGAAATGCAAAATTTAACAAAATTTATGAATGAGTTGTGTCTTAATTCCCCCCCGAAAGCCTCTAAAAGTACCAATGGGAATATCCCATGTTCCTTACTTACCGTAAATAGAGGAATAAATAGGTTGGTTCGGGCACAATATTTAGATTATTCTCCTGTTAGAAATGTCAGAGTGGCTCTATTAAAAAGGAGAAGAAAGCGTATGCAGCTATGTATAGCGAGAAATGCTTGTAATAAGCTTTGGATCCACCTTAAAGAAGCGGCAGTAAAGGGAAAAACTAGACGTTTTTGAGCCCTGGTCGGAGAAGGGTATGGAGCTCGATTTTGGTCTTCTCCCGTGGCCATATCTGCTAATCAGTGGACTGAATTTATTGCATCTTTCTCCCCTCTTAGGATTAAGGAGGCATATCCTATCCTCTTTGCATCCGTGAAAGAGATAGAGCAAGCATTTGATTCTATGAGCTATTCGGCTGCATTGGGCCCTGATAATGTGACCATTTCTGTAATAATACAAGATAGTGCCCTTTGGAGTAAAATCCTTTTAGTGGTCTTTTGAAGATGCTTCCTCTCATGAAGTGTTCCTCCCTCATAGACTGGTAGCATCAGTATACCATTATTTAAGAAAGGTGCACACAGCTCTCTAGCTAAGTATCGGCTGATCATCCTCCTAGATGGAGTAGGTAAACTTTTTGCTAAATGTTTGCTCTCAATTGGGTTTAGGCATAATCATGGTACAAATTATAACATTGTAATGCTACAACTAATCACAGAACAAAATGTGAGATTAAAAGGAAGAGCGGTGTACGTAACGTGTTCATTGATTTCTCTATGGCATTTGATAAAGTAGATAGAGCTCTACTATGGAGAAAACTGGCTACTCTGGGTATCCCGCCAACCCTTCTTGAGCTTGTATAATTTTGTTAGAGGGAGATTGAGGCATTTTACCTGAGATGCCTACTGTGAATGGCTTAAAGCAGGGCTGCCTTGTGGCTCCCATGCTTTTTTTCATTAAACATTTCAGATCTGCCCTCTGCCCTATCCCAGAGCCAGGGTTTTCCCCCACAATTAGCCGGATGCTCAATTTGCTGGTTACTGTACGCCGATGATATTATCATTTTTGACCTAATGCCTAAAGGCCTACAGAACCACCTTCAGGCACTGCTACAGTTTCCGGAGTCCCACTTTTTAAAGATTAATGTTTCAAAGGGTAAGATTCTGTGGTTCAATGGTAGGAGGAAAGCAACATTTTTGAATTTTCATTGGGCTTTAAACAACCAAGAACTGGAAATTGTGAACTCATACTCCTTTTTAGGGAAAATTGTATACAGCTCATATCACTTCCAATAAATCTAAAGTTGAGAGCCAAGCAAGATACTTGGGTGCTTTGTATAAGGCTATGGGAAAAAAAGACATTTTGCACACCTCTTAGAGGTTTATCAAGTTAAGATTCCTGATTCTCTATGGTATTGTTTGGAATTTATAAATTGTGGCAAATAGTGGTTCTTAAACCTTTTGGAAGGCACAATTCTCAGAAAGCTCCTGTCTGTAAATACAACCATATAGGTGGCTGCCGTAAGGCTGGATCTGGGCCTAAGAAGTGTGTTAGTCCAGGGTCTAGCCGGGTTTTACATTGGGCTGTTTACTTCTATAAAGCTGGAGATAACATCTTGAGGGCTTTATTACAGAAAGAGCTTTTTGGGAAAAATAATGCCTCTAGGTATACTTTTTATAAAAAAAACGTTTGCCCTAGAGATGCTTGAAGTAGAATTTAATCAGTTTTGGGGTATGCTTTCTGCACAAATGAAAAGTGTTTTAAAACAGGCAACATGGTCCTTGAGTTATCGACTGGATTTAGAGAGCTGTGCGAAAAGAAGTTCCTTTCCGATTGCAGCAAAATCATTAGTAGTAAAAAAAGCACAACCATACGTAAATTTACCACACGAGGTGAGACGCTTCTGGCTGCTACTGCATTTGAAATTGCTAACGTTGAATGTATTGTTGGCAAAATGGTATGGATCATCTAAAGAGTGTAACTTCTGCTCTGCCAATACCCAAGATTTAAATAATGTTTTATTTGTTTGTCCTATCCTCGCTCCTTATCGACCTGAATGGTTAAGACCTATTTGTCTTAAATTTTCTCTGAGGACAGTATCGGAGTTTCCTTATGTCTTGAATTTCCCACCAAATGAATTGTTCTGTTGTATAGTTTTTAACTTTTTAAAATGTTTTTTACACTAATTTTAAGGCTGTGTATAATGGCACTTTATGAGGGGTTGGGGATGAGGGAGCTCTGTTCGAGTTCAACTGCGATTAACTTGCTTTTCATATTCTGCCCATGTATGCCAGGGATTCAGATAATATTACTGTTTCTTTTAAACTCTTCTTGGACAGTTGTGTACTAGGGGACAGCATTTATTTGATTATGTCTGACCCCGTGGGTGATTTCTGCCCAATTGATCCACAATATATATCACACTACTGTGCACTTTAAGATATAGACGGGTTGTTGGGTGAGCTTTTAGCTCACTGATTTTTGTAAGCTTGTTTTAATGTATTGTATTGTACATTTGATACTTGTTTTATTATGTGGACCTCGTTCAAGGGACCTAAACATAAATACATAAAATTAAATTGAATTGAATACAATCGTTTTTAAAGAATTAAGTGCATGGATTAGTCTAAGCTCTTTACAGTTGAAAAAAGTAAAATTCAGACACTAAACAGAAGCTTCAGGATACGACACACAGATATTTTGCGCTTCAGTCAGGGAGTATTTGGCCGTCAGCCAAGAATACTCAGTATGGATTTTAAAGCATGTTTCATAAATGTTTTATTCAGTCACGAGAATACATTGTTTTTTAATGCTCATGATGCTTCTGATGATGATTTTTTAAAGATGGGCTCTTTTTGGTCTTCTTATGAAAGGCTGTGTGCTAGCTTTAGGCTTCTATTTAAGGGGCAATGTGCTTGTTTAGTATTTCTAATCTGGCAACATACCAGCCATCATCAAGCAGCGGTAAACAGGAAATGCAGACAGATAAGTGATATCTGAGCCCCAGAGGGAGAGACACATACAGTAGGTAATTTGTGTTTGGGGGCACAGTGCTTTGGGGCACTTGCATGAGGTAAAATGTGTGAGACACTGTAATGGGGCTTTTGTGGAAAGTGTCAACATCAGGAAAGTGCGCATTGCAGAGCTTCTACCTTGAAAAGTCATTAATGCTGTTTGTAATTCATTGTTCATTTGCAAGGCTTGTTTGCAGGACTACAGGGTATAGTCCTTTATTCTAAGACCTTCTAGAAGTCTTTCTTGCAGCATGGTTGGGTGTGGCTCATGGGCGGGGCTTGGCTCTATATAAGGGAGTCAGACCAGCTCCATGTGCTCACTATTCAGAGCTCCCGTTGCAGAGCAGCTGCATTTTCCAGAGTTCCTGTCCCAGAGGCCAATCCAGTCATTTCCAGGCCTGTCCTCGTTTATTTGGTGATCTTCCAGCAGGGCGATAAGGCAGAGGTCAGGTTAGGCCCCCGACTCCGTTTCCAGTGGCACTAGAGTTTTGAGCCTAAACTTGATATCGCATGTGCAATTGTTTTCCTGGCATTGAATTCTTGATTGTCAGATCGGCAGTGAGCACGATCATTTCATGACATTTGTATCGTGAAGTCCGAATAGGCAACAGTGTGCGCGATTCAATCCTGGCATTTACTTCTTGACATTCAGATCAGCAGTGCGCACAATCATTTCATGGCATTTGTATTGTGAAGTCCGAATCGGCCACAGTGTGCGTGATTCAATCCTGGCATTTACTTCTTGGCATTCAGATCGGCAGAGTGTATGATCACTTCATGGCATTTGGTTCTTGATAATCGAATCAGCAACAGTGTGCGCGATTCATTCCAGGCATTTAACCTTTGAAATACAGAACGGCAGAGTGCGTGATCTTTTTTAGACATTGAAATCTAAAAGTGCAAGTTTGATTAAGGTGCATAATATTTCCTGAACATTTGAGTCTTGGAACTCTTAATCAGAGAGTGACATAGCCGCGTTATTCATTAATCTAGTAAAGTTCATTCATGCAGAGAAAAAAACCATGTGTTCTTTGATTCTTGTTACAATGCAGTGACTACTCTAAGAACTATTTGGAGAGCGTTTATGGTGCAAAAATATAATATGCTAATTCTGGAATTTTCATATGAAAACCTTGTATAACCTTTTCTTGATTTCCAGGTACCTAGATTCTTGAGGCCTAGTTTTAGTGAAGCCTTAAGCCATTCATGTTTTCAGTATAAGTGTTTATTTGAAACAAAACTTATTGAAAGTCATTGTGATTAATCTTGCAATTGTGTTGTTTAACTCTTGCTTCCACAGGTCTCCTTCCCCAACCCAAAACCCATTCCCCCACTTGGCCATTCTTTAACTCTGTGCTATATTACTAGTGGAGTTTGGAGCTGCCAAGAGGTGGACATGTTGGGAACATCCGAAAGCCCCGAGGATCTGGTCTCCTTGACAGAAAGGGACAATTAAAGCAGGAGAAAGGTAATTAAAGCTTCTGGGTAATTCACAGGAGAGGCTCACTATGCTGTCTGTGGATAAACACACTTTTTCATACTATTCACCTAGCAGAGTAGGTTAAACGCATTTATGATTATTGATCCGATGTCATGAGTGGCCCCTTCAGCCACACTGATATTTTAGTCACCTCCACAGTGCATCTTGGGAATAGTAGTTTTGATTTTTAGCATGTTAAGGTGTGTAAGGGCCAGTCTCTATTAGGTCCTCCTTTCAGTACTTGACAGTGCTGTCTAAGCAAAAAAAAACTGAAAGCCAAAAAATAATCTTTGTGATAGGTTTGGAGGATATACCTGATTAAAGTCATTGTGAGGGGGGGCTGGGAAAGGAAGCAGCAAGAGGAGAATGAAAAGTAGAAGAGTAAGGGTCAAGCGATGAACCACTACAAGGGTCAAGGTCCAGGACTAGAAGAACAAAAGCCAGGGATATCTAATCCATGAAGACTAGTGTTACCAGTGCAAGAGGGGGACAAGAACAAATAGATGATGAGGAAATGGACAATGAATAACAGCACTATGGGTACTGGGGCAGGGGTAGAAGGATCAGGATGGCCAGGAGGATTAAGAACATGGCTATCTAGATCCAGAGGTGAAGGGCTTGAAGGAAAAGAAGGACTAGAGGTACTAGGAACAGAATGCCCTTGATCATAATCAGTTGGTGGGTTATGAGGGCCTATGCCCCTGAGCAGGACCAGAGGGAAGAGGACAACCAGGGCCAGGAGTAATAGAACCAAGTAGACAGACCAAAGAAGACTACTGACAGGAAACCAATGGAGAGAAGAACCAGAGACAGGAGGGCCACAACCACAGACATGAGATTAAGGAGCACCAATGGGCTAGAAGCAAAAGGACCAGGACCAGGAAGACCACAACTAGAACTATCAGGGCTTGCAGGGCCTGGAGGCCCTCAATTGGAATGTCCAGGGTGTTATACAGATGAGGAAGTCTAGGTTCAGTGCTACCAGGATCACAAGGTCCAGGAGTGTCAGACTCAGGAGGATCCTAAACCAAGGTGACAAGAACTACATCAACCATGGTGACCCACAACATAGGAACTAAGATGACCATGTGCCAGAAGGATGAGGAAGACCGGACATAATAGAACTATTGCTAGTAGGACCATGATGGAGGGAGCCATGGTCAGAAGGACATGAATAAGATAGAATAGGCAAACCAGAACATCAGGGGGACTACCTGAAGTAGGAGGGGGTAGAAGGATCAGAGATTAGGAGAGCTAAGGAAACCAGTACCAATAGAACTGCCACCAGAAGACCTGATACATGAGATCCAGACAAAGGAGTACCAGAATTAAGTTCAGGAGTACATGGACCAAGGTGACTAGGATAAAAAAGATTAGGTACATGCAAACAAGGGAACTAGAGAAACCATAGACCTGGAGGACTGATGGATGAGAAATTCAGTGAGGAGGATGAAAAGGCCCAGGACTTGGAGCCTGTGAAATAGGAGATCTGGAATCCAAACGACTAGGAGCAGGGATACATGGGAATGATGACCAGTCAAACCATGTTCAGAAGTTACAGGGCTAGGAAGTTCTTATACTAGTGTGAACTAGAGACCCAGGAAGATCAGAGCTAGAAAAGGAAGGACGATCTGTGAGAGCGTAAGTGACTTCAAAGCCATTTGGGTAAGGAGCAAGTGGACAGGGGCCAGGAGGATAAGCTCTAGATTGAAGAGGACTATGAAGACCAGGACCTGAAGGGCAATGGCCAGTATGTCCATGATACAAGGATAAGTAGGCCAGGGATAGTGAAGACCATGGGTGGCTGTACCAAGGATACCCAGAACCAGGCCAGGAGGGCCCATTCCATTGGATCTATAATGACAAGGGTCAGGGCTAGGAGAACAAGGATGATCCATAGCAGGAAGACAAGAGCTAAGAAGACAGGACCTATGAGGGCCAGGACACAAAAGGCCAGATAGACCAAGAGGACCAGCAGGATCAGGACCTGATCTACTGGGAATCAGATGAGCAAGGTAAGACCAAGTTAAATGGACAAGAGTCAAGAGGATCAGGAAAGAAAAGAAAGAGCTAAGAGAAGGTGACCCGAAAGAACCAGTGTCACGTAGGCTCTCATTATTCTAATGAGACTACTGGATTTGAGAAGCAGAATCGCCTGCAGTGTGGAAGACTGAGTCTTAACCCACTACAGGTGACACCTGTCGTCAGACTCCTGGTTTTGCTCTGACTAGCTAGCAGTGCTTCATCTCTACCCAAGAGCAGGGATGATTGGGCAGCTAAGAGCATGACATAGGTGATTTCTCAGGGAAATCGTGTTCAATCAGGTCTCCTCCATTTCTCTCAGTTAGTCTCACATACACAATGACAAACAGAGGCAATATATGTTTCAATAAGGTTTAAATGAAGCAACTGCATCTTAGATAGCAAAGCATGTACTGCAATAGCCAGGATGATACAGCATAACAAGATTACAATTGTGAATAGGAGAGTGATGCATAGAAATAACGCTACCATATTGTCACTAGAGTTAATAGACTAATTCCTACCTAGGCTATAACATAGCACAGCATGTTAAGCTCTAATTCTGCCCTTCAGGTTCCCCTGGGAAGACATCACCCCCCAAACCTGAGTAAAGGCCTGAAGTCTGCATAAGCAGCTGTAGCAAAGTGTTCAGCAATCAGCATACAGCAGTGGTCATGTGGCTGGAATCTCCCTCTAACGTGTAAGGGACAAGGAAGTATTTTTGTAATAAAACAGCTGATGTTCAGAGAAAATGCCCCTACGTAAGGAAGTGTATTTTCTATGAATACCGGAGACAAAACTTGTACCATGTTCACCAGCAACCTATCTTACTGCAGCATTGAAAGAAGCACAGAGTGAACAAGAATGTCTTGTTTGAGAACGCAGTGCTGGCCTAAGCAAAAACAGCTAGAAAGAAAGAAACAAAACAAGACCGCAAAAGTGGCTACAGTAAAAAAACAAAAACAAAGCTGAAATAAAATATATCTAGGTTAAAGTGCACAGCGGCAGGCCAAGTGTGCTAAAATAACGTGCATGGAGCTATAACTAAAATCACTACACAACATCAGGATGGCCAGAAAGACAACAACCAAGAGAATTAGTCATATCAAGACCAAAACAAGGAGGACTAGAAACAATAGGAGAAAGTCTAGTGGGCACAAAACAAAGAAGAGAACTTACTTTGAGGGAACCATGACTAGGAATGCCATTGCTAGTCAACCCAGACTGAGCGTGAGGAAGACTAGGATAACAGGAACTAAAAAATAAGGAGGAGATGGCCAGAAACAAGAGCCAGCAACCGGAGTCAACAGGGCAAGAGCTAAGAGAACCAGGGCAATGAGCAACAGTAGGACTACGCCAAGGGGGAAAGGAAGCTCACAGAGTATCAGGACCTGACATACCAGGACAAGCAGGACCAGGAAGAGGAGGAAAAGGAAGACCAGGACAAGTAGGCCAGGATGACACGAGCCATAATGACCACCTGGGTGGCTAAGAATGGCTAAAATCAGGATGACCTGAACAAGAAGAATCAGGATATGGTGGACAAATTAGTCAAAGATGATAACAATTAGGATGACCACGGCCAGGAGTTCCATGACATGTTGGAGGATCCACAAAACTAGTCAGGTCAGGAGTAGGTGGATAGTGTCATACATACTGGTGACTACATAGGGAAGATTAGGGGCATTAGAATTATACAAATAAGCCCACCCAGGAACAGGGATAGGAGCACCAGAGAGTTCATAGCCAAGGTACCAGGACCTGAAGTTTCAAGTGAAGTAGGAGGACTAGGAACTGAGATATTAAGATCAGGCTGGCAAGGATCAGAGGAAACAGGGCAACACGAGCCATTAGGACTAATGGGACCAGACCAACAACAAAAGGATCAGGCCCATCCCAAGAGAAACTAACAAGGAGCACCAGAACCAGTGGAAGCACAAGGACAAGGACCAAGGCAAGGAGAATCAGGATGATCCAAACCAGGAATACTAGGCATGCCAACCCCAGGCAAACCATGAAAACAGGGCTGGGGCATAAGGACACAGAAAACCAGCAGGATCAGTATGAGGATCAGTAGGAACAGGACTATAGAGTCGCAGGAAGGGCTAATGCAAGGATGAGTCAAGAGCAGGGCCACAGGTCTGCAACCAAGACCCTCGGATTAAGGAATCCGGGGTGACCAGAAGTAGATAGACAGGGGCTTGAATGAGGATCAGAAGAACTAAAATAACACAGAAAAGTAAGTAAGTAAGAGCTTATAAAGTCCATGAATGCCTAATGGCGTCTTGGCGCTAACGTCCTAAAAAGAAGCCATAAAGTAGAGACCTATTTGGAAAGAAGTGAAAAAAGCCATGTTTTTAACCCGTTCCTGAATTGTGTCCGGTGTTGTTGGCAGCTTAGATTGGAAGGTAGAGAATACCACAATTTAAGAAAAACTCCTACCTCCCCAGGACTTAGAACAAGACTAGGAGGAGGACCAACAGCTAAAGCACAGAAGGACCAAGAAGTGATGGAAGAAGAAACAGAGCAGGAGGACTCCTTTGTCAGTCTAGGTCACATATCATAGGATATCCCTTTTGTTAATGGTTCTTATTCATGATTCCTATACTGCCAACGCTTTGACCACCCTCTCTTTTCAGTCCACGTTTAAAACTGGTAAGTATTCACTGAAAAAATCAAAGCATGCAAAGTGAATTAAAATCAGGGACAGCTGTACTCTTAGAGTAGAATACTTGGCCTGATGCTGAGACAGTAGTCTGAAGATGGATATGTGGGCATAGGGGCAAAAATTTGGTTGAGAAGGATAAAAGTGGATGGGTGAAAATGAGTGTGGTCTGTGATGGATGGTGGACAGGGTTTTGAGTATCTCAGAGGGCTGAAGTTGGGAAAAATGGTTAATTGCTAACAAAGGAGTCAAAGGGATATGGCAATCAACAAAGGGAAACTGAAGCTCAAAGGAAGGCTCTGATGAGCTTAAAAGGGGGTGATGGAGGCTCCAGATAGATCATCTTACATGACCCAAAGTGGGATTATGCATGACTCCCTGTTATTTGTGTTGACATTCCATGTGTGTATGAATGTGGGTTTGTAGCAAGGAGCAGACTTACTAAGAAGTCGTGCAAGTCAAGACAGCAAGACAACTTGCTACTCTATGTCGCATGACAGGGAAAAAAGCAGTAATGTTCAATATCTACTAATATATGGTGCATTTCTGCTCTCCTCTTGAGCTGGTGCACTGTGTACTGCCAAGAGCCAACAGAGGCACCCTTGTGCGTTGGTACAAGGGACCTGTAATACAAGTAGGATTGTTTTTGGGCAAAAAAAATCAGCACAATTCTTTGAGGCATTTTCATTTTAATTCTTTGAGGCATTTTCCTCTTCCTGTGTGTGCTATGCAATGCAACACCTGTACAAAGAGGAAGTAACAAGGAGCAATACAAATATTTCCCGTCATTGCGCATCACTTTGGAAGGCATATCAGTTTGACGCAATCCCCGGTTAACTCCCCTTTGTAAATCTGGGATTGCATCAAAGTTCATCTGTGGTTGCATGGGAACACCCATTCTCCACCAATGGAATGCCTTTTTAACACAAGGTAAGTCAAGGCAGCGATTTGTGCTGCCTTGAGTTACTGTTGATTCACTGAAGCCACACAGAGCCACACAAGGTGGTTCTGACTGGCTCAGTAAATCCCATTTAAGGGCTTTTGTTGCCTTGCACCACCTTGCGTGGTGCAAGGGCAATGTGAGCCCTATGTAAATCTGGCCCTAAGTGCGTAGTAATAAAACTACTTGCGCAATGAAAGTCTTAGGGCATGGACAGTGGAATGCATTTTGCTTAACGAGATGGAGAGTAGATGTGGCTTCCCTACACAATGGATATATATTGATTGATTGCATCCCTGCTGATAGTGGGTAAAGACCTGGAACTGAAGTTAGGGAGAATGGAGAAAAGGCTACACAACAAAATCTGTGAGGTCCCTTTAAGCAAAGGGCTGCTGATTAGTTCTTCCTGAGTAACTACAGAAGGTAGATGGTAGAAGTGAGGAATCGGTCATAGGTTTCCCTTGTTAATGTTGTTTCTGCATCTATGATAGTTTTAGCACTAACTGCCTCATGTTGCAAATTCCCAAGGTTTGTGACCACAAAAGGGCTTATTGTTATGTACAAAACCTTTATATGAGTTGAAACCTTCTTTAGACTAGTAAAAGGACTTTTGCATTTGTTTCTTAATTACAAATAGGAAGGTTCATAAAAGGGGTTCCCCCCTACCCTTTCTAACTTGGAAAGACAATGTTGGATAGTTTGTGCCTGAAATTTCTTTTGCAAACCACTGTTGAGTGAACGACCCCTGAGTAGGAATGGTACTTAATTTGCAAAGATGAAGGGGTTTCCTAAGGACAGAATGTTGACAGCCCCAGGTGGGTAAAAGGTTTTCAAAATCACTTTTTGAATCTCTATTATTTAGACAGCGACTGGGTAAATAGTAAAGTTTTTCGGCTATTTGCATGGCTGCTGGCCAAACAATGCAGAATCTCTACTATTTTGCAAGCGACTGGATAAATAGTGACGTTTTCTGCTATTTGCCTGGCTACCAGTCAAACAGCACAAAATCTCTCCTATTCAACAAGCATCTGGATAAGTATTTAAGTTTTCCTGCTATTTGCCAAGTTGCCGGTTGAACAGTGCAGAATCCCCACTATTTAACTAGGGGCCAAGTAAGTAGTTGAGTTTTTTTTTTTGCTATTTGCATGGCTGCCAGATGGACCTTGCAAAATCTAATATTTAAGTTTTCCTGCTATTTGTACATCTGTCAGCCGAACAGTGGAGAATCTCTATTATTAAACCAGTGCCTGGGTAAATGGTGAAGTTTGCCTGCTATTTGCACAGCCTCCTGCTGAACAGTTGTGAATCTCTGTTCAGCCAGTGACCGGGTGAATAATGACATTTTTCTGCAATTTGCATGGCCACCAGCTGATCGGTCCAGAATCTCTACTACTTGGCCAGCAGCCTGGTAAACAGTGAATTTTGTCTGCTATTTACACGGCCATCTGCCAAACATTGCAGAATCTCTATTAGTTAACCAGCACCAGCTATACTGTATAGTGAAGTTTCTCCTCTATGTTCAAGGCTGATGGACAAATAATATATAATTTCTACTATTTATTTAGCAGCTGAGTAAGCAGCAAAAACAATTCACTATTTGCCAGGTGGTAAATAGTCGCACCTCTCTTAATGCCTCTAAATTATGCCCCAAATTTACTTCAAAATAGTCCATTCTCTCTTAACTTATAATAACTTGAGCATTTTAAGATTTGTTCATGAATGTTTGCACCATCATAATTCCTTGTTTGCTAAATGTCATTCTATTGTCTTTTGTACTTTTTATCAGAATATGCATTTTCAGACATAACCATTTGTTTGCTGAATAAATTGCTCATGCAGCAAGCATCCTGTAGGATTGCCATATTTAAAAAATATCAATATATGTTATGCATAAAGTCGAGTATATCATATCTTGCGAAATACAATATTTATACATTATTGACTCCGGTTATAGACTTCGGAAGACGCATTATTTAAGTTGGTTATACCCCAGCTTGCATTTTGATTAAGGTATTGAATAGCGAAAACAAATAGCAATATTTGTATTACCTTTGTCCATACGAACTTATGGAAAGTCCAATCGAGTAAAAAATTACGTTTGCCATTGTAAGAGAATTTGCATATGATTTACCAGTTGAACTGAAACTTTCAAAACTAATGTGTCTGTCTGTAAACTCAAAGGTAGAATAATCAGTGCTGCCAGCCGACTGATAAATCACTAGCCTAAAATTCATCATTTAGGATTCATTACGTAGAAGGCATTTGCATGCATCAAGAGCTGGCTTCCCTTGCCCTAAAGCAATAGAAACTAATCAGAGGGCTCCCACAGAGCTGTAGCTGCAATTAGCCTTCATTCGAAAAATGAATTCTTCTGCTTGCTATTATTTCGAGTTTTATTTTCTCTCTAGCTAGGCTTAACTGTCAATACTAACGTTTTGCCTTTTTCATTCTCCTGACAAAAGGATATTAAAATGTTCATTAAAAAGCATTGTGCAATTAAATCCAATTTGTTTCAGAGGTCGACTACAATTTTCAAACGATGATATCATTGTGCAAAATTTAAAAATTGATCCACTTAATGACACTAGTCCTCTGGCAAGGTTTTAATTAAGTGATGTACGTGTGAACGGTAGGACTGCACAATAACTCTTTAAGTAGTCGATTCTTTTTTGTTTAATTATAAGTATTCGTTATAAATAAATATTTTTCTGGTGTTGGAGTTTAAAGATGGTGATGAAGCATGAGTGAGCCAAACACGCTAAGTTATTTAATCTCTTAAAGATCTAACCTAATAAATTGTTAATTATCACATTTTTGCATGAACCAGTGAACGAATTGAAATAAGATATTTTGATCTAGATTTTCCATCCGCTACTGACTAAACAAGCCCATAAATCCTGCTGAAAAATAGTCTCCTTGAAAATAATCACGGTAATAAAGCATTTAACAATGAACAGTAAACTACAGGGTCAAACCCTGTAAATAGTTGTGTCCTACGATTATTTGGCTATTTCGGAGGTAATAGCCATATCACATTCATAGATATGTGTCCGCAATATTTCAATATTTTTGGGAAAAAATTGTATTTGAATTTGTCAGCAGTAAATTTTAAAGCACTTTGGGCCACAAGTACATATATTTGGATTTGTGATTTCCTAATTGTGATAACCTAATTGTGGTTCCATGCGAATCGCAATTAGGGAAGTCCAAATCCAACTTCCCCTTTGCAAATAAGTTAGCCCCAATATGAAATTGGTGCTAATGGCTATTGTTTCGTGACTGCCTTAACGGTCACAAAACAATCATACATACCATTTAGATTCGGTATTAGGAAGGGACGCCCTGAACACACCCCTTCCTAATACTGAATTGCAAAACCCAAATTGTGATTCGGTAACAAGTTACCGAATCACAGTTTGGGCCTTGTACATCCCAAAAGGCATTTTTCTAGTCACAAACGAGCCGATTCTGCGAATCAGCCCATTTGCGACTAGAAAAATGCTTTGTACATGTGGCCCTTTATGTTACCACCAAATCACAGCAAACGCATTGTTCAATATAGAAATTGATATTTTAATAGAAAATCATTTTGCACAATTGAAATGTAGCTAACACAAACCCTTATGTGGGACAGGCCTAAAAAAGAGCAAGCACATCAATGCTCCAATTCCAGTATATCACAAGTGTCTTTTACTCCTTACTCTTACTCCTGATTTACGGACTGATTACATGTTTGACGGTCTCACCACTATATAGCCATGGCGGTGGTCCCAAGAAGAACACAGAGCCAACGGTCTTCCGTCTGCCGCATTACGATATATGCAGCATGAACTGCCAACTACGTTGATGGAGTGGTTCCTGCCAGCAACTGCAATGTACGCGATGCGTAAGCCATTGTCGTCAGGGATACAGCTTCCCGCCAAGCCTATTATGAAAACACAGTTCTACTGGTGGTCCCCTTGCAGCGCTTCCTCGACAGTGGTAGGCTGTTGCGGTATTCTCAGCAAAGCACTAGAACAGTGCCCATGGATTCAAAAACGACACAACTGATATCCATTGGCCAAGTGGACGCACCTGCTAATCATAATATAAAATACACCCCATCCCAGACCATGATCCTTTGCCTCTCCACTGCAGCACAGCAAGACAGAGACCACATATTTTTTTTTTGTGAGATAAGGCGTTTTTTTTCCTCCTCCCATTTAACACTTTCCATACACTTTTGTTGCATTGTGTTCTAATATCCCTTGTTGTTATTTTCTGTAATTGGCATTCACTTTAAGTTAGAATTATGTCACGCCAAAAAACTCCACGTTTTTCAGAGGCTGAGTTGTCATTTATGGTGGATGAAATTATAGGAGTGGAGCCACAATTGTGTGGAGTCCAAGTCCAAGATACTCCTCTCATTAGGAAAATGGAAATGGGGGAAATGATAGTTGAAAGAGTGAATGCTGCAGGTACCATCCGTGTGCACAAAGGATGAAATTAGGAAGAGGCCTTCAAGCAACACCTCAAGACCCAAAGGACTGACAGGGGTCCATGAAGCACCCCATTACAATTGTTTCCCTGGGAGAAACAAGCACTTGGCCATCCTGCATCCTGATTGCCTGACTGGAGTAGCTGGGGGAACTGAATCTGGTAAGTTACACCTCACTAGCTGTCACAACACTTCATGCCCTGTATGCTCTCATCTCAGGTTTTGATTTTGTTTTGTCTATCTACATTCCTAATATGCAATACTCAATATATCAGAGATGTTTTGTTGCATATAAGATCACATGGCTCAATCTCCATGGCATGCCACATGTTGGAATAGGATCTGTAATTGTAGTACTATTCAATTATCATCCCAGGACCCATGATTTGTGTCAATATGTAAATGCATGGTCCAGCCAACTGCATTTTGGCAACAGGTATGCCAGACTAACCATTTGTAAAGTGTTGGAAAGAAGAGAGTGAAGTAACTACAACTACTATGAGGCCCTGTTTCTGTAACAGAAAACAAGTTGCAAGTGTGATTTTGCCCTTTTTCACCTATTTGACATGTTACAACTGATGTTCACCTCTCATGGACTGAGCAATCTGCATACAATGCTCTACTCAGAGACATGTCTGACTACTTAACTTGATGTTGTCCTGGTCTCTTCAAATGAAACTATTGTTGGCTTGAATGACACCATACCAAGTGTGTACCTAAGATATTTGTAGGACATTAAGCTAGATCAGCTGATTGGAAGTTGTAGGTGATCCATTGACCCTACACTGCTCACATGATGACTAATGCTGCATACACAACCAAGGTGTGTGTTCGCCTGTGTTGTACACAACTAGGCCTTGGAATGGTCAAATAAACTTTACTTCTCCACTGTGTTGGCATACATGTTTGAGAGATGTCATGTTCATTCCTTAATCCAAAATGCAATATATCAGCACATCTAAGGAGCTCCTCAATTCAAGGACATGTTTTTAATGTCTCCAAATGTCTTGCTAACAAGTTCAGTACCACAGAAATATATCAGAAATATATCACAATTGTAATCTCCAGCTATTTTGTTCTTCATAGGTCTCTGCTTACTGGAACACATAACATTTGGATGTAGATACCACACTTTCACCAATAATCTTTTTTCCATTTCACAACAGGTCAATCTGGCACAGCACCTGGGCAGAGATTGTCCGCAAAACAGACTGCCACTCCACTCCCGGATGAAGCCCTCAGTGACAACACTTCTGGATATTTGGAAGTAGATGGCAGTCCTGGCACATCTGGTCAGCCTGGGCAGATGATAACAGTGAGTGTCAATGTGCCCACCCAATACCTCCCACCACAGCTGTAACACCTCAGCCAACCCCAGTCTGCCCAACCTCTCTACGTAGCACTGGCACTCTCATCTTGTGCCCCCTAGTCCTGTATTCTGAGGTGAAAATCACCATCCCTGTCACAGAGGAACCCGGACCCAGTTGGAGAGGGCACCCTTGGCCAAGGGCATAGGATAGTGGGGGTGGGGTTCATGGGAGGAATAATGTTGGCCAGCACAGTGAGGCCACTGGGGCCACTCACACCCAGGACACCATCAGCCAAGTCTTGCGGGTCTATCAGGAGTCCCAAGGCATGATCGGCCAGACTTACCTGGAGATGAAGCAGCTGCAGAGGGACATAAACCATTAGATGGAGTCCCATAACTTCAACATGGGCTCCCTTATAGGGGTGCTGATGGACATTCATACAATCCTGTGCAGGGCTTTCTCATTATCATTCACTGTTGGGCCTGCAAACCTGGATGTGCTCCAGTAAAGAACTCTTAAGCCAATCATCTTCCTTTGCAGACACCAATGTTTGTTGTAACCCCATAAGAAGGTTTTACAGGGACTAATGCTTGTTGACAGAGACCAATGGTTGTTGTGACCAATGGATGTTTAAGACCAATGCTTGTTTAGGGTGAATGTTGCTCAAACCTCTAGCATCCTAAGACTCACGCTGGGTGTGGTCAGATGCAGCAGATATTTAAATCACACCCAGCCTGAGTGAATTGTTTGATGTAAAGGTCACCGGCTGCAGAGAAGGAGTCTCTGCTTCTCCACATTGGATTTCACATTCAGTCTTGTATCTTGGATGCCGCTTCTGGGGAGAGGAGGAGATCAAGAAAATTAACTACTGAAAAGGCAGTAACGTGCTGCGTATGCTCAAAAGGCATTTATTTGTGAAAACCTGACATTTGCTGACTAGATATTGGACACTTGGATGTTGTGGAGTGTGATGTGTCTGAAAAGGCACATCAATGGTGTTTAAGGTCACTGGGGTGCTCGCCACTTGTCGTGTAGTAATGCTTAACTTTGCTGCTTGCCATATATCACAGAAAGGAAATTCTTTGCCGCAAATATTATAAAAACTATGTACTGTGAACATGTTTGGTATCACTAAGTTTAATATGACATTTGCATAATTCTAAATTGATTCTGGTGATACGGAGCATTCCATGCATGGCCTGAAAGTTTGTCATTGCTATGCTCAGCTTATGCTGTGATGTAACAGTGATAAAATTGATTGCTTGTGTTTTTTACATTAACCCCATGTTCTGAGTGATGCAAACATTGCACTGTGATCTTTTGATACAAACCATAGGTTCCCAGAGTGATGCAAACCTTGTGCTGGGATCCTTTGATATTAACCCTATGTTCCCAGATTGATGCAAACCTTGCACTATAATCTTTTGATATTAACTCTATGTTTTCAGTGTTATCAAAAACACAGAATTGTGTTCCTTGGAATTCAAGGTACGGTGTGGTAACTAACCCATGAATGTCTGCAAAGGCTAATTACCTGGGAATTTGCTGTAATTATTTGTTATCTATTTAAATGTCTATAAAGTCGAGTGAGTCAGCATCTTGGGAAATCTCAGCAAGGTGAATCAAGCAAGGTAACTATGGAACTTCAATAACATTTAGGTAGATTGAGGTGACTTGGGACCAATCTGGGGGTCAGAGTGGGAGTAGTTATACATACTTTAGGAGGTTCAAGGTTCTTATTTGATAACAGGTAATCCACTGAGTTTCCCGAAAATTTCTAAAGAGGGAGGGAGAGTTGTTTAAAGCGGGAAAGGGGACCCTAACAGGTGCACCTAGCTTGCACATAGTAGTTAGAGAATAGTATATACCTGGGTTAAGAATTATGGGTTGTTTGACTGATGTGTAATTTATCATAGGAAATTCCAGCTTTTCAAGAACCATCACTATTTGTTTGGATCCGGTCCTGCGGCTCTTTTTATCTATCCCCTTTCCCCCGGGAAGTTCCAGTGCTGATCACATGCATATAAGGGGAGGCACGCAACATCTAAGAGGAATTGTGAATAAGCAACTTTGTCAACATTGTGTCTCCGTGGGACAAACAGGTTAGTCCTTGACATCTACCTCTTCCTGTGGTGCAACTACATCCGGCCCATCTATATGTGTGGCAATCACAGGAAGGGAGGCCCTGCCAGATGAAGGAACGCTTGCAGACACCACTGTCTCTGCAGCAGCAGAACCCCCCACACTTTCAAGCAGAGATGTCCATGTAAAAATCCATGAGTTGCAGATGGCAACACACCCACCACCTCCAGCAAGAAACATCGACCTTTATTTCCTACACTGTGTGCACCACATTCACCTTGTGGACTAGTTCTGGACACTTTTCCCTTTATGATGGGAGTGGGATTCCTGACTCTAAACTTCAGGTAATTTGGAAACAGCACCTATGGTTTCATTCATCATGAATGACTACTTTCCTGTTTTTTCACTTGTTTTAGCACAATCTATCTCTTTACCACTTTAATACATACACAAGTCACAAACTCATTGTCTGCTGTAGTAAATCTCACATATAATATTGTACGTATTTACTACCATGTGAACTTTTCAATGACAAAATAAGCTACTTGTGTAAGCATGGAGATGTTTTATGTACACAATGTTTAGCTCAGGATCACAAGCATGTCACACCAACACATACATACAAGTATCTTGTCTTATAACATATTTATTCCATTGTAGCAAACAGAGGCTGTCATGAAGTCAGAAACATAGCAAATCATATATGACTCAAATATTCTGTGTCATCGATCACATGTTCATGTGCAGACCTTAACAACATGGAAGGAGGGGCTACATCAGATATTTTCCTATAGAATAGGCAAAATATAATTGTTCTATGTCATCTGCTGGAGCCATATCACATACCTCACAAACGGAATCCCAGATCATTTAAAACAAGAATCAGACAGTTAGCAGTACAACAGTTTCTGATCACAGGGTCTTACAGTCTAGTGTTTCTGCATCTGGGGGAATGTCACACACAAATGTCAGTGTTGTGCCACAAGTACTTTGGCCTACAGTGGTAAGACACATCAACAGCTACATACAGTCTATACAAACAGAGCATTTAGCCAATGGGAATAGAGAATAGCATTATTTGGGCTCACAACAAAAATATTATTTGAGCACCTTATGACACGCATAATGCATTATGAACACCACACGACTAGGAACAGGTCCAATAGGTTCTTCTTAACTTCAATTCTATAACTGTGCAAGATGTCTTGCTAAAGGTTTTGTACACCCAAAGCCTGTGGCATATAGTTCCAGGAACAGTAAATGTCCAATTCAAATGACCCAATGGCATTATATGCCTGCGTATGTCGCAACTCTGAAATGTTCAAATGAAGATGCCATGGTGAAGGTACCTAAAACATACCAAAAAAGAGATTAGATATGAAACCATACATATGACACAATTCACATACTAAACTTCTGGTATCCACAGTTCATGATGACAGTCTAAGCTAAACAAAGCAATGCTAACAAAATGAACATATCTCAAAATCGTCCTCTACAAAGACCTTTTGCCAGAATTTGCCATAGCTTTACTTTCCTAATATTTTCCCTAAACATATTCCTCACATCATCACAACAAGAGTTACTTCAATAGTAAAAATCATGACATTGCACAATATACTTACACTCATGAGAAGAAGTTGTTGATCAGATCTTTACATGTCAGCTCCTTCTTCACCACTATCATCATCATTTGGCATTTCAGGATCCTCACTCAGTGGCACTTCAGGGTCTCCATCCTCTGCGATATAAGGGATGTTCTGTCACAGAGCGATGTTGTGGAGGATGTAGCAGGCCACAGTGATTTGACACACCTTCCTGGGTGAGGAGAGGAGGACTCCCCTAGTCTCGTACAGACATCTGAATCTGGCCTCCAGGAGCCCACAAGCCCACTCCACTTGCCATGTGTGTTCATTCTTGCAGGTCTGTTAACTTTGGATGTGGAGAAGAAAGCTTTGATAAAGTAAATTGGCAATTTATGTTTCAAACAGTATAAGCTTTTCATTTTGGTCTTAATTTCCTGAGTATGGTTAAAGACCTATATACTATTGCCTCAACTACAATTTATATCAGTGGTAATTTCCCCCCATTCTTTAACCTTCATATAAGTACTGGGCAACATTTCTGTTTAGCTCCTCTTTCATTCTTTGTTGCTATATAGTACAATTGTTATAAAGGGTGTGGTTTTAAAAGTTGCAGCCGATGCTGATGATATTCTGTTGTATGTTTATAATCCTTCTACTTTTGTTCCCATTATTTTAAATATTCTTGGGCAAAATGCTGTTGTCTCTATTTATACACTAATTATTAGAAAAACAGAATATCCCTTTAAATGTTTTTGTGCTCTATTATGATTGCAGATAAAAATATACTAAAACATTCTAATACCCTTAAATAGCTAGGTATTATATTTTCTAACTCTATTCAAAAAAATATGAAATGAATTTTTCCAACATAAGAAGTAAGACAAAGTACAAAGTTAGTAAACTGTCAGTCCTTCACTTACATTGGTGGGGCCATATTGAACTGATTAAAATGGTTCTTACTCCCCAAACACTATACACACTATTGGAGTCTTCATGAGTTTGGCAGATGGTTTTTACTATCCACCAAACTTCTGATGGGGAGGTTACCGTCTCACATGCTACCTCCCTGCTGGCCCCTTTAAGAGTTTCCTGCTAGGTCAGTGGGCAGAAACCCACTAGCCTAGTTGGAAACAGGCTACAGCATTGTTGTAATCAAGCCAGCGGCAATGTTGTAGCCTGCAGGGTGCACCAGCACAATTGCAATGTTCACTGTCTTCAAAGCAAGCTTGCACGTATTAGCTTTCACACTTTACAAGTGCCCCAAAAAGAGGGTGGTATTGGATTACCCGACATTAAAATGTACCATTTATCTTTTCGATTTGCACAAATTTCATTTTAGTTTGCATATGCCACTAAATGGCTATTTGTCACGGTGTCTTTTCCTCGGAATCTGCACGTCGCTGAACAAGAAGGCCCACCTCCCAGCTTCATCAACTCGGAAAGCTTTAATAGCACCAAGTTACGATGAAGCCAGGCGGGGGAAGGGAATTAGGGTAGGGAACAGCTGGGAGAGAGATCTGAAAATGAAGAGATTAGAACAAGCAAGCATATAGTCATTAATAACAATCTAATTCACCATTAGAGCCTTTGCGTACATGCATCTCCATAATACCAGATTGAAACTCTTTGTGATTGGGCAATAGCCCCTTCTGTAAATCACAACACAAGAATGAACTGAGACCTCAGAGTCCCAAGAAGACCAGAGCTTTAGACCATGGACACTCTGAAATATCAATCATAGAACCACTTATGCATTGATAAAGTTCTAAACTTAAAGAGGTCTTCTCAAATCATGTAAAACACCTTACTATGTATCTCGCATATCATGCATCTTAAACAATAAAACTGTGATTTCTTTATCTTTGAAACCCTTGTTCAATAAAAGTTTTCCTGTGCATGAAAAGCGCTTTTACTGGAGCGCATTGCTTCCATGAACTGAAGCGCTTAACTGAGCGCGTTTTGCTGCGGTGAACTGAAGCGCTTTACTGAACGCGTTTGCTGTCGTAGACTGTAGCGCTTTACTGAGCACATTTGCTGCCATGGACTGAACCGTGAACTGAAGTGCTTAACTGAGTGCGTTTGCCGCTGTGAATTGAAGCGATTAACTGAGCGCGCTTGCCGCCATGAACTGAAGTGCTTAACTGAGCGCGTTTGCCGCCGTGTGCTGAAGCGCTTAACTGAGCGCATTTTGCTGCTGTGAATTGAAGCGCTTTAAAACGCCATGCTCGTTAGTCTAGGGGAATGCTGAAAGTTAGGGAAAAACAACTCCCTTCTGACTTGGCCTCTTCATGACCTTACCACCCATGAGTATGACCTACTCATGTCTGAATTCCCAAATGAAATAACTGGAACCTTCGAGTTTCTGCCAAGCTGCCTTTTGAAGAAATTCTGATTTGCTCCAGAGGAAGGTCCCTTGAGGTTTGACTGCATCGAAGTCTTCAAAATAGTGAGCAACGTGCTTGGGTGTGGCTGGGCTTTATAGGCGTGCCAAACCCCAAGATGGCCACTGCCTCTAAAAACATGGGAAATGTAGTCCTTTCATAGGATAACACTGATAAGTGCATCTTGACCACCAATAGCCTGAACCTGCAGCTATGTGGGTTTTACCACAGGGCAAGCGACGCTGCTGGCCATTCTTAGAACAAGCGGGGATGACCAGTGGTGCACATAACTTGCTGCAAATCCGCATAGTGAACCTTCGAGTGGAACCTGGACCACGTGCAGCCTTGATCCTGACACTACTGATAGGACATAGCCTATAAGGCCCCTTTCCTTTACCTGCGTTTTAAAAAAAATATGTAACATTAAAATTGGTATTTTTTTACCTATCAATAATGGTAATAAACGTGTTCTATTGTGTTTTGCTGAAAAATGTATCTACCATTAAGAAGTCCCCCAATACGGTTTCACTTTGGTATAATTCCAAATTAGCAAACATATCCCTTTCTGGAATTTCTGGATTGATGCAGGCATTTTCGCAATGTTTATCAATGAGATATATTTAATTATTTTACTGAATTAAGGTCTTAATTCCATTTACCTTAATACAGTTTTTCATGAATATGAACTGCTTTGAAATTATATTCACAATGGCTTCTTAAAGGTGAATTTACCATCCAAAGTGTCTTACATGGAATTATGCATCAGCTTTTTAGTCATTCAGAACACATAGCTTCAAAAGTCTATAAAAAAGTTCACCAACACACAGGTGGAACCTTGGCTTAGATGTTCAACTGTTGATTGAACAATGGAAATCTGTTTAGTTGGGTAATATCACCAGTTTACTCTCAGCTTGTATCGTACAAACTAATGTATTTCTGGTCTTCAATACAGACTTTAAAGATTAACTTAATTGACACACCAAACTCTTAGCATTGTGAACCTCAAGGGGTTCTTTAAAATATACGCACTATGGCCCTCATTATGACATTGGCGGTAAATCCCACTTACTGCCACGTTGACTGCAGCCAAAATACCGCTGGTATGGCGGCTATCCGTTCACTATATTATGACACACATACACCAATCCGTCAGTATTCAGCTGCATATACAATTCCGCCACACCAAAGGTCAGTGATAAACTGGCGGTATCAAATCCCACAATGTTACGCCAACAGAACTATGCCCACCACATTATGACCCATAAAACACCACAGCAGACATTCAGCGGCAGTAAACCATTGGCGGTACATCCAGTCGGGCTCAAAATACACACACACAAACAAAACAACACCACATTGGACAATTCAAACAACACACTCCTGATACCCATACACACACCACACACACACACACTCACACCACTATAAAACACACACCCAGAGTTCCCACAACCCTTTACCATTACAAACATTGCCACCAGAGAGAGAAAGCAAGACCAGAGACACAACCAGAGCCACACACTACTCACACCTATACACCACTCATGCACCCCACATCACACCCCAACACATTACCCAACACACCCTCACCTACACACCTCACACAACACCCTTGGCACCACAAAGACACCCCTGATTCACAGAGGAGGACCTACGGGTCATGGTGGAGGAAATCCTCAGGGAGAGCCCCAGCTATTTGGAGCACAGGTGCAGCAGATATTGATAGCTAGGAAGATAGAGCTATGGTGGAGAATCGTGGACAGGATCAACGCTGTGGGAAAGCACCCCAGAACTAGGGATGATATCAGGAAGAGGTGGAACGACCTACAGGGGAAGGTACGTTCCATAGCAGCAAGACACCAACTCGCTATACAGAAGACTGGTGGTGGACACCCACCTCCTCCCTCACAACTCACAGCATGGGAGGAGCAAGTCTTGGCAATAATGCATCCTGAGGGCCTGCCTGGAGTAGGAGGAGGACTGGACTCTGGTAAGTCAACTCTCCACCATTATCACCCCCACTACCTGCATGCCATCACATACCACACCCTCACTCCCATCACTACCCACACACCCCACCAGCACATTTCACTCATCCCAATGCCAAGCCATGCATGCTTCACTAATGCATGGACACCCCTCAAAGCCCTGCATGGACACTCATCACTAAAGCATGCACACTTTAGGGAACTAATCATTCCACCATACACCAACGTACACAAGTGAAAGCTGCCATGGCTAATACAACCAAAGAGGGCAAGTCAAGGATGCACAATATGACACAGAAACCAAAACACATCATTTACATCCCCACAGGTACCCCAGCCAATGTCACCGGAGAGGAGGTGCCAGCACTATCCAGCCCCTTAACTAAAGAGACCACAGTGATGACAGCAACTCTGGTGTTCAGGATCTGGATGACCGACCAGGCCCATCAGGGACCTCTTGACAGTCTGTTACCCAGGCCCAGTCACACACCACCACAGAGCCTCCCCCGTCAGGAAACACCACCACAGCACCCGCCCAGCGGACCCATACCTCTGTCCCCAGGATACGTCAATCAGCAGTGTGTCTACCTCTACAAGGACCCCAGGGCACATCTCAAACCCATGACAATCAGGGACCTGGGGTCATTGGCAGTGGGCACATGGTTCAGGGGACAGAGGCACAGGCCAACAGGTACACTGGGAGGACTGCTGTGTGCCGGGGGAGGACAGGACCAGGAAACCGACTCTCCAGGAGGCACTTGCAGAGATCCTGGGAGCATATCAACATTCCCATGACACGATGGGCCAGATCCTGAACAATGTGCAGGAGAACAGGCGGCTGCAACAGGGACAGTACCAGGGGATCAGGGAGGACTTGCAGGCCATCAACAATACCCTGATCTCCATAGTAGGGGTGCTGGCAGACGTGTTCAATATTATGAGGGAGGAAGTCACACTACAGTGGGCCCCTGCCACTAGTCAGACATCTAAACAGCCTTCCACCTCTTCTAGTGGACAGGAGGACCCACCACAGGACTCACAGGCCAACAGCACCCCTCCCCCTGCAGAAGGAGAACCACCCCTCAAACATTCCTTGAGATCCAGTCGGAAGCCAGTGACTATTGCCAAGACCCCTGCCAGGAAATGAGAGTCTCCTGATTGTAACCCTTGTGTCCCACCCTGTCACCCTGTCCACCTTGAACTGCCATTGCTTCCGTTCCTATGTCCCCTTGCTACAAATAGACTGGAACAATACCCTGGACTTTCCTCCATCATCACCCCATCCCATTGCACTTGGCCCTCTATAGTCTTAGCACTTCAATAATCACCCTTGCATTAAAAAAAAATTTTTTGTAGTATGTCAAATGTTTTAAGTATGTATTCATTTAAACAGGTACAAACATTGCAATTCATCTGTACAGAAAATGAGCCTAGATTAATCACCTGTAGCTGGCTGCAGTGATCACACCATGAGCATATGTGAGGTCACCAACATCTGCAAATGAACTGCCAAAGGGTACAGTAAGTGGACATAGAAGTGGGAAATAGCAGCGTGCCAGTGCCACAGAAATTTCAACAAATACAATAGAAATGTGAAGTAACACTGTCTTACCTGTGTGTCATTGGAAGTATTGTCTGATCACTGATGTTCTGTTCTCATCCTCATCCTCTGCCTCCTCATCCTCACTGTCCACAGGGTTCACTGCTGCCACACGGGCATCTCCAGCCTCTTCCTCCTGCAGAAAAGGCACATGGTGTATCAGGGCAAGGTTGTGCAACATGCATCATGCCACTACTATCTGGCAGACCTTCTTGGGTGAGTAGCACAGGGATCCACCTGTCAGACGGAGGCATCTGAGCCTGGCCTTCAGGAGGACAAAGGTCCTTTCGATGATCCTTCTGGTTCGTCCATGTGGCCTGATTATAATGTTCTTCTGCCCTTGTCCTGGCATTCCTCACAGGGGTCAGCAGTCATGATAGGTTGGGGTAACCAGAGTCACCTGCAAATATTCAGGGACAAAAGTTAGCCACACACTACCCCATATGGCCAACACCATACCTATACACCAACATCTACTGGATGGGAAGTAGGTCTCACCTATTAGCCACACCCTGTGCCTATGTAGTTGGCCCATCACATTTGGGATGCTGCTATTCCTCAGGACAAAGGCCTCATGCACCAACTCAGGATACTTAGCATTGACGTGGGAGATGTACTGGTCCACCAAGCACACCATCTACACATTCATAGAGTGGAAACTCTTCCGATTTCTGAACATCTGTTCATTTTGGCGTGGGACATATGCAATATGTGTTCCATCAATCACCCCAATTATTTTGGGGATATGTCCCATTGCATAGAACTCGGCCTTCACTGTGGCCAAATCTTCAACCTGGGGAAGTACAATGTAGCTGCACATGTGTTTGATCAGGGCAGACAACACTCTTTTTAGCACTATTGAGAACATTGGCTGTGACATTCCTGCTGCCAAGCCCACTGTCACTTGGAAAGAACAAGTTGCCAGAAAATGGAGCACTGATAGAACTTGCACAAGAGGAGGATCCCAGTGGGGTGACGGATTGCAGATATCAGATCAGGCTCCAAATGGGCACAGAACTCTGTGATTGTGGTTGTGTGACGTCTATAGGTGAGGATAATGTGCCTGTCCTCCATTGTAGCCAAGTCCACCAGGGGTCTGTACACGGGTTTATGTCTCCATCTCCTATTCATCCACAGTCCTAGCAATCTATGGGGCAAAAGACTGAGGAGCTGGTCACAAACTGAACAATGGGGCTACAACAGAACTTTTCATGCTGGTAACTTGGTTCACTTTGGCGGAGTTGAAGAGACTGGTGGACGGGGTCCTATCCCAGTATGGACTGTTGTATGCTGTAGGGGGGTGGGTGGATGTCCTGTGGGCGGCTTTTTGGTTGTGTGCTGGGCCATGTGTGTGCAAATTGTGATGTGCAGGGGTATGGTGGGCCATAAGTATAACAGGCAGGACTGTTTGACTAATTCTATTTTCCTGTGTATATTTCCTCTGCAGGTCAGCGCCCATGAAAAGAAGGGTATATGGCGTGCCATTGCCAAGGACGTGCCGACCCTGGGGGTCTACGGCAGGCGGAGCACCCACTGTTGGAAACGGTGGGAGGACCTGAGATGCTGGTCACGGAAGACGGCAGAGGCCCAATTGGGGATGGCCCCCAATGAGGAAGGGATGCTTGTTGAACCCTGAACCCCTTGATGGCCCGCATACTGGCGGTGACCTATCCTGAGCTGGATGGGCGCTTGAAGGCATCACAGCAGCCACAAGGGATCGAATACAGTGCCCATCCTAACTACTTAAGCATGGTAGGGTGGTATCTGGGTGGGGATGTGTGTCAGTTGTTGCCCCTAGGCCAGGCCTGACATTGCAGCATAGGTCCCCTGGTGGCTAAGGTTCAGAAGGGAAAATCTTGCTACCTAGCTCGTAGGCATCCACTACTGGTCACGGATGCTTGGGTACCAGGTGTGCTGCATTTGGCGGGGTGTGCCCCTCCGCATGCCTTTGCTGCTAAAGGTTTCTCTGGTAGTGCTATGGCATATTGTGTAGGGCTGTTCCCTGTGCGTGAGGGTGCTGTGTATGCCAACAGTGGTGTAGGTGCAGCCATTGACCAAGTGTATCCTTTGTATCCTCCTCCCTTTTTGTTTTGTCAGACTGTCCTTATGAGCATTAGCATCAGCTGGCAGAGGAGCAGAGGCACCGGCGATGGAGGGAGCTGCATCCCACAGGACCCTGGAGGCAGAGTCCACTGACGCTGAGGGCACCAGTGGGATGGAGGGAGAGGGGAGCACCATGGCAGAGACTGGGGGGACAGTTCTGACAGAGATACCTCCTCCGATGGAAGCTCCCTGCTGGAGACGGACACGTCTGTGACCACCCCAGCTACAGGTACAGCCGCCACACCTTGTACCAGCACCAACGTCCCAGCAGCCCCTCACCGAGTTGCCCCTGCCCGCTCATCCAGAAGGGTGGGCATCTCCTTCGCCCAAGGCACCTCAGTCCCTGCCCCAGTGAGCCCTGCTGCCCTGAGTGAGGAGGATATTGACCACTTGAGATCAATCCTTTGATCTTTACACTGTTTTGTCAATGCTTCATCAGGAAAAAGCTGATAAAACTGCCTCACCTTTCAATTTGTCACAGCTCAAATACAGTCAGCAAACCATTTTTTTAAAGTTTTTGTAACTGTTAGAGAAATCTAAGTTGGTCTTATCCCACAATATTAGCAATAACACTCAATTGAACACTTACGGAAATCTATGTAAAGACATTGAAGCAGTACACCAAAATGACTTTAAGGATAAATAAAATGTCTAAAAACTGGATAAGAAAAAAAATAGAAAACTACAACTTTCTGGTGAGCAAATTAGCAAACATTTGTCATTGTTAATTTCAAGAAAGATGGTGAGCTATGTAAATGAAAATGTTAAATCTTCCCAGGTCACTCTGGAGCCAGGCTAAATAAATGTTTAGATTTTTTGTTACCGAATATGTAATGCTTTCTTAGATGTTTGTCCACATTTGTTGACAAGGAACTCATTGCGTTTATCACAAATGAAAGCATCTGGAATATATCTGATTCCCTCAAAATAAGCATAGGGCCCAATTGAACTCCAGACATAGTTAATAATAGCTCCGAATGGTGGACTATTTGGCTCGGACCAGTCCTTACGTTATTCTTATGGAACAAAGACTTACAGAGTCCTGAACTGGTGCAACAATAAAGCTTATCTATATGCAAGACATTCAGAATAACTCTAACCCATCCAGGTTAATATTCTTTCTTGTCTGTTCTTTTAGGAATTTTACTGATTTGTTCAAATATGACTAGAAAATCATACAAAATACTAAACTTCCAGTGAAACAGGGAGGATTCTGTCCGTTTTTGTTTTTAAGCATCAGTGTTTCATCCTCAGGTTCTTGACAAGAAACATAGATAAACATAAATACATCTGAACATCTTTTTGACTGATTTGTTGGATTTAAAGTGGCAGTACACTTGGGTAACGGTGTCCTTCTGTAGATAAGGTGAAGTATCTTGAGCGTTGCTACATACTGTTTTCCTCCTCTGAAGTTAAAACTGAGTTCAAATGCAAAGTGACCCTTGTGGTGACGATTTGAAAGAACCCAAATTCACATTAGGTTGAAATAAGGATATATCCTTAACCCTCACTGTTTGAACTCTTTATCACACGTCTTTAGGGCCACTTATCTGCTTTTAGGGAATTTTCTCCTAAAAAAAAGGTTATGAAAGCTGAACTTTTGGTAGTATAGACTCAAAATATGTTTACTTAATATTATTGTGGTATGAAAAAGTAGATTTGCAATAAAAAATTGCCAGAATTTTTGGAAAATTGGGAGAAACAACTGTGAATCAGAGGACGCTAACCATCTCTTGGGATTTTAGTTGTTTACAATACAAGTTGGAAACACCCCATCGGCACAAATGGGATACTGCTGGGTTGTAGGAACTTGTGGGTTCCTGTGGATTTCAGAAGTTCCCATCTAAGGAAGTGCGTAATTTCAGAAAAGCTTGAGATTTGCATTGCGTTGTACGTAAAACACCTCATGGGATTCACACAAGACACACAAACTTAGAATCCCCCGATTGTCTGCTTTTTAAAAATGTCAATGGTTGGTAGGTTTACATGGGTAGCAGTCAAGCATGGCCCAGAATCCTGCAGTTACCCCCATTGCTAATCTATTGCTGTTGTAGAACTTTAGGGACTATTGTGTCAAGGCCTCTTGGTTTACCAGCACATGCAAGGTACCATTTTTATCGAACAACTTGTGGAATGCTGCTTGGGAGGAAGTTTGTGGCTCCCTTCAGATTCCAGAAGCTTTCCTCACAGAAATGTGAGGAAAAATTGCACCTTTAGTAAGTGTTTGAGGTTTTGCAGGGCATTGTGAGTACGAAAATGGTGTGGGATGCATGTGAAGCACACTACCCAGGACTATCCTAGATGTCGTTTCTGAACTGGCTGGAAGTGGTAGGTTTTCCGAAGTGGCAGATTGCCCAAGCCCAAAATGTGCACCTGTTCACCATTGTAAGGGGGATTAGACTGGGAGTTAGCCAAACTTTCCTGGCCCATATATAAAACAACACCCAAAAAATTCAAATGTCCTTTTGCTTGACAATGGGGTTCTTTAGTCTGCAGGGGAGCAGAAAGGCTGTTGAGGTTTTATAGTTGGTGGGAGGGGCCTGATGTTAGGATGGGAAAGACCCACACTATTATTCCAATAAAAAATATATAGTGCTCCCATAGAGTGGGCTTTCTGCCCCCCTGGGGGGCATATTCGGGGTAGTTACCCCAATGTGCGCCTGGGGGCATAAAGACTGTTTCCCCTTTTATTAGGGGTGGGGGCATGGCCATGTCCATTCTGGGCAGCCCCACCCCTCTATTTTGATTTAAATAAGATATCCCTGGTGCCTAGTGGGCTTTCTGCCTCCCCAGGGGGGTGGATCAGGGGCAATTGCCCCATCTGTCCCCAAGGGGGACAGAAAGACTGTTTCCCCTTTTATTAGAAGTGGGGCCATGACCATGCCCATTCTGGCCCCCCCCCAACCCTCTATTTGTATTTAAAGAATAAGTTCCTGGTGCCTGGTGGATTTTGTGGCCAATGCCCACACATATAGGGTTAAAAACAAAATCCTAAAGCAGGATTTTGTTTTTGAAATTAGTAAAAGCAATGACCTTCTTGCCATGGGAGTTTCCTCCATGGTGTTGAGCTAATTTTGCAGCTTCCACTGCCCCTTGCCACCATGTTGCTTCTGGCAGTGACAGACAGTGACAATTTGCCACTGCTTTTGAGCACTCTATACAGAGTGAGTGAACAAATGGCAAAACCGCAGACAGCCCTTACTCTTTTAGGCTGTCACAAGAGTGTGTCAGAGGAGTAGTCTCTGATATTAACATACTCAAAGTCTGCCATTTCTAAGTGAGGATTCAGACCTTCAGTTTGGCGGAGAGGGTACTCTATCACCTTTGTGACTCAGTACCCCTCCACCAAATTCTAAATCATGCCCAGAGTTTTTAAGCTGAACTGCTGAATTTCCATATTCCACAGTAGCAATAAATGGGCTATTTACTACAAAATATGGCTGCATTTCAGTTGAACTAGCATGCGGTGACATACATGTGCTTCAGCTAATTTATAAAGCAGAGAGTGATCTGTTACAAAATGATCTCAGATGCTTAAAACATGCACTTAGTTCTCAGTTCACCATTTGGCTTTATGGATACAATGAAATGATTGGATTGATGATGAGTCATGTAACTAGTTTGATGGGGTGAGCTACTTTGCCATGATAAAGAGTGAGAAAGTGTGGGTCCAACCATTCAAGTGTAAAAATCCAGAATTTTAATTTCAGTTAGATAATAAAAACATATGCAAAATGGGTAGCATAACTAGAATGACATTTAAAAAGATGAAGCACAATTCTAGCTGCCATGTTTTTTTAAATACATGTGTAGCTTGCATTGCATAAGTGACTTGCTTCCAGAGGCTAGTGACATAGGGAGAAGGAAAATGTGACACATGGTGAAAGAGAGGGAGAGGCAGATAGAGAAGAATCACCCAAGAAGGGTTTGGAGCTAGATTAGAAATGTTTCAGCTATTTTCTGAATACCAGGAGACTGCTGTATTCTTTACCCACACTCACAAGGCACTGCACAACACAGGATCAGAATACCTCAACAGATGGCTCTCCTTCTATACCCCAATCCGACAGCTCTGCTCCTCCAACCTTGCCCTCGCCACTATCCCACGCTTCGACAGAACAACCACTGGCAGCAGATCGTTTCGCACCTCGACACCAATACGTGGAACACTCTTCCCACCCACCTGCATCAGACCAAGGACCTCCTTACCTTCAGGAGACATCTCAAGACATGGCGGTTCGAGCTGTAGCAGCCCCCCCTCAGCATCTTGAGACCCTCAAGGGTGAGTAGTGCGCTTTACAAATTCCCTGATTGAGTGATTGATGAAGGTAGAGAGGTAGTTCCACTTGTGAAGCCCAATCACAGCACAGCAACTGTCACCTTATGTCTTGCAGTTAGTTCTAGATACTGAAAAAATGGTTGAGATTGTTAGAGTGGAGCAGCCTGATCTGTAGTGGCAATTACATGGAAACAACCTCTGAAGAACTTCTTCAAGTATATGACTGACATTCACTAGTGATAGCTAGTTGAATCACAAATTAGGAACAAATGCCTGCATTTATGCTAAGCAGTGCTTTATAAGTAAATAAATAAATAAATAAATGTACCCACATGTTTTCTGTGTTGCCGAATGATGGGGTTGCTAAAAAGCAAGTATTTCTCGTCATGGTTCCATCTCAGGCTTGGTCGTCCCTTCACCACAGGGTCGGACTGGCCTTTAGGGCAATCTGCCATTGCCCGAAGAGCTGCTCTCACAGATCAGTCTATGGACTGTTTTTTAGCCATTTGTGGGACTGTTTATGGTCCTGTGGGAGTCGTTTGGGCTAGTTTTTACTGCACATTTTTCTGATATTACAAATACAATAAATATTAACTGTAGCAAGCACAAATGCATGTAGTTCCTCATACCTTTCAACACATGTTTAAACTTGTAAAGACACACTGTTTAACTGCCCTGATTTGCACATGGGACACGTTTTTGGCAGTCTGATTCACTAAAAGGACCAATTTTAGTTTAGCACCCAGGCTTATTTTCTGTCCTAGTGCAACCCTGCACCACCCATACTTTCTGTTTCTTTATCTCTTTTGTGCAGGCTCTTTTTGATCCCAGCTTTCTCCATTTGTTAGGATTTCCTACCTTTTTCTCCCACAACCTTTTCTTCTTTTCCCTCCATGCTCCATCTAGCTTATAGTTTGAAAATGAGAACTCAGTATTCATTCACACTAAGCTGATGTGGATCTCATACTTTGTCAGCAAAAAAGGTATCTGTTACAGCTCGCTGGCAGCCTCAGTTATACTTGTTCAATGTGTGGTTCTCATTGGAAAAGCATTTGGCACTCATAATTTGTCTCATATTTTAACTATGCCTACATGGGAAAAAAGTGCAGTTAAAATAAACTTTAGAATGTTCCCCGAGGACAAGGAAAAAGCAGACAGCATGTGGAACAAGAAGTGACAAAGCCAAAAGGTCTTGCCTATACAAGAGCTGTTGGCATCGACAATGTGTTTTGCCATGTCTTACAGCAGTGGGGCTGCTGTTCAGCCTGACTAAACATTTGTGGTGTGGACTGTCAGAGTGGAGTGGGGGAGCAGAGTGTCATAGAGTGGATTTGTTAGAATGTTGTAGAATAGAGTAGGAGGAGTAGAGAGCCATAGCACTGAGTAGAAGAGAGTAGAGTTCAGTGGAAGAAAGTGTCATGAAGTGGTGTGGAATAGGTGGAGTGGGTTGGGGTGGATTGGGTTGCAGTAGAGTGGGGCAGATTGGATTGGGGTAGAGTGTATTGACTGAGGTGGACTGAGTGGGGTGGATTAGTATAGGGTGTATTAGACTGGAGTGGGATGGATTGAAATGGGTGAGGTAGATGGGATTGGGGTGGATATGAGTGGGGTAGATTACACAGTATTGGGGTAGGTGGTTTGGATTGGAGTGATAGGGCTAGGGTGGAGTGGATTTGACTGGGGTGGGGTGGATTAGGTTTGACTGGAGTGGGGTGGTATGGACAGGACTGAAGTAGGGTAGATTGCTTTGGAATAAGGTAGAATGAATTCACTGGATTGGAGTTGGATGGATAGAACTGGAGTAAGGGGGATTCCACCAAAGTGGGGTGGATTGGACTGGAGTGCAGTGGATATAATTTGAGTGGGGTGGATTGGATTGGATTGGGGTGGCTGGATTAGATTGGGGTAGGCTGTGTAGATTAGAGTGGGGCAGGCCCATCAGAGTGGAGTAGGGTGGACTGAACTGGGATGAGGCGGGTGGATCAGATTGGGATAGAATGGGTGGATGTAGAGTAGAGTGTTGTGAACTGGAGCGAGTGGGGTGGGGTGGATTGCGTGAATTGATTAGATTCAATTGGATTGGAGTGTGGTGGAGTGGATTGGAGTGGGTGGATTGGAGAGGGGTGGATCAAAATATGGTGGGTGGATTGGATTGTGGTGTGGAGGGCTGTAGTGGGATGGATTGGAGTGGGTGGGTACATTGGATTGTGGTGGATTAGAGTGGGGTGGATTGCATTGAAGTGGGGTGGATTGGAATGCGGTGGGATGGGTTGAATGGACTGGATTATAGTGGGGTGGATTGGAGTGGGGTAGGCTAAAAGGACTGGTTTGGAGTGTGGTGGACTGAACTGGGATGACGTGGGGTAGAATGGGGTAGAATGGGGTGGATTGTAGTGGAGTGGGCTGGATTGGAGTGCAGTGGATTAGAGTGGCATGGGGAGGAGAGGTTTGAAATGGGAAGGGTGGTGTGGACTGGAAAGGTGGATTGGACTGGGGTGGGGTTGATTTGGATTGGGGTCGGTTGGATTGGGGTGCAGTGGATTGGGGTGGGGTGGATCGGACTGTGGTGGATTGCATTGAGGTGATGTGGATTGGATTGGGGTGAGATGGATTGGATAGAGGTGGGGTGGATTGGAGTGTGTGGACTGGAGTGGGGTGATCAGACTGAGGTGTATCAGATTGGAATAGAGTGGAGTGGATTGCAGTGTGGTGGATTAGAGTGAATAGGAGGCACTGGATTGAGGGGGTGGATTCAGGTGGGTTGGGGTGGGCTGGATTGGATTAAGTGTGGTGGAGTAGATTTGTCTGGAATGGTTGGGGTGGGGTGGATTGCATTGATTGGGGTAGACTTGATTGCATTGGGTGAGGGGAGTGGGGTGGGGTGAATTAGAGTGGAGAGGATTGTGGTGGATTGGACTGGCTGTGGTATTGGTTTGGAGTAGGTTGGATTGGATTGGAGTGGGGTTGATTGGATTAGAGTGGACTGGATTGGATTGTTATGGGTGGGTGGATTAGATTGGTGGGGGTGAATTGGATTTGAGTGGGGTACATTAAGGTGGTTTGGAATGGGGTGGATTGGATTGGAGGAGGGTGGATTAATGTGGACTGGATTGGACTGGAGCAGAGTTAATTAAAGTGGACTGTATTTGAGTGGGATGGACTTGGATTGGAGTGAGGTGGTTTGGGTAGTGGTGGTCTTGATTGGAGTGGGGTAGATTGGATTGAATTAGAATGGGTTAGACTGGAATAGGGTGGGTTGGATTGGAATAGGGTGGGTTGTATTGTGTGGGATGGATTGGAGTGGGCTGCATTTGGTAGGGGTGGGGTTGATTAGGACTGGGGTGGATAGAATTGGGTTAGAGTGGGGTGGAGTGGGTAGGGGTAAAGGTAGGGTTGTTTAGGACTGGGTGGATTGAATTGGGTTGGAGTGGGGTGGGGTGAATTAGTCTGGGATGGATTGCATTGAGCTGAGGTGGACTGGATTGGAGAGGGGTGGATTGCATTGGATTGGTTTGGAGTGGGGTGGAGTGGATTGGAATGGGGTGGACTGGAGTGGGGTGATCGGATTGGAATATATCAAATTGGTGTGGGGTGGAGTGCAATGGAGTGAGGTGGATTAGATTAAGTTGGTGGATTGGATTGATTGGGGTGGATTAGGGTGGGATGGGGTGGATTAAGTGTGGTTGATCGGATGGACTGATAGGGGTGGGGTGGATTGAACTGGGTTGTGTGAATTAGAGTGGGATGCACTGGAGTGGGTGGATCGTGGTGAATTGAACTAGATTTGGGTGGATTGGTTTGAAGTAGGTTGGATTGGATTGGATTGGAATGAGTTGGACTGGACTGGATTGGAGTGTGGTGGATTGGATTGGTGTGGGGTAGATTGGATTGGTGTGGAGTGAACTGGGTTGGTGTTATGTGGATTGATTTGGTTTGGGTAGATTGGCAGCAGTGGACTTGATTGGACTGGGGTGAATTGGATTGGAGTGGGGTAGGTTGGATTGAGTACGGTGGGTTGGATTGGATTGCATGGATTGGTATGGGGTAGATTGGAGTTGGTTGGATTGGGGTGGGTGGACCGGACTGAAGTGAAGTGGATCAGACTAGAGTGGAGTGTATTGGGGTGGATTGGGTTGGGGTGAAGTGCATTGGATTGGAGTGGGGTAGAATGGATTTGGCTGGATTGGATTGTTGTGGCATCGACTGGATTGTAGTGGGGTGAAGTGAATTGGATTAGGGTGAGATGGACTGGATTGGAGTTGATTATTTGGGATTGGAGTGGTGCATGGTGGAGTGGGGCAGGTTGGATTGGATTAAAGTGGGTCAGATTGGAGTGGGGCAGATTACTTTGGAATGTAGTGGGCAGATTGGAGTGGGACATATTTTGCGTTGGAATGAGTCAGATTGGAGTGGGGTCGGTTGGATTGGGGCAGGGTGATTTGGATTGGGACGGGTTGGATTGGGGTGGGGGGTTGATTGATGGGGTGGTTTGCATTGAAGTGAGGTGGTTTGGACTGGGCTGGAGTGGAGTGGATTGGAGTGGGGTGGATTGGAATGGGTGGACTGGATTAAAGTGGGATAGATTAAATTGGTTTGGAGTGGGGTGGATTAGACTAGAGTAGGGTGGAAGAATCTGGACCGGATTGGATTGGAGTGGGGTGGATTAAAGTGGATTGTATTGGCATGGGATGGACTGGGTTGATGAGGTAGATTGGATTGGAGTGAAGTGGAGTGGATTGGGTAGCGGTGGACTTGACTGGAATGGGGAGGGTTTTATTGGAGTAGTATGGGTTGGATTGGGGAGGGATGGATTCGATTGGAGTGGGGTGGATTCAATTGTATTGGATTGGACTGGAGTGGGGTGGATCAGACGGGAGTAGTGTGGATTGGATTGGACTGTGGTGGATCAGAGTGGGGTGGATCAGACTGAAGTGGGGTGGATCAGACAGGAGTGGAGTGGTGGATTGGACTGTAGTGGATTGGGGTGAGATTACTAGACTGGACTGAATTGGATTGGTGGGGGTAGATTGAATTGGTGTGGGGTAGACTGGATTGTAGTGGGATGAAGAGAGATCGATTGGATTAGTGTGACGTAAAGTGGATTGGATTGGAGTGAGGCAGGTTGGAGTGAGACAGGTTGGAGTGGGGCAGGTTGGAGTGGGGCAGGTTGGATTGAGGCAGGCTGTTTTGAATAAAGATGGGGCAGATTGGAATGGACTGAAGTGGGACAGATTTTTTTGGATTGAAGTGGGACAGGTTGTTTTAGATTGAAGTGGGCCAGATTAGAGTGGGGCCAATTGTTCTGGATTGGAGAGGGGCAAATTGGAGTGGGGCAGATTGTTTTGGATTAGTGGGGAAGACTGATTTGGATTGGAGTGTGGCAGATTGATTTGGATTGGAGTTGAGCAGATTGTTATGGATTGGAATGGGTCAGATTGGAGAGGGGCAGATTGCTTTGGATTGGAGTAGTGCATATTAAAGTGGGGCAGACTATATTAGGGTGGATTGAAGGGGGTGGATTGGATAATAGTGGGTAGATTGGGTTGTGGGTAGATTGGATGGCGTGGGGTAAATTGGGGTAGACTGGATTGGGGTGAGGTGGATTGTTTGGAGTAGGGTATATTGTTGGGGGATGAAGTGGTGCAGATTGGAGTCGGGTGGATTTCAGTGGGAAAGATTGTTTTAGAGTGGAGTGTAGCAGATGGGAGTGAGACAGATTCTTTTGGATTAAAGTGGGGCAGAATGCAGTGAGGTGGACTAGAGTGGGGCAGACTGTTTTGGATTGCAGTGGGGCATATTGTTTTGGATTGGAGTACAGGGGATTGCAGTGGGGCAGATAGTTTTGGGTTGGGGCAGCTTGTAGTGGGGCAGATTGTTTTGGACAGGAGTGGGGTAGACGAGTGAGGCATATAGTTTTGGATTTGAGTAGGACATATTGGGGGTCATTCTTACTTTGGCGGGCGGCGGAGGCCGCCCGCCAAAGTAACCCCGTCAGAACACCGCACCGTGGTCGAAAGACCGCTGCAGTGATTCTGAAATTTGCCCTGGGCTGGCGGGCGGCCGCCAAAAGGCCGCCCGCCAGCCCAGGGCAAATCAACCTTCCCACGAGGACGCCAGCTCAGAATTGAGCCGGCGTAGTGGGAAGGTGCGACGGGTGCAGTGGCACCCGTCGCGTATTTCAGTGTCTGCATAGCAGACACTGAAATACTTTGCGGGCCCTCTTACGGGGGCCCCTGCAGTGCCCATGCCATTGGCATGGGCACTGCAGGGGCCCCCAGGGGCCCCGCGGCACCCCCTACCGCCATCCTGTTCATGGCGGTTTTCCCGCCATGAACAGGATGGCGGTAGGGGGTGTCTGAATCCCCATGGCGGCGGAGCGCACTCCGCCGCCATGGAGGATTCAGAAGGGCAGCGGTAAACCGGCGGGTGACCGCCGGTTTACCCTTTCTGACTGCGGCTGAACTGCCGCGGTCAGAATGCCCTTCGGAGCACCGCCGGTCTGTCGGCGGTGCTCCCGTGGCTGGTGACCCTGGCGGTCACCGGCCGTCAGGGTCAGAATCAGGCCCATTGTTTTGGATTGGCGAGACGAAGCTCGAAGTGTGGCAGATTGTTTTCGTTTGGAGTGGGGCAGATTGTTTTGGAACGCTGCAGATTGTATTTGATTAGAGTACGACAAATCGGAGTGTAGCAGACTAGATTGGGTGGGTTGGAGTGGGCTGGAGTGGATTGGATTGGATTGGGGTGAGTGGTGTGGAGTGGAGTGGGTCGATTGGGGTGGATTGTAGTGAGGTGAATTGTAGTGGGGTGGATTGAGGCGTACTGCATGAATATGTATTAAAGCATAATTTCAGAAATTACACATAATAAAGAAACAATCAATATATGTCGAAACAAGTTAATAGTTCTCTTTTGAGAAGAGCGCCCTGAGCAGAAACAAAAGAAATCATGACTGGAAAGTGAGAAAAGATGACTTGGCAAAATAAAAGAAAGTTAACTTAAAAAATAAAACTCTGTAATGTTGTTTGTCCTGCTGGGCACTCTTTTGGCAGTCACAAGCCTTCAGTTTGCAGGGCAGTAGAACATACAATGAACAAAATAGTACCTCAATCAAGTTGGGAGCAGTGGACAGACACTAATTAAGTTGAATCAATCAGTTGGTGGTCCCTCCTCCACACAGAGGAATGGAAATAATGCCAGGCCTGCCTTGATGAATTACATGCTGTAAAGAGGAGTGCTACACAAACCAAGAGGTGAGCAACGGGCGGGTTCCAAGCCCTTTACTCTACACAACAGAGTTTTGCACACAAGACGCATGCGATAGCGCATGCACTTCAAAGCTCAACCCTGAAAATGAGAGTGCCTCATTTTCAAGAATCTGACTCATTGGCTCTGAGGCATCATATTTCTTTAGCTGCCCTACCACCCCTGACAATGCCACAGATGTGCTGCTTTTAAAATACAGAGCTCCATGGTGCATGTTTTCACAGATGCATCAGAAATTCTGATGCATCCGTGGCACTCAACTCATGCATTGCTGGACTAGAATTAAAAAATGATGCTCCTCGAGCAATGCCAGGAGGCGTTAGTTAAACGCCAGCTCTCAGCAGGTGGTAAAATTCTGCTGCACTGAAGTCATAGAATGACACAGTGAAATGTTGTAAATTTCATTGTGTCAATTCTGCATGACTTTAGCCCCCTAGCTTGCATGCATTATTCCTGGTACATGTGTAACGTAATGTAAAGCTTTACAAACTGACGCATTGGGACCAATGCGTCAGTTTGTAAATTTGGAGCCATACACAACACTGCTTGTGCCACAGTTGCATCAAAAAAGAAATTGATGCAAAAGTGGTTCAAAGGCCTTGTAAATGAGGCCCAGAGTTGTTTAAGCTGCAGTTTCACTGCACTTCTCCTCTCCCTTCCAACTTAAGCCTGCCATAAACTGTTGAGCTTGGCGCTAGGAGCACATCTATTTTCTATCAGCTTCGAGATGGCAGTAAAAAACCAATGCAATTCAACCCCATTGTTACAATATTTGAACCTTCGCCCCTGCCCTGGTGCTCCTTCGAGAAGCTTCAAAACAAAGGAAGCACCTGATGCTAATGTCACCCAACAAGGCCAAATTCACCATGCATTGTGCCACTTTGTAACTCCTTGCACCACATTATGCCTGGGCCAGGCATAATGTATGCAAGGGGGCGTTCCCCCATTAGGGGAACCCCAAAAATGGCACAGTAGATTTTAAGAGATACCACTGTGCCATTTTTAGTGGCCATTTTAATGCCTGCACATAGCAGGCGTTAAAAGGGGGCATACCATTGTTTTCAATGGGCTCCTGTGTACTCTGTAGGATTAGCGCCAAAGTTTTGGTGCTAATCCTGCACAGTAGATCAACAGGGTCAAAAATTTTGATGCTATTGCCCCTACCCTGTGCCACTGTGCTCCGTATATTAAATATGACGCACACATGCTGGCGGTAGGGGGGGCACAAAGTGGCACAAGAAAGTGGCACTGTATTGGATGCAGTGCAACTTTTCCTAAATTCAGGCCGTATTATTTTCAACTTAAAAACCTGCTATACTAATGGTGGAGCCTCCATCTGCAACTGCAAAGCTACTGGCAGTTAAACAATGTCACAATCAGGGTTCTCTGAAACAAAAAGATATGGCATAACAAGCAGAGTTGCCGACTTTGCAGATAAATAATCGGGTTCCAAACTCTTTTTGGCTCAACATCCTGTGATCTTGGGAAAACCACTTAATCCCTCAGATGCCTACTAAAAATGAATGTGTTCTAGTGTAATGTAACCGGTGCTCATCAAGTAAAGCACTCCTGTCCCTCCTTCCACGTTTTATAAAATTGCCTATGCTGTAGATACAACGTGCTCTCCAAATACCTGTATAACAAAACTCCGTTGCACATTAAAAAATGCATTTTAATTCAGATACCACGCTCAGACATATGTGCTCACATGGTGGTCCCACATGAAGAGATTAAATAAGGGCCCGAACGTCGTATTGAAAGTTGAGCAAGGAATGTTAAATTGTTTTTACAATCTTTAAACAAGAATAAAGCTTTTGAGACAGCTGTTTTTAAAATATATCGCTTTTCTACACGCTTGTATTTCTGAAAAATAGCAGGTGGGAAATTCAAACTCCACTTTATAAAGGAAATGTAAAAGGATAACTCTTTACTGTTAAGGAGAAGCAAGACATGTATTTACTTTTAGGGAGAAGCATTTTAAATGTTCTATGAGCAGAACTGGTTTATTTTTTAAACTTTCTGTTTATCCCAACTGGACAGCCGGTATGAACATGAAAACCAATAGCATTAGAAAACACAAGTGTTCACATTACCTAGATACCAATGACACTGTGAGAAATTGGGTTGTTGGGGTGTGAGCCCTGGTCAAGCAAAGCCACAATCCCCTGTAGGGTGATCCACAAAAAGTTGCTAACAGTAATAAAGTGAAAACATAACACATTCCAAACCAATTTCGACAAATAGAGTAAATGTTGATAAATGATTTGACACCAAAATGACAAAAATCCAAACAGTATAACCAGAGTTATGAATTTTTCAAGTAGCACCTAAAAGTGCCAACCATGGACATCCAGTCGCATGAGGCCAGGTCAAAATCAAACGTTAAGGCTGATAGTGATGGAGTGCGCTTTGGACAAAAGGAGTGGATTGGGCCCAGTCAGCACTGACCTTCGGACTTTGAAAAGCTATTGAGGAAAAATGTCTGAGAAGGCAAAGTTCAGAGGGACAAGCCTGCAGGAGGTGTCCGAGAAGGGAGCGTCATCATCAAATGGACTTGGGTTGAAGCTACGGTGAAGATTTCTGCAGTCACACAGTAACTGAAACGGAAGTTGAAAAAATCCAGCGGGTCAAAGCAAGGGGCAGTTCCATGAGGTCAGGCACCCCTTCAGCGAAGGTCTGTTGAAAAAGATTTGCTGCTGCGGAAAAGAAGGTATTGGGAGAAGCCGCAAAGTCAATACAACCGGTAATACACCTTGGGCAAGTTGCTCTGGGTCTCCTTCTTGTTCTCACAGCACTTTTTAGTCACATTTTGTTTGGCCTTGGTTTTGGAAATTGGCCATATGGGCACTGTAAACACCTCAATCAAGGGCCCAGGACTGGTGGGACACTTCTTGGGGGTTCATAGCTCGCTCAGGCTGAGTCCAGGTGCTTGTTCAAGATGGTGGGAACCGTTTACGTCCTTGCATCTCTGAAGAGGAGGCCAGCAATCTAGCACTTGGAGGCACTTCTGGCAATCCTGGATGCAGGTCTAGATGCAGGGCTCCACAGCTGGGCTGACCTCTGAGAGTTCAGGTCAGGCTCCAGGCAGCAAAGCAGACCTTCTAGATACAGTAGTAGTCTGGCAGAGCGCACAGCAGGTCACAGTGCTAGGCAGTTTTCTGAGAGTCCTTCCACAAGTCCAGTAGTGAACTGTGGAGTGGGTCTGAGGGTCCAACATTTAAACCCTGATGCCCTTCTTCTGGAAATTGGGAGAAGCTTCTGGAAAGGTTCTTTGAAGTGCATGGAATTTCCTGACACCCCCCCACCCGGCTCCAATCTGGCTGCACTGACAATACATGGTTGTTGGTCCTTTGTGTTAAGGCAGAGCACAGGCTATGCAAGTGTACGTGAGGCTGTGCTGAGCAGCACCTTATGATCCTGTCAATCTGATGACCCATTCAGGCACACATAACCCCTCCATTATGTGAATGCCTGGTAAGAATTTACAAATTCTAGCTGTCAGCTACACCCAGTCAAGTGACCAGACCAGGCTGCTGGCACAAAAGTCTAAGGACAAGTAAATGCGAACTTTCTAAAAGTGCCATTATCAAAATTGTAATGAAAAATACAACTGCACTATTAAAATGGTTTAGCATTACAATTTCATAAGTACCAAATGTGATATATCTACCTACTACCAATTAGGAAATACAGCTTATTAAAAGCAAAAGGGAATCCTCAATGTTATCCCATGCGAGGCGAAGGCCTCACAGTAGTGAAACCAGGAGATGCAAAAGTTAAAAGTACATGTCCAACCTTTTAATTACATGGCATCCTGCCCTGTAGGCTTCCTAGGGCCTACATTAGGGGTGACATATTTAATAAAAAGGGAGTTTAACTGTTAACAAGAATGTTTAAATATAAAGTCAGCATGAATGTTTAAAACTGTGTTCAGGCTTCAATGGCAGGACTGGGAAATGTTTTAAGGTACTACATAAGTGGGTGGCCCAATAAGTGCTACAGGCCCACTGGTAGCATTTAATATACAGGCCCTGGGTATGTGGTATACCATTCTGAAAGGGATTTATAAGTAAATTGAATATGACAATTAGGTGGATGCCAATCAAACCATGTTCACGGGAGTGAGCACATGCACTTTAGCACTGATTAGCAGTGGTAAAGTGCACAGAGTCCTAAGGCCAACAAAAAACGAATTTCCTCAAAATTTGGAGGTAAGTAAGGAAAAGGTTTGGGGGAAGACCAGCCTAAGGTTGACAGGGCTAGCAGACACAAACCATATGACTCTCTTAATCACATTGGTGGTCATTACAACCCTGGCGGTCGGTGTTAAAGCGGGGGTAAGACCGCCAACAGGCTGGTGGTAAAAAAATTGCAATTACGACTGTGGCGGAAACCACCAACAAAGACAGCCACTTTAACACTCCGACCGCCACGGCGATACAAACAAACAGCGCGGCGGTCACCGCCAACAGACAGGCGGGAGACAATGTACCGCCCACACTATTATGACAGGCCAATCCGCCACCTTTTCCGGGGCGGATTCACAGCGGATAAAAACATGGCGGAAACAGGAATCCCGAAGGAAAAACGCTCACCTCTACACACCCCACGAGGACGCCATGGATCCGGAACTCCAAATTCTCCCTGCAATAGTCTTCCTGCTCCTCTACCAGGAGCACGAGCGCCGGCGGCGAAGACCACGGTGAGTACTGCACCTACGACACAGGGTAAGGGGGAGGGGAAAAACAGGGACATACACACGCAACACCCCCACCCTCACCCACTACAGCACACACACTAATGCAAATTAATAGATCACAGTTACCCGAGGACAAGGAGAAAGCAGACAGCATGTGGAACAAGAAGTGACAAAGCCAAAAGGTCTTGCCTATACAAGAGCTATTGGCATCGACAATGTGTTTTGCCATGTCTTACAGCAGTGGGGATGCTGTTCAGCCTGACTAAACATTTGTGGTGTGGACTGTCAGAGTGGAGTGGGGGAGCAGAGTGTCATAGAGTGGATTTGTTGGAATGTTGTAGAATAGAGTAGGAGGAGTAGAGAGCCATAGCACTGAGTAGAAGAGAGTAGAGTTCAGTGGAAGAAAGTGTCATGAAGTTGTGTGGAATAAGGTGGAGTGGGTTGGGGTGGATTGGGTTGCAGTAGAGTGGGGCAGATTGGATTGGGGTAGAGTGTATTGACTGAGGTGGACTGAGTGGGGTGGATTAGTATAGGGTGTATTAGACTGGAGTGGGATGGATTGAAATGGGTGAGGTAGATGGGATTGGGGTGGATATGAGTGGGGTAGATTACACAGTATTGGGGAGGTGGTTTGGATTGGAGTGATAGGGCTAGGGTGGAGTGGATTTGACTGGGGTGGGGTGGATTAGGTTTGACTGGAGTGGGGTGGTATGGACTGGACTGAAGTAGGGTAGATTGCTTTGGAGTAGGATGGAATGGATTCACTGGATTGGAGTGGGATGGATAGAACTGGAGTAAGGGGGATTCCACCAAAGTGGGGTGGATTGGACTGGAGAGCAGTGGATATAATTTGAGTGGGGTGGATTGGATTGGACTGGGGTGGGCTGGATTAGATTGGGGTAGGCTGTGTAGATTAGAGTGGGGCAGGCCCATCAGAGTGGAGTAGGGTGGACTGAACTGGGATGAGGCGGGTGGATCAGATTGGGATAGAATGGGTGGATGTAGAGTAGAGTGTTGTGAACTGGAGCGAGTGGGGTGGGGTGGATTGCGTGAATTGATTAGATTCAATTGGATTGGAGTGTGGTGGAGTGGATTGGAGTGGGTGGATTGGAGAGGGGTGGATCAAAATATGGTGGGTGGATTGGATTGTGGTGTGGAGGGCTGTAGTGGGATGGATTGGAGTGGGTGGGTAGATTGGATTGTGGTGGATTGGAGTGGGGTGGATTGCATTGAAGTGGGGTGGATTGGAATGCGGTGGGGTGGGTTGAATGGACTGGATTATAGTGGGGTGGATTGGAGTGGGGTAGGCTAAAAGGACTGGTTTGGAGTGTGGTGGACTGAACTGGGATGACGTGGGGTAGAATGGGGTAGAGTGGGGTGGATTGTAGTGGAGTGGGCTGGATTGGAGTGCAGTGGATTAGAGTGGCATGGGGAGGAGAGGTTTGAAATGGGAAGGGTGGTGTGGACTGGAAAGGTGGATTGGACTGGGGTGGGGTTGATTTGGATTGGGGTCGGTTGGATTGGGGTGCAGTGGATTGGGGTGGGGTGGATCGGACTGTGGTGGATTGCATTGAGGTGATGTGGATTGGATTGGGGTGAGATGGATTGGATAGAGGTGGGGTGGATTGGAGTGTGTGGACTGGAGTGGGGTGATCAGACTGAGGTGTATCAGATTGGAATAGAGTGGAGTGGATTGCAGTGTGGTGGATTAGAGTGAATAGGAGGCACTGGATTGAGGGGGTGGATTCAGGTGGGTTGGGGTGGGCTGGATTGGATTAAGTGTGGTGGAGTAGATTTGTCTGGAATGGTTGGGGTGGGGTGGATTGCATTGATTGGGGTAGACTTGAGTGCATTGGGTGAGGGGAGTGGGGTGGGGTGAATTAGAGTGGAGAGGATTGTGGTGGATTGGACTGGCTGTGGTATTGGTTTGGAGTAGGTTGGATTGGATTGGAGTGGGGTTGATTGGATTAGAGTGGACTGGATTGGATTGTTGTGGGTGGGTGGATTAGATTGGTGGGGGTGAATTGGATTTGAGTGGGGTACATTAAGGTGGTTTGGAATGGGGTGGATTGGATTGGAGGAGGTTGGATTAATGTGGACTGGATTGGACTGGAGCAGAGTTAATTAAAGTGGACTGTATTTGAGTGGGATGGACTTGGATTGGAGTGAGGTGGTTTGGGTAGTGGTGGTCTTGATTGGAGTGGGGTAGATTGGATTAAATTAGAATGGGTTAGACTGGAATAGGGTGGGTTGGATTGGAATAGGGTGGGTTGTATTGTGTGGGATGGATTGGAGTGGGCTGCATTTGGTAGGGGTGGGGTTGATTAGGACTGGGGTGGATAGAATTGGGTTAGAGTGGGGTGGAGTGTGTAGGGGTAAGGGTAGGGTTGTTTAGGACTGGGTGGATTGAATTGGGTTGGAGTGGGGTGGGGTGAATTGGTCTGGGATGGATTGCCTTGAGCTGAGGTGGACTGGATTGGAGAGGGGTGGATTGCACTGGACTGGTTTGGAGTGGGGTGGAGTGGATTGGAATGGGGTGGACTGGAGTGGGGTGATCGGATTGGAATATATCAAATTGGTGTGGGGTGGAGTGCAATGGAGTGAGGTGGATTAGATTGAGTTGGTGGATTGGATTGATTGGGGTGGATTAGGGTGGGATGGGGTGGATTATGTGTGGTTGATCGGATGGACTGATAGGGGTGGGGTGGATTGGACTGGGTGGTGTGAATTAGAGTGGGATGCACTGGAGTGGGTGGATCATGGTGAATTGAACTAGATTTGGGTGGATTGGTTTGAAGTAGGTTGGATTGGATTGGAATGAGTTGGACTGGACTGGATTGGAGTGTGGTGGATTGGATTGGTGTGGGGTAGATTGGATTGGTGTGGAGTGAACTGGGTTGGTGTTATGTGGATTGATTTGGTTTGGGTAGATTGGCAGCAGTGGACTTGATTGGAGTGGGGTGAATTGGATTGGAGTGGGGTAGGTTGGATTGAGTACAGTGGGTTGGATTGGATTGGATGGATTGGTATGGGGTAGATTGGAGTAGGTTGGATTGGGGAGGGTGGACCGGACTGAAGTGAAGTGGATCAGACTAGAGTAGAGTGTATTGGGGTGGATTGGGTTGGGGTGAAGTGCATTGGATTGGAGTGGGGTAGAATGGATTTGGCTAGATTGGATTGTTGTGGCATCGACTGGATTGTAGTGGGGTGAAGTGAATTGGATTAGGGTGAGATGGACTGGATTGGAGTTGATTATTTGGGATTGGAGTGGTGCATGGTGGAGTGGGGCAGGTTGGATTGGATTAAAGTGGGGCAGATTGGAGTGGGGCAGATTACTTTGGAATGTAGTGGGCAGATTGGAGTGGGACATATTTTGCGTTGGAATGAGTCAGATTGGAGTGGGGTCGGTTGGATTGGGGCAGGGTGATTTGGATTGGGACGGGTTGGATTGGGGTGGGCTGGATTGGAGTGGGGTTGATTGATGGGGTGGTTTGCATTGAAGTGAGGTGGTTTGGACTGGGCTGGAGTGGAGTGGATTGGAGTGGGGTGGATTGGAATGGGTGGACTGGATTAAAGTGGGATAGATTAAGTTGGTTTGGAGTGGGGTGGATTAGACTAGAGTAGGGTGGAAGAATCTGGACCGGATTGGATTGGAGTGGGGTGGATTAAAGTGGATTGTATTGGCATGGGATGGACTGGGTTGATGAGGTAGATTGGATTGGAGTGAAGTGGATTGGGTAGCGGTGGACTTGACTGGAATGGGGAGGGTTTTATTGGAGTAGTGTGGGTTGGATTGGGGAGGGATGGATTCGATTGGAGTGGGGTGGATTCAATTGTATTGGATTGGACTGGAGTGGGGTGGATCAGACGGGAGTAGTGTGGATTGGATTGGACTGTGGTGGATCAGAGTGGGGTGGATCAGACTGAAGTGGGGTGGATCAGACAGGAGTGGAGTGGTGGATTGGACTGTAGTGGATTGGGGTGAGATTACTAGACTGGACTGAATTGGATTGGTGGGGGTAGATTGAATTGGTATGGGGTAGACTGGATTGTAGTGGGATGAAGAGAGATCGATTGGATTAGTGTGACGTAAAGTGGATTGGATTGGAGTGAGGCAGGTTGAAGTGAGACAGGTTGGAGTGGGGCAGGTTGGAGTGGGGCAGGTTGGACTGAGGCAGGCTGTTTTGAATAAAGATGGGGCAGATTGGAATGGACTGAAGTGGGACAGATTTTTTTGGATTGAAGTGGGACAGGTTGTTTTAGATTGAAGTGGGCCAGATTAGAGTGGGGCCGATTGTTCTTGATTGGAGTGGGGCAAATTGGAGTGGGGCAGATTGTTTTGGATTAGTGGGGAAGACTGATTTGGATTGGAGTGTGGCAGATTGATTTGGATTGGAGTTGGGCAGATTGTTATGGATTGGAATGGGTCAGATTGGAGAGGGGCAGATTGCTTTGGATTGGAGTAGTGCATATTAAAGTGGGGCAGACTATATTAGGGTGGATTGAAAGGGGTGGATTGGATAATAGTGGGTAGATTGGGTTGTGGGTAGATTGGATGGCGTGGGGTAAATTGGGGTGGAGTGGGTAGACTGGATTGGGGTGAGGTGGATTGTTTGGAGTAGGGTATATTGTTGGGGGATGAAGTGGTGCAGATTGGAGTCGGGTGGATTTCAGTGGGAAAGATTGTTTTAGAGTGGAGTGTAGCAGATGGGAGTGAGACAGATTCTTTTGGATTAAAGTGGGGCAGAATGCAGTGAGGTGGACTAGAGTGGGGCAGACTGTTTTGGATTGCAGTGGGGCATATTGTTTTGGATTGGAGTACAGGGGATTGCAGTGGGGCAGATAGTTTTGGGTTGGGGCAGCTTGTAGTGGGGCAGATTGTTTTGGACAGGAGTGGGGTAGACGAGTGAGGCATATAGTTTTGGATTTGAGTAGGACATATTGTTTTGGATTGGCGAGACGAAGCTCGAAGTGTGGCAGATTGTTTTCGGTTGGAGTGGGGCAGATTGTTTTGGAGCGCTGCAGATTGTATTTGATTAGAGTACGACAAATCGGAGTGTAGCAGACTAGATTGGGTGGGTTGGAGTGGGCTGGAGTGGATTGGATTGGATTGCGGTGAGTGGAGTGGAGTGGGTCGATTGGGGTGGATTGTAGTGAGGTGAATTGTAGTGGGGTGGATTGAGGCGTACTGCATGAATATGTATTAAAGCATAATTTCAGAAATTACACATAATAAAGAAACAATCAATATATGTCGAAACAAGTTAATAGTTCTCTTTTGAGAAGAGCGCCCTGAGCAGAAACAAAAGAAATCATGACTGGAAACTGAGAAAAGATGACTTGGCAAAATAAAAGAAAGTTAACTTAAAAAATAAAACTCTGTAATGTTGTTTGTCCTGCTGGGCACTCTTTTGGCAGTCACAAGCCTTCTGTTTGCAGGGCAGTAGAACATACAATGAACAAAATAGTACCTCAATCAAGTTGGGAGCAGTGGACAGACACTAATTAAGTTGAATCAATCAGTTGGTGGTCCCTCCTCCACACAGAGGAATGGAAATAATGCCAGGCCTGCCTTGATGCATTACATGCTGTAAAGAGGAGTGCTACACAAACCAAGAGGTGAGCAACGGGCGGGTTCCAAGCCCTTTACTCTACACAACAGAGTTTTGCACACAAGACGCATGCGATAGCGCATGCACTTCAAAGCTCAACCCTGAAAATGAGAGTGCCTCATTTTCAAGAATCTGACTCATTGGCTCTGAGGCATCATATTTCTTTAGCTGCCCTACCACCCCTGACAATGCCACAGATGTGCTGCTTTTAAAATGCAGAGCTTCATGGTGCATGTTTTCACAGATGCATCAGAAATTCTGATGCATCTGTGGCACTCAACTCATGCATTGCTGGACTAGAATAAAAAAATGATGCTCCTCGAGGAATGCCAGGAGGCGTTAGTTAAACGCCAGCTCTCAGCAGGTGGTAAAATTCTGCTGCACTGAAGTCGTAGAATGACACAGTGAAATGTTGTAAATTTCATTGTGTCAATTCTGCATGACTTTAGCCCCCTAGCTTGCATGCATTATTCCTGGTACATGTGTAACGTAATGTAAAGCTTTACAAACTGACGCATTGGGACCAATGCGTCAGTTTGTAAATTTGGAGCCATGCACAACACTGCTTGTGCCACAGTTGCATAAAAAAAGAAATTGATGCAAAAGTGGTTCAAAGGCCTTGTAAATGAGGCCCGGAGTTGTTTAAGCTGCAGTTTCACTGCACTTCTCCTCTCCCTTCCAACTTAAGCCTGCCATAAACTGTTGAGCTTGGCGCTAGGAGCACATTTATTTTCTATCAGCTTCGAGATGGCAGTAAAAAACCAATGCAATTCAACCCCATTGTTACAATATTTGAACCTTCGCCCCTGCCCTGGTGCTCCTTCGAGAAGCTTCAAAACAAAGGAACCACCTTATGGCTTAAGAAAAACCATAGGCCCAGATTTAAGAGGGCCTAGTGCTTCCTTGCGCCACGTTAGTGCCATTTTTTATGATGCTAATGTCACCCAACAAGGCCAAATTCACCATGCATTGTGCCACTTTGTAACTCCTTGCACCACATTATGCCTGGGCCAGGCATAATGTATGCAAGGGGGCGTTCCCCCATTAGGGGAACCCCAAAAATGGCACAGTAGATTTTAAGAGATTCCACTGTGCCATTTTTAGTGGCCATTTTAATGCCTGCACATAGCAGGCGTTAAAAGGGGGCATACCATTGTTTTCAATGGGCTCCTGTGTACTCTGTAGGATTAGCGCCAAAGTTTTGGTGCTAATCCTGCACAGTAGATCAACAGGGTCAAAAATGTTGATGCTATTGCCCCTACCCTGCGCCACTGTGCTCCGTATATTAAATATGACGCACACATGCTGGCGGTAGGGGGGCACAAAGTGGCACAAGAAAGTGGCACTGTATTGGATGCAGTGCCACTTTTCCTAAATTCAGGCCGTATTATTTTCAACTTAAAAACCTGCTGTACTAATGGTGGAGCCTCCATCTGCAACTGCAGAGCTACTGGCAGTTAAACAATGTCACAATCAGGGTTCTCTGAATCAAAAAGATATGGCATAACAAGCAGAGTTGCCGACTTTGCAGATAAATAATCGGGTTTCAAACTCTTTTTGGCTCAACATCCTGTGAACTTGGGAAAACCACTTAATCCCTCAGATGCCTACTAAAAATGAATGTGTTCTAGTGTAATGTAACCGGTGCTCATCAAGTAAAGCACTCCTGTCCCTCCTTCCACGTTTTATAAAATTGCCTATGCTGTAGATACAACGTGCTCTCCCAATACCTGTATAACAAAACTCCGTTGCACATTAAAAAATGCATTTTAATTCAGATACCACGCTCAGACATATGCGCTCACATGGTGGTCCCACATGAAGAGATTAAATAAGGGCCCGAACGTCGTATTGAAAGTTGAGCAAGGAATGTTAAATTGTTTTTACAATCTTTAAACAAGAATAAAGCTTTTGAGACAGCTGTTTTTAAAATATATCGCTTTTCTACACGCTTGTATTTCTGAAAAATAGCAGGTGGGAAATTCAAACTCCACTTTATAAAGGAAATGTAAAAGGATAACTCTTTACTGTTAAGGAGAAGCAAGAAATGTATTTACTTTTAGGGAGAAGCATTTTAAATGTTCTATGAGCAGAACTGGTTTATTTTTTAAACTTTCTGTTTATCCCAACTGTACAGACGGTATGAACATGAAAACCAATAGCATTAGAAAACACAAGTGTTCACATTACCTAGATACCAATGACACTGTGAGAAATTGGGTTGTTGGGGTGTGAGCCCTGGTCAAGCAAAGCCACAATCCCCTGTAGGGTGATCCACAAAAAGTTGCTAACAGTAATAAAGTGAAAACATAACACATTCCAAACCAATTTCGACAAATAGAGTAAATGTTGATAAATGATTTGACACCAAAATGACAAAAATCCAAACAGTATAACCAGAGTTATGAATTTTTCAAGTAGCACCTAAAAGGTTAAAGTGCCAACCATGGACATCCAGTCGCATGAGGCCAGGTCAAAATCAAACGTTAAGGCTGATAGTGATGGAGTGCGCTTTGGACAAAAGGAGTGGATTGGGCCCAGTCAGCACTGACCTTCGGACTTTGAAAAGCTATTGAGGAAAAATGTCTGAGAAGGCAACGTTCAGAGGGACAAGCCTGCAGGAGGTGTCCGAGAAGGGAGCGTCATCATCAAATGGACTTGGGTTGAAGCTACGGTGAAGATTTCTGCAGTCACACAGTAACTGAAACGGAAGTTGAAAAAATCCAGCGGGTCAAAGCAAGGGGCCGAAGACAGTTCCATGAGGTCAGGCACCACTTCAGCGAAGGTCAGTTGAAACAGATTTGCTGCTGCGGAAAAGAAGGTATTGGGCGAAGCCGCAAAGTCAATACAACCGGTGATACACCTTGGGCAAGTTGCTCTGGGTCTCCTTCTTGTTCTCACAGCACTTTTTAGTCACATTTTGTTTGGCCTTGGTTTTGGAAATTGGCCATATGGGCACTGTAAACACCTCAATCAAGGGCCCAGGACTGTTGGGACACTTCTTGGGGGTTCATAGCTCGCTCAGGCTGAGTCCAGGTGCTTGTTCAAGATGGTGGGAACCGTTTACGTCCTTGCATCTCTGAAGAGGAGGCCAGCAATCTAGCACTTGGAGGCACTTCTGGCAATCCTGGATGCAGGTCTAGATGCAGGGCTCAAAAGCTGGGCTGACCTCTGAGAGTTCAGGTCAGGCTCCAGGCAGCAAAGCAGACCTTCCAGATCCAGTAGTAGTCTGGCAGAGCGCACAGCAGGTCACAGTGCTAGGCAGTTTTCTGAGAGTCCTTCCACAAGTCCAGTAGTGAACTGAAGAGTGGGTCTGAGGGTCCAACATTTAAACCCTGATGCCCTTCTTCTGGAAATTGGGAGAAGCTTCTGGAAAGGTTCTTTGAAGTGCATGGAATTTCCTGACACCCCCCCACCCGGCTCCAATCTGGCTGCACTGACAATACATGGTTGTTAGGTCCTTTGTGTTAAGGCAGAGCACAGGCTATGCAAGTGTACGTGAGGCTGTGCTGAGCAGCACCTTATGATCCTGTCAATCTGATGACCCATTCAGGCACACATAACCCCTCCATTATGTGAATGCCTGGTGAGAATTTACAAATTCTAACTGTCAGCTACACCCAGTCAAGTGACCAGACCAGGCTGCTGGCACAAAAGTCTAAGGACAAGAAAATGCGAACTTTCTAAAAGTGCCATTATCAAAATTGTAATGAAAAATACAACTGCACTATTAAAATGGTTTAGCATTACAATTTCATAAGTACCAAATGTGATATATCTACCTACTACCAATTAGGAAATACAGCTTATTAAAAGCAAAAGGGAATCCTCAATGTTATCCCATGCGAGGCGAAGGCCTCACAGTAGTGATACCAGGAGATGCAAAAGTTAAAAGTACATGTCCAACCTTTTAATTACATGGCATCCTGCCCTGTAGGCTTCCTAGGGCCTACATTAGGGGTGACATATTTAATAAAAAGGGAGTTTAACTGTTAACAAGAATGTTTAAATATAAAGTCAGCATGAATGTTTAAAACTGTGTTCAGGCTTCAATGGCAGGACTGGGAAATGTTTTAAGGTACTACATAAGTGGGTGGCCCAATAAGTGCTACAGGCCCACTGGTAGCATTTAATATACAGGCCCTGGGTATGTGGTATACCATTCTGAAAGGGATTTATAAGTAAACTGAATATGACAATTAGGTGGATGCCAATCAAACCATGTTCACGGGAGTGAGCACACGCACTTTAGCACTGATTAGCAGTGGTAAAGTGCACAGAGTCCTAAGGCCAACAAAAAACGAATTTCCTCAAAAATTGGAGGTAAGTAAGGAAAAGGTTTGGGGGAAGACCACCCTAAGGTTGACAGGGCTAGCAGACACAAACCATATGACTCTCTTAATCACATTGGTGGTCATTACAACCCTGGCGGTCGGTGTTAAAGCAGAGGTAAGACCGCCAACAGGCCGGTGGTAAAGAAATTGCAATTACGACTGTAGCGGAAACCACCAACAAAGACAGCCACTTTAACACTCCGACCGCCACGGCGATACAAACAAACAGCGCGGCGGTCACCGCCAACAGACAGGCGGGAGACAATGTACCGCCCACACTATTATGACAGGCCAATCCGCCACCTTTTCCGGGGCGGATTCACAGCGGATAAAAACATGGCGGAAACAGGAATCCCGAAGGAAAAACGCTCACCTTCCCCACGAGGAACGAGGACGCCATGGATCCGGAACTCCAAATTCTCCCTGCAATAGTCTTCCTGCTCCTCTACCAGGAGCACGAGCGCCGGCGGCGAAGACCACGGTGAGTACTGCACCTATGACACAGGGGAAGGGGGAGGGAAAAAAACAGGGACATACACACGCAACACCCCCACCCTCACCCACTACAGCACACACACTAATGCAAATTAATAGATCACAGTTACACCCCTCAAACCCCCCAGAAGAATGCAAAGACAATAGAAAATGAGTGTAACCATTGTAATATATTAAAAGCAAGCAGGCAGAAATATATATATACACCATGTACAAAATATATACCAAGCATAGTAGTCCAGGTAGTGCTCTAAGAAAGTCCGTGGAACACTGGGACCACACGGTATGGGCGAGGCCCACACAAGATCCCCCGACCATGGCAGAGAGAACACTGCAGGGGCATCAGAGAGCAACTAAACAGGCACCTCAGGGGGAGGGAAAGGGGGGGCACCTCAGCCGCTTGAGTGCATGACGCCAAATCCACGAGGGGGCCACATGCCCACTGTTCCATCCTGGGGAGTGGAAAGCCACAGTCTCTCAAGTCTCTACAGTGGGTGGTTTGCCCACTGCCATATCCTGGGGAGTGCAAAGCCACAGTCTCTCAATTCTCTACAGTGGATGGTTTACCCACTGCCATATCCTGGGGAGTGCAAAGCCACAGTCTCTCAAGTCTCTACAGTGGGTGGTTTGCCCACTGCCATATCCTGGGGAGTGCAAAGCCACAGTCTCACAAGTCTCTACAGTGGGTGGTTTGCCCACTGCCATATCCTGAGGAGTACAAAGCCACAGTCTCACAAGTCTCTACAGTGGCTGGTTTGCCCACTGCCATATCCTGGGGAGTGCAAAGCCACAGTCTCTCAAGTGGATACCAGTCTCCACTGGTTCTGGAGGGGGCATGGTGCCCAGAGTGCTTCATCCTGCTAAGGACAGAGGTAGTGGATGACAGTCTCTACTGGTTCTGGAGGGGTTATGGTGCCCAGAGTGCTTCAATTTGCTAAGGACAGTGGTAGTAGATGACAGTCTCCCCTGGTTCTGGAGGGGGCTTTGTGCCCAGAGTGCATCATTCACCCCGTGACGGACTCAGTTGCGTCAGTGCCCTTGCTGCTCATGGTCCAGCGGTGCTTGAGACAGCGGTGCCCTGTGCAGCGGTGCTTGAGATGGCGGTGCCCTGTTCAGCGGTGCTTGAGACAGCGGTGCCCTGTTCAGCGGTGCTTGAGATGGCGGTGCCTTGTTCAGCGGTGCTTGAGACGGCGGTGCCCTGTTCAGCGGTGCGTGAGATGGCGGTGCCCTGTGCAGCAGTGCTTGAGATGGCGGTGCCCTGTTCAGCTGTGCAAGAGATGGCGGTGCCCTGTGCAGCAGTGCTTGAGATGGCGGTGCCCTGTTCAGCTGTGCAAGAGATGGCGGTGCCCTGTGCAGCAGTGCTTGAGATGGCGGTGCCCTGTTCAGCGGAGCTTGAGATGGCGGTGCCCTGTTCAGCAGTACGTGAGATGGCGGTGCCCTGTGCAGCAGTGCTTGAGATGGCGGTGCCCTGTTCAGCGGTGCTTGAGGCGGCGGTCTCCATTACAGGGACTCAGCTGCTGGCGGTCCTTCATGGCCCAGCGGGGCTTTTGCTGGCGGTCCTTAATGGCCCAGCGGGGCTTGTGCTGGCGGTGGCCTCCTGGGCAGGTGGGCTGGTGCTGGCGGGCTCCTCCTGGACAGGTGGGCTTGTGCTGGCGGTCCTGTCCTCGGCAGGTGGGCTTGTGCTGGCAGTCCTGTCCTCGGCAGCTGGGTTTGTGCTGGCAGTCCTGTCCTGGGCAGCTGGGCTTGTGTGGGCATTCCTGTCCTGGGCAGCTGGGCTTGTGCTGGCGGTCCTGAGCAGCTGGGCTTGTGCTGGTGGGCCTGTCCTGGGCAGCTGGGCTTGTGCTGGAGCTGGCCTCCTGGGCCGCGGGGATGATGGCGGACTTGTCCGCCGTGCTGCTCTTCCCAGACTTGCCGGGTTTCTTGTGCCCCTTCCCTACCTTGGAAGGTGTCACAGCTGACTCCACACTCCCACCAGGACCCCTGGGAGCGCCTTTGGTGGCTGGAGTCATCCCCCTCTCCCGCTGGGCACTGGCCAACTTCTGATGCTTCACAGGTGGGGGACTGTCTGTGCTGTGGCTCCGTGCCACACTGGCTGCCCTGGTGGCCGGTGCACTCCAGATTCCGGTGACTACAGGCACCACTGGTCCAGGAGATGTTGTGGCTGAGGTGCTAGTTCGGGACCAAGGAGACGGAAGGGGTGGGGGAGGTGAGGGAAAGAGGTCAAGGTTGGACAGGAAAAGTTTTTTGACACACGGACAGGTAGCTGGAGGGGGTTTGGGAGTGGAGGAAGAGGTGGCGGTTGTAGGAGGTGTAAGTTTGCTGACTTTGGGTGAAGGTGCATGCGCTGGAGCTGTCGTGAGGTGGATGGCTGTTGGGTGGGTGTGTGCCTGCGTTTGTGTATCTTGGGAGGGGGCATCACAGACACACTGGGAGAGGACACAGGGGATGTGTGAAAGGTAGTGGGGGTGGTAACTGCATGTGAGCGGGTGTGCTGGTGGGTGTGCTGGAGAGGGACGTAGTGGCTGTAGAGGTAGTGCATGCAGGTGTGAGTGTAGACGAGACTGGGAGGGAGGACTGGGAGGGAGGAGGGAGACAAGGAGGAGGGGGACACAGTGGAGGCAGTGGATGTTGGTGTGTCTGCATGTGTGTAATGCTTGCTTGAGTGCCTGTGGGATGTGTGGTGCTTATGTTTGCCTGAGCTTCCCTTGTGTGTTGAGGTTTGTGCATGCTGGTCTGTAGGTGTGCTTGGGATAGGCTGAGGTACAGGGGATTAGGTTGGGGTGGAGGAAGTTGGAGGGGGGAGGCTAGACACAGGGACAATGGCTGCCATCAGTGCTGAGGCCAGAGTCTGAAAAGCTCACTGAATGGCCGCCTGACCAGAATGAATGCCCTCCAGGAATGCATTTGATTGTTGCAACTGCCTTTCTACACTCTGGATGGCATTCAAAATGGTAGACTGCCCAACAGTGAGGGACCTGATGAGGTAAATGGCCTCCTCACTGAGGGCAGCAGGGGTGACTGGGGCAGGGCCTGAGGTGCCTGGGGCGAAGGAGATGCCCACCCTCCCGGGTGAGCAGGCACGTGGCGAAGGCTGAGGGGCTGCTGGGAGGGCGGTGCTGGAAGGGGGGGTGGCACAGATGTTGCCGCCACCACAAGGGAGCTCCCAACAGAGGACGTGTCTGTGTCACTGGCCTCAGCTCCTGTCCCCGCCATGAAGCTCCCCTCGCCCTCCGTCCCACTGGTTAAGTCCGATTCCATAGTGTGGCCCTCCATGGCCATGTGGGATGCAGCCACCTGGTGCTCCGGTGCCACTGCTCCTCCGTCTGATGATGCTAATGCACACAAGAACAGGGAGACCACAAAAAGGGGACGACGACAGAAGGAAGACATGCTGAGTGCATGCAGTACCGCTACCGTTGGCATACATGACAGACACAGAACCCCCCTGCACTACACCGCGCTCTTGGGCTCCACTGTTCAATTCCTGGGAAATGGCCTACAAGGCTATGGACAACATCTGCACACATAGATGACACAGGGGCATGACTAGGTGTAGTTGGCACTCTACAGAGGAGGGGTGGGTTGCCACATGGCCTGCCTTACGGAGGGGCCTTGCCTACAGAACTCGCCCTGGCATAGGGAAACCCACAGCCCACCTCCCCCACCCAGACACCTCCCCTGCGCGCAAAGTCAGCAGAATGAGAGTGTACTCACCCCTTTGTGTCTGCTGTGATGCCCTCAAGCGCCCATCCAACTCCGGGTAGGCCACCACCAGGATCCTGAACATCAGGGGGGTCATGGTGCGATGGGCACCCCTCCCACGTTGGGAGGCCATCCCCAGCTGAGCCTCAGCCGTCTTCTTGCTCCAGCGGCGAATGTCCTCCCATCTTTTCCGGCAGTGGGTGCTCCGTCTGTGGTGTACCCCCAGGGTCCGGACGTCCTTGGCGTTGGCACGCCAAATATCTTTTTCTGGTGGGCGCTGACCTACATGAAATGTACAGGGGAAAAAGAGAAGTTATTACCAACTGCACCGTCAAACTGATTGGCCCCCATTCTTACCCTTGCCATGTGGCACATGCATTCACCGTCTTTCATGCATGCTCCGACATTCCTTCTTACATCCAGCCCTCTCCACACATGCATAGCCCATACAACATGCTCCCTGTGTACTTACCTGTTTGTCTGGAGGACCGTAGAGTAGCGTGTACTGGGGGAGGACCCCATCCACAAGTTTCTCCAACTCCTCCGATGTGAAGGCAGGGGCCCTTTCCCCAGACACTCAAGCCATTGTCTCTTCCAGACCGAGGTCACAGCAGCACTTGCATTGTAGGTCATCTCCTGTCGAAGATCAGGTATCGAGTGATTGAACAGATAGAAAATGGCATCGTCATTGGCTCCTGGACCCATACGGTCCAATGTTAAGCAATGCAGCATTGCGCCACGGTCTTTGACCGCCTACCGTGACTTTGTACAACGCCAGGGCAGTTACCTCACATCCCATTGTCCCACTTTAGAGGTCAGGCAGCCGCCATTTCAGGGGCCCACATGGCTTCATTTTCAACTGCATCACACATACCTAGGCCTAGACTCAACACACATACAGGCCACCTTTTGTGTATGAATGGTGTTCTGTGTAAACTGTGGGTACGTACCTCTGAGTTGTTTGACTCTGTGCTCGCTGTTGTCCTTCATAGGCACCGTCCGCTGGGACAAGTGAGGAGATGGCGGCATCCTCCGGTGTACTGACCGTTGGTGAACCTGCCGACAATGGAGGAGCGACATGTGATTATCACATACAGGCTTGACCGTGCCACAATCCAGGAACTGTGTACCCAGTTGGAGCCAGACCTGATGTCAGCAATCCGCCATCCCACAGGAATCCCCCCTCAAGTGCAGGTGCTGTCAGTGCTCCATTTCCTTGCAAGTGGGTCTTTTCAAACAACAGTGGCCATAGCATTAGGGATGTCCCAGCCTATGTTTTCCAACGTATTGTCCAGAGTGTTGTCTGCCCTTCTGAAACACATGCAGAGTTACATCGTTTTTCCTCAGGTGGAGGATTTGCCTACAGTGAAAGGTGATTTCTATGCCCTGGGACACATCCCCAACATCATAGGTGCCATTGATGGGACCCATGTGGCTTTGGTATCCCCCCATATGAGTGAACAGGTGTACAGAAACTGGAAGAGTTATCATTCGATGAATGTACAGATGGTATGTTTGGCAGACCAGTACATCTCCCATGTGAATGCCATGTTCCCTGGCTCAGTGCATGACGCCTACATCCTGCGGAATAGCAGCATCCCTTATGTGATGGGTCAACTCCAGAGGCACTGTGTGTGACTATTAGGTGAGCACCTGGAAGCAAGACAGTGGGAATGGTTGTCTGGGTCTGGGGATATCCCTCCAGGTTAGTGCGTGTCTAACAGTTGTTCCTCGCCATTTGCAGGTGAGTCTGGTTACCCCAACCTGTCATGGCTACTGACCCCAGTGAGGAATCCCAGGACTAGGGCAGAGGAACGCTACAATGAGACTCATGGGCGAACTAGGAGGGTGATCGAGCGGACCTTCGGCCTCCTGAAGGCCAGGTTCCGGTGCCTCCATATGACAGGTGGATCCCTATTCTACTCACCAAAGAAGGTGTGCCAGATCATCGTGGCCTGCTGTATGCTTCACAACTTGGCTTTGCGACGACATGTGCCTTTTCTGTAGGAGGATGGTCCAGATGGCGGTGTTGTGGCAGCTGTGGAGCCTGTGGACAGTGAAGACGAGGAAGCAGAGGAAGAAGCCATGAACAACAGGGACTCAGTGATCCATCAATATTTCCAGTGAGACACAGGTGAGAGTACAGACCTGCCTACTACATGTACTTTAACACTACTACCTCTCTACTGTCTTTCGTTTTCAACCAGTGTATGGTCACTGAGTTGTCACTTTCCCTTACGATTTCACAGATGTGGGTCCCACTGTGTGACATCTGCTTAGATTCCTTATGGACTAGAGCTGTGTGACATAGGTATGTTGACATTACAATTGAAAGAGCATTTTGTCACTGTAATTGCTAACACACTATTTCGAAAGCACAGACAGACTCCAGATTGTTTTGTGCTTCAGGGGTGTTTATTTAAGTGCTCAATATTGGAGGGGGTAGTAAAATGGTGTGGGGTGGTGGCGGAGGAATGTCCATGGCAGAGTCCAGTCTATTAGTCTCACAGGTGCATTGCCCATATGGGCATAGGAAGTGGAGCTGGGGCAGTTTAAGTATGGACAGGGCGACAAAGTGGGACAGTAGGATGACAATCAGGGTGGTCTCATTTCTTGGCAGGGGTCTTGGCATCGTTCTCTGTCTTGTTCCTGGATCTCAGGGACCGTTTGCGGGGTGGTTCTCCCTCTGCAGGGGGTGGGGTGCTGGTGTGGTGGTCCTGTGGCGGGGCGTCCTGTCCACTAGCGCCGGCGGAGGTGGTGGGCAGTTCATCGTCCATGCTAATGTAAGGGGCCCCTTGTAGTGCCACAGTGTCCCTCCTGGTGTTGAGTACTTCCTTCAGCACCCCTATGATGGTTCCCAGGGTGGAGCTGATGGTTCTGAGTTCCTCCCTGAAGCCCATATACTGTTCCTCCTGCAGGCGCTGGGTCTCCTGAAACTTGGCCAGTACCGTTGCCATCGCCTCCTGGGAGTGGTGGTAGGCTCCCATGATGGAGGAGAGGGCCTCGTGGAAAGTGGGTTCCCTTGGCCTGTCCACCCCCTGTCGCACAGCAGCCCTGCCAGTTCCCCTGTGTTCCTGGGCCTCCGGCCCCTGGACCGTGTGCCCACTACCGCTGCCCCCAGGTCCCTGTTGTTGTTGGGGTGGTGGGTTATCCTGGGTTCCCTGTAGTGGTGGACACACAGCTGATTGACGTGTCCTGGGAGGGAGGTATGGGCCCGCTGGGTGGGTGCTGTGCTGGTGTTTCCAGAGGGGGGAAGGTCTGTGGTGGCCTGTGACTGGGTGAGTGGAACCGACTGTCCCGAGGTCCCCGATGGGCCGGGCTTGTCATCTAGATCCAGTTGGACAGAGCTGCTGTCATCACTGTGACCTCTTCTGTTGGTGGTGTGGACATGTGTGGTCCCTCCTGTCCGGTGACGTTGGGTAGGGGCCCTGCAGGGGTATAAAAGGATGGTTATTACATCTGTGCGTGTCATGGTGTGCAATGGGTGGGTGACCGTGTACCCCAGTGCTTGCATTCCTGTGTGGGACCTTGTGTGATGATGGTTTAGGTGGTTGTATGGGTATGTGCAGTGGGCATGCTTTAGTGATGGGTGTCCATGCTTTGTTGTTGCATGCAGGGCTTGGTGTTGGGATGGGTGGTTTGTGATGTTGGGACATATGTGAGGAGTTGGAGTGCTGGGAGTGAGGGTGAGGGTGGGGGTATGTGATGGCATGCAGGCAGGGTGGGGGATGTAATAGTTAAGATCTGTCTTACCAGAGTCCATTCCTCCACCTACTCCTGCAAGGCCCTCAGGATGCAGAATCGCCAAGATCTGCTCCTCCCATGTTGTTGGTTGTGGGGGAGGTGGTGGAGGTCCGCCGCCAGTCCGCTGAACCGACAGGTGGTGTCTTGAGACCACGGAACGCACCTTCCCCCAGAGGTCATTCCACCTCTTCCTGATGTCCTCCCGATTTCTGTCTGTGCTGCCCCACTGCGTTGACCCTGTCCACCATTCTTCGCCATAGCTCCATCTTCCTTGCAATTGAGGTGTGCTGCACCTGTGATCCGAATAGCTGTGGCTCTACCCGGACGATTTCCTCCACCATGACCCTGAACTCCTCCTCCGAGAACCTGGGGTGTCTTTGCCGTGCCATGGGGTGGTGTAGGTGATGTGTGGGGTGGAGTGTGTGGTGATAAGTGTGCTGATATGTAGTTGTGTGTTGTGTGAGGTGCGTGGAAGTTCTGTGGGTGATGGTGATGTGTGCCTGTGGATGCTGTTGTTCTTGCTGGTGCTGTCTCTCTCTGGCCTTCGGAATTTTTGGTAGTAGGGGTTTGTGGGTGTGTGTTTTATTATGTAATGGGTGTGTGGGAGTGGTGTGTGTATGTGTATCAGGTGCGTGTATTTCGAATTGTCCAATGTGGCTGTGTTTTGTAGAAGTGTGTGTGTTTTGAGGGCGGCGGTGTGTACCGCCAATGGAATACCGCGGTTGGAAACCGCCACGTGGATTAGTGTGTCGTGATAGTGTGGGCGTATTTCTGTTGGCGTGACGGTGGAGGTTTTATTTTCGCCAGTTTATCACTGACCTTTGGTGTGGCGGACTTGTGTGGGTGTCTGAATTTTGGCAGATTCCGAAATGTGGGTCATTATAGCTGTGGCGGTATTCTGCGGCCGCGGCAGTGTGTTGGCGGTCTTCTGCACGGCGGTAAGCGGCTTTTACCACCAATGTTGTAATGACCACCATTGTCTTATAGTTTGGTAGAATACTCTGGAGTAAGTACCCAACCTTGCTATTCTTACCAGCTTCTACAAATCTTCTGATGTTTGTTGGGACGTCCCTTGAATTCATAAATAGTCAATTGAACTGTACTAGTGCCATTAAATTATCTAGTCTATATCCAAATGTAATAACATTAAATATGCATCTGTTGCTAGGCCTGGTAGCCCATTGGAGCCTTAAACCGCTCTAGCCTGTGCCAGATAAAATCAGTAATTACCAGGACCAAGAGAGCCATCAATATTTTGTCAAGGATGTTGGGCTCGAAGTTGATCAGTGAGATCGGATGCCATAGTTCGCACTGGTCTACGTGATCAGCCTGATTATAGAATGGGAATAATATGGACGTTACACATCTGTGGTGGAAAATTCTTACAGCCCCTGACATTCTCACCTGAATCTATTAGTGGCTGTGCCAGCGGAGTGTTAAGGCATTTATACAATTCAACCACGAAGCCTTTTGACACAGCCTCTTGACAGAAGTTAGTTGTTGGACTGCTTCCATAATCTCTACCACATTAATGTGGTCATCAAATTGGTCCTCTCCATTTTAGATAGTGTTGGTATGTCTACGTTGGTCAGCAAGTAGGGACGATTGTTCGGTGAATTCAGAATGGGTACTTGAGAAAGTATTATGCAGTATTGGGCAAACACGCTGGCACTAATACTTTACACTTGAGAGAGTATGAGTGACCCCATCTCGTCCATATTCTGGACAGACGATACTGGTTTCTTAATGCTGGCTGTCTAATCCTGAAACCTTTATAGAAAAGGTAGTTTTTTTCAGATTATTTCATGATAGCAATTTTTCTAGCCTTATATTTTCTTCTATAAAATTAATTCGTGTTTGTTTATATGGACTTGCTGCCAAGATGTGCACTTTACAAATGGAATGGCTATGGAATGAAGAATGTGCTTTGTTCTTTATCCGTGGAACTCTTTCAAAAGAAACACCTTGTTCTTGAGTAAAAATGAAAGTATATTCAAACTTTCAGTTACTTGCATTTCCATGTAGTGTACCACAAAACACCATGCAATCTGAACTAGGCAATTATGACAATGATCAACTGTAGGAGCTGCAATAAGGTTATCCTCAGAAAATACAATTCATCTTGATTAAGTTCATGGAAGTTATTCAAAACAAGACCCATCATTATTCTTTAAATAGCCATTTTGCCATCGGTTATACTGGGCTTGATCTAAGAAAATATGTATTAGTGCTTTTAAAACTAGGAAGTTGTTCCACAAATATTTACTTAAATACATCATATTTCACAATAATGTAAACGTTTGCAATTGCGCTTTCTAAAATTAGACTCAGCAGAATCAATGTAACATTTTCAGAGACAGTGCTGTTGCAGTGTGGTGTCGTTAATCGTTCCATACTAAATTACAATTAATCATTTTGTAATGTAATGTATTTAAATATTTCTGCTCAGAAGATAAATATTTAGGGTCTGATTTAAGATGCCGTAGCGCCACATTAGCGCCGCCATAGCGTCATTGTTTTAATGCTAAACCGGCGCTAAAGTCACTTTTTACATGTGCCATGTTTACAAAGTGGCACAATGCATGCATTGCACCACTTTCTAAATCCTTGTGCCACATTATGCCTGTTCCAGGCATAATATATGCAAGGGAGGTGTTCCCCCGCGAGGGTGGCTGAAAAAATGGTGCAAGGAAATCTAAGAGATTTACTTGTGCCATTTGTTTTTGGCACTTTCAATGCATGCTCAGAGGGAAGCAGTAGCGCCAACATTTTGGTGCTACTCCTGCAGAGTACATCAATAGCATCAGGAATTCTGACACTATTGCCCCCTACCTTGCGCCATGGTGCGCCGTATTTTAAATATGTCACACACGTGGTGGTGGTAGGGGGGCGATAAGAGGCTCATGAAAAGTGGTGCTGCACTGAGTGTAGCACCACTTTTTGTAAATCAGCCCCTGAGTTAACAATATTTATGTGGTAGAAACTTTCTGTGACCTCATTCGACAGTGAGGGTAAAAAGAGCTTCAGTTAGCATCGACATCCATTTACAAATTCTTTGAGCTTAATCATATCAAAGGAAGTGACTTAATATAGCCTTTGACCATGAATTTGTTGAGGAGGTGGTCATGTGACCTTAACACTTATGACTCCACAGTAATTTTCATCATTGAAGTTTCGTTGAAGGTTCATTAAAACTGCATAATTTCTGTAACAATACAACACAGAAAATGTCTATTTTCGGTGCCATCCATACTTATGAAATGATATGATGGGGAACATTACTCGTTTCTCTTCGTAATACAGAACAATTATGGGGGTCATTCTGACCTCGGCGGTAAAAGGCGCTTACCGCCGGTCAGAAGAGCGCCATAACACCGCCGCTGCCGCTGGAAACCGCCACGGTCATTCTGACCCGCAACAGGCAAACCGCCAAAAACCCGACATCCACAAAAGTCCGCCACACCAACTGCCAGTGAAAAACTGTCGATGACCAAACCTCCACCGTCACGCCAACAGAAATACGCCCATTCCATTCCGACCCACGAATCCACGCGGTGGTCTTTCAACCGCGGTATTCCATTGGCGGTACACACCGCCGCGGTCAAAATACACACACAGCTCCAAAACACTGCCACATTGGTCATTTTGAAACACACACACCTGATACACATACTAACACCACTACCACACACCCAACACAATATAAAACACACACCCACATCACCCACAAACCCCTACGACCCAAAATTATTGACGAAGGCCAGAGAGAGAGCACAGAATAGACAATCCCACCACACAGAGGCACACAACACCATCACCCACACAACATCCACGCACAAAACACCACACACCACCACACGCACCACACTCATCACCACAAACGCCACCCCACACCTCATCCACACCACCCCATGGCACCCCAAAGACACCCCAGGTTTTCAGACGCCGAACTCAGGGTCATGGTGGAGGAAATAGTTCGGGTAGAGCCCCAGCTCTTCGGGGCACAGGTGCAACACACCACCATTGCCAGGAAGATGGAGCTATGGCAAAGAATAGTGGACAGGGTCAACGCTGTGGGACAGCATCCACAAAATCGGGACGACATCAGGAAGCGGTGGAACGACCTACGGGGGAAGGTGCGTTCCATGGTATCCAGACACAACATCGCGGTGCAGAAGACTGGCGGCGGACCCCCACCTCAACCCCCAGAATTTACAACATGGGAGGAACAGGTCTTGGCGATCCTGCATCCTGAGGGCCTCGCAGGAGTAGGTCGAGGAATGGACTCTGGTAAGTCGAATCTCAACTACTTCATCCCCCCCCACCCAACGGCATGCCAAATCATACCCCGCCCTCCCCCCCACCCCCTTCACACATCCTCCTTGCTAATGTCTCACCATCACAACCCACCCATCCCAACACCAAGCCCTGCATGCGACCACAAACCATGGACACCCATCACCTAAGCATGCCCACTGCACATACCCATCCCCCCCCAAACCACCGTCACAACAGCCCCCACAAGGGAATGCCAGCACTGGGGTACACGGGCACCCACCCATTGCACGCTATGGCACACACAGAAGCAATAACCATACTCTTATACCCCTGCAGGACCCGAACGCCACAACACCGCCCAGGAGGGTCCAGAAATGTCCATTCCACCCCCAAAAGAGGCCCACAGTGATGACAGCAGCTCTGTCTCCCTGGACCCAGATGACCAACCCGGCCCATCTGGGACCTCGGGACAGTCGGTTCCCCTCAGACAGCCACAGGCCACAGCAGACCTACCCCCCTCTGGGAACACCAGCACAGCACCCACCCAGCGGGCCCATGCCTCTGTCTCCAGGACACGTCAATCAGCGGTGTGTCCACCACTACAGGGCACCCAGGTTAACCCACCACCCCAACAAAAACAGGGACCTGGGGGCAGTGGTAGTGGGCACACGGTCCAGGGGACAGAGGCCCAGGGAAACAGGGGAACTGGGAGGGCTGCTGTGTGACAGGGGGGGGACGAGCCCAGGGAACCCACTCTCCACGTGGCCCTATCCTCCATCATGGGAGCATACTACCGCTCCCAGGAGACGATGGCGACGGTCCTGGCCAGGTTCCAGGAGGTCCAGGTACTGCAGGAGGAACAGTTTATGGGGTTCAGGGAAGAACTCAGAATCATCAGTTCCGCAATGGGCACTATCGTTCTGGCTCTCAATCAGATTGTCAGCACATTGCGGGACCATGTGGCACCACAAAGGGCCCCTGTCACTAGCATGGACCAAGAACAGGCTACCACCTCCGCCGGCGCTAGTGGACAGGATTCCCCGACACAAGAACAGGCCACCAGAACCCCACCCCCTGCAGAAGGAGAACCACCCCGCAAGCGGTGCCTGAGATCTAGGAAGAAGACAGAGTAGGATGCCAAGACCCCCGCCAGGAAAGGATATCCCCTGATTGTCATCCCACTGTCCCACATTGTCACCCTGTCCAACCTTAAACTGCCCCTGCTCCACCTTCCACAGGCATATGGACAATGCACCTGTGAGACTGAAAATCTGGACTCTGCCATGGACATTCCTCCACCATCACCCATCACCGAATTGCAACCATTTCCCAAAATTTTACACTTTAATAAACACACTTATTGCACAAAAATAATCTGGAGTCTGCCTGTATTTTTGAACAAATGTATTACACAGAACCGTGCCAAAATGTCCAGTTACATTGTGATGACAACATACCACTGTCACACAGCTGTAGTCCATGGGGAAACAAAGCAGAGGTCACAGAGTGGGGCCCACATCTCTGAAATTGGAAGGGAAAGACACAACTCAGTGAACATACACTGGGTGGAAACTCAGACAGTAGAGAGGCAGGAGACTTTAAGTAAATGTAAATTCCGGTGTTGATTCTTACCTGTATGTTATTGAAAATATTGCTGTATTACTCTGTCCCTGTTGTCTGTGTCGTCCTCTTCGTCTTCCTCCTCTTCACTCCCCGCAGGCTCCACAGCTGCCACAACACCACCATCTGGACCATCCTCCTGCAGGAAAGGCACCTGGCGGCGCAACACCAGGTTGTGAAGCATACAGCAGGCCACGATGATATGGCAAATCTACTTTGGTGAGTACATTAGGGATCCACCTGTCATATGGAGGCACCTAAACCTGGCCTTCAGGAGGCCGAAGGTCCGCTCGATCACCCTCCTAGTACTCCCATGGGCCTCATTGTACCGTTCCTCTGCCCTTGTCCTGGGATTCCTCACTGGGGTCAGTAGCCATGACAGGCTAGGGTAACCAGAGTCACCAATTAGCCACACACGGTGTCTCTGAAGCAGTTCCATCAGGTAAGGGATGCTGCTATTTCGCATGATGTACGCGTCATGCACTGACCCAGGGAACTTGGCATTTACATGGGAGATGTACTGGTCAGCCAAACAGACCACCTGGACATTCATGGAATGATAACTTTTTCTGTTCCTGTACACCTGTTCACTCGTGCTGGGGGTGACCAAAGCAACATGTGTCCCATCAATTGCACCAATGATGTTGGGAATATGTCCAAGCGCATAGAAATCACCCTTCACCGTAGCCAAATCGCCCACCTCAGGGAAAACAATGTAGCTCTGCATGTATTTCAACAGGGCAGACAACACTCTGGACAACACCTTGGAAAACATAGGCTGTGACATCCCTGATGAAATGGCCACTGTAGTTTGGAATGACCCACTTGCCAAGAAATGGAGTACTGACAGAACCTGCACTAGAGGGGGAATCCCTGTGGGTTGGCGGATGGGTGACATCAGGTCTGGCTCCAGTTGGGCACACAGTTCCTGTATAGTGGCTCTGTCAAGCCTGTATGTCAGTATGACATGTCTTTCTTCCATTGTCGACAGGTCCACCAGCGGTCTGTACACGGGAAGATTCCTCCAACTCCTCGCAAGTCCCAGCGGACGGTGCCTATGAAGGACAACATGGAGCACAGAGTCAATCAACCCACAGCTTGCACAGTACACGATTCTCAATGCATTGAATGGCTTGTATGAGTGTTGATGCAAGGCCTAGGTATGTGTGACGCAGTAGATTTTAAGCCATGTGGGCCCTTGAAATGGTGGCTGCCTGACCTGTGAAGTGTGACAGTGGGATGTGAGGTCAATGCGCTGGCGTGGCACACCGTGGCGGGAGGCGGTCGAAGACCGCGGCGCAAAGCCGCATTGGTTAACATTGAACCCTATGGGTTTCAGGAGCCAATGACGATGTGCGCCGCGGACGTGACCGCCATTTTCTATCTGCTTAATCACTCGATACCTGATCATCCACAGGAGAGGACCTATACTGCAAGTGCTGCTGTGACCTCGGTCTGGAAGAGACAATGGCTGCTGCGAGGAAGAATTGGAGAAACTCGTGGATGGGGTCCTCCCCCAGTATGCGCTACTCTACGGTCCTCCAGACCAACAGGTAATTACACTGGGACCATGCTTTGTGGCCAATGCCTGGGTTGAGTGGGGTGAATGAACGATGGTGGGGAGGGGAGCGAATGAGGCATGCATCAAACGACAGATGAGAGCATGTGCCTCATGGCAAGGGTGGGGATGGGGGGCCACTCACATCGAGCATGCAGAAAATGATTGTTTATTTTTCTCCCCCTGTACATGTCACATAGGTCAGCGCCCATCAGAAAATCGACATTTGGCGTGCCATCGCCAAGGACGTCCGGACCCTGGGGGTCCACAACAGACGGGGCACCCACTGCCGCAAGAGGTGGGAGGACATCCGCCGCGGGAGCAGGAAGACCGCAGAGGCTCTGCTGGGGATGGCCTCCCAACGTAGGAGGGGTGGCACTCGTCAATTGACCCCCCTGGCGTTGGCCTACCCCGATTTGGATGGGCGCGTGAGGACATCACAGCAGACACAAGGTGGTGAGTACAAATACATTCTGCTGACTTTGCGCGCAGTGGAGGTGTCTGGGTGGGGGAGGAGGGCTGTGGCTAACCCTAGGCCAGGGCGATTTCCGTAGGCTAGGCCCCTCCGTTAGGCATGGCCCTGTGCCCCCGCCCCCCACCTCTGTAGGTTGCCTAGTACAGCTAATCATGGCCCTGTGTCACCTATGTGTGGATTTGTCATCCATAGGCTTGTAGGCCATGTCCCACGGATTGAGTAGTGTACCCCAAGTGCGCTGCGTAGTGCAGGGGGCTTCTGTGTCTGTCCTCTCCGCCAACTGTGTCGCCAATGCATGCACTCAACATGTCTTTATTTCTCCCCCCCCCTTTTTTTGGTGCTCTTCCTGTTCATGTGTGCATTAGCATCATCAGGCGGAGGGGAAGTGGCATCGGAGGTCGAGGGAGCTGCATCTCACATGGCCATGGAGGGCCATGCAACCGACTCGGAGTTCACCAGTGAGACGGAGGGCGAGGGGAGCTCCACAGCGGGGACACGTGGTGACACCAGCGACACAGACACGTCCTTGGAAGGGAGCTCCCTTGTGGTGGCGGCAACATCCGTGCCCACCGCAACAACAGGTACAGCCGCCACCCAGCGCACCAGCTCCGCCCTCCCAGCAGCCCCTCAGCCTTCGCCCGTGCCCGCTCACCCAGGAAGGTGGGCATCTCCTTCGCCCCAGGCACCTCAGGCCCTGCCCCAGTTACCCCTGCTGCCCTCAGTGAGGAGGTCATTGACCTCCTGAGGACGCTCATTGTTGGGCAGTCTACCCTTTTGAATGCCATCCAGGGTGTAGAAAGGGAGTTGCACCGGAGTAATGCATACCTGGAGGGCATTCATTCGGGTCAGGCTGCCCATCAGCGATCGTTCAACGCTCTGGCCTCAGCACTGACGGCAGCCATTGTCCCTGTCTCCTGCCTCCCTCCTCCAACTTCCTCAACCCAGTCCCACTCCCCTGTACCTCTGCCTATCCCAGACACACCTACAGACCAGCCTGCACACACCTCAACACCCAAGGGAAGCTCATCCAGACATAAGCACCACACATCACACAAGCATTCATCCAAGCAACAGCCACATGCAGACATGCCAACAGCCACTGCCTCCTCTGTGTCCCCTTCCTCCTCGTCTCCCTCCTCCCTCCTTGTGACGTCTCCACTCACACTTGCATGCACAACATCATCAGCCACTACGACCATCACCAGCACACCCACCAGAACACTCCACACACGTGCAGTCACCACCCCCACTACCATTTACACGTCCCCTGTGTCCTCTCCCAGTGTGTCTGTCACCCCCTCTTCCAAACCACACAAACGCAGGCAGTCACCCACCCAACAGCCATCCACCTCACGACAGCCTCCAGCACAAGCACCTGCACCCAAAGACACCAGACTTGACTCACCTACAACCACATCCTCTTCCTCCACTCCCATACCCACTACACCTACCCTTCCCACTGCTCCCAAAAAGTTTTTCCTGTCCAAAATTAACCTCTTTCCATCACCTGACCCACCCCCTCCATCTCATAAGACTCCAACCAGCACCTCAGCCACCACAAAACCTGGACCTACAAGGACAATAGAATCAAGGATTTTGGAGTCCAACACCTTCAAGGCCAGCTACTTCGGCTAGCAGTAAAGATACAGCCAGCCCACCCCCTGGAAAGAAAGCCAAAAAAGCCAGTGCCCGGCACGAGAGGCCAGAGACAGCAGGCTCCAAGGGCACTACCCTGGCACCGTCAGGAAGTGGGGTGCCACCTGGCACACCGACAAAGGGAGGAGAGGGCCACAGAGGAGCAGGGAAGGGTGGCAAGGGCAGCACGCCCGTCAAGTCCGGCAGCAGGCGAGCTGCCCAGGAGGGCCCACCAGCCCCATTCCAGGGGTGAAGGAGGACACCCACGGGCCCAGGACGGCAGCACAGAAGGGCCCCGCAAGTGAGAAGACAGATGTGCAAGAAGGGCACGGCAGCCACATGTCGGGTGGTGAGTGAGATCCATGTCATGGCCGGATCTGGTGACCTGGAGACACATGTCAAGCACCGCTGAACAGGGCCCTTCAAGACAAGCACCGCTGAACAGGGCACCGCCGTCTCAAGAACCGCTGAACAGGGCCCTTCAAGACAAGCACCGCTGAACAGGGCACCGCCGTCTCAAGAACCGCTGAACAGGGCCCTTCAAGACAAGCACCGCTAAACAGGGCACCGCCGTCTCAAGAACCGCTGAACAGGGCCCTTCAAGACAAGCACCGCTGAACAGGGCCCCGCCGTCTCAAGAACCGCTGAACAGGGCCCTTCAAGACAAGCACCGCTGAACAGGGCCCCGCCGTCTCAAGAACCGCTGAACAGGGCCCTTCAAGACAAGCACAGCTGAACAGGGCACCGCCGTCTCAAGAACCGCTGAACAGGGCCCTTCAAGACAAGCACCGCTCCGCTGGGCCCTTCAAGTCAAGCACCGCTCCGCTGGGCACCGCCGTCTCTGCACCGCTCCGCTGGGCCCTTCAAGTCAAGCACCGCTCCGCTGGGCCCTTCAAGTCAAGCACCGCTCCGCTGGGCCCTTCAAGTCAAGCACCGCTCCGCTGGGCACCGCCGTCTCTGCACCGCTCCGCTGGGCCCTTCAAGTCAAGCACCGCTCCGCTGGGCCCTTCAAGTCAAGCACCGCTCCGCTGGGCACCGCCGTCTCTGCACCGCTCCGCTGGGCCCTTCAAGTCAAGCACCGCTCCGATGGGCCCTTCAAGTCAAGCACCGCTCCGCTGGGCACCGCCGTCTCTGCACCTCTCTGCTGGGCCCTTCAAGTCAAGCACCGCTCCGCTGGGCACCGCCGTCTCTGCACCGCTCCGCTGGGCCCTTCAAGTCAAGCACCGCTGGACAGGGCACCGCAGTCTCATGCACCGCTGGCCCATTGGCAGAAGGGGCAGGGCCGGATCTGTGTCGGGCAGGGCTGCACGAAGCACTCTGGGCACCATGTCTCCTCCAGAACCAGTGGAGTCTGTAATCCACTTGATTGACTGTGGCTTTGCACTCCCCAGGATGGCACAGTGGGCAATCCACCCACTGTAGAGACTTGTGAGACTGTGGCTTTGCACTCCCCAGGATGGCACAGTGGGCAATCCACCCACTGTAGAGACTTGTGAGGCTGTGGCTTTGCACTCCCCAGGATGGCACAGTGGGCAATCCACCCACTGTCTGGACTTGATTGACTGTGGCTTTGCACTCCCCAGGATGGCACAGTGGGCAATCCACCCACTGTCTGGACTTGTGAGACTGTGGCTTTGCACTCCCCAGGATTGAACAGTGGGCATGGAGGCCCCTCGTGGATCTGGCGTCGTGGACTCATCTGGCTGAGGTGCCCCCCTTCCCTTCCCCCTGAGGTGCCTGTAGTTTTGCTATCTGATGCCCCTGCAGTGTTCTCTTCAATGGATTCGGGTATCGTGTGTGGGCTTTGCCCATGTGTTTAGGCCCATTGGCCCACGAACATTGGCTGATACCCAATTTGCACAGGACAATTTACATTTGTATATATAGTTATAGATGTTGGATATATTTTTTAACTTAGCCGTTCAATATACTTCAAAATTCATGAACATTTTATTTTGTGTTTGCATTCTTCCGGGGGGTTTGGGCGGTGTCTCTCTGAGTTGTTGCTCTGCATTGATGTGTATGTAGTTGTGGGTGAGGGTGAGGGTGGGTGTGTCGCGTATGTGTGTGCCCGTAATTTTTGCCTTCCCCCTCCACTGTGTCGTAGGTGCAGTACTCACCTGTGTCTTCTGCGCCGGCGTTCGTGCTCCTGGTAGAGGAGCAGGAATACAATAGCTGGTAGGATGTGTAGTTCGGGTTCCATGCTGTCCAGATTCCTCGTGGAGTGTGTAGAGGTGATCGTTTTCCGTTCGTAATGTCTGTTTCCGGCGTGTTTTTATCGGCGGGGCTACCGCCCCGTAAAAGGTGGCGGATTGGTGGGTTGTGATAGGGTGGGTGGTACATTGGCTCCCGCCTGTCTGTTGGCGGTGACCGCTGCGCTGTTTGTTTGTCCCGCCGTGGCGGTCGGAGTGTTAAAGTGGCGGTCTCTGTTGGCGGTTCCCGCCAGGGTCAGAATTACATTTTTTTTACCGCCTGCCTGTTGGCGGGTTGGCCGCCACTTTAACACCGACTGCCAGGGTTGGAATGACCACCTATGTATTTGTCTATGGTTCCATTACACTTAGAACAGCCATGGGATCTTAAATACTTTATACCACAGTGTCATGATTTAATATTGCCCATAATGTATACCACATTTAAAAATGGATTGATAAATCACAGAGAGCTAAAACAAAGAGATTTAAAAACAATAGCAGCTATGTCACATTTTGTTGGAAAGTCATCCTTTTTGCCCTGTTCACCCCCAAATCTTTTAACTGATACTGGTGGTTACTGACTCTGACTGTGTCCTGGGCACTGCTAACCAATCCCACGGCCAGTTCTCTGTGTAAAATGGTATGTGCAAATTAGACCTAATTATAATTGGCTTTGACAACCTCCCTATAACTCCCTAGTATATGGTAGGGCATGTATGTTTAACGACCCAATGGTAGCTAGGGCACCCCTAAGCAGGGTCCTTATAATGGATGTTTTATAAGCCCTGTGAGGGAAAAACAGCCAAATTTGTTTTTCTCCATTGTAGTCAATGGGCTTCATAGGCTAACATTGGGAGATTCTATTTTAAAATAATAAAGTCTTATTTCCAATAGAGATGAGTTAAATATAGCAAGTTTGGTACCAAATTAAATGTTATAATAAATCCATGAACTTGCCAATGTGTAATTTGATATAACTAGCACAGGGAAAGAGTTTTAGACCTCTTTCTGAAAGTTATCAAATTCAGCCCTGTAGTGCCCTTTCCTTATTGGTCAGCCTCTGGCAGCCTGAGCCAGACTACCTTAATGACTTGATAAGTGGCCTGGGCTGAGACAAAGGAAGCATCTGGTGGGCAGAGAACTTCTGCAGCAGATGGCAGAGCAGGATGGGAGAAGAGTAGCCAAATTGGCCTTCAAAGGAGAGAAAGCCATTGGGACAGAAACCGGACCTCCTCCATTTCCTGCTCCTCCAGACAGAAGGAAGCCCCACTGATTAGAATAAGAAGGGGTGTGTTAAGGGAGACATAGCCCTTGAGTGTGCATGTACTCAGCCTGATGCAACCACCAAGGATGATGTTTGCCATCTTAAATTTTTAGGGAATGTTGCTTTCTGTGATTGATTTTTGCCACACTTCACAGGAAGTGGTCACCCCAGAGGGTGGTGGCCTGCACCACATTGGCCTGCACCACAAGTGCAAGGATAAATATGGCAATGCTGCCCCACAATTTAGATCCCTGCTGGATTAAGATACTGGAGAAGAAGGACTGCCCTGCTGGACCCCTGGCCTGCACCTGAACACTGCACTTACAAGGACTGCAACAGTTGCACACTTTAGGCTTCACCAAAAAAGGACTTGGCCCTCATTATGACATTGGTGGTAAATGCCGCTTACTGCCACGGTGACGGCTGCCAACATACCGCTGCAGTGGTGAATATCCGTTTGCCACATTACTCAACACACTCTCACTACCACACACCACACAACACCCATGTCCCCATAAAGTCACCCCGGTGTTACTGTTGAGGAGTTAAGGGTCATGGTGGAGGAAATTGTCAGGGTAGAGCCACAGCTGTTTGGAGCACAGGTATAGCAGATATCCATTGCAAGGAAGATGGAGCTATGGCAGAGAATTGTGGACAGGGTGAACGCCGTGGGACAGCATCCAAGAACAAGGGACAACATCAGGAAGAGGTGGAACGATCTACGGGGAAAGGTACGTTCCATAGCAGCAAGGAACCAGCTCGCCATACTGAGGACTGGCGGTGGACCCCCAACTCCTCCCCCACATCTCACAGTATGAGAGGACCAAGTCTTGGCAATACTGCATCCTGAGGGACTCACTGGAGTAGCCGGAGGACTGGACACTGGTAAGTCAACAATTACCACTTATCACCTTCCATATCTTCATGCCATCTCACACCCTCACCCTCACTCCCATCACTCCACTCCATCCCACATACTGCACCTACACATATGACTAACCACATTCGAAGCCCTGCATGCTATACCAATGCATGGACAGTCTCCCCAGCCCTGTATGGAGACCCATCACCAAAGCATGCACAACATAGCAAAACTAACAATACACAATACATCACCATACACAAGTAAAGGTGGCAGGGCAACACTATTGAAAGAGGGGAAGCCAGGGATGTACAATATGTCGCTTACATGAAGCATAATACATCACATACATCCCCAGGGGTACCCCAGCCAAAGTCAATGGAGAGGAGGTGCCACGACTATCCAGTCCTCCAACAGAAGATGCCCCTAGTGATGACAGTAACTCTGGACTTCAGAATATGGATGACCTATCTGGCCCATCAGGGACCACTGGACAGCCGGTCACTCACAGTCCACCACAGAGCCTCCCCCTTCAGAATCCAACACCACAGCACCCACCGAGCGTACCCACACCTCTGTCCCCAGGACACATCAATCAGCAGTGTGCCCACCTGTACAGGGACCACAGGCCACACTTCATCCCCAAGACAATCAGGGACCTAGGGTCAGTGGCAGTGGTGCACACCGTTCAGGGGACAGAGGCACATGCAAATAGGGACACTTGGAGGCCTGCTGTGCACCAGGGGAGGACAGGACCAGGGAACCGACTCTCCAGGAGGCACTCTCCAAGATCCTCGGAGCCTACCAACATTCCCAGGACAAGATGGGCCAGATACTTAACAATGTGCAGAAGAAAAGGCGGCAGCAGGAGGGACAGTGTCAGGGGATCAGTGAGGACTTTCAGGCCATTAATACCACCCTAATCTCCATAGCAGGGGTGCTGGAGACATGGACAACATCATGAGGGAGGCAACAGCACACCAGCGGGCCCTACCACTAGCCAGTCCATTGACCAGCCCTCAACTTCCACTGCAACTAGTGAGCAGGAGTCCCCGCCGCAGGACCCACAGGCCACCTGCACCCCTCCCGCTGCAGAAGGTTAACCATACCATAAACGTTTCCTGCAACCCAGACAGAAGCCAGAGACACTTGCCAAGACCCTGCTAGGAAATTAGACTCTCATGATTGCCCCCCTTGAGTCCCACTCAGTCACCCTGTCCACTTTGAACTGTCGTTGCTCCCCTTCCTATGGCCACTTGGACACTGCACCTGTGCTGCAAACAGACTGGAACAATACCCTAGACTGTCTTCCATCATCACCCCATTCCATTGCACTCTCCCCTCAATGTCCTTAGCACTACAATAAACACTCTTGAACACAACTTGACTACAAGTATTTTATGGACTGAAAATGTGTATTTATGGAAACAGTCACATCTAGCGCAAATTAACTGTACACTGTGAGAGCATAGAAATAATGACCTGTAGCTGGCTGTAGTTAGCACATCAGTACACAGTTGTTATATCAACATGATCTGTAAAATGACAAACCATAGGTGACGGTAAGTTGAGATGCAAAGGAAGTTAATGCCACCATGCTACATCCACACAGAATACAAATAATCATAGGAATGTGCAGTTGCACTGTCTCACCTGTGTGTCATTGGAAGTACTGACAGATAACTGATGTGCTGTTGTCCTCATCCTCATCCTCAGCCTCTTCATCCTCACTGTCCTCAGGGTCTACTGCTGCCACAGGGGAATCTCCAGTCCCATCCTCCTGCAGAAAAGGTACATGCCGTCTGAGGGCCAGGTTTGCAACATACAGCATGCCACCACTATCTGGCAGACCTTCTCGGGTGAGTAGCACAGGGATCCACCTGTCAGATGCAGGCACCTGAACCTGGCCTCCAAGAGGCCGATGGTCCTCTCGATGACCCTTCTGTTTCGCCCATGTGCCTTATTATATTGTTCCTCAGCCCCTATCCTGGCATTCCTTACAGGGGTTAGCAACCACAATAGGTTTGGGTAGCCAGATTCACCTGCAAATATTGAGGGAGCACATTTAGCCTCACACAATCCTATGAGGTTAACACCAGAAGACATACACTAACATGCAGTGGGTGGGGACCAAGGATCACCTATTAGCCACACTCTGTGCCTCTGTAATTGGGCCATCACATTTGGGAGGCTGCTATTCCTCAAAACAAAGGCATCATGCACCGACCCAGGATACTTAGCATTGACGTGGGAGATGTACTGGTCTGCCAGGCACACCATCTGCACATTCAGTGAATGAAAACTCTTACTATTCCTGAACATCTGTTCATTCTAGTGGGGAGGACAAACGCAACACGTCAATCGCCCCAAAAATTTTGGGGATATGTCACATTCCATAGAATCCGGCCTTCACGGTGGCCAATTCTTCCACCTGGGGGAAAGAAATGTAGCTGCACATGTATTTTACCAGAGCAGACAACACTCTTGCCAGCATGATTGAGAGCACTGGCCGTGACATTCCTGCTGCCAAGCCCACTGTCACTTGGAAGGAAGCAGTTGCCAAGAAATGGAGCACTGATAGCATTTGCACAAGAGTGGGGATCCCAGTTGGATGACGGATAGATGAGATCAGGTCTGGCTCCAGTTGGGCACACAGCTCTGTGATTGTGGCCCTGTCCAGTCTATTGGTGAGGATAATGTGCCTGTCCTCCAGTGTAGCGAAGTCCACCAGGGGTCTGTACACGGGGGTATGTCTCCACCTCCTATTCATCTGCAGTGGTAGGTAACTAAGGGACACAAGAGTGAGTTGGCTGTCACAATTGGAACAATGAAACCACAAATGCAGTCTACTTGGTGCACCTATGTAATGGGACAGTGTTAATGGTGAGGTATGTGCCAATCTAATCTGTCACGCAGTTTATGGCGATATGACTGCCCCCGCTGAAATGGCGATCACCTGTCCTGTATGTAGGGACAGGTGGAAGTGAGGCAATTCCGCTGACATTGGGCATCATGGCGAAAGGCGGTCTGGCACCGCCATGCAATTCCTCCTTGGATAATATGGGGCTCTATGGAGTACAGTGGCCAATGGAGATCTGCGCCGGCAGTGACGATGTACATCGTCGCGGACGTGACCATCATTTTCAATCTGATTCCTCACTTGTTTCCTGACCTTCAACAGGAGAACACATATACTGTGTGTGCTGCTGTGACCTGTGTCTGGAACCTACCATGGCCCGTGTGACCGGGGAAAGGGCCCCTGCCTTCACTTCGAAGGAGTTGGAGTGACAGGTGGATGGGGTCCCACCCCAGAACAGACTGCTGTATGAGTCTCCAGACCAACAGCTGAGTACACTTTTGGCACGATGCATGTGGGAAGGATGCATGGAGATGTGAGTGCAAGCATCGTGTCATGGGGGGTCGGGGAAATGTCTTGTGGAGGTGTACACATTGTGCACTGGGTGATGTGTGTGCCAATGGTGATGGAAACGGGTATGGTAGGCCATTTGTGTGACAGGCTGGACTGTTTGTTTAATGGTGTGCTCCTGTCTGTATTGCCTCTGCAGGTCAGCACCCATCAAAAGAAGGGAGTATGGCGTGCCATCGTCAAGGATGTGCGGACCCTGGGCATCTATGGCAGGCAGAGCACCCACTGTCGGAAACGGTGGGAGGACCTGAGATACTGGGCATGGAAGACAACGGAGGCCCAGCTGGGGATGGCCTCCCAATGAGGAAGGGGTGCTTGTCGGCACCTGACCCCCGATGGCCGGCATACTGGCAGTGGCCAACCCTGAGCTGGATGGGTGCTTGAGGGAATCACAGCAGCCACAAGGGAGTAAGTACGGGGGTATCATTACAAATTTGGCAGGTGGGGTGGGATCCGGGTGGTGAATGTGAGTTAGTGGGTGCCTCTAAGGCCAGGCCAGACATTGCAGCGTGGGTCATCTCTAGGGTAATGGGTGTATATCAAATACAGGTAACCTAGCTTGTCAGCAGTCCATTTCAGGCAGGACATCGTGGGTCCAAGAGGGATGCAGTTGGCGGTGTGTGGTCCTCATTTTGCCTTAGCATCTAGCCATGTCACTGGGGGTGCAATGCAGTGCTTAAGACTGTTCCCTGAGTGTGACGGTGCTGTGTATGCCAACTGTGGTGTTGATGTAGTCATTGGCCCACTGTTTCCTTTATCTCTCTCCCCCCTTTTTTTGTTCTGTCCTCCTGTCCATGTGTGTATAGCATCATCTGGCAGAGATGCAGGGGCACCGGCAACAGAGGGAACTGCATCCCACATGACCCAGGAGGCAGAGTCCACCAATGCAGAGGGAACCAGTGGGACAGAGGGCGAGGGGAGCACCACGGCAGAGACAGGAGGTGAAAACACAGACTCAGAGACCTCATCCGATAGGAGCTCCCTGGTGGTGGTGGACACCTCTGTGACCACTCCAGCTGCAAGTACAGCCACCGCCCCCCATACCAGCACCGCCATCCCAGTAGCCCCTCAGCGAGTGCCCGTGCCTGCTCACCAAGGAGGGTGGGCATCTCCTTCGCACCAGTCACCTCAGGCCCTGCCCCAGTCAGCCCTTCTGCCCTGAGTGAGGAGGCTATTGAACTCCTGAGATCCATCTCTGTGGGGCAATCGACCATTGTGAATGTCATCAATAGGCTGGCATCCCAGATCCAGTAATGTAATGCATTCCTTGATGGCATTCACTGTGAATTGGTGGCCCCACAGAGATCGATTCAGGCTCTGGCCTCCTCTCTGATGGCAGCCATTGTCCCTGTTTCTACCATCCCCCCTCCAACTACCACTTCCCAGTCCCATTCTCCTCAACCCCAACCAATCCCAGGCCCACATACAGACGAGCATGCACACAAGACAACACTCAAGAATGGCACAGGCAAACACAAGCACCACACTTCATCCCACAAGCACTCACGCAAACACCGTACAGTTGCAGACACAACATCCACTGCCTCCACTGTCTCCCCCCTTCCTCCTCCTCCTCCTCCCTCCCAGTCACATTCAGACTCACACCTGCATGCACTACATCAACATCTACCACCAGCATCACCACACCAAGCAGCACACACACCTCACTGGCAGACACCTCCACAACATCCATTCATGCTTCCCCTCTGTCCTCTCTCACCCTGTCTGTCCCCCCTCCTAAAGGAAACAAACGCAAGCACTCACACACCCAACAGCCATCCACCTCTCATCAACATACACCCCATGCACCTGCACCCATATCCAGCAGATGTACACCTCCTACAACCACTCCCTCAACCTCCACTACCATCACTCCTCCCACCCCAACGTCCCTATGAAGCTTTTCCTTGCACAACTTGACCTCTTCCCTCACCCTCCCCTTGTCCTGCCCATAAGAGCAGGGTCCCAACGACCCGTCACAGCACCTCAGCCAAACAGTCCACGTAGACAGTGGTGGCATCACCTAGTCATAGTGGGAAGGATACTATACCTCCAGGCAAGAAGGGAAGGAGCCTGCACCTCCAAGCAATAAGGGGAAGGAGCCTGCACCTCCAGCCAAGAAGAGGACGAAGCCATCAACCCCTGCCAGGAAGGGTAAGGAATCCACGCCTCATGTCATGGAGGTGACGAAGCCCTCTACTCCAGCAGAAGCTGTCAGGTTGACACCTCCTCCACCACCAGCAGTCACGGGCCCCCACGGCCATCTGAGGAAGTGCAGCCATCACCACCTTCAGAGGCTGCCCAGGAGGCACCTCCATGTGCCATCACACTGCAGACATCACCACCTGCAGACGCTGCCCAGGAGACACCTCCATCTGCCACCAACGTTCAGCCATCATCACCAGAGGACGCCATGTTAGGCCACCCTCCAGGGTCTGCTGTACGAGGTGTACCCTCCAGAACCGGTGGGCAAGTCACCCACTCCAGAGACTGTGGCCTTGCACCCCCCAGGACAGAGCAATGGGCATGTTGCCACCTCCAGAACCAGTGGGCAAATCACCCACTCCAGAGACTGTGGCCATGCACTCCCCAGGACAGAGCAGTGAGCATGTTGCCCCCTCCAGAACCCGTGGGAAAGTCACCCACTCCAGAGACTGTGGCCTTGAACTCCCCAGGACAGAGCAATGGGCATATTGCCCCCTCCAGAACCAGTGGGCAAGTCACCCACCTGAGAGACTGTGGCCTTGTACTCCCCAGGACAAAGCAATGGGCATGTAGCCCCCTCCAGAACCAATGGGCTTGTTCCCGACTCCGGCTGAGGTGCCCCACCCCGAGGTGCCTTTCCACTTGCAAACTGATGGTCCTGCAGACTTCTATCCAGATGAAGTCAGGATTCGAGTTTGGCCTCGGACTGTGCCCTGTGGCCATGTGGGCCCTTTGAACATTGGACTGGGCAGTGTCCCTTTGCGTACATGTGTACATATCTGTTTCACTGAAAAATTAGATAATTTATTAGCTGTTGATATTAATACATTCACTTTTGTTGTCCTTGCATTATTCTGCTGTGTATCAGGTGCAAATTGTTTTTCTTGTGCAGCTGGACGTGTGTATGGTGTGTTTGGATGGTGTGTGTTGTCCGTGTGCGTGTGTAACTCTCATTTTCCTCTCTCCCTCTCTTGTATGCTAGGCGGCTGTACTCACTGTTGTCGTCTTTGTCGGCGTTGGTATTCCAGGTGGAACATAACATAGAAGATCTTCGGGAAAACTTGCAATTTGGGTTCCATGGCGACGTTGTTCTTCCCTGTGCCTCCGATGGTGAGTCTTTTCTCTTCAGTGATGTGTTTCCCCAGGCTTTTGATGGCGTTGGTACTGCCCCGGAACTGTGTCATAATATGGTGGCCGGGTCTTTGTCTCCCACCTGGGTGTTGCCAGCTACCGCCGTGGTGAATGTTGTTTCCGGTCTGGCGGTTGGTGTGGTACATTGGCTGTCTATGGGAGTTATCACTGCCATGGTCATAATTTGACAGTAGCCACCGGCAGCCTGTTGGCAGTATTACTGCCACTTTATCACTCACTGCCAGGGTCATAATGAGGGCCTTTGTCTTGCTTCTGCAACTCCAGGAGTGGATTCCCAGTAAGCCACAGGTACAAAGGAGCTGACCAGAGTCCCCTGCATCAAGTCTTTCAAGAAGAGCCCAGCTGACCAGTGTCCAATTGACGTTTGAGGATTCTGACTGGGTGCAATCTGGGAACTGTAGTCCCAACTTCCAAGGAGCAAATCAGAGCTTCTGGAACCTTGGATCAAGTTTGTGGACACTTCAAGGACCCAAAAAGGACTTCTGGAAGAAGTTCCAGAAGTTTCTAGAAGTTTGGAGAAACTCTGGAAAAAAGCTCTATAAGTGGATTGACCCGACATTGAGAGTCAAGCCAGCTACCTTCAACCGCGAGAAGGCCTGAATTTCAGGTTCATCCGGCTGAAAAACTCCAGACTTCTAGAATTTGACTGGGGGCTTGCGTAAAGGCAATCTGATTATGTTGCATTGAAATCAACTTGCTGAGTTGGACTTCACGACGTCAGGGAAGAAAAGCTCCAGTAAAGTTTCTAAGAGTGAAGGTAAAACTTTGACAAAGAACTCCTGCTCAGTGTATCTAAGCAGGGCTCCATCACTTCGGCCTTAACTTTTAACTTTTCCTCAGTCGACTGCAACCAGATGTCCCCTGTTGGCGCTTTTGGTTGTTAGGCGATAGAAAGCAGTTTTTTTATTTTATTTAATCTTTAAAAATTCATACCTCTGGTTCCCTACATAGGATTGTTGTTGTTTTGGTGTCATTTTAAAGATAAATATAGTTCCTATTCGTATCAGTTGGTGTTAGAATTGTATTGTGTGTTGTGTTTTACTTATTTACTGTTTTGTTGATATTACATGCTTCACACGCCTGTCTCCTCAGTTAAGCTTAACTGCTTGTGGGGCAATCTACCAAGTGTTGAGCAAGGATTAATTTACGGAGACCTTGACTGGACCTAGTGGGGGTTTGTGGTCTATTGCTAAGTGTAGGTACCTGACTGTCCTTACCAATAATCCACTTTCCAATATTTATAATAACTGACATAGGCCATATATTAAATCTGAAGAATGATATTGGGTTAAACTATTCCTTAAGGTTAATTAATTTTGATTCATAATTATTTGTAAGGCACCATAAGTTGTATTTACCACAGAGATGAAGATGTTATTCAAAATTAATTTTTTCATACATTCACAAAAATGAAACAAGTCAACAGTTTGTTGGAAAATAGTTTGTTTTGGTGAATTTGTTTATTTAATAAGAAGTGTGTGCATATAACTGCTGAGTTTATTGATTTTACAAAATCTCAAAGGTAATGGTCCATTCCTAGTAGAAGCAGCAGAAAGTAAAGTGCTCACTATGAAACAGTTTACCTTCAGATCTTGCAGCATTCCCAGATTATCTTTGAAAGTCGTGGGGCATAATAATTTCCCTGAATTCCAGCAAACAAGTGGAATGCCTGAGCAGATTCTTTTTGAAGGAGTGTTTGAAGAGCTTTTCCCCCTAGATTAAATAGTGCATTAAATATTCAAATTCTTTCATGATGTGCCAAGTCAATGAAATCTAACACTCACTATGAGTTGACCCCATTGTTTTTATAATGCATTATGGGTACCAACATATGTCAAAATTGACCTCCATTATGCCAGGGCTAACATTTTGTAGAGGGTACCCATATGCCTTTTGTCCCTCCCTAGGTCAAACATTACATACAATATGCCACTGCCAGAATTTTGCCATAAGTGCCATCCATAACCTTTGGGCAACCATTACATCAAAAATTGCCCATAGTATAACAGGGCCAGCAGTTTGTAGTGGTTGCCCCCTTCCGATGTGCCGCAGATGTTCTTCCTTATGCCAAGACTTATCACTAGTGTGCCGGTGCCAGCATTTTTCTACCATTGCTCACATGCCAAAATTTATCTCCAGTATGGCAGAGAGTAGAATTTTTTGTGTGTATCCCATATGGCATGTATTTCCTTGAATAAGCCAGCACAGGTATTTTGGCACTGTGACTGTCATGCTAAGAATTACCTCAAGTATGCTGACCACCAGCATTCTGCCATGGGTGCCTATCTTTGTGCCAAAAATAACCTTCCGTATGGCAGGACCCGAAGCAGACTCCCCAGCATACTACGTTCTCAGTCTCTCCTTGATTTACTCACTCACATGCATTCTCACTCACTCTTACTCATTCACTCAAACATTCAACCACACATTCATTTTCACTCACTCTTACCATCACTCACTCTTTCTCACTTATGACTTGCCACTCACTCACTTTCACTGGCACAAACACATGCATGTTCACACATACAGACACACATGCCAACACACTCGCACAAAATACATTTAAAATCATGATGACACTGAAGCCACCCCTTACAGTGCCTTGGGCTCCACTTTTTGTTTCAGTAATAGTGAATAATCAATTATTAGTCACTCTTGATGTGTATAGAAAATGGGGATAAGACAAGGAGGCTGAAGCCCCGGAACTCATAAGACAAGCCGCTCTCCTGTTCTTGGAACTGATTTTGCTACATCTGAGACCTGAGTTTGCAAAGACAGTGACAGTGGAGGCAATTGTGACCGTTGGAGACCACTAAATGATGTCCATGCAGGTCAGGTCTTTTTTCAGAATCGCAAAATGGAAGCAATATTAGTGGGAATAATGAGAGATGTATATTTGGACATAACAAGATTTGTCAGGCTGACAATGTGAATATGATAGACACAATGGGGCCAATTCACAAAGTCAACTTAAAACACCCTGTAATATTCCTTTATGTACTGGTGCATGCCTTTGTGATTTGGCCCCAAAATATTCAAAATGGAAATAAAATGGGAATAATATGGAACTATTCAGTCAATATTCATACATGATTAGTACAAATTAAAGCACTGTGCCCTCATTCTACTTTTACTGATAGGGAGAGGCTGATTCACCAAGCCATGCATGTATGTGTAAAAGAGTACTCCTGTAGTACTATTTCCTATAATAATAAATCCTCCTGTGAATCAGATTCAATGTGCTGTAGAGAGGAAGGAGTTTGAGAATAGTGAATGTGGCAGTGTTATAGTGCCAATGTACACTTTCTTCTGTACATGCCGGTGGAGGCTAGGTGAGAAAAAAAGGGGTAAATGATGCCATTCCTGCTCATTTGGCTACATTGCACTGAGGACCTGATTATGAGTTTGGCAGTCCTGTGACCCCCATGTTGGCGGTCCAACCACCAATGATCTGGCAGAGCAGATCGCCGTATTACGAGTTTAGCAGTCAAACAAACAGATGACGGCCAGCGGTCTGCTAGCCCCGCCAGGCAGCACAGGCCACCACAGTCACATGGAACCATAAACAGGCCGATGGTAACAGTGTTTCCGCTGGACCCATTATGAGGTTGCTCACCGCCAATGTGACCGGGACAGTCCACCCACCATGTATAAACTGGTGAAAATGGATAGTATAAAGATAGACACTCAGCTTCAGGCAGCTTTACACAACTGGGCCACCATGAGCCATTCAAAATTATGCCTCTGCTGCTGCTCGTCGAAAGACCACGAAATCAACGTGGATTCCAACAACCGTAAGTACACACACCTACCTGTATCATTAACCTTTAAAAACAGCATGTAGCGGCAGCAAACGCATCATGGGGGGTACGCCATAGACAGCAGTCACACGGCTCCAGCAAAACACATTGACTGACATACATCAAAACAGACACGTACACAAACTATGCACACTTTGACCAGCACACTCAAACTGCACTGCAACACTACACAAACAGACACAGACACACAGCTCAGGAAAAGGGAAACTGAAGGCTACACAACATTGTCACACACAGCAACAACAACACACCTACAGCACATATGCACTCACAGCTCACACAATCACATTCCACAGTGGCCATGGACTGCCCACACATACAACACACATATCTATCATGTGGTATGCAACACAAACACCACCACCAATAAACAGCCCTGCAATGGACACATACATCACACACATCCCAGCACAATGGAATGCATAAAACACAGAGACACAAATACACCAGGAACAACATAGAAACTATACCCACACAATTGGGATAGGCCATCTGGGCTACACAGGGAAGAAGACTGCACTGGGACATATAGCACTTTGAACAGGACCTTCAAACATCATCGCCACAGGAAATGGCCCTACTTGGGACAAACAATACCAAAAAAATTGCCATGCATATCTAAACAATGGGGAAGGGAAAGTCAACAAAGCCCATACAACTGCCACTGCATGGGACATACCTCTACAGGAACCATTTGCAAGGGACACACACCTAAATAGACACATGAACAGGCAAATGCAAACACAGCAATCACAATTCAGCACACTCCATGTCTGCACATACAAAACTCAAGATGACACACATCTCAGTAATACATAAGCCAGACCACACCATACATGCTTACATTGGTTATCACAATAAGAAATACCATACCAAACAGTGCACAATGCCATCACACTAACATTGCATTCACACACATAGATATATGCACAACATATACCTTCTTCCAGGGGACAACAGCACTGCACACAAACTCAGATACTGCCAACAACAGCAACTGGAGCAGCAAGAAGGCTCTAACATACACAACTGGAAGCACACAACTAAAGTCACTCAGGGACAACAGAAAGCTTGAAATGAGTTGCAGGACAAAGGTGTACCCAAACCAAAACAGCTGTTGGGTTTATTAATAAGAAATAGTAATATTGACCAAAGGCCATTAAACAGTCCATGAATTTCTTGCCAATGACTCCTGACTGCATGTAACCTCCACAGGAAGGGGCATTAAGGGGGCAGGCAGGCACCATAGGGGCTACCAGGGGGGAGTTTGGATTTGGGAGAAGGGAGTTTGGACTGGGAAGGGGTAGTCTTCTTCTTAGGATTGGGGGGGCTTCTTTTTAGGAGGGGTGGGCTTCTTTGGGGGGAGGAATGGCTACTTGCAGGGGTCAGGGGAGGCCTTGGAGGTGGAAGGAATGACTGAGAGCTGGGTGGGATCCTTCCGGGTGTGGTTCAGGAAGAATGGGGTAAGGACAAGGTCACACAGGAAACATTTTTTGAAGTATGGGGATGGTCTTCAGAAGGGGGATGGGATTTGGAGTTTGAGGGAGTGGTTGTAGGCTATGTAGGTGTGGATGTCTTGGGTGCATGCTCATGAGAGGTGTGCTAGTGTGTGGTGGGTGTTTGTTGGGTGGGTGAATGAGGCTGTTTATGTCTCTTGGGCTTGGGGGTGGAGGTGCTGGGGGATGCGTGGTTGGTGGGTGTCTGTTGGGGTGGTGACTGCTGGTATGGTGGATGGGGTGGATGTATGTGTGTCTGTAGTTGTGGTGCCTGCACATGTGGTGCTTGTGGTGAATGTCTGTGAGTCTGCTGGAACGATGTCTGCAGGTAGGATTGGTGCACAGGTCGAGTCAGTAACTATTACGGTGCTGTCTGTAGGTATGCTTGATGTCAGGTGTGTGATGATGGGGTGGTGGGGGTGTCAGTGCCACTTGGTGGTGTTGCTGTGTTTGTGGGTGAAAGTTGTTTGTGTGCGTGCTGGCGTCTCTTGTGGTACTTGTGTTTGTGTGTGCTACATTTGTCTGTTGAGGTGGATGCATGAGGATCAGTTTTTTTGTGTCCTTTAGGTAGGTGGGGGAAGGATTTGGATTGGGAAGAGTGGAGGGGGTTGGAAGATAGGGGTAACTGGCTGCCAGCAGTGTGGAGGCCAGAGCCACAAAAGATCTCTATAGGCCAGACATTGCACTATGAATGCCTTCCAGGAATGCATTAGTCTGTTGTAGCTGACTTGCTAGTCCCTGGATAGCATTCACAATGGCACACTGATTCAGAGAGACCATTCTCAGGAAGTTAATAGCCTCCTCACTGAGGGCAGCAGGTGTAGACGGGTCTGGGAGGGAGGTGCCTGCGGCAAAGGAGACGCCACTGATTTGGGTGAGCAGGCATGGCCAATTGGGTGGGGATCAACAGGGAGGGCAGTGATATAACGGGGGAGGCGGACAAGGATGGTGCTTTGGGGGTTCCCGATGGGTCCACCACCACAAGGGAGTTGATCCTGTCTCCCCTTGGCACTCCCCTCGCCCTCCAGGCCACTGGGTCCCTCTGTGTCGGTGGTATCTTGACCCAAGGTCCCATGGCCTGATGCTTCCCCACTCGGCTGTGCCCTGTCTCCTTTGCCTGCCTGTGCTGATGCTGCAAAAAGAATGAGAAATTAGGTCATAACTTATACATGATAACACCTCAATCTCAACTCTGATCGACAAGCAATACCATCATGTCAAGTTGGCTCGATAAAATTATTTCACCAAAGAGGCACTTTTATGTGCCATACCCCATGCATGCATACTGTCTGGACTTACCAAAGTTACCCACAGGCTAATCAGGATCTCAGACAACTACAAGAGCATGGCTAAAGTCTTGCAACCACAATGACCATAGAACAACTAGATGACATTTCCATCCTCAAAGCTGTGCCACATGCAGCCGACCTCAGTTCACTTGTAGCCAACAGTACAATACCTGGGTGAAGTAGTTTCCAATATTTCATTCATATGTTTATGCACACATCTATTTTGCACATACGTGATGTACCAACAATCTGAGATGATACCAATGTAAGTCCAGCTATTGGAGATACAAATGTGAAAACATCCTGGAGTAGTTGACATGGAAATACACATGCTGCAGCTACAGAGGTGAAATATTTTATTGCTTTTTGAATGGACTACGAATTCAACTGCATTTACCATGATGCTTTGGGGTCATAATTTGTTGCTGGAGTGTAGGCAGTGTGCTCCCTTTCTTTGAAACATGGAAATACCCTTGTTACCATGGACACATTTCAACAATGTACTGCTCAAATAGTGCACCTGTCACAATAGAGTAATGGAGGTAGTATCAATGTCACTCTGATAGGCCTCACATGTGTCATTGAAAGGAACAACATTGACGTCAGGTCCAATATGCCAGGGAGAGATGTCTCCAGAATACACACAACAATGAACCAGTCTGCCCCAGGATGGTCACAACTAATGTCTGACACTCATTACAGTGACATCATCTGAGTGTGTCTGTGGTGCACATATGTACCATGCATGTTGGAGAGGCACAGAATTTGCAAGGAAAAATAGAAGGACCCCAACCTGTTGCCCAATGAGAAGTAACATCACTGTCTACATCTAAGACATGCCAACCCTGGTATCTGTCGGTGGATGAATGCCTGAACTCAAGCACATGTGATGTCAACATCAGTACAAGTCACTCCATGATGCATGACAATAGTCAGGGAACAATCCTCAATCACTGAACGTGCAGTGCTCTTTTCCACAAGATGCCACATCAAGGGCATGGATGAACACAGAGTGGTTACACAATCTGTGCCTTAATGTCATGTCCCTCATTGCTATTGCAGTCCTACATTACAAATTACATACTATGATGCATAAAGGTATCTGTCTTTCATAAACAATGCTGACACACTCCTGTCTGTGGTACAGCACAAAATGGTTCTGTATTCTAAATGTGCTATTCCATTGACAGTTTTCTATGCACAAATATGTGAGGGAATACAAACATCACCCCATCAACATAGGTAGAACATGAATGAAATTGCAGAAGAAGGATGTTCCCTAAAGAAAAAAGGACACATGCTGACAGGTAGGCACAAGGAATGTTGTCCACAGTCATGGACACAATTCTACTCAATGGACAATCCCCACGTACTAAGGGAAAGTAGTTTGCTGTGTCTGCAAACCATTTACCATGTAAGCCAGGTCACATCTATGCTGGGCACAAACACATCACAGACTGTAGTGAGGCACCAGCACACATCATACACTCTAGAAAACCTGCTACTGGGTGGCAGATGTCTACATACACATATGTCCAGACACATGACAGAGGACAGTGATCCGTAGCCCACTTACCTTTTGTCTGTGACTTTCAGAGGAAGTGATCTGTGGGTCAGAAATGACACCCACTACAACCGCAAAAAATAAATGAAAGGTCACTGTACACAGTCATTTGTGGTCCCTGCAGAGTAAGTTCTTTGAGGATTCCTCCAAGGACTGTACCAGATCCCAGGTTCAGAAAGCAAGGTAGACCAGATTGATACACATGACATGTCAGCACAATCTCCCAACTACTGTGTGACACATGGTTCATCCCTAATTGTTAGGGGGAGCAGTCAGGACCCCACTCAATCACCTGACAAAGGAACAGGCAGGAATTGGATGTCTACTCACCCCTTTGTGGCTGCTGTGCTGCCTGAAAATGCCCATTCAGCTCCAGGTAGGCCACTGCCGGAATGCAGGACATTAAGGGGGTCATTGTCTGACGGGCACCCTGCCCATTTGGGAGCATAACCCCTAGCTGGGCCTCCACAATCTTTTGGGCCCAGCATCTCAGGTCCACCCACCTCTTTCTGCAGTGGGTGCGCCACCGGCTGTGGACCCCTGGGCCCACACATTCTTGGGGATGCATCTCCAAATCCCTTTCTTCTGGTGGGCGGTAACCTGCGTGGATGCAATAGAAAAGACAAGAAATTATGTCCACAAGTCCCATCCAAAATGGCTGAGTCACATACATGGCAGACACAATGCTGTGATCATTCTTTTTCGCCCAAACTGTCCAAATGTGAAACATACAAGCCACTGAGTACCAGCACTACAAACACTTCCCAATCTGCAGACTAACCCACCACCCTGCTCAGGCCCTCCACCGACTAGGTAGGCCAACTGACAACCTCTGCTACATGCTCTAGGAATCTGACTTAGAGATGAGTATCTATAGGAAACACACCACTGTGGCTTCTAAATGGTGCACTCCCCAGGCATGAATCCATTAATACACTCACACTCTGTGAGAATGATTCCCTGCATACAGTTCCTACAGGCTACTGCCAGAATACAAACTCAAACATTACACATGGGTAACGATGAAGGGGCTGGCATGGTGGGTGTAGAAGGTGTCAACCTGTCAATGAGTGGACATGTGCACTGACAAATGCATACTCATGCTACCTCAGGGGGTGGGGTTCTGTATCATGTACATGTGCCACCGAACATACTTCTGGACATATGTGTCCATCTTGCAGAGATGGCATCCAACAAATAAAGGTGTGCATTGTCGATTATCATCTATGTTACCAAACCAATGAGTCACATATCATGGGTTCCCAGGATTCACCACCCTGCCTCCACTATGGGACAATCATTTATGTAATAGGTTTTCACAGGACAAATATGGCCTGTGTGATGCTGTCAACAGGGCTGTGGGAGAAAGGGTCCTGACAGGGGTCAGAGACACCAATTGACAGTGATGCCAAGTGCACATAATAACACAGATCATCTTCTCCCTACTAAAACCATTTACATACTCATCAGGGAAAGAACCTTAATAAGATGCATTTTATCACAAAGCCTAGATTGGTTTACCTACTTGGATACAGAGAGTGTCACAGTGTCACAATTGCATTGTCAAAAAAACTCAACACCAGCCTAGACTTGTACTCATAGTGGGAAATACATTTGACAGTCCCTGGTCTCTGCAAGCTGAGCAGGCAGAACCTAATTGGTGCTGCATTCACTTCCAAGCAATACAGTACATCATGTAGCCAACAACAGATTGGCATGTGCTGTGTTAGAAATGGGTCTTTGGTTGGCAGTCAGGTTACCCCCTCAGTCTAGTCAGGGCCAAGGAGAAACACACCCGATTAACTCACGCTCACCCCCTGGGTAGCTTGGCACGAGCAGAAAGGCTTAACCCAGAGGCAATGTGTAAAGTGTTTGTACCAGCACACCCAGGCATACAGTGAAACACTACAAAATAGAAACCACACAGGTTTAGAAAAATAGTAAATATTTTTCTAAATAAAACAAGACCAAATATAATAAAAATCCACCATACACAATAAAAAATATGACTTTAGCAATTAAAAACACCAAAATAGTGCCTAGAGGCACAAATGCCGCAATCTGCCGTTAAAGCAGCATCATGATAGAGTTGTTTCCCACAACGCGATGCCACTAGCACCGTCTATGGAGTCATATGGACCCCTAGATACAGTACCTTAGCAAAATGTGTGGGAAACAGGACGGTACCTGGAGTCAGGGAGCAAGGCGTCACTGGATCTGATGCGGTGTTGGTTCTGGTGCTGCCGGGGGAAGGAGAAGAGGCGTTACAAAGTGGTGTCCGGTCCTTGCTGTGGAGCAGTGGAGGTGAGGCAGCGTCAGTGGCACAGAGTCAGTCCCATGGCACCGTTGGCAAAGTTGAAGTCTGACAAAGTCACAATGCTGCATAGTGACCTCATGAGGTCGCGATCATGTCACAAGGTTACAGGCACTGTGACGAAGTCAGGTGTCACAAATGTTGGCTGTACGACACTCCAACTCACGAGTTCGTGGAGACATCAGAGGCTGCAGCGGCATTGGTACTGTGTTGACGGTGGGGTCATCGCACCTCAGAGAGATTCACGGATCCAGGTGTAGTCGGCAACACAGGCTTTGGGCAGCGGTTCTTAGTGAAGTCATATGGAGTTGTATGGCTTTGTTTCACAGGAGTTTCACCAACAATTCACTTCCAGGGGCCCAGGAACTGGAATGGAACCCTCTGGCAAGCTAGTGTCCACAGCAGGCAGACTTAGAGACTGGTTGGTGAAGCCTTTGCTGTCCCTGAGGCTTGCCCGGGCCTGGCTCCAGACACACACTGGGGGGTTGGAAACTGCATTGTGTGAGGGCAGGAACAGCCCTTTCAGGTGTAAGTTACCACTCCTCCCTCCAGACTAGCCCAGATGGCCCATCAGGATATGCAGGTTACACCCCAGTACCCTTTGTGCAACTTTCTAGTGGAGATGCACAAGCGGCCCAACTGTCAGACTGACCCAGACAAGGAATCCACAAACAGGCAGAGTCACAGAATGGTCAAGCAAGAAAATACCTATTTCCTAAAAGTGGCATATTCAAACAAGAAATATAAAAAACAACTTCACTAACAGATGTATTTTTAAATTGTGAGTTCAGAGATCCCAAACCCCAGATTTCTATCTGCTCTCAAAAGGGAAACTGCACTTTAAGGACATTTAAAGGCAACCCTCATGTTAACCTATGAGAGAGATAGGCCTTGCAACAGTGAGAAGTAAATTTGGCCATATTTCACTGTTAGGACATGTAAAAACACACCACTCATGTCCTACCTTTAACATACGCTGCACATTGCTCATGAGGCTACCTCGGGCCTACCTTAGGGGTGCCTTACATGTATAAAAAGGGAATGTTCTGGCTTGGCAAGAGGGTACACTCATTCAGAGCAATCTGCCAATATCCAGAGGTCAGCTGAAAAGTACTTAGATATTTGTCAGCCCCTAACTTATCAATAAGCTCATCAGCTCAGTGGATGGGGTGTGCGTCAGTCTTCATGACCGCATTGAGGCCCCGGTAATCACCACAGAACTTGACTTCTGGAGTGGCACCAGGAGCAGCAGCTTTTGGGACTAAGACTACAGGACTGGCCCAAGGGATACTGGAAAACTCAAAAACCCCAAGAACTAACATTTTGGATACCTCATCCTTAATGCTGGCTCGAACCTAGTCAGTCACCCTGTAAATGTTATGTTTCAAAGGTGAACTATCCACAATGTCCACATAATGTGTGCAAAGGTTCGTGACCCTTGGGATCAAGGAAAAGAGAGAGGCAAACTCTCCCACCACTTGGTGATAGTCCCTCTGTTGTTCTAGAGTCAGTGAGGAGGAGATGTTCACACCCTCCACTGAACAATCTTTTTCTTTGGCAGACAGGAGGTCAAGAAGAGGTTCACTCTCTTCCTTCACCCCATCATCTGTTGCCAAGAGCATAGTCACTTCTGTCCTCTCAAAGGAAGGCTTGAGGCGGATCCCATGTAGGACCCTCAAAGGGTTCCAAGGAGTCCCCAAGCCACCCCACCACAAAAGGCCAAGTACACTTATCTTGGAGAGCACAAAGCTCTTCTGGGGCCGTCAACCACACATTTGTCCAGGATGAAACGCAATCAGAGTGGCATTCCGGTCATACCACTGTTTCATATCTTCCTGGCTTGCTTCCAGGTTCTCTTGAGTGAGCTTCCTGAAGTGGGAAGTCTGGTTCCTAAAAGCCAGAATGTAAATGAATACATCTTGGGGGGCCTTAATGGAGGCCTCTTCCAAGCCTTTCCTAACCAGAGTCAAAGGTCCCCTCAAAGGCTGGCCATACAACAACTCAAAAGGGCTAAATCCAAGGCCCTTTTGTGGCACCTCCCTGTATATGAACAGAAGTCATGGCAAGAGGACGTCCCACTTAAGCCTCAAGGGCTCTGACAGGCCCATAATCATGCCCTTCAAGGTGTGGTTGAATCTCTCAACCAGACCTTTTCCTTCAGGGTGATAAGTCGTGGTAAACTTGTAAGCTACCCCACACTCCTTCCACAGAGACTTCATACATATAGATGTGAAGTTTGTACCCATATCAGATACCAACTCCTTGGGGAAACCCATGCGGGTAAAACCCCCTTTCAATGCATGCACTACCACAGGGGCAGTGATTGATCTCAAAGGAATAGCTTCTGTGTACCTGGTAGCATGGTCCACCAAGACCCGGATAAACCTGTTGCCCCTGGCTGTTTTGGGATCCAGATGCCCCACAATATCGATACCGACCTTTCAAAGGGGGTGCTGACAACATGAAAAGGTTGAAGGGGATCCTGACGTATCCCCCCACTCCTGCCACTTGCCTGACAAGTTTGGCAAGACATACAGTGCTCATCTGAGTGCCTGCACATTTGGGACCAGTAAAAGTGGGTGAAAAGCCTCTCAAAGGTCTTGAACTGCCCCAAATGTCCATCTAAAGGCATATCATGAGCCAGACCCAGTAGGAAGACTCTGAAGCACTGGGGTACCACCAGTACAGAGGTTGCCCTGTGCTCAGCAACCTTAGGATCACTATATAGGAAACCATCCTCCCAATAAATCAATTGTGAACCAGACTCCTTGCTAGACGCCTGGTCTGTAGCCTGCTGTTGTAAACCCTCTAAAGTAGGGCATGTTTTCTGTGCGTCACATAATGCTTCTCCAGTGGGTCCCCCTACCTCCTGCCATTGAGTCAGCTCAGGCACCTCCCCCAGTTCAGCCACTTTTTCCCTGCAAACTCCAGGGCGCCCCCCTCATGTTCAGCATCCCCCCGGATCATGGGAACTTCTGGGGTGGGTTTCTCATACCCCCTGCCCTTCCTCCTTCTGGCAGGCATCTGAGCCAATCTTTCAGGCTCCAGAGCCTTCTGATCACCCTGACCGGGTGGACACACATACCCACCCAGGCAAACCCAACTTCTCTGTGTGAGACCTGTGTGCCACCTCCTTCCAAGGGGAATCCTCCAGGTCATTGCCATGCAAACAATCTACAGGCATGGTTGAACTCACAGCTACTATCGAGGTGCCTGAAATCCCCCATTCAAAGGGAACCTGTGCCACTCTGCACAGGTGCTCTGAGTTGTCTATCGTAAATACTTGATGAAATGCATGGGGAACTACCTGCTCCTCAAACCCCAGGTGACTTCTCACAGTAGTCACACTGGCTCCTGTGTCTCTCAGAGCCTCTACCCTCTGTCCATTGATAGATTAATGGTCACCCACTGCCTGTACTTCTAAGTGTTCTCTAGACCCTCTCACTGTCCCCACAGACACACACACCAAGTTGTAAGGACCCACCATCTGGCACTGAACACAGTTACATAAACATTGACTCTCCCATTGATGCCTCTTTGACTTCAACTCCATGGCCTTGAATCTTCATTCTGGCACACATGTGCATGATGTAGCCTGTGAAGAGGGAAAATATGGTGAAGGACAGTGAACACAAGTGGGCATGAGGTACTCACCTGCTCCTCTTGTGCACCAAAGAGCTGTCCATACAAGGTTAGGACCTCCTCCACTAGCTTCTCACGCTCTTCTGTCAGGGGCCCTATTACGTGTTGGACATTTTCAAGAACCCCCTGAGTTGCAATGCTTTGACTGTGAAATGTGGGAGAAGAGCAAAATATTTGCAATTCAAAAGGTATCCACAGTGGCAGGGACGGCATCCTTATTGGAAAGTATTGTGTTGAATTATATTACAGTTACAGTGAAGCATTCCAAGATGGCCGTCAGTTTGTACCGGCACAAGTTACCATGCTAGTATTGCTCTTCCACAATCGAGTTGGTAATAGGGGTGCGCAGCTTGAGTGCTGCGCACTTCAACTGAGTTCTGACTGGAGTCTGGAGACAAAATATGAGAGCGCTTATCCTGAAGTAAAAGTTGTCGGCGCAGGCACCATAGTTCACAGGAATCCTGAGGTAAAAGTTCTCGGCGAAGGCACCGTAGTCCAAAGTAATTAACCAACAATTCAAGTAAGTCTCAGATAATTTTTGACAATGTAAAGTCGTCGAAGGTTTCAAGGCGATTTGCAGCACCCTCAGAGTTCTGCTTGGAATCTATGTATACACTTGATATGAACAATTCCAAAATACATCAGAGAGCCTACTGTATTTTGATGTTACAGACTTTGAAGTAGTCAGCAGGGTTTTAGAGAGTTGTCAGCTGAGTTTCAAGGAGCAAACATTACAAAAAAAACATATTGAAAACAACATAGAAGGTGTTGTTAACTGTTTAATGTCAATATAGTCCAGAGATATTCAAAGGTCCTGGTGATAACGTATCATAAGAAGGATCTCAAACAAAAAGCATTGTTACCTACAAAGGAACATTTAAAAGACTGTCAATAAGAATTCCAGTTTCATAATTCATATGACAGTATTTAATTAATTATATATATATATATATATATATATATATATATATATATATATATATATATATATATATTTATATAGCAACCACTATTTACAAAAGGAAATTAAGGCAAGAATGAACTAACAATACATGCCTACAGAGACAAAGGTATTCAACAAGAAAACATCAAATTGACTATTATCTCAATCGAATATCAGATAGTCCTTCATGTAATCGTTTTATTATAAATACTAATATATACCAGTTGAGAGAAAGAGAGAGACAAATTCCTCAGAAAGTGCAGGTAAAGAGTGTGGAGTATAATAGAAGAAAAAAACAAAATAATTGTTGGTAAAGTCATAGGTGTTAACCCCTTCGCTGCCAGGCCTTTTCCCCCTCCTGTGCCGGGCCTTTTTTTGCCTATTTGGGGCAGTTCGCGCTTAGGCCCTCATAACTTTTTGTCCACATATGCTAACCAAGCCAAATTTGCGTCCTTTTTTTCCAACATCCTAGGGATTCTAGAGGTACCCAGACTTTGTGGGTTCCCTTGAAGGAGGCCAAGAAATTGGCCAAAATACAGTGAAAATTTCGTTTTTTTCAAAACAATTGGAAAAAGTGGCTGCAGAAAAAGGCTTGTGGTTTTTCCCCTGAAAATGGCATCAACAAAGGGTTTGCGGTGCTAAACTCAGCAGCTTCCCAGCTTTCAGGAACAGGCAGACTTGAATCAGAACACCCAATTTTTCAACACAATTTTGGCATTTTACTGGGGCATACCCCATTTTTGCAGTTTTTTGTGCTTTCAGCCTCCTTCCAGTCAGTGACAGAAATGGGCATGAAACCAATGCTGGATCCCAGAAACCTAAACATTTCTGAAAAGTAGACAAAATTCTGAATTCAGCAAGGGGTCATTTGTGTAGATCCTACAAGGGTTTCCTACAGAAAATAACAACTGAAAAAGAAAAATATTGAAATTGAGGTGAAAAAAACATAAATGTTTCTCTACGTTTTACTCTGTAACTTTTCCCTGCAATGTCAGATTATCGAAAGCAATATACCGTTACGTCTGCTGGACTCCTCTGGTTGCGGGGATATATAGGGCTTGTAGGTTCATCAAGAACCCAAGGAACCGAGAGCCAATAAATGAGCTGCACCCTGACGTGCGTTTTCAATCTATACCGGGTATAAAGCAATTCATTTGCTGAAATATAAAGAGTAAAAAATTGCTATCAAGAAAACCTTTGTATTTCCAAAAAGGGCACAAGATAAGGTGTTGAGGAGCAGTGGTTATTTGCACATATCTGAATTCCGGGGTGACCAAACTAGCATGTGAATTACAGGGCATTTCTCAAATAGATGTCTTTTTTACACACTCTCCTATATTTGGAAGGAAAAAATGTAGAGAAAGACAAGGGGCAATAACACTTGTTTTGCTAATCTATGTTCCCCCAAGTCTCCCGATAAAAAAGATACCTCACTTGTGTGGGTAGGCCTAGCGCCCGCGACAGGAAACGCCCCAAAGCGCAACGTGGACACATCCAAATTTTTGGAAGAAAACAGAGGTGTTTTTTGCGAAGTGCCTACCTGTAGATTTTGGCCTCTAGCTGAGCCGGCACCTATGGAAACCTACCAAACCTGTGCATTTCTGAAAACTAGAGACCTAGGGGAATCCAAGGAGGGGTGACTTGCGGGGCTCGGACCAGGTTCTGTTACCCAGAATCCTTTGCAAACCTCAAAATTTGGCTAAAAAAACACATGTCCCTCACATTTCTGTGGCAGAAAGTTCTGGAATCTGAGAGGAGCTACAAATTTCCTTCCACCCAGCGTTCCCCCAAGTCTCCCGATAAAAATGATACCTCACTTGCGTGGGTAGGCCTAGCGCCGGCGACAGGAAACACCCCAAAGCGCAACGTGGACACATCCTAAATTTTGGAAAAAAACAGAGGTGTTTTTTGCGAAGTGCCTACCTGTAGATTTTGGCCTCTAGCTCAGCCGGCACCTAGGGAAACCTACCAAACCTGTGCATTTCTGAAAACTACAGACCTAGGGGAATCCAAGGAGGGGTGACTTGCGGGGCTCGGACCAGGTTCTGTTACCCAGAATCCTTTGCAAACCTCAAAATTTGGCTAAAAAAACACATGTCCCTCACATTTTTGTGGCAGAAAGTTCTGGAATCTGAGAGGAGCTACAAATTTCCTTCCACCCAGCGTTCTTCCAAGTCTCCCGATAAAAATGATACCTCACTTGCGTGGGTAGGCCTAGCGCCGGCGACAGGAAACACCCCAAAGCGCAACGTGGACACATCCTAAATTTTGGGAAAAAACAGAGGTGTTTTTTGCGAAGTGCCTACCTGTAGATTTTGGCCTCTAGCTCAGCCGGCACCTAGGGAAACCTACCAAACCTGTGCATTTCTGAAAACTACAGACCTAGGGGAATCCAAGGAGGGGTGACTTGCGGGGCTCGGACCAGGTTCTGTTACCCAGAATCCTTTGCAAACCTCAAAATTTGGCTAAAAAAACACATGTCCCTCACATTTTTGTGGCAGAAAGTTCTGGAATCTGAGAGGAGCTACAAATTTCCTTCCACCCAGCGTTCTTCCAAGTCTCCCGATAAAAATGATACCTCACTTGCGTGGGTAGGCCTAGCGCCGGCGACAGGAAACACCCCAAAGCGCAACGTGGACACATCCTAAATTTTGGAAAAAAACAGAGGTGTTTTTTGCGAAGTGCCTATCTGTAGATTTTGGCCTCTAGCTCAGCCGGCACCTAGGGAAACCTACCAAACCTGTGCATTTCTGAAAACTAGAGACCTAGGGGAATCCAAGGAGGGGTGACTTGCGGGGCTCGGACCAGGTTCTGTTACCCAGAATCCTTTGCAAACCTCAAAATTTGGCTAAAAAAACACATGTCCCTCACATTTCTGTGGCAGAAAGTTCTGGAATCTGAGAGGAGCTACAAATTTCCTTCCACCCAGCGTTCCCCCAAGTCTCCCGATAAAAATGACACCTCACTTGCGTGGGTAGGCCTAGCGCCGGCGACAGGAGACACCCCAAAGCGCAACGTGGACACATCCTAAATTTTGGGAAAAAAAAGAGGTGTTTTTTGCGAAGTGCCTACCTGTAGATTTTGGCCTCTAGCTCAGCCGTCACCTAGGGAAACCTACCAAACCTGTGCATTTCTGAAAACTAGAGACCTAGGGGAATCCAAGGAGGGGTGACTTGCGGGGCTCGGACCAGGTTCTGTTACCCAGAATCCTTTGCAAACCTCAAAATTTGGCTAAAAAAACACATGTCCCTCACATTTCTGTGGCAGAAAGTTCTGGAATCTGAGAGGAGCTACAAATTTCCTTCCACCCAGCGTTCCCCCAAGTCTCCCGATAAAAATGATACCTCACTTGCGTGGGTAGGCCTAGCGCCGGCGACAGGAAACACCCCAAAGCGCAACGTGGACACATCCTAAATTTTGGAAAAAAACAGAGGTGTTTTTTGCGAAGTGCCTACCTGTAGATTTTGGCCTCTAGCTCAGCCGGCACCTAGGGAAACCTACCAAACCTGTGCATTTCTGAAAACTAGAGACCTAGGGGAATCCAAGGAGGGGTGACTTGCGGGGCTCGGACCAGGTTCTGTTACCCAGAATCCTTTGCAAACCTCAAAATTTGGCTAAAAAAACACATGTCCCTCATATTTTTGTGGCAGAAAGTTCTGGAATCTGAGAGGAGCTACAAATTTCCTTCCACCCAGCGTTCCCCCAAGTCTCCCGATAAAAATGATACCTCACTTGCGTGGGTAGGCCTAGCGCCGGCGACAGGAAACACCCCAAAGCGCAACGTGGACGCATCCTAAATTTTGGAAAAAAACAGAGGTGTTTTTTGCGAAGTGCCTACCTGTAGATTTTGGCCTCTAGCTCAGCCGGCACCTAGGGAAACCTACCAAACCTGTGCATTTCTGAAAACTAGAGACCTAGGGGAATCCAAGGAGGGGTGACTTGCGGGGCTCGGACCAGGTTCTGTTACCCAGAATCCTTTGCAAACCTCAAAATTTGGCTAAAAAAACACATGTCCCTCACATTTCTGTGGCAGAAAGTTCTGGAATCTGAGAGGAGCTACAAATTTCCTTCCACCCAGCATTCCCCCAAGTCTCCCGATAAAAATGACACCTCACTTGCGTGGGTAGGCCTAGCGCCGGCGACAGGAAACACCCCAAAGCGCAACGTGGACACATCCTAAATTTTGGGAAAAAACAGAGGTGTTTTTTGCGAAGTGCCTACCTGTAGATTTTGGCCTCTAGCTCAGCCGGCACCTAGGGAAACCTACCAAACCTGTGCATTTCTGAAAACTAGAGACCTAGGGGAATCCAAGGAGGGGTGACTTGCGGGGCTCGGACCAGGTTCTGTTACCCAGAATCCTTTGCAAACCTCAAAATTTGGCTAAAAAAACACATGTCCCTCACATTTCTGTGGCAGAAAGTTCTGGAATCTGAGAGGAGCTACAAATTTCCTTCCACCCAGCGTTCCCCCAAGTCTCCCGATAAAAATGATACCTCACTTGCGTGGGTAGGCCTAGCGCCGGCGACAGGAAACACCCCAAAGCGCAACGTGGACACATCCTAAATTTTGGAAAAAAACAGAGGTGTTTTTTGCGAAGTGCCTACCTGTAGATTTTGGCCTCTAGCTCAGCCGGCACCTAGGGAAACCTACCAAACCTGTGCATTTCTGAAAACTACAGACCTAGGGGAATCCAAGGAGGGGTGACTTGCGGGGCTCGGACCAGGTTCTGTTACCCAGAATCCTTTGCAAACCTCAAAATTTGGCTAAAAAAACACATGTCCCTCACATTTTTGTGGCAGAAAGTTCTGGAATCTGAGAGGAGCTACAAATTTCCTTCCACCCAGCGTTCTTCCAAGTCTCCCGATAAAAATGATACCTCACTTGCGTGGGTAGGCCTAGCGCCGGCGACAGGAAACACCCCAAAGCGCAACGTGGACACATCCTAAATTTTGGAAAAAAACAGAGGTGTTTTTTGCGAAGTGCCTATCTGTAGATTTTGGCCTCTAGCTCAGCCGGCACCTAGGGAAACCTACCAAACCTGTGCATTTCTGAAAACTAGAGACCTAGGGGAATCCAAGGAGGGGTGACTTGCGGGGCTCGGACCAGGTTCTGTTACCCAGAATCCTTTGCAAACCTCAAAATTTGGCTAAAAAAACACATGTCCCTCACATTTCTGTGGCAGAAAGTTCTGGAATCTGAGAGGAGCTACAAATTTCCTTCCACCCAGCGTTCCCCCAAGTCTCCCGATAAAAATGATACCTCACTTGTGTGGGTAGGCCTAGCGCCGGCGACAGGAAACACCCCAAAGCGCAACGTGGACACATCCTAAATTTTGGAAAAAAACAGAGGTGTTTTTTGCGAAGTGCCTACCTGTAGAGTTTGGCCTCTAGCTCAGCCGGCACCTAGGGAAACCTACCAAACCTGTGCATTTCTGAAAACTAAGGACCTAGGGGAATCCAAGGAGGGGTGACTTGCGGGGCTCGGACCAGGTTCTATTACCCAGAATCCTTTGCAAACCTCAAAATTTGGCTAAAAAAACACATGTCCCTCACATTTTTGTGGCAGAAAGTTCTGGAATCTGAGAGGAGCTACAAATTTCCTTCCACCCAGCGTTCCCCCAAGTCTCCCGATAAAAATGATACCTCACTTGCGTGGGTAGGCCTAGCGCCGGCGACAGGAAACACCCCAATGCGCAACGTGGACGCATCCTAAATTTTGGAAAAAAACAGAGGTGTTTTTTGCGAAGTGCCTACCTGTAGATTTTGACCTCTAGCTCAGCCGGCACCTAGGGAAACCTACCAAACCTGTGCATTTCTGAAAACTAGAGACCTAGGGGAATCCAAGGAGGGGTGACTTGCGGGGCTCGGACCAGGTTCTGTTACCCAGAATCCTTTGCAAACCTCAAAATTTGGCTAAAAAAACACATGTCCCTCACATTTCTGTGGCAGAAAGTTCTGGAATCTGAGAGGAGCTACAAATTTCCTTCCACCCAGCGTTTCCCCAAGTCTCCCGATAAAAATGACACCTCACTTGCGTGGGTAGGCCTAGCGCCGGCGACAGGAAACACCCCAAAGCGCAACGTGGACACATCCTAAATTTTGGGAAAAAACAGAGGTGTTTTTTGCAAAGTGCCTACCTGTAGATTTTGGCCTCTAGCTCAGCCGGCACCTAGGGAAACCTACCAAACCTGTGCATTTCTGAAAACTAGAGACCTAGGGGAATCCAAGGAGGGGTGACTTGCGGGTCTCGGACCAGGTTCTGTTACCCAGAATCCTTTGCAAACCTCAAAATTTGGCTAAAAAAACACATGTCCCTCACATTTCTGTGGCAGAAAGTTCTGGAATCTGAGAGGAGCTACAAATTTCCTTCCACCCAGCGTTCCCCCAAGTCTCCCGATAAAAATGATACCTCACTTGCGTGGGTAGGCCTAGCGCCGGCGACAGGAAACACCCCAAAGCGCAACGTGGACACATCCTAAATTTTGGAAAAAAACAGAGGTGTTTTTTGCGAAGTGCCTACCTGTAGATTTTGGCCTCTAGCTCAGCCGGCACCTAGGGAAACCTACCAAACCTGTGCATTTCTGAAAACTAGAGACCTAGGGGAATCCAAGGAGGGGTGACTTGCGGGGCTCGGACCAGGTTCTGTTACCCAGAATCCTTTGCAAACCTCAAAATTTGGCTAAAAAAACACATGTCCCTCATATTTTTGTGGCAGAAAGTTCTGGAATCTGAGAGGAGCTACAAATTTCCTTCCACCCAGCGTTCCCCCAAGTCTCCCGATAAAAATGATACCTCACTTGCGTGGGTAGGCCTAGCGCCGGCGACAGGAAACACCCCAAAGCGCAACGTGGACGCATCCTAAATTTTGGAAAAAAACAGAGGTGTTTTTTGCGAAGTGCCTACCTGTAGATTTTGGCCTCTAGCTCAGCCGGCACCTAGGGAAACCTACCAAACCTGTGCATTTCTGAAAACTAGAGACCTAGGGGAATCCAAGGAGGGGTGACTTGCGGGGCTCGGACCAGGTTCTGTTACCCAGAATCCTTTGCAAACCTCAAAATTTGGCTAAAAAAACACATGTCCCTCACATTTTTGTGGCAGAAAGTTCTGGAATCTGAGAGGAGCTACAAATTTCCTTCCACCCAGCGTTCCCCCAAGTCTCCCGATAAAAATGACACCTCACTTGCGTCGGTAGGCCTAGCGCCGGCGACAGGAAACACCCCAAAGCGCAACGTGGACACATCCTAAATTTTGGGAAAAAACAGAGGTGTTTTTTGCGAAGTGCCTACCTGTAGATTTTGGCCTCTAGTCAGCCGGCACCTAGGGAAACCTACCAAACCTGTGCATTTCTGAAAACTAGAGACCTAGGGGAATCCAAGGAGGGGTGACTTGCGGGGCTCGGACCAGGTTCTGTTACCCAGAATCCTTTGCAAACCTCAAAATTTGGCTAAAAAAACACATGTCCCTCACATTTCTGTGGCAGAAAGTTCTGGAATCTGAGAGGAGCTACAAATTTCCTTCCACCCAGCGTTCCCCCAAGTCTCCCGATAAAAATGATCCTCACTTGCGTGGGTAGGCCTAGCGCCGGCGACAGGAAACACCCCAAAGCGCAACGTGGACACATCCTAAATTTTGGAAAAAAACAGAGGTGTTTTTTGCGAAGTGCCTACCTGTAGATTTTGGCCTCTAGCTCAGCCGGCACCTAGGGAAACCTACCAAACCTGTGCATTTCTGAAAACTACAGACCTAGGGGAATCCAAGGAGGGGTGACTTGCGGGGCTCGGACCAGGTTCTGTTACCCAGAATCCTTTGCAAACCTCAAAATTTGGCTAAAAAAACACATGTCCCTCACATTTTTGTGGCAGAAAGTTCTGGAATCTGAGAGGAGCTACAAATTTCCTTCCACCCAGCGTTTTTCCAAGTCTCCCGATAAAAATGATACCTCACTTGCGTGGGTAGGCATAGCGCCGGCGACAGGAAACACCCCAAAGCGCAACGTGGACACATCCTAAATTTTGGAAAAAAACAGAGGTGTTTTTTGCGAAGTGCCTATCTGTAGATTTTGGCCTCTAGCTCAGCCGGCACCTAGGGAAACCTACCAAACCTGTGCATTTCTGAAAACTAGAGACCTAGGGGAATCCAAGGAGGGGTGACTTGCGGTGCTCGGACCAGGTTCTATTACCCAGAATCCTTTGCAAACCTCAAAATTTGGCAAAAAAAACACATGTCCCTCACATTTTTGTGGCAGAAAGTTCTGGAATCTGAGAGGAGCTACAAATTTCCTTCCACCCAGCGTTCCCCCAAGTCTCCCGATAAAAATGATACCTCACTTGCGTGGGTAGGCCTAGCGCCGGCGACAGGAAACACCCCAAAGCGCAACGTGGACGCATCCTAAATTTTGGAAAAAAACAGAGGTGTTTTTTGCGAAGTGCCTACCTGTAGATTTTGACCTCTAGCTCAGCCGGCACCTAGGGAAACCTACCAAACCTGTGCATTTCTGAAAACTAGAGACCTAGGGGAATCCAAGGAGGGATGACTTGCGGGGCTCGGACCAGGTTCTGTTACCCAGAATCCTTTGCAAACCTCAAAATTTGGCTAAAAAAACACATGTCCCTCACATTTCTGTGGCAGAAGGTTCTGGAATCTGAGAGGAGCTACAAATTTCCTTCCACCCAGCGTTCCCCCAAGTGTCCCGATAAAAATGACACCTCACTTGCGTGGGTAGGCCTAGCGCCGGCGACAGGAAACACCCCAAAGCGCAACGTGGACACATCCTAAATTTTGGGAAAAAAACAGAGGTGTTTTTTGCGAAGTGCCTACCTGTAGATTTTGGCCTCTAGCTCAGCCGGCACCTAGGGAAACCTACCAAACCTGTGCATTTCTGAAAACTAGAGACCTAGGGGAATCCAAGGAGGGGTGACTTGCGGGGCTCGGACCAGGTTCTGTTACCCAGAATCCTTTGCAAACCTCAAAATTTGGCTAAAAAAACACATGTCCCTCACATTTCTGTGGCAGAAAGTTCTGGAATCTGAGAGGAGCTACAAATTTCCTTCCACCCAGCGTTCCCCCAAGTCTCCCGATAAAAATGATACCTCACTTGCGTGGGTAGGCCTAGCGCCGGCGACAGGAAACACCCCAAAGCGCAACGTGGACACATCCTAAATTTTGGAAAAAAAACAGAGGTGTTTTTTGCGAAGTGCCTACCTGTAGATTTTGGCCTCTAGCTCAGCCGGCACCTAGGGAAACCTACCAAACCTGTGCATTTCTGAAAACTAGAGACCTAGGGGAATCCAAGGAGGGGTGACTTGCGGGGCTCGGACCAGGTTCTGTTACCCAGAATCCTTTGCAAACCTCAAAATTTGGCTAAAAAAACACATGTCCCTCATATTTTTGTGGCAGAAAGTTCTGGAATCTGAGAGGAGCTACAAATTTCCTTCCACCCAGCGTTCCCCCAAGTCTCCCGATAAAAATGATACCTCACTTGCGTGGGTAGGCCTAGCGCCGGCGACAGGAAACACCCCAAAGCGCAACGTGGACGCATCCTAAATTTTGGAAAAAAACAGAGGTGTTTTTTGCGAAGTGCCTACCTGTAGATTTTGGCCTCTAGCTCAGCCGGCACCTAGGGAAACCTACCAAACCTGTGCATTTCTGAAAACTAGAGACCTAGGGGAATCCAAGGAGGGGTGACTTGCGGGGCTCGGACCAGGTTCTGTTACCCAGAATCCTTTGCAAACCTCAAAATTTGGCTAAAAAAACACATGTCCCTCACATTTCTGTGGCAGAAAGTTCTGGAATCTGAGAGGAGCTACAAATTTCCTTCCACCCAGCGTTCCCCCAAGTCTCCCGATAAAAATGACACCTCACTTGCGTGGGTAGGCCTAGCGCCGGCGACAGGAAACACCCCAAAGCGCAACGTGGACACATCCTAAATTTTGGGCAAAAACAGAGGTGTTTTTTGCGAAGTGCCTACCTGTAGATTTTGGCCTCTAGCTCAGCCGGCACCTAGGGAAACCTACCAAACCTGTGCATTTCTGAAAACTACAGACCTAGGGGAATCCAAGGAGGGGTGACTTGCGGGGCTCGGACCAGGTTCTGTTACCCAGAATCCTTTGCAAACCTCAAAATTTGGCTAAAAAAACACATGTCCCTCACATTTCTGTGGCAGAAAGTTCTGGAATCTGAGAGGAGCTACAAATTTCCTTCCACCCAGCGTTCCCCCAAGTCTCCCGATAAAAATGATACCTCACTTGCGTGGGTAGGCCTAGCGCCGGCGACAGGAAACACCCCAAAGCGCAACGTGGACACATCCTAAATTTTGGAAAAAAACAGAGGTGTTTTTTGCGAAGTGCCTACCTGTAGATTTTGGCCTCTAGCTCAGCCGGCACCTAGGGAAACCTACCAAACCTGTGCATTTCTGAAAACTACAGACCTAGGGGAATCCAAGGAGGGGTGACTTGCGGGGCTCGGACCAGGTTCTGTTACCCAGAATCCTTTGCAAACCTCAAAATTTGGCTAAAAAAACACATGTCCCTCACATTTTTGTGGCAGAAAGTTCTGGAATCTGAGAGGAGCTACAAATTTCCTTCCACCCAGCGTTCTTCCAAGTCTCCCGATAAAAATGATACCTCACTTGCGTGGGTAGGCCTAGCGCCGGCGACAGGAAACACCCCAAAGCGCAACGTGGACACATCCTAAATTTTGGAAAAAAACAGAGGTGTTTTTTGCGAAGTGCCTATCTGTAGATTTTGGCCTCTAGCTCAGCCGGCACCTAGGGAAACCTACCAAACCTGTGCATTTCTGAACTAGAGACCTAGGGGAATCCAAGGAGGGGTGACTTGCGGGGCTCGGACCAGGTTCTGTTACCCAGAATCCTTTGCAAACCTCAAAATTTGGCTAAAAAAACACATGTCCCTCACATTTCTGTGGCAGAAAGATCTGGAATCTGAGAGGAGCTACAAATTTCCTTCCACCCAGCGTTCCCCCAAGTCTCCCGATAAAAATGACACCTCACTTGCGTGGGTAGGCCTAGCGCCGGCGACAGGAAACACCCCAAAGCGCAACGTGGACACATCCTAAATTTTGGGAAAAAACAGAGGTGTTTTTTGCGAAGTGCCTACCTGTAGATTTTGGCCTCTAGCTCAGCCGGCACCTAGGGAAACCTACCAAACCTGTGCATTTCTGAAAACTAGAGACCTAGGGGAATCCAAGGAGGGGTGACTTGCGGGGCTCGGACCAGGTTCTATTACCCAGAATCCTTTGCAAACCTCAAAATTTGGCTAAAAAAACACATGTCCCTCACATTTTTGTGGCAGAAAGTTCTGGAATCTGAGAGGAGCTACAAATTTCCTTCCACCCAGCGTTCCCCCAAGTCTCCCGATAAAAATGATACCTCACTTGCGTGGGTAGGCCTAGCGCCGGCGACAGGAAACACCCCAAAGCGCAACGTGGACGCATCCTAAATTTTGGAAAAAAACAGAGGTGTTTTTTGCGAAGTGCCTACCTGTAGATTTTGACCTCTAGCTCAGCCGGCACCTAGGGAAACCTACCAAACCTGTGCATTTCTGAAAACTAGAGACCTAGGGGAATCCAAGGAGGGGTGACTTGCGGGGCTCGGACCAGGTTCTGTTACCCAGAATCCTTTGCAAACCTCAAAATTTGGCTAAAAAAACACATGTCCCTCACATTTCTGTGGCAGAAAGTTCTGGAATCTGAGAGGAGCTACAAATTTCCTTCCACCCAGCGTTCCCCCAAGTCTCCCGATAAAAATGATACCTCACTTGCGTGGGTAGGCCTAGCGCCGGCGACAGGAAACACCCCAAAGCGCAACGTGGACGCATCCTAAATTTTGGAAAAAAACAGAGGTGTTTTTTGCGAAGTGCCTACCTGTAGATTTTGACCTCTAGCTCAGCCGGCACCTAGGGAAACCTACCAAACCTGTGCATTTCTGAAAACTAGAGACCTAGGGGAATCCAAGGAGGGGTGACTTGCGGGGCTCGGACCAGGTTCTGTTACCCAGAATCCTTTGCAAACCTCAAAATTTGGCTTAAAAAACACATGTCCCTCACATTTCTGTGGCAGAAAGTTCTGGAATCTGAGAGGAGCTACAAATTTCCTTCCACCCAGCGTTCCCCCAAGTCTCCCGATAAAAATGACACCTCACTTGCGTGGGTAGGCCTAGCGCCGGCGAAAGGAAACACCCCAAAGCGCAACGTGGACACATCCTAAATTTTGGGAAAAAACAGAGGTGTTTTTTGCGAAGTGCCTACCTGTAGATTTTGGCCTCTAGCTCAGCCGGCACCTAGGGAAACCTACCAAACCTGTGCATTTCTGAAAACTAGAGACCTAGGGGAATCCAAGGAGGGGTGACTTGCGGGGCTCGGACCAGGTTCTGTTTCCCAGAATCCTTTGCAAACCTCAAAATTTGGCTAAAAAAACACATGTCCCTCACATTTCTGTGGCAGAAAGTTCTGGAATCTGAGAGGAGCTACAAATTTCCTTCCACCCAGCGTTCCCCCAAGTCTCCCGATAAAAATGATACCTCACTTGCGTGGGTAGGCCTAGCGCCGGCGACAGGAAACACCCCAAAGCGCAACGTGGACACATCCTAAATTTTGGAAAAAAACAGAGGTGTTTTTTGCGAAGTGCCTACCTGTAGATTTTGGCCTCTAGCTCAGCCGGCACCTAGGGAAACCTACCAAACCTGTGCATTTCTGAAAACTAGAGACCTAGGGGAATCCAAGGAGGGGTGACTTGCGGGGCTCGGACCAGGTTCTGTTACCCAGAATCCTTTGCAAACCTCAAAATTTGGCTAAAAAAACACATGTCCCTCATATTTTTGTGGCAGAAAGTTCTGGAATCTGAGAGGAGCTTCAAATTTCCTTCCACCCAGCGTTCCCCCAAGTCTCCCGATAAAAATGATACCTCACTTGCGTGGGAAGGCCTAGCGCCGGCGACAGGAAACACCCCAAAGCGCAACGTCGACGCATCCTAAATTTTGGAAAAAAACAGAGGTGTTTTTTGCGAAGTGCCTACCTGTAGATTTTGGCCTCTAGCTCAGCCGGCACCTAGGGAAACCTACCAAACCTGTGCATTTCTGAAAACTAGAGACCTAGGGGAATCCAAGGAGGGGTGACTTGCGGGGCTCGGACCAGGTTCTGTTACCCAGAATCCTTTGCAAACCTCAAAATTTGGCTAAAAAAACACATGTCCCTCACATTTCTGTGGCAGAAAGTTCTGGAATCTGAGAGGAGCTACAAATTTCCTTCCACCCAGCGTTCCCCCAAGTCTCCCGATAAAAATGACACCTCACTTGCGAGGGTAGGCCTAGCGCCGGCGACAGGAAACACCCCAAAGCGCAACGTGGACACATCCTAAATTTTGGGAAAAAACAGAGGTGTTTTTTGCGAAGTGCCTACCTGTAGATTTTGGCCTCTAGCTCAGCCGGCACCTAGGGAAACCTACCAAAACTGTGCATTTCTGAAAACTAGAGACCTAGGGGAATCCAAGGAGGGGTGACTTGCGGGGCTCGGACCAGGTTCTGTTACCCAGAATCCTTTGCAAACCTCAAAATTTGGCTAAAAAAACACATGTCCCTCACATTTCTGTGGCAGAAAGTTCTGGAATCTGAGAGGAGCTACAAATTTCCTTCCACCCAGCGTTCCCCCAAGTCTCCCGATAAAAAAGATACCTCACTTGCGTGGGTAGGCCTAGCGCCGGCGACAGGAAACACCCCAAAGCGCAACGTGGACACATCCTAAATTTTGGAAAAAAACAGAGGTGTTTTTTGCGAAGTGCCTACCTGTAGATTTTGGCCTCTAGCTCAGCCGGCACCTAGGGAAACCTACCCAACCTGTGCATTTCTGAAAACTACAGACCTAGGGGAATCCAAGGAGGGGTGACTTGCGGGGCTCGGACCAGGTTCTGTTACCCAGAATCCTTTACAAACCTCAAAATTTGGCTAAAAAAACACATGTCCCTCACATTTTTGTGGCAGAAAGTTCTGGAATCTGAGAGGAGCTACAAATTTCCTTCGACCCAGCGTTCTTCCAAGTCTCCCGATAAAAATGATACCTCACTTGCGTGGGTAGGCCTAGCGCCGGCGACAGGAAACACCCCAAAGCGCAACGTGGACACATCCTAAATTTTGGAAAAAAACAGAGATGTTTTTTGCGAAGTGCCTATCTGTAGATTTTGGCCTCTAGCTCAGCCGGCACCTAGGGAAACCTACCAAACCTGTGCATTTCTGAAAACTAGAGACCTAGGGGAATCCAAGGAGGGGTGACTTGCGGGGCTCGGACCAGGTTCTGTTACCCAGAATCCTTTGCAAACCTCAAAATTTGGCTAAAAAAACACATGTCCCTCACATTTCTGTGGCAGAAAGTTCTGGAATCTGAGAGGAGCTACAAATGTCCTTCCACCCAGCGTTCCCCCAAGTCTCCCGATAAAAATGACACCTCACTTGCGTGGGTAGGCCTAGCGCCGGCGACAGGAAACACCCCAAAGCGCAACGTGGACACATCCTAAATTTTGGGAAAAAACAGAGGTGTTTTTTGCGAAGTGCCTATCTGTAGATTTTGGCCTCTAGCTCAGCCGGCACCTAGGGAAACCTACCAAACCTGTGCATTTCTGAAAACTAGAGACCTAGGGGAATCCAAGGAGGGGTGACTTGCGGGGCTCGGACCAGGTTCTGTTACCCAGAATCCTTTGCAAACCTCAAAATTTGGCTAAAAAAACACATGTCCCTCACATTTCTGTGGCAGAAAGTTCTGGAATCTGAGAGGAGCTACAAATTTCCTTCCACCCAGCGTTCCCCCAAGTCTCCCGATAAAAATGATACCTCACTTGCGTGGGTAGGCCTAGCGCCGGCGACAGGAAACACCCCAAAGCGCAACGTGGACACATCCTAAATTTTGGAAAAAAACAGAGGTGTTTTTTGCGAAGTGCCTACCTGTAGATTTTGGCCTCTAGCTCAGCCGGCACCTAGGGAAACCTACCAAACCTGTGCATTTCTGAAAACTACAGACCTAGGGGAATCCAAGGAGGGGTGACTTGCGGGGCTCGGACCAGGTTCTGTTACCCAGAATCCTTTGCAAACCTCAAAATTTGGCTAAAAAAACACATGTCCCTCACATTTTTGTGGCAGAAAGTTCTGGAATCTGAGAGGAGCTACAAATTTCCTTCCACCCAGCGTTCTTCCAAGTCTCCCGATAAAAATGATACCTCACTTGCGTGGGTAGGCCTAGCGCCGGCGACAGAAAACACCCCAAAGCGCAACGTGGACACATCCTAAATTTTGGAAAAAAACAGAGGTGTTTTTTGCGAAGTGCCTATCTGTAGATTTTGGCCTCTAGCTCAGCCGGCACCTAGGGAAACCTACCAAACCTGTGCATTTCTGAAAACTAGAGACCTAGGGGAATACAAGGAGGGGTGACTTGCGGGGCTCGGACCAGGTTCTGTTACCCAGAATCCTTTGCAAACCTCAAAATTTGGCTAAAAAAACACATGTCCCTCACATTTCTGTGGCAGAAAGTTCTGGAATCTGAGAGGAGCTACAAATTTCCTTCCACCCAGCGTTCCCCCAAGTCTCCCGATAAAAATGACACCTCACTTGCGTGGGTCGGCCTAGCGCCGGCGACAGGAAACACCCCAAAGCGCAACGTGGACACATCCTAAATTTTGGGAAAAAACAGAGGTGTTTTTTGCGAAGTGCCTACCTGTAGATTTTGGCCTCTAGCTCAGCCGGCACCTAGGGAAACCTACCAAACCTGTGCATTTCTGAAAACTAGAGACCTAGGGGAATCCAAGGAGGGGTGACTTGCGGGGCTCGGACTAGGTTCTGTTACCCAGAATCCTTTGCAAACCTCAAAATTTGGCTAAAAAAACACATGTCCCTCATATTTTTGTGGCAGAAAGTTCTGGAATCTGAGAGGAGCTACAAATTTCCTTCCACCCAGCGTTCCCCCAAGTCTCCTGATAAAAATGATACCTCACTTGCGTGGGTAGGCCTAGCGCCGGCTACAGGAAACACCCCAAAGCGCAACGTGGACACATCCTAAATTTTGGAAAAAAACAGAGGTGTTTTTTGCGAAGTGCCTACCTGTAGATTTTGGCCTCTAGCTCAGCCGGCACCTAGGGAAACCTACCAAACCTGTGCATTTCTGAAAACTAGAGACCTAGGGGAATCCAAGGAGGGGTGACTTGCGGGGCTCGGACCAGGTTCTGTTACCCAGAATCCTTTGCAAACCTCAAAATTTGGCTAAAAAAACACATGTCCCTCACATTTCTGTGGCAGAAAGTTCTGGAATCTGAGAGGAGCTACAAATTTCCTTCCACCCAGCGTTCCCCCAAGTCTCCCGATAAAAATGATACCTCACTTGCGTGGGTAGGCCTAGCGCCGGCGACAGGAAACACCCCAAAGCGCAACGTGGACACATCCTAAATTTTGGAAAAAAACAGAGGTGTTTTTTGCGAAGTGCCTACCTGTAGATTTTGGCCTCTAGCTCAGCCGGCACCTAGGGAAACCTACCAAACCTGTGCATTTCTGAAAACTACAGACCTAGGGGAATCCAAGGAGGGGTGACTTGCGGGGCTCGGACCAGGTTCTGTTACCCAGAATCCTTTGCAAACCTCAAAATTTGGCTAAAAAAACACATGTCCCTCACATTTTTGTGGCAGAAAGTTCTGGAATCTGAGAGGAGCTACAAATTTCCTTCCACCCAGCGTTCTTCCAAGTCTCCCGATAAAAATGATACCTCACTTGCGTGGGTAGGCCTAGCGCCGGCGACAGAAAACACCCCAAAGCGCAACGTGGACACATCCTAAATTTTGGAAAAAAACAGAGGTGTTTTTTGCGAAGTGCCTATCTGTAGATTTTGGCCTCTAGCTCAGCCGGCACCTAGGGAAACCTACCAAACCTGTGCATTTCTGAAAACTAGAGACCTAGGGGAATACAAGGAGGGGTGACTTGCGGGGCTCGGACCAGGTTCTGTTACCCAGAATCCTTTGCAAACCTCAAAATTTGGCTAAAAAAACACATGTCCCTCACATTTCTGTGGCAGAAAGTTCTGGAATCTGAGAGGAGCTACAAATTTCCTTCCACCCAGCGTTCCCCCAAGTCTCCCGATAAAAATGACACCTCACTTGCGTGGGTCGGCCTAGCGCCGGCGACAGGAAACACCCCAAAGCGCAACGTGGACACATCCTAAATTTTGGGAAAAAACAGAGGTGTTTTTTGCGAAGTGCCTACCTGTAGATTTTGGCCTCTAGCTCAGCCGGCACCTAGGGAAACCTACCAAACCTGTGCATTTCTGAAAACTAGAGACCTAGGGGAATCCAAGGAGGGGTGACTTGCGGGGCTCGGACTAGGTTCTGTTACCCAGAATCCTTTGCAAACCTCAAAATTTGGCTAAAAAAACACATGTCCCTCATATTTTTGTGGCAGAAAGTTCTGGAATCTGAGAGGAGCTACAAATTTCCTTCCACCCAGCGTTCCCCCAAGTCTCCTGATAAAAATGATACCTCACTTGCGTGGGTAGGCCTAGCGCCGGCTACAGGAAACACCCCAAAGCGCAACGTGGACACATCCTAAATTTTGGAAAAAAACAGAGGTGTTTTTTGCGAAGTGCCTACCTGTAGATTTTGGCCTCTAGCTCAGCCGGCACCTAGGGAAACCTACCAAACCTGTGCATTTCTGAAAACTAGAGACCTAGGGGAATCCAAGGAGGGGTGACTTGCGGGGCTCGGACCAGGTTCTGTTACCCAGAATCCTTTGCAAACCTCAAAATGTGGCTAAAAAAACACATGTCCCTCACATTTCTGTGGCAGAAAGTTCTGGAATCTGAGAGGAGCTACAAATTTCCTTCCACCCAGCGTTCCCCCAAGTCTCCCGATAAAAATGACACCTCACTTGCGTGGGTAGGCCTAGCGCCGGCGACAGGAAACACCCCAAAGCGCAACGTGGGCACATCCTAAATTTTGGAAAAAAACAGAGGTGTTTTTTGCGAAGTGCCTACCTGTAGATTTTGGCCTCTAGCTCAGCCGGGACCTAGGGAAACCTACCAAACCTGTGCATTTCTGAAAACTAGAGACCTAGGGGAATCCAAGGAGGGGTGACTTGCGGGGCTCGGACCAGGTTCTGTTACCCAGAATCCTTTGCAAACCTCAAAATTTGGCTAAAAAAACACATGTCCCTCACATTTCTGTGGCAGAAAGTTCTGGAATCTGAGAGGAGCTACAAATTTCCTTCCACCCAGCGTTCCCCCATGTCTCCCGATAAAAATGATACCTCACTTGCGTGGGTAGGCCTAGCGCCGGCGACAGGAAACACCCCAAAGCGCAACGTGGACGCATCCTAAATTTTGGAAAAAAACAGAGGTGTTTTTTGCGAAGTGCCTACCTGTAGATTTTGGCCTCTAGCTCAGCCGGCACCTAGGGAAACCTACCAAACCTGTGCATTTCTGAAAACTAGAGACCTAGGGGAATCCAAGGAGGGGTGACTTGCGGGGCTCGGACCAGGTTCTGTTACCCAGAATCCTTTGCAAACCTCAAAATTTGGCTAAAAAAACACATGTCCCTCACATTTTTGTGGCAGAAAGTTCTGGAATCTGAGAGGAGCTACAAATTTCCTTCCACCCAGAGTTCCCCCACGTCTCCCGATAAAAATGATACCTCACTTGTGAGGGTAGGCCTAGCGCCCGCAACAGGAAACACCCCAAAGCACAACGTGGACACATCACAGAAAACAGACCTGTTTTTAGCAAAGTGCCTACCTGTAGATTTTGGCCTGTAGCTCAGCCGCCACCTAGGGAAACCTACCAAACCTGTGCATTTCTGAAAACTAGAGACCTAGGGGAATCCAAGATGGGGTGACTTGTGTGGCTCGGACCAGGTTCTGTTACCCAGAATCCTTTGCAAACCTCAAAATTTGGCTAAAAAAACACATGTTCCTCACATTTCTGTGGCAGAAAGTTCTACAATCTGAGAGGAGCCTCAAATTTCCTTCCACCCAGCGTTCCCCCACGTCTCCCGATAAAAATGATACCTCACTTGTGTGGGTAGGCCTAGCGCTCGCGACAGGAAATGGCCCAAAACACAACGTGGACACATCACATTTTTTCATAGAAAACAGTGCCTACGTGTGGATTTTGGCCTCTAGCTCAGCCGGCACCTGGGGAAACCTAGCAAACCAGTGCATTTTTGAAAACTAGAGACCTAGGGGAATCCAAGATGGGGTGATTTGCGGGGCTCTGACCAGGTTCTGTTACCCAGAATTCTTTGCAAACATCAAAATCTGGCTAAAAAACACTTTTTCCTCTCATTTCGGTGACAGAAAGTTCTGGAATCTGAGAGGAGCCACAAATTTACTTCCACCCAGCGTTCCCCTAAGTCTCTCCATAAAAATGGTACCTCACTTGTGTGGGTAGGCCTAGCGCCCACAAAAGGAAATGGCCCAAAACACAACATATTTTTTCACAGAAAACAGAGGTGTTTTTTGCAAAGTGCCTACCTGTGGATTTTGGCCTCTAGCTCAGCCGGCCCCGGGGGGGGGGGGGAATGCCCTAAAATAAATTTGACCCCCCACCCCCCCAAACCCCCCCTGCCCAGGTGCGACCCTTGCCTACGGGGTCGCTACCCCTGCGTGACATTGGTGCCAAAAAACAAATTCCCGGTGCCTAGTGGTTTCTGCCCCCTTGGGGGCAGATTGACCTAAAATCGACCAATCTGCCCCCAAAGGGGGCAGAAATGGTCTAAACACAGTTTGCCCCCCAGGGGAGCGACCCTTGCCTGATGGGTCGCTCCCCATCTCTAAAAAAACAAACATACAAAAAAAAAAAACACACAAAAAATATTTGCCCTGGCGCCTAGAGGTTTCTGCCCCCCCCGGTGGCAGATCGGCCTAATAATAGGCCGATCTGCCCCCAGGGGGGGCAGAAATGGCCTAAAATAAATTTGCCCCCCGAACATCCACCCCCGCCCCCGGAGCGAACCTTGCCTATGGGGTCGCTCCCCCTGCGTGACATTGGCGCCAAAAAACAAATCCCCGGTGCCTAGTGGTTTCTGCCCCCTTGGGGCAGATTGACCTAAAATCTACCAATCTGCCCCCAAGGGGGGCAGAAATGGTCTAAACACAATTTGCCCCCCAGGGGAGCGACCCTTGCCTGATGGGTCGCTCCCCATCTCTAAAAAAACCCAAACAAACAAAAAAAAAAACACACAAAAAAAATTTGCCCTGGCAACAAGAGGTTTCTGCCCCCCCTGGGGGCAGATCGGCCTAATAATAGGCCGATCTGCCCCCAGGGGGGGCAGAAATGGCCTAAAATAAATTTGCCCCCCGAACACCCACTCCCCCCCCCCCCGGAGGGACCCTTGCCTACGGGGTCGCTCCCCCTGCGTGACATTGGCGCCAAAAAACAAATCCCCGGTGCCTAGTGGTTTCTGCCCCCTTGGGGCAGATTGACCTAAAATCTACCAATCTGCCCCCAAGGGGGTAGAAATGGTCTAAACACAATTTGCCCCCCAGGGGAGCGACCCTTGCCTGATGGGTCGCTCCCCATCTCTAAAAAAAAAAAAACAAACAAAAAAAAAACACACAAAAAAAATTTGCCCTGGCAACAAGAGGTTTCTGCCCCCCCTGGGGGCAGATCGGCCTAATAATAGGCCGATATGCCCCCAGGGGGGGCAGAAATGGCCTAAAATAAATTTGCCCCCCGAACACCCACTCCCCCCCCCGGAGGGACCCTTGCCTACGGGGTCGCTCCCCCTGCGTGACATTGGCGCCAAAAAACAAATCCCCGGTGCCTAGTGGTTTCTGCCCCCTTGGGGCAGATTGACCTAAAATCTACCAATCTGCCCCCAAGGGGGGCAGAAATGGTCTAAACACAATTTGCCCCCCAGGGGAGCGACCCTTGCCTGATGGGTCGCTCCCCATCTCTAAAAAAAAAAAAACAAACAAAAACAAAAACACAAAAAAAAAAATTGCCCTGGCAACAAGAGGTTTCTGCCCCCCCGGGGGCAGATCGGCCTAATAATAGGCCGATCTGCCCCCAGGGGGGGCAGAAATGGGCTAAAATAAATTTTCCCCCCGAACACCCACTCCCCCCCCCCCGGAGGGACCCTTGCCTACGGGGTCGCTCCCCCTGCGTGACATTGGCGCCAAAAAACAAATCCCCGGTGCCTAGTGGTTTCTGCCCCCTTGGGGCAGATTGACCTAAAATCTCCCAATCTGCCCCCAAGGGGGGCAGAAATGGTCTAAACACAATTTGCCCCCCAGGGGAGCGACCCTTGCCTGATGGTTCACTCCCCATCTCTAAAAAAACCAAACAAACAAACAAAAAAACACAAAAAAAAAAATTTGCCCTGGCAACAAGAGGTTTCTGCCCCCAGGGGGGGCAGAAATGGCCTAAAATAAATTTGCCCCCCGAACACCCCCCCCCCCGGAGCGACCCTTGCCTACGGGGTCGCTCCCCCTGCGTGACATTGGTGCCAAAAAACAAATTCCCGGTGCCTAGTGGTTTCTGCCCCCTTGGGAGCAGATTGACCTAAAATCGACCAATCTGCCCCCAAGGGGGGCAGAAATGGTCTAAATACAGTTTGCCCCCCAGGGGAGCGACCCTTGCCTGATGGGTCGCTCCCCATCTCTAAAAAAACAAACATACAAAAAAAAAAAACACACAAAAAAAATTTGCCCTGGCGCCTAGAGGTTTCTGCCCCCCCCCCGGTGGCAGATCGGCCTAATAATAGGCCGATCTGCCCCCAGGGGGGGCAGAAATGGCCTAAAATAAATTTGCCCCCCGAACATCCACCCCCCGCCCCCGGAGCGACCCTTGCCTATGGGGTCGCTCCCCCTGCGTGACATTGGCGCCAAAAAACAAATCCCCAGTGCCTAGTGGTTTCTGCCCCCTTGGGGCAGATTGACCTAAAATCTACCAATCTGCCCCCAAGGGGGGCAGAAATGGTCTAAACACAATTTGCCCCCCAGGGGAGCGACCCTTGCCTGATGGGTCGCTCCCCATCTCTAAAAAAAACCAAACAAACAAAAACAAAAACACAAAAAAAAATTGCCCTGGCAACAAGAGGTTTCTGCCCCCCCTGGGGGCAGATCGGCCTAATAATAGGCCGATCTGCCCCCAGGGGGGGCAGAAATGGGCTAAAATAAATTTGCCCCCTGAACACCCACTCCCCCCCCCCCCGGAGGGACCCTTGCCTACGGGGTCGCTCCCCCTGCGTGACATTGGCGCCAAAAAACAAATCCCCGGTGCCTAGTGGTTTCTGCCCCCTTGGGGCAGATTGACCTAAAATCTACCAATCTGCCCCCAAGGGGGGCAGAAATGGTCTAAACACAATTTGCCCCCCAGGGGAGCGACCCTTGCCTGATGGGTCGCTCCCCATCTCTAAAAAAAAAAAAACAAACAAAAAAAAAAACACAAAAAAAAAATTTGCCCTGGCAACAAGAGGTTTCTGCCCCCCCTGGGGGCCGATCGGCCTAATAATAGGCCGATCTGCCCCCGGGGGGGCAGAAATGGCCTAAAATAAATTTGCCCCCCGAACACCCACTCCCCCCCCCCCGGAGGGACCCTTGCCTACGGGGTCGCTCCCCCTGCGTGACATTGGCGCCAAAAAACAAATCCCCGGTGCCTAGTGGTTTCTGCCCCCTTGGGGCAGATTGACCTAAAATCTACCAATCTGCCCCCAAGGGGGGCAGAAATGGTCTAAACACAATTTGCCCCCCAGGGGAGCGACCCTTGCCTGATGGCTCACTCCCCATCTCTAAAAAAACCAAACAAACAAAAAAAAAAACACAAACAAAAAATTTGCCCTGGCAACAAGAGGTTTCTGCCCCCCCTGGGGGCAGATCGGCCTAATAATAGGCCGATCTGCCCCCAGGGGGGGCAGAAATGGGCTAAAATAAATTTGCCCCCCGAACACCCCCCCCCCCCGGAGCGACCCTTGCCTACGGGGTCGCTCCCCCTGCGTGACATTGGTGCCAAAAAACAAATTCCCGGTGCCTAGTGGTTTCTGCCCCCTTGGGGGCATATTGACCTAAAATCGACCAATCTGCCCCCAAGGGGGGCAGAAATGGTCTAAACACAGTTTGCCCCCCAGGGGAGCGACCCTTGCCTGATGGGTCGCTCCCCATCTCTAAAAAAACAAACATACAAAAAAAAAAAAAAATTGCCCTGGCGCCTAGAGGTTTCTGCCCCCCCCTGGTGGCAGATCGGCCTAATAATAGGCCGATCTGCCCCCAGGGGGGGCAGAAATGGCCTAAAATAAATTTGCCCCCCGAACACCCACTCCCCCCCCCCCCCGGAGGGACCCTTGCCTACGGGGTCGCTCCCCCTGTGTGACATTGGCGCCAAAAAACAAATCCCCGGTGCCTAGTGGTTTCTGCCCCCTTGGGGCAGATTGACCTAAAATCTACCAATCTGCCCCCAAGGGGGGCAGAAATGGTCTAAACACAATTTGCCCCCCAGGGGAGCGACCCTTGCCTGATGGGTCGCTCCCCATCTCTAAAAAAAACCAAACAAACAAAAAAAAAAACACAAAAAAAAATTTGCCCTGGCAACAAGAGGTTTCTGCCCCCCCTGGGGGCAGATCGGCCTAATAATAGGCCGATCTGCCCCCAGGGGGGGCAGAAATGGCCTAAAATAAATTTGCCCCCCGAACACCCACTCCCCCCCCCGGAGGGACCCTTGCCTACGGGGTCGCTCCCCCTGCGTGACATTGGCGCCAAAAAACAAATCCCCGGTGCCTAGTGGTTTCTGCCCCCTTGGGGCAGATTGACCTAAAATCTACCAATCTGCCCCCAAGGGGGGCAGAAATGGTCTAAACACAATTTGCCCCCCAGGGGAGCGGCCCTTGCCTGATGGGTCGCTCCCCATCTCTAAAAAAAACCAAAAAAAAAAAAAAAAAAAAAACATTTTTTTTTTGCCCTGGCAACAAGAGGTTTCTGCCTCCCCTGGGGGCAGATCGACCTAATAATAGGCCGATCTGCCCCCAGGGGGGGCAGAAATGGCCTAAAATAAATTTGCCCCCTGAACCCCCACCCCCCCCCCCGGAGCGACCATTGCCTACGGGGTCGCTCCCCCTGCGTGACATTGGCGCCAAAAAACAAATCCCCGGTGCCTAGTGGTTTCTGCCCCCTTGGGGCAGATTGACCTAAAATCGACCAATCTGCCCCCAAGGGGGGCAGAAATGGGCTAAACACAATTTGCCCCACAGGGGAGCGACCCTTGCCTGATGGGTCGCTCCCCTTCTCTAAAAAAAACACCAAACCAATAAAAAAAACACAAAAAAAAAATTTGCCCTGGCGCCTAGAGGTTTCTGCCCCCCCTGGGGGTAGACCGGCCTAATACCAATACGCCGATCTGCCCCCAGGGGGGGCAGAGATGGCCTAAAATAATTTTGCTCCCCCCACCCCTACCCCCCCCCCCGGGGAGCGACCCTTGACTACAAGGTCGCTCCCCTTGTGTGACGGCGCAAAAAAAAGATTCCTGGTGCCTAGTGGTTTCTGCCCCCCTTGGGGGCAGATTGACCTAAAATCGGCCGATCTGCCCCCAAAGCGGGCAGAAATGGCCTAAATACATTTTGCCCCTCCAGGGGAGCGACCCTTGTCCAAGGGGGTCGCTCCCCATCTGTAAAACAGAAAAACAAAAAAATCCCTGGTGCCTAGTGGTTTCTGCCCCCCTTGGGGGCAGATCAGCCGAATCAAAATAGGCTGATCTACCCCCCCCAGGGGGGCAGAAATGGCCTAAAATAATCCCCCCCCCACCCCGCCCAGGGAGCGACCCTTGCCTAAGGGGTCGCTCCCCTTGCGTGAAATTCACGCAAAAAAAAAAAACTCCCTGGTGTCTAATGGTTTCTGCCCCCCTTGGGGGCAGATTGGCCTCATCAAAATAGGCCAATCTGCCCCCAAGGGGGGCAGAAATGGCCTAAATATAATTTGCCCCCTAGGGGAGCGACCCTTGCCTAAGGGGTCGCTCCCCACCTAAAAAAAAAAGAAAACATAACAAAAAGAAAAAAAAAAAAAAAGATCCCTGGTGCCTAGAGGTTTCTGCCCCCCCTGGGGGCAGATCGGCCTAATAATAGGCCGATCTGTCCCCAGGGGGGGCAGAAAAGGCCTTCCCAAAAAATTTCCCCCCCCTGGGAGCGACCCTTGCCAAAGGGGTCGCTTTGTTGCGTGACATTCGCGCGCAAAAACGAACTCCCTGGTGTCTAATGGTTTCTGCCCCCCTTGGGGGCAGATTGGCCTTATCAAAATAGGCCAATCTGCCCCCAAGGGGGGCAGAAATGGCCTAAATATATATTGCCCCGTAGGGGAGCGACCCTTGCCTAAGGGATCGCTCCCCACCTAAAAAAAAAGAAATCATCAAAAAAAAAGAAAAAGAAAAAAAAAAAAGGTCCCTGGTGCCTAGAGGTTTCTGCCCCCCCTGGGGGCAGATCGGCCTAATAATAGGCCAATCTGCCCCCAGGGGGGGCAGAAAAGGCCTTCCTAAAAAAATGCCCCCCTGGGAGCGACCCTTGCCCAAGGGGTCGCTCCCTTTTGCCAATTTCAAGGAAAAAAAAAAAAATCCCTGGTGTCTAGTGGGGTTTCAAAAGCCGGATTGCAAGCAATCCGGCTTTTGAAACCTGTGAGAGACTTCAAAGGGAAGGAAATACATTTCCTTCCCTTTGAAGCCTCTCGGGGCCTCCCCCATGGGATTGAAAAAGAAATGCAAAAGCATTTCTTTTTCAATCGCGCTGGAAGCTCTGCTTCCAGCGCGATGGGGGAGACCCTGTGACTAATCAGCGCGCGCTCGCGCGCTGACGTCACAGGGGGGGTTGGGGGGGTTGGGGGGGTCGGGGGTGGGAGGGGAAGGGCTTCCCCTTCCATCCATGACTTGGGGGGGTGGGGGGGAACCCCACAGAGGGAGCGAGAGCGCTCCCTCTGGGCTCTGTGCACAGGACATAATGGTTACGTCCTGGGCACAGCAGCACTGTGCCTCAGGACGTAACCATTACGTCCTGGGCACAGAAGGGGTTAAAGAAAACAATGTGTCCCTAGTAAATGTGATTGTAATTTTTCAGGTGTCGCTTCAAAGTAAATATAGAAGAGTCTAGCAAACTGAATAAAAGAAGAAGCGGACATCTGAGGCAGTTGCTCTTATCCCATTCCCCTTTCCCCTTCCAGGGTGCTCAAAATGAGGAACTATTCGTTGCGAGTAGCTTGGGTTGGGAACTGAGGATTAGTCTTCGGCTCCTGAGGGAATCGAATCACGGTACTCTGACAGAAGTAGCATGATTGATTACAGAGGTGGTACACAGCAGCTCAGGTCATGGAGGTCTTGCTGCCAGCAATGTCAGGAGTCAAGCGAGGGATTTTTCAGAACATGGCAGTTACGTCCACCTGGTATGCGGCCATCACCGCCGACGAACACAGCCGCTGGCAACAACGTTAGCCTTTGGCGGTGTCCACTGCGGTTGCAAACACCATAACAACTTTCACTGACGGTCGCTGGCAGTTCCTTATTTCCAGTGGAGTAGGCCAGGCACCGGCCATTTAAGAGGCATGAAATGAGTTATATGGTTAAGAAAACTGCGTCACATCTCCAAAAATGTTGTTAACACCAATGATAAGTGCTTGCCTTGTCCTGTAAAGTGGGTCCTCGAGCTGGACACCATTCTTGTACATGGATTGACAAATGTGGCAACTTGCTTAGTGGCACAGCCCCCCCTCCCATGGTAATTTAAGTTTTGGAACATCAAGTCATGGCCCAAGTGGCAAGTATTATGCACAAATTCTTGCTGTCCAGATAGATGATGGGTACACATTTGTAGCAAAGCGAAGGGTAAATATGTCGACTGTGTCAATGGCAGTGGTGATGTGTACTGTGTATCATGTCCTTAAATTTTGACATGCCAGTTTGTCATTGACATGATTAATGTATGTTACAAGGGCAAAATGAGTGATGGCTAAAGTCATTACTTGTCCTACATAGATACCCAGGAAGGGGAAGGATCAGACATCCTCCTGTCTACCGTCCACTGCTAGACCATCAGGCCATGGAAGAATGACACATTTTCTAGGTCTCCTGTCTGAATCTGCAAACAATAGTGGATTTCTGTTATTTGAAGCCAGATCTGATGCCTGGCATTCGTCATCCAAACAGCATACCATCAGTTACACAAGTCATGGCAGTGTTGCACTTCTTGGCCTCAGGGTCCTTCCAAAATACAGTGGTTCTATCTGCTGGGATGTCCCAGCCTCTGTTCAGTCTTGAAGGATGTACACTCTGCAATGTTAAAACACCTGGACGGCTACATCTGGTTTCCTCAACGTGAGGATTTTGCTCATGTGAAGGATGACTTATATGGTTTAGCACACATCCCACATGTTGTGGGAGTCATTGATGGTACACATGTTGCCTTGGTTGAACTGCATGGCAATGAACAAGTATATCACAATTGGAAGAACTTCCATTTCAGTAATGTCCAAGTTGTTTGTTTGACAGACTTCCACATATCACATGTCTATGCCCATTATCCGGGTTCAGTTCATGATTCCTTCATCATGCAGAATAGTGCAATTCCACAGCTGATATCACAACTGTACCCAGAGAGGGCCTGGCTGATTGGAAAGTCACATACGTACTGTTTGTTTTTATGCAATGCCTTCAGCAAAGATTTGGATGAGAGGGACTCATAGTTGCAGATATTTCCCATTCCATTACAGGGAACTCTGCATACTCAGACCACCCATGGTTGTTGACTCCAGCGGGGAACCCAACTACTCCAGGGGAAGTCCGCTTCAACGATGCCCATGGAAGAACACAGCATGTCGTGGAGCGGGCTTTTGGACTCCTGAGAGACAGATTTAGGTGTCTGGACAAGACAGGTGGAGCCCTTCTTTACTCACCAGAAAAATCGTGGTAAGATCATAGTAGCCTGCTGCATACTCCACAACATTGCCCTGAGGAGAGATATCCCATATATTCCAGATGAGGGGGAGCTAGCAGTACCACCGGGTGAGAATCCAGAAATGCCAAGTGAGAATGACAGTGATGAGGAGGAAGGTGAATACTTGTAGGCAGAGTTCATCAATCACCACTTCACTTGAGTGTAAGTATGTAATGTTATGTGATTACTGTGACTGTGTGGGAAACTGTAGATGTCAGGATTTGTTTAGTAGGGTATTTGCTTCCAATAGGCAAGGGATATCAAGCAGTGCTGTACACAGCCATGGTTTACTTGCTAAGTCAGACTTGGAAATGTTGCTACCTTAATGAACTACTTTGTTTGTGTCAGTCTGCTTGCAATGTGAGTGGATCTGCTGAGGTTTGATATTGGGTTGGGATCACATGTATGTATTTTCAAGCATAAATTCCTTGTTTTGTGTGTTATCCAGGTCTCTTCCCCATGCCGTCCTCAGGTGGGCATTTCAAAGTTGTGACATTGGGAGGTAGCTGTTGCTGTTCTGACATAGGAAGTGGGCAGGGATTGATTGAGGTAATGTTGGTCATAGATATGGGGGCACAATGAGCCCTGTGCCAAAGCAGCTTGGACAGTCAGTGGATGGAATTCTGAAGTGCACAATACACTTGTTTGATGTGATGAGTTGGTCCAATTGTCTCATGTGTGTGCTCAAATGGGGTTGAGATATATTGTCATCAAGTGCAATCCATGCATTCTACCTTCACATTGTGTTGACAATAAACTTGTATGAATTTTGTGTAGCTGTCGATGTGTTTCCTCACTGCAGGTGACAGTGCCTATGCCATAACACTAACATAGGTTCATGTCATGCCACCAAAAGCTTGGTCATTGGAATAGGATGGACCTAGGACGAGGGACTTTTATACTGCCCTTTGTCTGTGCCATAGTGTATTTTGAGTTGGCTGACATGGTTTGGGTATGTGACGAGGCACTAGCTAATGACAAGAGTCACTAATTTGTTAGCCTATTCTACGGGACAGGTCTGACAGAGCCATTTCATCTGTGGTCTGGGGAACTGTACCTTTGTGATATCTAGTCTGACTCAATATGGTTCTGCCATTCTTGGCTATGACAGTCAAGACATTTTAACAGCCTATGTGCTGTACTGTGCAATAAGATGTTTGGTTTGACCAGGCACTTGTGTCATTGTGTTGCTAATTTCCCTCAGCATCACACTATCTGATACATATCTCTCCTTCCATTACCATGTTATGTCTTCCTGATGTACATCATATGGGTGTACAATTCAACCTTTGAAATGGTGAACAATTGGTAGTAGGCAGTGTTTTTGTGATAGGTGTGTTTATTTACATAAACAGGACATAATTGTGAAACTCAACATAAAAGTAAAGTAAAAGGATCAATCATGGTAGATGAAACCAAATTAGTAGATGCCATAACATTTGAAGTCCAAAGTCCAGTGTCCACTACCATGGAAAATAGAATGTGGTTAAAGTACAGTCTACAGAGTAAATCTGTGGCATACAAAGGAATTCCTTCAGGAAGAGGGCACTTGCTGGCAGTGGTTGATGTCATGACATCCACCCCTCCTGGAGTCTTGGATGGATGTCCCCATTTGCGGGGGCATCTGCTGCTACAGAGGCAGGGGTGTCTGAGGCAGGTTCTTCCCCTTCCAGTGGCTGCCACAGATGTTGAAGGGGCTGGTGTTGCTTGGTCAAAGGAAGGGGTGTGGTGTTGCTCACAGTCCCTGATCAGGGTACTAATGATCTCCTTGAACACCCCTGTTTGGGAAGCCAGGATGGTGTTGGTGGGCTCCCACTTTTCCACAGACACACAATGGACGTCACTCTGCAGATGCTCCATCTCCCTGAATTTGGCAAGTAACTGGCCCATCATGCCTTGGGATTGTATTGTTGGTAGGCTCCCAAGACTTGGCTGATGGTGTCCTGGCCAGGACCATCCAAGGAGCCTCATGCCACAGGCCCACACCATCCCTCCCATGCACCTTACTCCCACATGCTTGTGCCCTTGGCACAGCTTGCCCCTTACTGCTGGTTCCAGGAACATCATTGTCGAAGGTGTTTTGCTGTGACTCAGGGTCCTAGACTGGGGGACCCGAGATGGTTGTCACAGGCCTCAAGTCACAGGTTTGGGGCAACTGGCTGCCTGAGATGTTGAAGCAACAGGCTGGGAGGAGTCGATGTGGTCATGGTGAGGCTCACTGTTGTTTTCTGACCAGGTTGCCCTGATGGGCCAGAACCATCCTCAATGTCAAGATGTCCAGGGGTGGTGTCCTCATAGAGGGCTTTATCCATGGGAGTAGTGGCAGTCTCTGCAGTGGACTCAGTATTCGCAGTTGGACATATGGATGTCAGAGATACAATTTTAAAGGTTGTTTTGTGACATCTACCTCCAATAGTTAATAGTGACATTTGGCTAAGACCATATACACCTTGTATTCGCAGGTTTTCCTTTAGTGACCGATACACATACTAGAGGTTGTATTGACCTTACATTTGGGTAACTATCAACTAGCTAAAAAAATCTGAGTTTATGAGCACTTGGAAGGATGGTCATTCACAAATATTTGCCGGCAGTGCAGGCTAAACAACGGCTAGGTAAGATGTGGTTTAGGACATTATAAGACCTAGCTGACTGTTATGCAGACAGACCCAGAACCTTGTTGTATGTGTGATAGTTGTCATGATGTGTTCAGTGCATTGTGAATGTGTCTGCTGTCAGTGCCATTCATATGATACATCTTGGTGCCTTTGATCTGTGTCAAACTGTTTTGGCCTACAGGTTGAGCTGTCCTTTCTGTGCACAATAATTTCATCTTGCCATGGCTGTGCAAAATGGATCTAGGTGTTTAGTCACATGACAGAGTGTACCATGATCTGTATCTTTGTCCCTCCCAGGTGGGTAAACTTCATTTGTGAGTTCATAGACAGATACGCAACCAAAAAAGAAGCTTTACAATTGGCTGACCGCAACTTGACTAGAAAGTTGCAACCACCATTTTATTTCATGGAACATGGTCCCTTGGGGTGAAAACTCAAATTGAAAGTGGCATAATGGGTCAGCCTGAAGTTATCCTGAACCCAGGGGTGTGATGTAGGTGTGTTTGAGGGGTAAATTATAGGTTAAAACAATCTCTCTTTCAAGGTGCGCAATATTCACGAATATTCACAAATTTTCATGAATTTCCACAAATTATTTGTGAAATATTTACGATTATAGAAGCATTTGAAACAAAAAAACACAGACTCATTCATACACTAATTCATTTACTCATACATGCACTCAGAGGCACTTATGCACATTCTCAGACCCACTCGTAGACTCACACACCCATTTTCAGATCCACTCAGACACTCACACATCGACTGACAGAGACTGGCCCTCTGGCCAACCAGCCCTGCACATGGCCAAAGGCCATGCGTGGCATGGAGTTTGGTGGTTATAAGTGCTTGGCTGTAAGTGTGTGGTGGAGGTTGGAATAACATATAGGCCCTCATTATGAACACAGTGGTAACAACTGCCGTGTTCATGCTGGTGGTCAAAACACTGACTGTCAGCGTCCCCAGATCCCCGCCGGCCGAATAATGAACCTTCCTGTGGGCCGCCGGGTGGAAACATTGCCCTGTGTGGCAGGTGCAGCTGCACCAGTCGCGCAGATCACTGCCCGCACTGCTCCAGGGCCCCTGCAATGCCCATGCAAAGTGCATGAGCAGTGTAGGAGCGCCCAGTGGTGCACCGGGGCACCCTCTCCGCCAGCCTTTCAGGCTGAAGGATTAGGAAACATTATCCGAGGGGTAGCACCGCTGCCCTGTCGGATAATGTTTCTGCCCGCCGCCAGGCTGCCTGACGGCGGAAGCCTGGCGGTGGGTGAGGGCTGCCGATGGCGGCCCTCACTGGGATCATTATGTGGCAGGTTGGCCCGCCATGCCGGCTGGCGGTTTCACCCGCCAACACTGGCATGGCGGACCAACCCGCCATGTTCATAATGACCTCCATAGTAATTAAAATTACTTTACGTTAAAAAAACATGGAAATTCACAAACAAAAACAAAGGTTACTGGACGTTATAGTTATGTTATACATTTACTCATACAAAACCATAGAATTTCAGCAGTTACGTATAAACGTGTGTATATATATATGTATATATATATATATATATATATATGTGTGTGTGTATATACATATATGTGTGGTCGCTGGCAGTCACTGTGGTACAAAGTGTCTGGTTCACCGGAGCTTCAAGTTAGCAGTCAGTACAGACTCCAGAGCCCAAAACTTCAGAATTTCTTCATTTTATCCAGGAGGAGCCCAATTGGTGCCACACCACAGGTCCAGGACCTGAGTGGCACCTCTTGTGGATGAGGAACTCTCTCCAGCAGAGGTCAGCAGGGCACGTGCAGGCCCCGCTGCATGTCCAGGCAGGTGCAGTACAGAGGGTCAGCTGGAGAGTTGCAAGGAGGCCTCTGGATATTGTTGTGTTCCTCCAGCTTAGAACAGGAGTTCGGTCTCTGACCCTTGGAATTACTTCAACATGGGATGAAGGGTATAGGTCCTGTCTTTCTTTAAAGACAGTAGTGAAGGCCTCAAGCAGCATGGCAGTCCTCCTTCTGTAATATGCACAGGTCCAGCAGTGTACTTAAGAGTGGGGGTGGTAAGTAGAAATAATCACGCAGGCAATGAACAATAGTCCTTGAATTTATTTTCTTATGTGGATGTCGACAGTCAACCCAGGCTGCTCGCATTCAGCTCCCAACTGTGCTGCTCACCAACATTCCTAGAATCCTGCCACCATAGAGGTTCCATAAGGTAACACAACAAATGGCCTTAGGGCCACTGGCACTTCAATAAACTTTATTCCCACAGTTATCATAATGAAATATTACATATCTGTTTTTTTTTTACAAAAAACAACAGGACCTATAAACAAACAACAATAAAAAAATAAGAAGTGCACGAGTTAAACAAAAATGACTTCAAATTATGTATCTGTATCTCAAAGGCACTTGATGGCACCTAGCACTTTTGCATACAGGCACTAGACTCTTTTGGTTTTGGCTAGTTCCATCATTGACGACATTATCCCGAAAATTCACACTATAAGAAATAGCAAATGGATCTTCCTTATTTTCTTTGTCTGAAATGTTAAGTTACCTTTGCTTTGTTCCACCAGTAACGACCTAACACCCTCACAGCAGACACGCACACTTTATCCACCACTGTAGGTTTATAGAATTTTTGTTCAACTTTTTTACAAACCCATTTTTTTTTTATGCATACCATGTTACTAACCTCAATGGGTTTTCCTGTGCTCCATGTCTTTGATTATAATAACTTCTTTGTTTAGCTTGAGTTTTTCAACATTAGCTCGTGCAAAAGATTCTAATTCCCTTGGAGTCTTTTGGTTCTTCAATGACTTTGCCATCCAACCTGGAGGATACTGTGTAGCTGGTTTTCTGTTTTTTAAAAGTTCTAATGGAGATACACCTGTGGATAAATGAGGTGTTCTTCTGTAGAACCATAACAAGGTTTGGACCACAGAAGAAACCACACATTTATTCAGTAAAACCCATCTCACACATTCTGCTAGCATTCAGTTAAAGCGCTCAATCAAACCATTGGTTTGTGGAAGAGATAACAAACCTTTTAAATGTTTAATGGAGATCTTGCTTAAAAGTTCTTCAATCTCAGCTGACACAAACTGAACTCCATTATCTGAAACCAATTCTTCTGGAAAACCCTCATACACATCTTTTAAAAATGTTATCACTGATTTAGAATTTGGTTTACTCACAAATTTGACATGTGGCCACTTAGAGTAATTATCCATGATTACATAAGCATACCTGGAATGGTGTGGGAGAGAGTAAGAAGATCCCACCATATCTATACCTAGGTTTTTCCAATGGCCCAAGGGATACTATATAGATTTCAATGGTGGAGTTGATATTTTTAAGGATTTGTCACAAGTAGCACAAACTACACATTCCTTTACCAAAAAATCAACGTCCCTGTCCATTTGTGACTACCAATATGATTCACGTATCCTACATTTGGTCAAACTAGCCCCTAGTTGTCACTCATTAACTTTTGCACAATTTGGTTCCTAAGATTAACAGGAGGAACTAATTTGTCTGATCTCATGACAATACCATCTTCAATTGTCAATTCTTCCGCAATTTTACTGAATGGTTGAATCATCGCATTTACTGTTTATTCCCTTGGCCACCCTTCCCCTATATACTTAGAAATTTTTTTTAAGTATATAATCATCTTCAGTGGCCTCCTTTCAATATTTTTCTGAAAATGAACTTGCATTCTCGATTTCAATGGCTGCAATCAAACATGCCTCATCCCCATTCTTATTTTTATTGAACTTACTTCCGTTAAGGGAAATCTTGACGAGTAGTCACCTCTAACATTCTTTCTACCTGATATGTTGACTACCTCAAAATGAAACTGGAGTAATCTTGTAGGAAACCTAGCTAACCTGGGTACACTGGCTTTATCGTTAGTTCCATTGAGAATAGCTACCAGTGGTTTGTGGTCAGTTTGAAGAATGAAATGTCTACCCCATAAGTAACTCTTAAATTTTTCCATGGCCCACCAATATGCAAACAGTTCTTTTTCTATGACAGAATAGTGATTCTCGGAGTCTCTAAGAACTCTTGATGCAAAGCCAACTGTAAACTCTTGCACACAGGATCTCTGTGCAAGCACTGCATCCAAACCCATATTGCTTGCATCAACTGTTAGAATGCATGTCAGATTAGGATCATATGATTTAAGGACATCTACTGATGATATTTGGCATTTAATATCATTGAAGGCATTAACACACTCAGCATCACACACAAAATCCACACGTGATTTCAGCAACAAGAAAATAGGCCTGACTCTTGATGCAAAATCTGTAATGAACCGCAAAGAATTCACAAAGACCCAAGAACGATTTGACACTCATCTTCTCTGTTAGAAGAGGTGCTTTCATGATGGCATGAATGAGCCCCGGTTTTGATCACACTCCATCAGATGAAATCACGTGTCCTAAGTATTCTACAGGCTCCTTTAAAAATACACATTTATTTCTTGTCAAAACAATGCCGGAAGATTTGAAAATAGAAAGCACTTTTCCTAACAAAGCATCATACTCCTCTCACTCTTTGGAGTAAATCAATATGTCATCCTGAAAGACAGTTACATTGGAAATATCTGTGAGCATAGTGCTCATCACTAATGAAAAACCGAAGCCACTGATGCTAGGCCGAATGGCATGTGACAATACTGAAAAGTACCCCATGGGGAAACAAATGCAGTAAGGAGTCAACATCCAGGGTATAATTCCACTTAATGATATGCAGGAGCTAGATCACGCTTAGTAAAGTTATTTGCTCCTGAATGGTCGACAACATTTCACAAATGTTGGGAAGAGGGTGAATATCAACCTATATCTCTCTGTTTAGTGCTCAAAGGTCCACACACACTCGGAGTTCTTCATTTTTTTCCCCGAGCTATCACTAAAGCCACAAAGAAGATTATACTGGTTCAATAATACCTTTGCGGCATAATCCCTCCAACTCTCTTTTCAAATCTTCCCTTACACTGAAAAGTACTCCTCTCATTTAGTGCTTGGTAGGTATAGCGTTGTCTCTGGTCTATTAGGCCCTAATGAGGAACATGGAGGTCCAGACCGCCATGCCGGTGATGGCGGAAATTACCACCACCGGCATGGCGTTCCGGACCGCCATATTCCGAACACAGGGGGACTGCCACAGGCAGCCCTCCTCCACCACCAGGCTACCACGACCAGGCAGCCTGACGATGACCGACTTCTGTACCCGATAGGGCAGTGCTGATAAAGAACCTGTGCACAGTCCCGTCACGCAGGTCACTGCCCGATTTACGGGCAGTGATATGCGCGACGGGTACTACTGCACCCGCCGCACTGCAGCATTGACGACGGCTCCATGTGGAGCCATCGACAATGTCTAGGCCCAGCATGCCGCTGGGCCAGCTGGCGGAAACACTGTTTCTGCCTGCTGGCCCAGTGGAATGTTCATTATTGGGCCGGCGGGGTCTTCAACGGGCTGGCGGTCTGTGTTTAGACCGCCAACATGAACACCGCGGGGAATCCCGCCGCGTTCATAATGTCCCCCTTTATCTTATGTTGATACTTGTTTGCTCGTACCAGGCCATAAAACAGACCAAAAAGTCCTTGGTGAAACCAACCCAATATGTTAAGACCTTTAACTGCCACAAATACTTGGTCAAAGATCCTTCTGCTCTTAAAAATCAAGATATCTTCCAAATATCCTTGCAATTCTATTTTTCTTCCTTCATAGGATCCTGGAGATCTATCTGGTGGCAACAAATCACATTCACCACATTTTTGCAGAAATCATTCTTACGTGACCATAGTGATTCTGACACCAGAATCTACCAGCAACCTTGTCATTTTGTCACCTATCTGAACCTCAATATAAGGATCTATACAATGTTCAGGAATACCCTGCTTGACAATGTCAGACACCACAAGGACCATGTCATGCACTTCATTTATCAATTCGTCCACATTGCTTGCACAGTCCACACACATTGCACTGACATTCTTAGTTTTCTGTTTGGCACTTTGGCAGACCTTTGCAAAATGTCCAATCTTTGTACAAAATACATTGGACATTTTTTGCTGAACACATCCTTCCATCTTTAGAATGAGGTGGATTTCCACACTTGAAACAAACATTGGATGGCTTGAAGAATGAACTGTTTTGAGAAAATCTGTTTCCTAGATATTGATGTGCAATTGGCTTACTACCTTTGCTCTCTCTAGCTTTAATTCTATTCACCTGCTCTAGAGTTTTTTTTCATCTAATTCCTTTGCAGCTTTTGAGGAAGTTTCTATGCTTTTTGCCACTTTAATAGTTTCATCCAACGTGGGATTGCGCATTGAGAGTAAATTTTGTTTAATCACTCTATCAGTGCAATGGCAGGTAAATTGATCATGAATCAATTGTTCTGTAAAATTTGCAAACTGACATTCTGAAATGAGTTTACATAAGACAAATATATAAGTGTCTACATCTTCACTGGCATTTTGCTCTCTATGAAAAAATGTGTGTCTCGACATAACTAACCTGGGTGGCACATCAAATCTATCAATCATTTTTCAACTGCTTCTTGGAATTCATCAAGATCCTCACCATCCACCACCTGAATGTTCTGCAGTTGTTTGAGGATAAACCTTCCCTGAAAAATGAGAATGAAGACGTAAAACAAATGTTTCTTTCCTGTTGAAATCTTGATGTTCCAATTGCACCTAGGTAAGTCTCAAGTGTGTCTTACCATTGTCTACATGAAATTGGCAGTTCTCCTGATGTTTCCAGAAACAGATTGCATGATTGCATGATTGCAGGATGAAAAAGTATTGAACCCTTAGATGAAAGTAATTGAAATGTCAGTAAGACGGGTTCAAACAATGTGTAATCTTTGTTTTACCATCACTACACACATGTAAATTAACGTTCCAAGGGAGTGCCATTGAGTTTATAAGTGTATATGAGCAGTACTTTGTATGACTGATTACAACTCAATAGCACTAGAGTGTGTACACTATTGTGGCAAATGCTGTATAAGATTCATCACAGGTCCAACAATATGCTCTCCATCTGTAATAGAAAACTCTAATTTGGCCGCCATGGATCTACTGACAAACCCAACTCTTGGCCTGACTATAAGGTTACTTTAAGCTTGCAGACTATCCCACTTTTCCTACTTCTATGCACTTGCATGTTTTTTTCTCGCAAGCCGCCAATGTTTACTTGTAAGTATCATTCTTGAAAATGGGTTTGTATTTGTTTCCTTACTGAAATGTGAGACTATTTTCCTCAAAACTCTGAATGGATGGAATCAATCTTTTCTTGTCACTTAAAAAATGTGAAAAATAATGAAGCTAATGTGAAACCCCATCTACAGGCAACCATTTAAACTATGGGTAGTAATTGCAGAATTCAAGTGCATTAATGGTAGGTTATGAGAGAAAAAAATCCAAACTTTGCACTATCCTAATCCATGAACCTCTGATAGGGTATCCAGGGCTACCAACTGATTTGTCCTAACTCTATACTCATTAGGAGTGCAGGTAAAATGAGACGTTCCATCGACCAGTTCTATAACAAGCCTGACTTGTTCTGGACTTTATTTTTGTGCCTTTACAAGGACACTAGCAGCAAAATAGATCTTGCTGAGGAGTGATGAAAACCTGCAGGTGATTTCAATTTGCAGTCATCGAGGTGGAACAGGCAATAGGAATCTGATCACTTGCAGCAAGCTATTGCCACAGATTATATTGCATGGCTGTTCTGGGCAGATACACACAACCGTATACTCAGGTTCATAATGGCTCCGTGTTACTCTGAAACTGGAGCCTGGCTGGGTAAGTTCCAGAAAAAAAGAACAAAAATAATTATGTAAATTTCACGCACGGCTCGTGCTGGTATTTTGCCTGAAAATTGAGATTTGAGATATCTGAGATACGATCAGGAGACTGGTTAACAGGAAATGTCTCTGGGCAGTTTACTGTTTTCACAAGACATTGTCTACTTCAACCAGTTTCCTGAAGGAGAGAATTCTATAAAATTCTGCAGCCTTGCATTCTACTAATGACAAATAGTAACACAGCACAGTATTTGTTATGCTTCACTTACCGGTTTGTCACTGGATTCCGCCCGGTTTTGTCATTGGTCACATTTGCACTAAAAATGATTTCCTTGGGTGATGCTAACATGACTTAGGAGACTGGCGGTCTTGCGGTAATGGTTGGATCGCTGCACTCCAGGCAATTCAACCGTCTTATTACGATATGGTTCCCGACAGGCTGACGGCGGGTGGACTTGTGGTCAGCCATGGCGGCACTCAGCTCAGAGCTGATGTGCTGATCACGACTCCTGTTTCCACCAGACTTTCCCTGGGCAGGACCCCGCCATTAAAAGGCTGTTTGAAACACAGTGCAGGGTGGAACAGGGATGTGCCTGCACTGCCCATGACCATGGCAAGGGCCCCCTTGCCCAGTACCCACCGAATGCGCACTGTCTGCTTTGCTGATAGTGCACATTCTGAGGCTGCTGGCCTGCTACAGTACCAATTGTAGCCAGCCTGTATGATGGCTGCCTCCTCCTTGCGGCATTGGCGGTTGGAGTTTTCTGACTGCCAAAGTTGTAATGAGCCTCCTAGTGTTGCACTGCATGCATGTGGAAATTACATGCATTATAGATTCCAAAATCACACTGTAGGAGGCTGACCTGGTTTCTAGTGGGTTCCCAAGGTACTTACACCTTATACCATGTCCAGTTATCCCTTATGAGTGAAATGTAGTCAGTGTCTAGAAGCCAGGCCGTCTGTGGGTAGCTGTAGCTGAGCAGCCACGGCTTATCTAGGAGACATGCAAAGCTCATGCAAAACTCCTGTAGTCACACAGTACTTACACACATGAAAGAAAATACGCAGTGTTACAAAAATAAAGGTACTTTATTTTGGCGACACTAATTCCAAAAATACCTTAGAGACTATACTCCCTTAGAAGGTAAGTAATCTACACAGTATATACACTAGAATACAGTAATAGCCGTAACAGCAGTTAGAAAACAATGCAAATAGGGAAAATCACAATAGATAGAATGGGCCTAGGGGGAACACGAAACATATACTAAAATAGTGGAATGTGAAAGTCGATTTCCTACCTATGCAAGTGTAGTGTGTAGAGGGGCACTGGGAGTGTAAGAAAACACCAAAGGTAAGTAATAGAACCCACCCCAGAGCCCAGGAAAACAGGAATAAATCACATTAAGTTTCCTAGAACACACAAGAACACAATAGAAGATTATGCAAGAAGCAGAAGAGACTGCAAGCCACCAATGATTGATTCCTGGACCTGAAGACCTGTGGGAGAAGGAGATCAAGTCCAAGAAGCACTAAAGAGTCCAGGGAGAACAGGAGCCTCTGCTAACCCGGATGAAGGTGCAAAAGAAGAACCACCGGTGAAAAAGAATAGCCAGTACTGCACCCAGGAAGATGTCCCACGCTGAATGGATGATTGCAGTGTGGCTTGTGCCACTGGATTCCGCCAACAAGCCATGGCACACGCAAAGAACGCAGTTAGCGGAAAATGGTACTGCCCGGGACCAGGAGGGACCCGGTGGCCTCTACCCATGAGGGGGAGACAGAGGAGGCTCTCAGCAACTCAGAGAGCCCTCAGAAGACCAGGCAGCATGCACAGGAGTCCCACAGCACATGGACAAAGAAGGTGCAAATGGAGGCCCACACAGCACTACAAAAAAGGGATCCCACGACGCTGGAGAACTACTCACAGGAAGGAGGGCTGGGGGGCCGGAGCTGTGCTGTGCATGAAGAACTTTGAGGAAGGTCACACACAAGCCTTGGTAACTGCAAAACGTGCAGTGCATGGGGGTACTGTCTTGCGTGGGGAGGCATGCTCTTTTCTTCACCAAAGTTGGACAGCTGGACCTTAGGACCATCGGGACCACTTCTGTCCACCACCCGTGTTGCTGGATCCACACACTTTACCAGGAAAGGGGACCCAGGCCACCGGTCATCACTGCAGCGGGGTGCCTGCTGAAACAGAGAAGTCACTCCTTCACTTCAAGGGAGATGCCTTCGTTCTTCTGGTGCAAGCTGAAGACTCGCTGCTCTTTTAGGATGCATGATCTGTAAACAGTTGCAGTTGCTGGCAGGACGTAAAGGTCCAATATTGCAGAATTTGTCTTGGCTTCTTTGTTGCAGTTTGTAGTTTCTGGAGGGTCCAGATGCAGTTTCGTCTGTAGAAGGTGAAGTAAAGGATGCAGAGGATTCCTGCTGAAGTCTTGCAACCTGAATCTGAGGAAACACCAAGAGGAGAGGCCCTAAATTGCCCTGAAAGATAGATTGGTCAGCTACACAGGTAAGAATCTACCAGGGGAGGGGTCTGACGTCACCTTGTGGCACTGGCCACTCAGATGTTCCCAGAGTGCCCCACCACCTTTGAATCCAAGATGGCAAAACCCAGGGATACACTGGAGGAGCTCTGGGCACCACCGCTGGGGTGGTGATGGACAGAGGAGTGGTCACTCCCCTTTCCTTTGTCCAGTTTCGGCCCAGAGCAGGGACTGGGGGTCCCTGAACTGGTGTAGACTGGATTATGCAAGGAGGGCACCATCTGTGACCTTCAAAGCATTTCCAGAGGCTCTGGGAGGCTACCACTCCCAAGCCTCTAACACCAAAGGAAAGGCTTTGTTCTGCCTTTCTGGGCTTGAGCTGCTTAACCAACAGGAGGGCAGAAACCTGTCTGTGAGGTGGCAGCAGCAGGGGCTGCCTGGAAAAACTCAGAAGGCTGTATTTCAGTACTGGGGGTCCACTGTGGAGCCCCCAGAGTGCATGGAATTGTACAGCCAATACTAGAATCAGTATTTGGGTACAATTTCAAGATGTTAGACACCTTACATGGCCATATTCAGAGTTACCATTGTGCAGGTGGACATTTGTATTGACCTATGTCCAGTGCACCCGTAAAATGGCATCCCTGCACTCATGAAGTCTGGAAAAATGGTCCTGGATGGCGTGGGGGCACCTCTGCTAGTGCAGAGGTGCCCTCACACACAGGTACCTTGCACCCTGCCTTCAGGGTTGGAAGGCCTGACATATAGGTGACTTATAAGTGACCTGGCGCAGTGTAAATTGCAGTAAAAGGGTGCTTGCACCATTTCACGCAGGCTGCAATGGTAGTCCTGCAGAAGCCTTTGCACGGGCTCCCTATGGATGGCAAAACTAATGCTGCATCCTATAGGGATCACTTGGAACCCCAATGCCCTTGGTACGTAAGTACCATATACTATGGACTTATAAGGGGTGGCCAGTATTCCAATTTGGGATGAAATACTGGGTTACCAGTATGCAGTGACAAAATTGAGATGAGAGAGAGCATAAGCACTGGGGTCCTGGTTAGCAGGATCCCAGTGACACTGTCAAACACACTGACATCTGGCAGAAATTGGGGATAGCTTAGTTTGCAAAAATGTAAGTGCCAGTACCAGAGGTATTTCTCAGCAGTTAATCGTGGTTGCCACTTCACCCTATCTCTGTCAGTACTGCCAAATACTACCATCACATAATAGAAGACATTTTGGCAATTTAAGGTCACTATTGCTGCAAATATAGCCTGGACCATTTATTATTAATTTTTAGGCATATTCAATACGTAGGTCATGGGCTCTACTAAATATTTATCGACAGTGCCACTATTTGGTAGACTGCCATATGTAATTGATTATGTTTACAAATAGGTGTTGATGCTAAGCAACTGTTGGTGCCCATTTCATTTGGCAGTAGGTTGCCATACAAAGCCTGGTCACATTGTCACTTTTGTTGAATTGGTGTTGTGTGTAATTCTAGGGGTGCTTGTGCATTTACCACCCTGTTATGTAACCTTTTAATATTTCCCATAGAAGCATTTGTGCTAACTTGTGGTATATATGGGAATTAGGTATCACAATGTTTGACTATTGTGTAGTAAACTCATGATGGAGCTAGTGGACTACCTTTCAGTGGACATGAGTCTATCTACTTAACATTTACGTTTCGTTTTGGGTATAGTAAACAAAAAGAAACCTGGACCAAAAGAAGCAGAAATATGCAGGCCTGGTGTGGGTTTTTATGTCCATGGATTCAAATGTAGTTACATATTCACATGAGAGAAGTTCAAAAAACACATGGGGAACAGTAAAAATTATCTGAGTCCTTACAAAAAGTACTTTACCTAATGGGGTATATTTAAGAAAAGTGTGCTGCACACAATGCAGTACCACTTTTTTTGCATCCCTTAGTGCCCCCCAACGCCACCATGTGTGCACAATATTTGAAATACGGCAAACATTAGCAGTAGTTAGGGGACTAGTGTAAGATTTTTTGGCACTAATCCATAGCATTACAGGATTAGCGTAAAAAATGTTGCCACTAATCCTGCAAAGCTCATTGAGGCCCATTGTAATCAATGATTGTAGGAGGCTGGCCTGGTTTGTAGTGTGTACCTTAGGTACTTACACCTTACACCAGGTCCAATTCTCCCTTATTTGTGAAATGTAGTAGTGTTCTAACAGCTTAGGTTTATAGAGGTAGCTATAGCAGAGCAGCTTAGGCTGAACTAGAAGACATGCAAAGCTCCTCCAATACCACTTATAGTTACACAGTACTTATACACAAGTAAAGACAATACTCAGTGTTACCAAAAATAAAGGTAGTTTATTTGGGTGACACAAGGCCAAAAATATCTTAGAGGCAATACTCCTTCTGGAGGTAAGTATTATACACAATATATACACTAGACACCAAAATAAGGTACGTAATTTGACATAGGATAGTGCAAACAATAGGAAATGCTATAGGATTCAAAGGGAGAATATAGGTCTAGGGGCAACACAAACCATATACTAAGAAAGTGGAATGTGAATCATGAATATTCCCCATGACAAGTGTAGTGTGTAGAGAATCGATGGGAGAGTAAGAATACAGCAAAGGTAAGTAAATTACACCATTCCAGAGCCAAGAAAAGCAGGAGTAAAGTACTGCAAGTTTCCTTAGGACACACTACAAGTCGTGATTAGAGCTGTTGCAAGAACCAAGCAAGACTGCACACAACAAATGGTGGATTCCTGGACCTGAAGACCTACAAAGGAAGGAGACCAAGTCCAGAAGTCGAAAGAAGTTCCAGGAAAGACAAGAGCCCCTGCCAACCCAGAAGAGGGTGCAAAAGAAGAGTCCCCGGTTGGACGAAGACTGCAGAAATGTACCCAAGGAAGATGTCAGCAGGTTCCAGCATGATGCACTGGATGTCCCATGGAGAGAAGTTGGATTCAGGTGAGTTTTGGTGCTGAATTCCTCCAACAAGCATTGATTCTGGTAAAGTCCCATTTTGAGTCAAAGTGGTGCTATCTGGACCCAGGAGGGACCTGGGGGCCTCAACTCTGTGTGAGGAGGAAGAGGGGGCTCTCAGCACTTTAGAGAGCCCTCAGAACAAAAGATAGCACCCACAGGAGTCCCAGGACACAGGAACAAAGGAGGTGCAAAATGCAGTTGGTGCAACACTTCAAAGGAGGGCCCCACACCGCCAGAGGTCAACTCAGTGAGTTGAGTGTCGCAGAACATAGTGCTGGGGACCTGGGCCAGTCTGTGCACAAAGGAATTTTGCAAATAGTGAACAGAGGCCTCAGGAGGTGAAGAAGATGCAGTGCACAGGGGTACTGTCGTTCTCGTTGAAGGCAAGGTTTTACCTCCTCCAAATTGGGAGAGCAGGACCTCAGGAAAGTCTGTGTCGAAGGGGTCTACCCTCTGTGTTCCAAGGAGCACGTTAGTTGCCAGGAGAGGAGTCCAAGGGAACCGGTCGTTGACTTAGTAGGTGCCTGTTGAGCAGGAGAGTGACTCCGTCACTCCACAGGATAGTTCTTCGGTCCTTCTGGTGCAGGATGAAGAGAGGGAGTCCACAGAGCATGCACACTGTGGAAACTGAGCAGTTGCTGGCTGGAGCTGGAGCTGAAGTTGCAGAGGAAAAGTAGCCCTTCCAGATACTTTGTTGCTGTTACAGAGGTTCCTAGAGCAGTCTGCGGTTGATCTGAGGTCAGAGGATGAAGTAGTAGTTGCAAAGGATTCCTGCTGGAAACTTGCAAGTGGAATCTGAAGAAAACCCACAGGAGAGACCCTAAATAGCCCTGAGAGGTGAATGGCTTCCTTATCAGGTATGGACCTATCAGGAGGGGTCTCTGACATAATCTGCTGGCACTAGCCACTCAGAGGCCTAAAGAAGTGTCCCCAAACCTTGGAAAACATGATAGCTGAAGTCTGGGACACACTGGGGGAGCTCTGGGCACCACCCCTGGGATGGTGATGGAAAGAGGAGTGGTTACACCCCTTTCCTTTGTCCAGTTTCGTGCCAGAGCAGGGACTGGGGGTCCCTGAACCGGTGTAGACTGGCTTATGCAAGGAAGGGCACCATCTGTGCCCTTCAAAGCATTTCCAGAGGCTGGGGGAGGCTTCCCCTCCCCAGCCTGTTACACCTATTTCTAAAGGGAGAGGGTGTACCACCCATCTCCCAAAGGAAATGCTTTATTTTGCCTTCCTGGGACTGAGCTACTCAGACCCCAGGAGGGCAGAACCCTGTCTGTGAGGTGGCAGCAGCTGTAGCTGCATTGCAAGCCTCAAAGAGCTGGTTTGGCAGTACTGGGGGTCCATGGTGGAGCCCCCAGGATGCATGGAATTGGCTCCCCTATACCAAATTTGTATGGGGGGACAATTACATGATCTTAGACACCTTACATGGCCATATTCAGAGTTACCATTGAGAAGCTACATATAGGTATTGACCTATATGTAGTGCAAGCGTGTGATGGCGTCCCCACATTCACAAAGTTCCGGGTATTGGTCCTGAACTATGTGGGGGCACCTTTGTTAATGCAAGGGTGTCCTCACACTTAGTAACTTTGCACCTAACCTTCAGTAGTGAAGGTTAGACATATAGGTGACTCATAAGTTACTTAAGTGCAGTGAAAATGGCTGTGAAATAGTGTCTGTACTATTTCACGCAGGCTGCAATGGCAGGCCTGTGGAGGGGTTTGTCCGAGCTCCTTATGGGTGGCAAAAGAAATGCCGCAGCCCATAAGGATCTCCTGGAACCCCAATGCCCTGGGTACCTAGGTACCATATACTAGGGACTTATAAGGGGGGGTCCAGTGTGCCTATTGAAATTGGTAAATGAAGTCACTAGCCTATAGTGACACATTTAAAAGCAGAAAGAGCATAAGCACTGAGGTCTGGTTAGCAGATCCTCAGTGACACAGTCAAGCACTACTGACAACACACACAGTAGGCCATAAATTATGAGCACTGGGGTCCTGACCAGCAGGATCACAGTGAAACAGGCAAAACACACTGACATATAGGTTTTTATCTATGAGCACTGGGGTCCTGTCTAGCAGGATCCCAGTGACACAGTAAAAACACACTGACACATATTCACAAGCAGGCCAAAAGTGTGGGTAACCATGCTAGAAAGAGGCTACTTTCTCACAATGATGTGCATTATTTTAAAGCCTGCTCTGACCAGGCGTTAAAAGTGCCAAAAAACATTACTCAAAAAAATCTCTTAGATTTCTTTGTGCCATTTTTTAACCCCCCCAATGGGGGAACACCCCTTTGCATACATTATGCCTGGAGCAGGCATAATTTAGTGCAAAGGGTTACAAAGTGGCACAATGCATGCATGCGCCACTTTGTAAATATGGCGCTGGGACTTTGGCCTCGTTGGGCCACATTAGCATAAAAATAAAATTACGCTAATGTGCCCCGATGTTTGAAAAGTGATAAACTTGTGAAGAGTTTCAGCTATAAAATATCCCTAAATGCCTCATACTGTGCATGCCTACTCGTGACCACAGAATACTATAGATCTTAGGCCCATATATATACTTTTTTTTGCACTGCATTTGCATCATTTTTTTACTCAAAAGTGGTGCAAACTTGCAAAATATAATTGTATTTTCTAAGTTTGCACCGCTTTTGCGTAACAAATTACGCCAGTGGGGCGTTAAAAAAGTATACATATGGGCCTTAGTAGTTTAAATAATACATTCGGTGATAGTTTACAAGACTCTTCATCTTCACATACTATACCCCTTTAAAGTTTAAATATCTGTTCACGTAATACACATTTCTTATATCTGATATGACTATTAATGGTCACATAGCATTATGGTCCTTAGAGTTTATATGTCTGTGCACGGCCACATAATGTTTAGGGTCTTCTACATTTTATAGTCGAAAAACAAACCACTTATCATATTTCATAGAAAATTTAACGATTCTTCATTAAAAAAGGGGATATTGCATAAAATCACACTCTGGTCATAAATCATCATTAAAATATGTTTGCAGCAGATGGGGCCGTGCATTCATAACCAGATGGCTGTGGTTGTTCCTAATGATCAATCATGCCAAGCCAGTCTTGCACAAAAAGGTACATTTCAAGTGGCAATATAGAGATTATTTTTTTCAGGGACGCACGGGGTTTTCTTAATAGAAAAAGACCAACTTCAACTGGAAAGCCAAAATCTGCTAGGAACTTTAGAGAACAGTGACGTCCCAAAACTATTGAACTCTTTATTTGGGAAATTATATTTAGTGAACTTGTTCTTTGGTGTAAGGTTACAAAACAACATTAAAGTCAGGCACCAAGCAAAAGTGGCCTCTCAAGAACTGAATTTGAAGAGGCGCACATATGTGCCAGAAATAAAACTGTTGAGGTGGATGTAGGAAAGTACCATCTTGCCTGGCATGTTACCCCCATATTTCACTATATATATGTTGTTTTAGTGTATGTGTCACTGGGACCCTGCCAGCCAGGGCCCCAGTGCTCATAAGTGTGCCCTGTATGTGTTCCCTGTGTGATGACCAACTGTCTCACTGAGGCTCTGCTAACCAGAACCTCAGTGGTTATGCTCTCTCTGCTTTCTAAATTGTCACTAACAGGCTAGTGACCAATTTCACCAATTCACATTGGCATACTGGAACACCCTTATAATTCCTTAGCATATGGTACTAAGGTACCCAGGGTATTGGGGTTCCAGGAGATCCCTATGGGCTGCAGCATTTCTTTTGCCACCCATAGGGAGCTCTGACAATTCTTACACAGGCCTGCCACTGCAGCCTGAGTGAAATAAATTCCACGTTATTTCACAGCCATTTACCACTGCACTTAAGTAACTTATAAGTCACCTATATGTCTAACCTTCACCTGGTGAAGGTTGGGTGCTAAGTTACTTAGTGTGTGGGCCCCCTGGCACTAGCCAAGGTGCCCCCACATCGTTCAGGGCAAATTCCCCGGACTTTGTGAGTGCGGGACACCATTACACGCGTGCACTATACATAGGTCACTACCTATGTATAGCGTCACAATGGTAACTCCGAACATGGCCATGTAACATGTCTAAGATCATGGAATTGTCACCCCAATGCCATTCTGGCATTGGGGAGACAATTCCATGATCCCCCGAGTCTCTAGCACAGACCCGGGTACTGCCAAACTACCTTTCCCGGGGTTTCACTGCAGCTGCTGCTGCTGCCAACCCCTCAGACTGGTTTCTGCCCTCCTGGAGTCCAGCCAGGCCTGGCCCAGGAAGGCAGAACAAAGGACTTCCTCAGAGAGAGTGTGCTACACCCTCTCCCTTTGGAAAAAGGTGTCAGGGCTGGGAAGGAGTAGCCTCCCCCAGCCTCTGGAAATGCTTTGATGGGCACAGATGGTGCCCATCTCTGCATAAGCCAGTCTACACCGGTTCAGGGATCCCCCAGCCCTGCTCTGGCGCGAAACTGGGCAAAGGAAAGGGGAGTGACCACTCCCCTGACCTGCACCTCCCAGGGCAGGTGCCCAGAGCTCCTCCAGTGTGCTCCAGACCTCTGCCATCTTGGAAACAGAGGTGCTGCTGGCACACTGGACTGCTCTGAGTGGCCAGCGCCAGCAGGTGATGTCAGAGACTCCTTCTGATAGGCTCTTTACCTGTGTTGCTAGCCTATCATCCTTCCTAGATAGACAAACCTCCTTTTCTGGCTATTTAGGGTCTCTGCTTTGGGGAATTCTTTAGATAACGAATGCAAGAGCTCATCAGAGTTCCTCTGCATCTCTCTCTTCACCTTCTGTCAAAGGATCGACCGCTGACTGCTCAGGATGCCTGCAAAACCGCAACAAAGTAGCAAAGACGACTACTGCAACCTTGTATCGCTGATCCTGCCGCTTTCTCGCCTGTTTCCTGGTGGTGCATGCTCTGGGGGTAGCCTGCCTCCTTCTTGCACCAGGAGCTCTGAAGAAATCTCCTGTGGGACGATGGAATCTTCCCCCTGCAACCGCAGGCAACAGAAGACTGCATCACCGGTCCTCTGGGTCCCCTCTCAGCATGACCAGCGTGGTCCCTGGAACTCAACAACTCTGTCCAAGTGAATCCCACAGTCCAGTGACTCTTCAGTCCAAGTTTGGTGGAGGTAAGTCCTTGCCTCCCCACGCTAGACTGCATTGCTGGGTACCGCGTGATTTGCAGCTGCTCCGGCTCCTGTGCACTCTTCCAGGATTTCCTTCATGTACAGCCAAGCCTGGGTCCCCCTACACTCTAACCTGCAGTGCACAACCTCCTGAGTTGTCCTCCGGCGTCGTGGGACTCCCTTTTGTGTATTCGGGTGAGCTCCAGTTCACTCCTCTTCCAAGTGCCTGTTCCGGTACTTCTGCGGGTGCTGCCTGCTTCTGTCAGGGCTCCCTGACTTGCTGGGCGCCCCCTCTATCTCCTCATCCAAGTGGCGACATCCTGGTCCCTCCTGGGCCACAGCAGCATCCAAAAACCCTAACCGCAACCCTGCTCCCGTGTAGGCTCCGGGGCGTCGCCCTCAGGCTCTACCTCCTCACGGACCGTGGGAACGTCTGGGGCCGGTTTCCACCACCCCCTGCCCTTCCTCTTCTTGGCAGTCCCCTGGGCCACTGTTTTAGGCTTCAGGGGCTCTTGACTACCCTGACGGGCTGCCATTGACCAGGTGGATACACATACCAACCCAGGCAGAACCAACATCTCCAAGTAAGACCTGTGTTCCACCTCCTTCCAAGGGGAATCCTCCAGGTAATTGCCTATCAAACAATCAACAGGCATGGTTGGACTCACCACTACCTTCCAGGAACCTGAGACCCCCCAATTCAAAGGGAACCTGCGCCACTCTGCACAGGTGCTCTGAGTTGTCCACTGCAACTACTGGGTGAAGTACCCGGGGATCTATCTGCTCTTCAGACACCAGCTGACTCCTCACTGTAGTCACACTGGCTCCTTTGTCTATCAGAGCCTCCACCCTCTGTCCATTGATGGTCACTCACTGCCTGTACTTCTTAGTGTTTTCAGGCACAAGGGTTCTCTGGACCATCTCACTGTCCACTAGTGAGACAAGGGTCATCTCAGCTGGCTCCCACCCACCTGGAACCAACTCCTCCCAAAGCGCTACACTGTCCAAACCCTGGGACGGCACACCAGTGGGTGCCAGTGTACGTTTGGGGTCCCCCGTCACATGACCCACCTGGTCACATGCATAGCACTTATGTGGGGGACCACCTGCCATTGGCTTCCCTTTGGAGAACCATGGCTTCTTCTCACTGGGGGGTTGGGAATCCTCACCCTGGGAATCAGTTTGGGGCCCTTTAGAGAACTCCCCCTGTTTACCCTTACCTCCCCTTTCTTCTGAGAGGGACCCTCCCCACCCTTGGCGTGGTCTTCCCTGTACCTCTTTTGGACCCTGCTGCTCTCCCAACGGTCCGCTTCCTGTGCAAGCTTCCTGGGATCAGTCAGCTTGCTGTCAATCAGGTGCTGGCGCAGCTCTGGAAAATATAAACTGTACAAGTGCTCCCAAGCAATCAGATAGTAAAGCCCCTCATACGTAGTTACCTTACTGCCCTTCACCAAACCATCCAGTGACCTGAATCAACACATTCCAACCATGTTTGGGCTTCCTTCTTCTTGTAGGACCTAAACTTATCCTTGTACTGCTCAGGGGTGGGATCATACCTTGTGAGTAGGGCATCCTTCATGCTAGAGTAGGTGAGATTCTGAGAATTCTCCAGGGCTGTCAGTGTAGCCCTCCCCTCTACCTCAAAGTGCTTCCACAGACTCGCCCCAATGAGCTTCAGGGACCAGATTCATGTGGAGAGCAGACCACGAGTATATATCATCCTCCCTCTTGTAATCCTTCAAAAGGTCCTAAGGAATGTGCATCCTCCTCTTAGGCTGCACTGTGGGATTGCTGCCACCATCTCTGCTAGACTGACTCCTCTGGTCTAACTCCTTCAAGCTAAGCTCATGAGCCAGCTTCAGCTTCCTTTCCTCAATGGCCAACCTTCTCTTCTCCATCTCCCTCTCCATCTCCATCTCCATCTTTAGACTGAACTTTTTTAGCTCCAATTGGTTTTCCCTCTCTGCTTGTCTGTCCTGTAACTCTTCAGGTGTGTCCTTGGAGGACACACTGCTACCTGCCCTGGGGACTCTCTCCCTGGGCATAACAGGGCCATCCACTACATCATTGTGAATGACTTGCACCCCTCCTCCTCACCCTGCTCCTCCTCTGTGTGCCCCTCATCTTCTTTGGCTGTCACCCAGGCCCTCAGTGCCTTTTGCAGCTCCTCCTTCTTGGAAGAGCTCTTAGTGGGACAGGCCAAATCTTTACGAAACTGCTTCTACTGAGCTACTGTATAGCTCTCCAATTTATTCCAGATCAAAAGCAGCTCCAGCTGATGCATCTCCAGATTGAGACATGATGAAGCGTTAAAAGTGCAAAGTTCCAAAGGCAGAAAGAAAATTCCCAAATGAAGTTCAAGAAAAGTCAATCAAGGGAGCAGTAAAAATAGAAGTAGAACAAAAATAGTCCCAAAGGGAAAAAGCTAAATTACAAGACAAGTAGTATGTGGTCACGTAGTGGTCTGAACTCAAAACAGTAGTGTACACCTAATTACTGTATGTGAAGTACAAATACAAGTCCAATCCCATCCGCTGATCACCAATGTTAGAAATGGGGTCTTTAGTTGGCAGTCAGGTTATCCCCTGTCCAAGCAAGGACCCTCACTCTAGTCAGGGTAAAAGAGAATCACCCTCAGCTAACCCCTGCTTACCCCCTTGGTAGCTTGGCACGAGCAGTAGGCTTAACTTCAGAGTGCTAGGTGTAAAGTCTTTGTACCAACACACACAGTAACTTAATGAAAATACTACAAAATGACATAACACAGGTTTAGAGAAATAGAAAATATGTATCTAAACAAAACAAGACCAAAACGACAATCATCCACAATACACAAGTCAAGTTATCAATTAAAAAGCAACAAGAGTCTTCATGTAGTTTTAAACATACACTAACACTGTTAGTGTGAAAATGTACCTTGGGTGCGTCAAAAATAACCCCTCACAGATGAGTGTGCATCAAAAAGGGCTTGCGATGCGTCTATTTCACTCACGAGTGAGACCTTGTGTCATTTCTCCTTTAGTCGGGTCGGGTGCGTCATTTCTTCTCTCTGCAGGAGAGCGATGCGTCGATCCAGTCAGCACTCTCAGGTCCGGGCAGGCCTTGTGTTGTTTTTACACTCCCAGAGTTGTTTGCGTCAGAAATCCAGCCTCACAATGATCTGAAAATCACGCAGCGCGGGTTGCGATTCCCCACCCTCCATCAGCGATGCTGCACGTCGTTTCTCCAGCTCTGTGCGTCGATTCTTCGGTCGCTTTACAGGCAAGTGTTGATTTTCAGCTGCGAAGCCTCCGGTGCGTTGATTTCCCAGCCGCAGACTGGATTTGCATCGATCTTTTCCCCGCACAGCATTCTGTGCATGGATTTCTTCCTCTTAGGCTGCCAGCTTCTCCTTTCAGGGTCCCAGGAACTGGATGGGCACCACTTGGCAGAGTAGGAGTCTCTTCAGAGACTCTAGGCGCTGGCAGAGAGAAGTCTTTGCTGTCCCTGGGACTTCAAACAAGAGGAGGTAAGCTCTAAATCAAGCCCTTGGAGATCTTCACAAGATGGAAGGCACACAAAGTCCAGTCTTTGCCCTCTTACTCTGGCAGAAGCAGCAACTGCAGGATATCTCCACAAAGCACAGTCACAGGCAGGGCAGCTCTTCTTCCTCAGCTCTTCAGCTCTTCTCCAGGCAGAGGTTCCTCTTGGTTTCCAGAAGTGTTCTATAGTCTGTGGTTTTGGGTGCCCTTCTTATACCCAATTTCTCCTTTGAAGTAGGCCTATGTCAAAGCAAAGTCTCTCTTGAATGTGAAATCCTGCCTTGCCCAGGCCAGGCCTCAGACACTCACCAGGGGGTTGTAGACTGCATTGTGTGAGGGCAGGCACAGCCCTTTCAGGTGTGAGTGACCACTCCTCCCCTCCCTCCTAGCACAGATGGCTCATCAGGAAATGCAGACTACACCCCAGCTCCCTTTGTGTCACTGTCTAGTGTGAGGTGCAACCAGCCCAACTGTCAAACTGACCCAGACAGGGAATCCACAAACAGGCAGAGTCACAGAAATGATATAAGCAAGAAAATGCTCACTTTCTAAAAGTGGCATTTTCAAACACACAATCTTAAAATCAACTTTACTAAAAGATGTATTTTTAAATTGTGAGCTCAGAGAGCCCAAACTCCACATGTCAATCCGCTCCCAAAGGGAATCTACACTTTAATCAGATTTAAAGGTAGCCCCCATGTTAACCTATGAGAGGGACAGGCCTTGCAACAGTGAAAAACGAATTTAACAATATTTCACTGTCAGGACATATAAAACACATTACTATGGGCCTCATTACAACCCTGTCGTTCAAAGACCGCCAGGGCTGTTTTGGCGATTGCACCGAGGTGGTTCAACCTTGCCTATTACGACCGCTGCGGAAGCGCCACGGTCGCACCGCCAGGACCGGCGTTTTACCACCATGGTTGTCCCGGTGCTTTCAATCCTCCAGGGCAGCGCTGCTTGCAGCGCTGCCCAGGGGATTACGAGTCCCCTTCCCGCCAGCCTGACCATGGCGTTAGAGACCGCCATGGAAAGGCTGGCGGGAAGGGGAGTCGCGGGACCCCTGGGGGCCCCTGCACTGCCCATGCACTTGGCATGGGCAGTGCAGGGGCCCCCAGGCACAGCCCCACACTGCTTTTCACTGTCTGCACAGCAGACAGTGAAAAGCGCGACGGGTGCAGCTGCACCCGTCGCAAAGCTGCAACACTGCCGGCTCCATTAGGAGCCGGCTCCCATGTTGCGACCGACATCCCCGCTGGGCCGGCGGGTGGAAACTCTGTTTCCGGCCACGGGCCCAGCGGAGATGTCAAAATGGAGCCGGCGGGAGTGCCCCCGCATTGGCGGCCGTAGTGCAGTTAAACCTTGGCGGGCGGCGGTGGCCGCCCGCCTAGGTTGTAATGAGGCCCTATGTGTCCTTCCTAAACCATACACTGTGTCTGCCCTTGGGGCTACCTAGGGCCTACCTTAGGGGTGGCTTACATGTAAGAAAAGGGGAGGTTTAGGCCTGGAAAGTGGGTACACTTGCCAATTTGAATTTACAGTTAAAACTGCACACACAGATTCTGCAGTGGCAGGTCTGAGACATGATTACAGAGCTACTTATGTGGGTGGCACAACGAGTGCTGCAGGCCCACTAGTAGCATTTGGTTTAAAGGCCCTGGAGCACCTCTAGTGCATTTTACTAGGGACTTACCAGTAAATCAAATATGTCAATCATGGATAAGCCAATTACATACACATTTTGTAAAGGAGCCCTTGCACTTTAGCACTGGTTAGCAGTGGTAAAGTGCCCAGAGTAACAAAAACAGCAAAAACAGAGTCCAGCACACATCAACAACCTGGGAAACAGAGGCAAAAAGTTAAGGAAGACCACGCCAATGATGACAAGTCTAACACATAGGTATTACAAAGAGAACCTCATAAGAGGTACATCCTCCCAAGGACTGTCTTAGAAGATTATTCAGTGCTCCTTGGACCCCATATAGGTGATGAAGCCAAATGCAGCCAGAACCTAGTATTCTAGCTGTTAAGGACTGCTTTAGATCCTGATTCCTCCTCTCCACAACTGAATTACGCTCAGAATGTTAGGGTGAGGAGTAATGGAGTTCAAAACTCATCGTCCGCATTGTGTCCCTTAATACCTTAGAGGCAAAGGCAGGGTGCTGGCCCAAATGGAATGTTGCAACTGCATATGTTCTGATAAAGATTAGCAAGCCTTTTATAACAGATCGTGGATCAGCCAACCACTGTGGCCAAACCCACAGGTATCTAGAACAAGAATCTACAGCGACTAATATGTATTTGTATGCACTATCAGACTGTAGAGGACCACAATGGTCCAGGTACACACATTGTAGTGGCCTATTGGATACTCAGAGGGATGTCTGTGGTGGGCGTTTGATGTTTGAGCCCTTTATCTGCTGGCCAATGTCACAACAAAGAACATATTGGTTGGTCTGTTTGGATAGACCCGGCCACTAGAAACGTTTCTGTAAGAGTGATATTGTGGCTGCAACACCAGCATGTACAGAGGCGACACCCTCATGTGCTGCTTTGATTAAATCCAATCTGTGGTCTTGGTTGGGGATCACTCGATCTCCAGCCCCAGGAATTGTTGCAAAGGCTACAGTCTGTGCACTGATGTGGTATGAAATTTCATTATACTATCTCGTCTGGGAACAAGTCACTGAAGCAACAGAAGCCGTAGCTACTGCAAATTTGGCCACTTCATCAGCCAAAGTGTTACCAATCCCATGTACTTGTACACGTTGGTGGCCCAATGTATGGACTACATGAGTATCAGGTAGCTTATCCTTAAGATAAGCTACCCTTGCCCACAGATGTCTGTGTTTTATAGTGTTCCCTTTGGAGTCTCTGAACACGTTCAATTACCAATGATTAACATAATCATTGTAAGACTGGACACAGTAGTACGAATGACAATCAATCAATGTGAGTTGTCCAGGATCCCTATGTTCCAGTGTTAGGATAAGTGCTTTAAGGTCAGCCAGCTGATCTGTGAAGTCCCCTGAAGTCTTCATGTAGGTATTGTGATGGTGGAATATACCACCTTCGTCACTCTGCTCATGGCTGAACAAGCATCTGAGTACTGATGTTTAGTACCTACAGCTGATTGTGCTGAACCATCAATGTAAATGACAGTATGGTATCTATTAAGCGGCAAGATGTCTAGAAGTGCGGGGTACTCCTGTTCGTATTGGAGAAATTCTTGCGTTTGATGTTTTGGATCAAAGATGTACTCAACATCGGTGCTGGTCAAGGAGGTTGACCACTGAATTAAATGTGAATGTAATGCTTTAGCGTTAGGAATGCTTGCTTTGGTGAAGGCCTCTAAGGCTGGCACTGGGGTAACAATAATAATGTGTTTTCCTTGGGCAAGTTGTCTGAATGACAGCCATCAGTACTGCAGTTATAATTTTTCCTGTGTGTGCAAAACGTCGTTCTGCATTGGAATATAAATGTGATTTATATGCTATGGGCACCGTGTCACCTTCATTAAAGGTGACATAAGTAAACCCAATGGCACCAACAATTATTCTGATGACCAAATGTTTTTTGTTTTCACGGGTGTGTTTGTGTTTTGCTTATAGCATGTCCTGTTGCAATCTTCTAAGGATGCAGTGTGTGTTCTACTGTCCAGTGTCTGCTAGAAAAATCTGGAGATAATAAATCATAGAGTGGCTTGATGCTTTGTGCATAATCAGAAATGTATGTTCTGCCAAAGTTGAAGAAACCTACTAAAGACTGTAGTTTCTTAATACTATTTGGAGACTGGAGTTGAGCACAATTTTCTAAAAAGTGGAGGACCTGGCTCTTGCCTTCGTTTAATAGCTCATATCCCTGGAACGATACACTGAGAAAGGCTATTTTAGTTTTCTTGAAATAAAATTTGTAGCCAAGGACTGCGAATCTCAGAAGGATCCGATCAACCCTGGCAAGATGAATGTTGAGGTCGTCATCTGTGAGATAGATGTCATCCACATAGGACAATGCCTCTGGATCAATATCACCCGATATTTATGTTACATGGGCTGAGAACAGCCCTGGGCTGTTCTTGTAGCCTTGGGGCAAAAGGTAGAAGCGTATCTGTGAGTCAAATAGGAATGTACTCAGGTCCCACCTTTCGTGTGCTAGGTTTTGGGAGAAAAAACAGTTGGAGATTACCAAGGTTGTTTTGTAATTTTTCGGACTATGTTGTTAATTAGTGTTGTGCTGTGTGAATTTTGTATTGTGTATGTGCGTTTATGACTGTTTAAGTGTCTGTAATCTAGGACTATTCTATATGTATGGTTGGGTTTTGCAACGTGGAATAATGGGTTATTCATTGGAGAGACACAGGGCTCAATTATACCCTCATACTCGAGCTGATTGAGGATCTGCTTCAATGGAGCTCTGACTTCGTGTTTAACGGGATATTGAGGCTGAGGCTGGGGTGGAGACCTAGTAGGTATTTTATGATAAGGAGAATCCATATCCCAACTTACATGGTTGCAGTATAGTGCAGGTGCCTGTGCTAAAGCCCAGTTGACAGTTTAGGCTTGTTTTTCCATTTCTGAAAAAAGATCAGAGAAAGAAGGCAAAATGACTGTGTGAGCTTGCATACGTGTTTAAGAGGCCATTCTCTTTCAGCCAATAGGATATCACAACTAAGTTCATCCCAGAATATTACACTAATGGTGCTCTCTATGACTTCCTCAATTTAGATATTTAAATCATAAACCCTGTCGGGTGGGAGAACACACTTGTCCACAGTTTCGACTGCAATAAAGTCAGTAGTTGCTGTTGCATCCAGATGGTCTTTCAAACTCTGGCAATATATCTTGACTTCTGTCGTGCTGTGCAGCAGTGTCACTGCCCACGTCTTGTTCTTCAGCAGTTTTCTCAAGTTTACTGGCATTTTTAATTGAAAGTGCTGCCACTTTTTTCTTTCTAAACTTTTGGTTTTGTTATGGGGACTTGTCTTCCTTTTTTGTCTGAAGACAGTGGTGAGTTTTTTTTGTTTCACATAGTCAGGACACTGCTCTGACCGGACCACTCTCTCACTACATCTATCCAGTGCGTCCTGAAAGGAACAAGATGGATGTGAATCAGTATATTGATCAGGAGCTTTTCTATTTTCTCTTTTTCTGAGATTATGGCCCTCATTATGACATTGGCGGTAAATCCTGCTTACTGCCACGCTGACGGCAGCCAACTTACCGCCGAGCTGGTGAATATCTGTTTACCATATTATGACACACACACACCAATCTGACAGAATACAGCCACACACACAACTCCGCCAGCCCAAAGGTCAGTGATAAAGTGGCGGTCCGGAAAACCCATACCGTTACGCCAACAAAACAACACCCATCACATTATGACCCACGAATCACCATGGCGGTAAACTATTGGCGGTACACACCACTGTGCACCACTGTGCACAGAATGGACACCCACATACAAAACAACACTACATTGGAGAACACCAAATACACACTCCTGACATTCATACACACACCACACCCACAAACCCACACCAATATAAAACACACACCCACATTATCCACAACCCCTTACCCACAGCTCACAGCATGGGAGGAGCAGGTACTGGAAATACTGCATCCTGAGGGACTCGCTGGAGTAGCCAGAGGACTGGACACTGGTAAGTCAACATTTAACAATATTCACCCCCATACCTGCATGCCATTACACACCCTCACCCTCATTCCCATCACTACTCCAGATCCCACACACTCCACCAACACATCTCACTAATCCCAATGCCAGGCCCTGCATGCTGTATCAATGCATGGGCAACCCTCCCAGCCCTGCATGGACACCCATCACTAAAGCATGCACAGCATACGGAAACTAACAATCTCACAATACACCAACATATACAAGCAAAAGCTGGCAGGGTAACACCAACCACAGAGGGGAAGCTACGGAAGTACAAATGTCATATACTTGAAGCATAATACATAATTTACATCCCCACAGGTACCCCAGTCAATGTCAGTGGAGAGGAGGTGCCACCAATATCCAGTCCACCAACAGAAGAGGCCCCCAGTGAAGACAGTAACTCTGGACTTCTGGATCTGGAGGACCTATCTGGCCCATCAGGGACCACTGGACAGCTGGTCACCCAAGCCCACTCACAGACCACGACAGAGCCTCCCCCATCAAGAACCAGTACCACAGTACCCACCCAGCGTACCCACACCTCTGTTCCCAGGACACGTCAATCAACAGTGTGCCCACCTGTACAGGGACGTTAGGCCACACCTCGCCCACAAGACAATCAGGGGCCAGTGGCAGTGGACACACCATTCAGGGGACTGAGTCAAAGGCCAACAGGGACACTGGGAGGACTGCTGTGCACCAGGGGGAGGTCAGGCCCAGGGAACCAACTCTCCAGGCGGCACTCACCGAGATCCTGGGAGCCTACCAACATTCCCAGGACACGATGGGCCAGATCCTTGACAATGTGCAGGAGAACAGTGGCTGTAGGAGGGACAGTATCAGGTGATCAGGGAGGACTTGCAGGCTATCAATACCACCCTGATCTCCATAGCAGGGGTGCTGGGAGACATGGACAACATCATGAGGGAGGCAACAGCACACCAGTGGGCCCCAACCTCTATGCAAGTCATCTGAACAGCCCTCCACTTCCACTGCCGCTAGTGGCCAGGAGGCCCCGCCACAGGACCCACAGGCCACCAGCATCCCTCCCCCCGCAGAAGGTGAACCACCCCGCAAATGTTGCCGGCGAACCAGACCACACCAGGAAATAAGACTCTCCTGATTGTCCCCCTTGTGTCCCACTCAGTCACCTTGTCCACCTTGAACTGCCATTGCTCCCCTTCCTATGTCCCATGGAAACTGCACCTGTGCTACAAACAGACTGGAACAAGACCCTGGACTTTCCTCCATCATCACCCCATTCGATTGCACTTTCTCCTCTATATTTTAGCATGACAATAAACACCCTTGGATAAAACTCGACTATTAGTATTTCATGTATTGCAAATTTGTATTGATTGAAACAGCTACAACCATTACAAATGAACTGTACATGGTGTGAGCATAGAATGAATGACCTGTTGCTGGCTGTTGTGATCATATCAGGAGAATGTTGTCATATCACCAACATCTGTAAAATGAATATGAATAGGTAACAGTAAATAGGGGAAAGAAGTGGGTAATGCCCGCATGCCAATGCCACACAGAATACACCAATAGGCATAGAAATGTGAAGTTGCACTGCCTCACCTGTGTGTCATTGGAAGTACTGACGGATCACTAATGTTCTGTTGTCCACATCCTCATCCTCTGCCTCCTCATCCTCACTGTCCTCAGGATCCACTACTGTCACAGGGGCATCTCCAGTCTCTTCTCACTGCAGAAAAGGTATGATGCGTCTGAGGGCCAGGTTGTGCAACATGCAGCATGCCACTTCTAACTGGCAGACCTTCTCCGGTGGGTAGCACAGGGATCCACCTGTCAGATGAAGGCACCTGAACCTGGCCTTCAGGAGGCCAAAGGTTCTCTCAATTAGCCTTCTGGTTTGCCCATGTGCCTCATTATAACTTTCTTCTGCCCTTGTCCTGGCATTCCTCACAGGGTTCAGCAGCCATGATAGGTCTGGGAGACCAGAGTCACCTGCAAATATTGAGGGACAACATTTAGCCACACACTATCCTATTTGGCCAACAGCATAGGCATACACCAACATACACTGGGTGGGGACCAAGGCTCACCTATTAGCCACACCCTGTGCCTCTGTAGTTGGGCCATCAGATTTGGAATGCTGCTATTCTTTAGGACAAAGGCATCATTTACCGACCCAGGATACTTAGCATTGATGTGAGAGATGTACTGGTCCGCCATGCACACCATCTGCACATTCATGGAGTGGAAACTCTTAAGATTCCTGTACACCTGTTCATTTTGCCATTGGGGGGGGCAAACGCAATATGTGTTCCGTCAATCGCCCCAATTATATTGGGGATATGTCCCATTGTATAAAACCCGGCCTTCACAGTGGCCAAATCCTCCACCTCGGGGGAATGCAATTAAGCTGCACATGTGTTTTATCAGGGCTGACAAGACTCTTGCCAGCATTATTGAGAACATTGGCTGTGACATTCCTGCTGCCAAGCCCACTGTCACTTGGAAAGAACCAGATGTCAGGAAATGGAGCACTCATAGAACTTGCACAAGATGGGGGGTCCCAGTTGGATGACGGATAGCTGAGATCAGGTCAGGTTCCAACTGGGCACACAGCTCTGTGATTGTGGCCCTGTCCAGTCTATAGGTGAGCATAATGTGCCTGTCCTCCAGTGTAGCCAAGTCCACCAGGGGTCTGTTCAAGGGGGTATGTCTCCATCTCCTATTTATCTTTAGCGGTAGGTATCTAAGGGACACAAGAGTGAGTAGGCTGTCACAATTTGAACAACTATACCACAACAGCAGTTCACATTGTCCAGTCATGTTTTGGGACAGTGTAGTTTAAAAGTATGTGCCTATATATCCTGTGACTCAAAAATTATCGATAGGCCTGTGCACTCCCCCTGAAATGGCGACCTCCTTTCCTGTGTGGAGGGACAGGTGGAAGTGAGGTAATGCCGCCGACGTTGTACGCCTTGGCAGTAGGCGGTCGTGAACTGCCGTGCAGTTCCTCATTAGATTATATTGGGACCTATGGGGTACAGTGGCCAATGTGGATCTTCGCCGGCGGTGATGGTATACACCACTGCGGACATGTCCGCCATTTTATTTCACATTCCTTACTTGTTTGCTGACCTTCCATAGGAGAGGACCTATACTACATGTGCTGCTGTGACCTGTGTCTAGACCCTACCATGGCCTGTGTGACCGGGAAAGGGCCCCAGCCTTCACTTCGAAGGAGTTGGAATGACTAGTGGATGGGCTCCTACCCCAGTAAGGACAGCTGAATGGGCCTCCAGACCAATAGGTGAGTACACTGTGGGCACAATGCATGTGGCATGAATGCATGGAGTTGTGTGTAAGGGGGGTGGATTTCCTCTTGCCGGTGTACATGGTGTGCGCTGGGCTATGTGTGTGTGAATGGTGATGGACACAGGTATAGGGCTATTTGTGTGACAGGCTGGACTGTTTGTCTAATGGTGTTCTCCTGTTTGTATTGCCTCTGCAGGTCAGCGTCCATCAAAAGAAGGGACGTGCAGACCCTGGGGGTCTATGGCAGGCGGAGCACCCACTGTCCGAAATGGTGGGAGGGCCTGAGATGCTGGGCACGGAAGACCACAGAGGCCCAGCTGGGGATGGCCTCCCAACAAGGAAGAGGTGCCGTCGAACCCTGACCCCGCTGATGGCCTGCATACTGGCCTACCCTGGGCTGGATGGACGCTTGAGGGCATCACAGCAGCCATAAGGGGATGAGTACTGTGGGTATCATTACAACTTTTGGCTGGTGGGGTGGTATCCGGGTGGTGGATGTATGTTAGTGGGTGCCCCTAAGGCCAGGCCAGACATAGCAGTGTAGGTCCTCTGGAGGCTAAGGGTTGAATGGAAAATACTGGTTACCTAGCTTGTTAGTATTCAATACTAGGCAGGGCTGCGCGGGTCCCAGGTGTGCTGCAGTTGGTGGTGTGTGCCCGCCTCATGCCTTGGTGACTAGCCATTTTACTGGTAGTGCAATGCATAGTGCGTAGGCCTGTTCCCTGTGTGTGAGGATGCTGTGTACGCCAACAGTGGTGTTGGTGCAGTCATTGACCTTTGTCTCTCTCCCCCTTTCTTGTTTTGTCATCCTGTCCTTATGTGCATTAGCATCATCTGACAGAGGAGCAGAGGCACCAGCGACAGAGAGAGCTACATCCCACAGGACCCTGGAGGCAGAGTCCACCGACGCCGAGGGAACCAGTGGGACTGAGGGTGAGGGGAGCACCACAGCAGAGAATGGAGGGGACAACACAGACTCTGATACCTCCTCCGATGGGAGCTCCCTGGTGGTGGCAGACACCTCTGTGACCACCCCAGCTGCAGGTACAGAAGCTACCCCCATACCAGCACTGCCCTCCCAGTAGCTCCTCAGCGAGTTGCCCATGCCTGCTCACCCAGGAGGGTGGGCATCTCAAGCACCCCAGGCACCTCAGGCCCTGCCCCAGTCAGCCCTGCTGTCCTGAGTGAGGAGTCTATTGACCTCCTGAGATCTATCTCTGTAGGACAATCATCCATTGTGAATGCCATTCAGGGTCTGGCATCCCAGATGCAGGAATGCAATGCATTCCTGGAGGGCATTCACGGTGGATTGGTGGCCCAATAGAGATCGATTCAGGCTCTGGCCTCCTCTCTGATGGCAGCCATTGACCCTGTTTCAACTGCCCCCCCTCCAACTTCCACTTCCCAGTCCCATTCTCCTCAACCCCAACCCATCGCAAGCACACAGGCAGACGAGCATGCACACAAGACAACATCCAAGAGTGCCACAGGCAAACACAAGCAGCAGACTTCATCCCACAGGCACTCACACAAACACCATATAGTTGCAGATACAACAACATCCACTGCCTCCACTGTCTCCCCCTCCTCCTCCTCCTCCTCCTCCTCCACCTCCCAACCAGTTAAATCCACACTCACACCTGCATGCACTACATCAATATCCACTACCAGTCCATCCATGCACGCGCCCCCCTGTGTCCTCTCCCACTTTGTCTGTCCCCCCCTCCTAAAGGACACAAACGCAAGCACCCAAATACCCAACAGCCTTCCACCTCACAACAGCATACAGCCCATGCACTTGCACCCAATTCCAGCAGACATACTCCTCCAACAACCACTCCCTCATCTTCCACTCCCATTACTCCTCCCTCCTCCCACCCCAATGTCCCTAAAAACCTTTTTCTTTCCCAGATTGACATCATCCCTACCCCGTCCTGCACATATGGGCAGGGTACCAAGGACACAGCCTGGCACCTCAGCCAAACAGTCCACGGGGACAGTGGTAGCACCACCTACTCATGGTGGTAGGGATACAAGACCAACAACATTGAAGGGGAAGGAGCCAGCACCACCTGGGATGAAAGGGAAGAGTCCATCACCAGCTGTGAGGAAGGGGAAGGAGCCTGCACCAGCTGTGAGAAGGGGAAGGAGCCTGCACCAGCTGTGAAGAAGGGGAAGGAGCATGCACCAGCTACGAAGAAGGGGAAGGAGCCTGCAAGAGCTGTAAACTGTAAACTTCGCACTTGTATAGCGCACTACTCACCCGTTAGGGTCTCAAGGTGCTGTAGGCATACCACTGTGGAACCCCTCCTGGCTTTTCCCTGTGAGGTGCCCACTTCGCACTTGTATAGCGCACTACTCGGCCGTTAGGGTCTCAAGGCACTGTACGCATACCACTGTGGAGTCCCTCCTGGCTTTTCCCTGTGAGGCGCCCACTCCTGGACAGCCCCAGGGGGAAGCCAGGCATCCAAGCATTGTGAGGGCCATTGTGGAGATGAAGCAAGCTATTGCCCAGAGTTACAGAGTGGTACCCATTTATTAGATTAGGCACTGAGGCGAGAATTATCTGGTCCAAGGGAATTGAGCCCAAGACCCACCAAGGTGGGAATTGAACCCTAGTCCCAGGCCAGATCTCTGCATCAGGGTCTGCCGCTCTAACCATTGTGCCACACTTCTCCACAGAGCTGTGAGGAAGGGGAAGGAGCCTGCATCACCAGGCAGAGAGGGGAAGAGCCCATCCAACCCTGCCAGAAAGGACAAGTGATCCCCAACCCATAACTAGGAGGACAAGTGCAGGGGCTGCCTAGGAGCCTTCCCAACCACCACCACCATGCAGCCATCACCGCCGGCAGACACTATGTAGTCCACCCTCTAGGGCAGAGGTCTTCAAACTGGGGGGCGATCCCAAGTGATCCCAAGGGGGGCGCCAGGCTCTGGCCAAAAGAAACATTTTACAGATAACAGGGCTTTGTTTTAAGCAGAAGCATGTTATTGTACAGTTAAAAAGGTAACAGTACTTAACTGCAATGTTTAAATAGGTCTAGACATATTTAAACATTGCAATCTTTATAAAATAATTGTGAAGAATTCTGAGGGGGGGCCCAAGGATTTGTATTTATCAACTGGGGGGGGCACGTCATTAAAAAGTTTGGAGACCTCTGCTCTAGTGGCTACTGTGCGGGCTGCCCCCTCCTGAACCAGTGGGCAAGTCACCCACTTGAGAGACTGTGGCCTTGCACTCCCCAAGACAAAGAGCAATGGGCATGTTGCCCCCTCCAGAACTAGTGGTCAAGACACCCACTCGAGAGACTGTGGGCTTGCACTCCTTAGGACATAGAGCAATGGGCATGTTCCCCCCTCCAGAACCAGAGGTGCCACCAAGGTGTCTGCCTATTTGCAAACTGATGCCCTGGCAGTGTTCTATCCGGATGTGGTCAGGATTCGATTTGGGCCTTCAACTGTGCCCTGTGGCCTTGTGGGCCCTTTGAACTGTGCAGTGTCCCTTTTTTGTACATGTTTACATATCTGTTTCATTGCGAAATCCAATTATTAATTTTGATGTTGAACTGATTACAATCACTTTTGTCAAATCCTGTTGTCCTTGCATTTTTCTGCCGATATTTGGGTCAAATTGTTTTTGTAGTACAGCTGGTTGTGTGTATGGTGTATGTGCCGAATCACCTTCATTGTTTGGATCCTTGCTGTTGGTTGCCGGGCAACGTGAGGAGGGCGGAGAGGCTCCGGGGCAGAGCGTATAAAATACTGCTGGCGCTCCCGCTTTGCGACACGTGGTGGTGCCTTGGCAAAGCCCGGGCCAAGGGCGGGCCCGTCCTTTGCCCGTCATCGTCCCGAAGAGGCTGGGCTGGGCCCCCCCCTCTTTAATTTACACCAAAGAGGCCCTGGAGACCGGCTTATATACCGTAGCAGCACTCTCTGAAGGAAAAGGTGGATCTTTTTTTAGGCTTTTAACGCGTCCTGTATTTTAATATTCTAGATATTTGAATGTGCCAGCAACTTAAGTGTGGAATAGAAACTGAATTGTAATCTTAATAACATTTCTTTTTAAATATAAGATATAAGATATTAAGCCTCTATTTTGGAACTCGTTTGCCCTATTTCAATTATTTCAAAATTAAAACTCGAGCTTCTAATCCCCTATTTAGAGCTCCGTGGGGCAGTCAGCCTTCCTACCAACCACCATGCTACTGATATGCTTATTTTATGTTCATAACCTTCATGCATGAGCAAGTAGAACACCACTAGTTTAGACAAAAATCTCATTAAAAACCTTTTTCCAGTGACTTCCATATTTACCGAAAGTGAGGTCACATATATTTATGGCATCTTCTATTTCACAACTATACAGCTCAATAAAAACATTCATACCATATTTATTATTCCATTTAACACATGATAGCTCTCACATTCAAAACAATTAAATCATGAAATTATTGTTTTCATAAAATCAACTAATGTCAATATTATTATTCATACAAAGCGAAGTTTCTGTATGTAAAAGTGTATTCCTTTTATTTCATTTACATTTGTTTTTTTAGTGGTAAATTTCTAAAACTGCTAGATTTGTGTAATTTTGCTAATTTAAGAGCACAATTGCGCAATTTGATGTTTATTTTATGGAAAATAGTTGGCTACATTAAGTGGGTGATTACGAGTGTGGTGGTAGTTTGGACCGCCGCCAATGAGGCGGTCCTACTGCCACATTACAACCACCAGCAATGCCAGGATCGTGGATCCCAGCGGTCTGGAGGATGGTGACGGTCCTAATCCATCAGGGCAGTGCTGCAAGCAGCGCTGCGCTGGGGATTATGACCCCCTTCTCAGCCAGCAGTTTCATTGCAGTAGCACCGCCATGAAAAAGCAGGCGGAGAACAGGTGCAGGGGGCCAAAGTGGGGCCTCTGCACTGCCCAGGCACTTGGCATGTGTATTGCAGGGGCCCCCCTGGCCAGCACCTTCTCAATGTTTACTGTCTGCTTTGCAGATAGTGGATATTGTGAGGGTGCTGGTGCACCATGCTGGCTACAGCATTGCCGCTGGCTCAATTACAAGCCAAAGACAATGCTGTAGCCTATTTCCTGCTAGGCTGTTGGGCTGAAACTTAGGTTTCTGCCTGCCAACCTTACAAGAAACCCATAATAGCTCCGGTGGGGAGGTCGTCACATAGGTGGCGGCCACCCTGTCGGGAGTTTGGAGGACAGAGTTTTCCGTCCACCAAAATCAAAATGACCCCCATAATGTCAAATCACCATTTCTAATAGCATATTTATGTGGAGAAATTCCCATCTTTAACTTTCTTGATGTTTCACCCACTGATGAAATGCCACACATGAACTAAATTAGGTAAAGAACATGATGATTAATACATTCTAAGATAAATCTATTTGAATGTTTTTTACCTATAAATGGATGCACTACGTCAGGATCTTGAATAAAATGTATTTAGTTACTGTGGTATGCAAACATACCTTAGTTGGCAGTCAATAAAGTGTTTTAATCAACCCTTTCTTTCAACTTACACAACACCTTTTTCCAAATTATTTTTGCAAGTATATTAAATTAGTGCTACTTTGTTTTCTAATACTATCCAACTTCCCATAATTTTTGATAATATTACAGTTACTACTGATGGTTTTCACTGTCCATTCTGGGACAGCGAAATGTAGTACTTTTCACATGTATTTATTAAATGCTTGCTTTTGGAATCAAATATTAACATGTGTACTGTATTGATTAATTGGCTAACGGGTGACTGTATTGCCTATAGTGAAGGCTACAATTAGCCAAACTATAACCTAGGTCTTTGCTCATGTTACCTGTATTAGTTTGACTGCCATTTTCCTTTTTAACACTGGTCAACTGTGATTAGGCCCGAACCATTTACTGCTTTGTGAGTTTTACATTCTTTCCCCTGCAGGTGCTTCTGCAGGTGCTTCTCAAGAAGTGCATATTAGTTAGAAACATCTTTTTGCTTATTGCACTGTTGGACAATTCCTTTTCATTTGGACCTTAGCAATGGATGTGTAGTGCATGGGGATGACAGAGGGCCTCCTGTAACAGGCTGACTGGACTGTTGCTAATTTCAAGGCTACACACTTTGTCATCAAACGCTGGGAACTTTAGGAAGTCTACCTACTTCCAGAGAACATTGTCTTCTGGACCGACCCACTTGAGGGAATTGGTGGAATGAAGAACCTTCTACTGTGTTTTTTAGAATAACTTAGCAGATCTCTAGTCCTGAATGTGTTGTGGGGTAAGACCTATCCAGCACTCTGCTAATCTCCCCTGTTTGAGGTGTGGAGCTTTAGGCTTGAGCAACTGTGCCTATGCCTCAGAGCCTTAACTTAGTTCTTCTAATACTGACAACTGCCTCATAGAAAATCTTCTTACACTTCCAAAGATTTACTAAGAGCATGGGATTTTCTTTAATGAGCCAATCTAATTCTTGTTCTGTGCTTCACAATATATTTTGCATTTTTGTCTTTATAACATATAAATTCAGATTGTACGAATATACATACATGTTTTTTTCATTACATTATTTACTGATTGATCATTTTGTGACTTGAATTAAATTTGTGCATAAATATCTTTGGATTGGACACCATCATCTCTGTCATTTTTGTGAAGCCATGTTGGAATTCACTGTATTTTAAATGTGTTGCTGATACTAGCTCCTTTCATACACCTCCGACGACAACCAGAGGTCCATACGACCAGTGGAGAATCTCCTTAAACAATTATACTTAAGAAGTTCTTTAAAGGGAGATCCGGCAGATCACTACTATATTGTAAAATAATTTTCTGTGATCCCTTTCCTCATTATGCATGTTTCATAAATGTTTTTGATCTTATTATTCTCTTGATTTTTTTGTTTTTACTAGGCCTGATTACTTTGCTCTACTCTTGAATGTTGCTCTCATTTTATTCAGCCTAGTGTTGAATTTGTGTTCGTTTGATACTATTTTCTTCATGCTCAATATTTGTCTATGTGGCAGCCTTTAAATTAGGTTTCTTGGCCAGAACTATACTGTTTTATTAGTTTTCTTATATAAATTAGCTTATTCTTGGAGGTTATTTTTGTAGTGATCATATCACAAAAGTTAATTTAATTGTCCTTTAAATCCAAATTCAGTAATAATTGTGAGCTTTCATTGTTCAGTTTTAATATTAACAACTACATGTCCTCTAACAATATATCCATCAGAGACTGCATCATGAAGAGATTGTCCTCTGCTATTTTAAGAAAAGGAAAAAATTATATTCTGCTAAGGGTATGATTTTGTAGATCTGTTATTTATGTTATCTTTCATCACCTTATAAACAACAATGTTCTATTTGCATTTGTTTTTGACCTTCCTCTTCGCTTTCATGGATTTTTATTTCACACAAAAAAATGTACAACTCAGAACACAATATCATGTATTTGATTATGATTTTATATATCAGTAAAATGACACACATCAAAGCATCTGTGAGCAAAGTAATCTTAAATGTGGCAAAGCAGCACTGACAGGTTTTAAACATATTGCTCATCCATCTATCCTTGAATCTACTCAGGCTGCCAGTAGTTTTGGAGCACCCACAGAGGTCTTCTTCCCACCTTGGGTTCAGAAACCGCAAGCATTCAGGGGAGACAACACGGACACCAGTCTCTCAGCCTCTGAGGTTGACTAAATCTTTGGACTTGGTGACAGAGGTAGTAGTCAGAATCATTCAATCCCACAAACAATTAAATTATATCATAAACAATACTAAACAGCATTAAAATGTAACTACAAATCAGATTTCAAACTGAATAAAGCTTCAAAGCATTATTACAATCCCAAAATCAATGTCACGTAAAGGGTGAGCAAGACTAAATTATAAACATACATGAAAACTACAGGCTGACCGAAACGTCTGAAAAAATTCAACCTACTAAACATCAATACTGTAAAACACACCAAAAGAATAATGTTGATTAGCAACATTACAATATGAACATTATTACCAGATTTCAAAGCAGATGATGATGACATTAGTAAATCATCAAAATATAGGTTTAACAATTAATTTCAGAACTGAGCCTTTCCTAACACTAACCAAAATTGGAACTTGCTTGTGTGGGAACAGGCTAACACATGTGGGCAAAAGTAAAAATAAAAGAAGGAAAAAAAAGTTGATAGTTTGAAAAACATCTAACTAAGGCATCTAACAATTAAAACATGCTGGTGTAAGTGACTAAGCTAAAAGGAAGCAAGAAAACATGTTTAGTTATACCTCTCTGCATGGGACAGCAAACAGGATGATTAATCAGGAACGGTCACCTTCTTCCGGCGTCAATTGGTAGCAGCATCAGGATGGTGCAGAACACGAGCTGCACATAGGACAAATCAGCAGTTCAGAATAAGTTGGCCTTATTAGCACTGAACCACATAACTGAATAGGGCAGTTAAGACTATAATGAGAAAACTCATCAGGAAACTTAGAGAAGAGAAATGTGAGAGCAGATTTAAATAGACAGAAACTGACTCTAAAGAGATCTCAAAATGGACAGACTGCAAGAATGTTCAGAAGGGAACTGACTTCAATTCCAAAGTTCTTCACTAATTAAAAAAAACAAAAATTAATTTGATTGGTCCTTCAGGTGGGCACACTCTGGGTGTTGATTTCAGCATCCATTGGTAAGCAATGGCACCACCAAGTTTTCAACTTTCAGAAATCTCCTCTGCAATGATACATTGATTCTACGTTGACTGCATGCAATTCCGCCAAAATATTACCTTTTCTAATAAGTTTCAGCTTCCAGTTCCTTTCACACGATCCACAAAAAGCTAAGCTAATATTCTTTCACATGAGCTTCATGAGTTTCCTGTGCACTTCAGTAGCTAGAACAAATATTGTCACATTAAGTAATTTTGAAACATGCTCTTCTCCTGCAATACAACAGAACATTCAACATTACGTTTGCTGCCTAAGGAAAGAATTCGGGTCAGAGGGGACAGAATAAATAAACAATTTTTCCATTGCTGCTTGCAAAATGAACTTTCAGGCATTGTCCAGTTAAGGAACTCTACAATGTACCATGCAAGAATTTATAGCCTCACATTTAGCTACTATGGCCCATATTTTTTTGAGGCGCATTTGTGTCATGTTTTAACGTAAAAACGGCGCAAACTTAAAAAATACAATTATATTTTGCAAGTTTGCTCCGCTTTTGCGTCAAAAAACTACACAAATGCGGCGCAAATAAAGTATAAATATGGGCCTATGAGCCTATGTGCCACTGGGCTGGGTGAAACAAGTATGTAAAATACGTAAAATGTCGCACCTCTTAGTTGCGACCTACCCAGACTGTTGCGTTGGAACTGATGTACTAGTCAGTCATATCACACACAGGATATTATCGGCTGTCACAAAACGTCTTGCCTCATCTATATTAATGAAACAGAAAACATTTATGACCCCCTTTGAATACCTTTGAAAACAGGGGTGGAAGTTTGCAAGAACAATAGATCTCCATCCTACCTTCTTATTCTTTCAATTTGATTTTTTCAGGATATAGAATGCTTTTTTAAAAAGTGTTCGAATTAATAGGAAGCTATTGAGGGGAGATTGCAGTGGTCCCCTAGGCCTGTGTCTGCTCCTTCTTGGGCCTCTCCATATGATCCTATAAGGGGAAGCTGTCCCACGAGGGTGTCGATAAAAGATCACTGGCTTTGGATTACAGTTGCATCCATACACTGTTTGCACACCATTGCAATCCTCAAAAAGATGGGACAGGTTCCTTTACTTCTCCTCCTACTTGCGATTGTTAATGGGCCGCAAAGCCTTTTCGTCAGTCAGAAAACGTTTCCATCTCGCAGAATGGCTGGTGTGCATTGCCTGAAAGTGTTTTGCTATTTGAACAGTCTGTGACTGTAAAATGTGATTTGTACATTAGGTGCAAAATGTTGGTGGGGAAAGAAAAGACATGAATGCCATCGCACATCAGCATTGGGCATACATATTCACATCGTTTGACTCAGAGAAGTCGATGCACAGAATCCATTTATTAACTTGCCTTCCTTTTGCCACCAGTTGGCGGTTTTCGTGGCTTTAGATACGTTTAACAGTTTTCTTTTAGGTTGTTGTAAATACGTTTCCTGATTTTTCTATTTAGTTGCATTCTTGTCACAAATAATGTTGCACAAACCTCAGTAAAAACTACAAAACGTTCGTTCTGAACATCTGTCCCTTCTTTAACACTGCTGTCACATTTTCCCACTCATCAAAAATTAACAAACTTATTTTTTCCAGTTAGGATATTTCATTCAGGTTGTCAAAGACGTTTGCAGCTCAGGAAAGTAGCATTATCAGCCAGGCTTCCCCTGCCTGTGCTGTGAGCTAAACATGAGTTAAAATGACAGCTTTCATCTAAATATGCCCCAATTTCTCATTTTGTGGTAGGTAAAACTTCAAGCTTAACAAAAGCAAATGTAAGCAAGTGACATTAAGAGTTTGCTGCAACATCCCATTTATTATTGTCCAACAGTTAGGGATTCCAAATCATCTAGATGGCTTATAATTTTTTGAACCAAGTATTCAGGCCAATACTTTTTGGTTAGCGCTGACTTGCGACATTTTTTCATGCAATTCGGGCATCAAATTTATACTTTGACGCTGGGTGGTGTTGGAGTGTGTCTTTTAAAATAATATTAACATGAAAAGCTTGCAATATGTTGTGTGATGAAGCTGCATAGAAAATGTGTTAATATAGAAAGTAATGCACACGTTTGAAAGGTGCCCACGGGGAGTGGCTTCCAATGTATACGAAGACTAACGAAAAGCTTGTTAATTCTGAATTTTTATGCAATAATTGTTTTGAGTTTGCATTAGTATATCATGATCAGAGTTATGGGATAAGAGTTTGCTTTATTAAATTAGAGGGCCTTAGCTTAGCAAGACTCTGGACCTAGCTGCCTGGCCTAATATTAAACTGCATTTTTCTAACGTGTAATGTGCTGTTTTTCTGAAGGACACGAAGCTATACTTTTCCAGAAGTTGTGTGTGTGTAGCCATAGTAAATTCTTTCTCATGAGAACCGACGTGCTCAAGGCGATGTTCTTGCTGAATGTAAGTGTAATTCGTAACAGGTGCAAGGTTAACTGTAGTAGGAGAAAACAATGGAGACACTGACTGGAGCGCAAAGTGTACTTTTCCTACCTGACATTCTAACCGATGAAGACGTCAACAACATGGACCAATCTGCGACATGAGAACTATGGTTTGTGGAAAATTCTGACGAGATGCTTGAAAAATTATTGGACAGAGATAACGATGCACCAATTATTATCCAATGAGGAGTTAAGGGCTAATTAGACACGTTTTGATTTAACGGCATGACCCAAGAAGAAACAGACTCACTCACTCACAGACACCTTTTTACTCGCTCTCTCGCTCACTTACCAGAGGGCTTGCGACTATTCCTTTAGTGTTTTATTCTGATACTATAAACCATCCTCTACCCATTCTTGACTGATATTTACTTCTCCTCCATATGAGGTAAGGGGTCCTGTTCCCCCCTCCTAAAGGACACAAACGCAAGCACCCAAATACCCAACAGCCTTCCACCTCACAACAGCATACAGCCCATGCACTTGCACCCAATTCCAGCAGACATACTCCTCCAACAACCACTCCCTCATCCTCCACTCCCATTACTCCTCCCTCCTCCCACCCCAATGTCCCTAAAAACCTTTTTCTTTCCCAGATTGACATCATCCCTACCCCGTCCTGCACATATGGGCAGGGTACCAAGGACACAGTCTGGCACCTCAGCCAAACAGTCCACGGGGACAGTGGTAGCACCACCTACTCATGGTGGTAGGGATACAAGACCAACAACATTGAAGGGGAAGGAGCCAGCACCACCTGGGATGAAAGGGAAGAGTCCATCACCAGCTGTGAGGAAGGGGAAGGAGCCTGCACCAGCTGTGAGAAGGGGAAGGAGCCTGCACCAGCTGTGAAGAAGGGGAAGGAGCATGCACCAGCTATGAAGAAGGGGAAGGAGCCTGCAAGAGCTGTAAACTGTAAACTTCGCACTTGTATAGCGCACTACTCACCCGTTAGGGTCTCAAGGTGCTGTAGGCATACCACTGTGGAACCCCTCCTGGCTTTTCCCTGTGAGGTGCCCACTTCGCACTTGTATAGCGCACTACTCGGCCGTTAGGGTCTCAAGGCACTGTACGCATACCACTGTGGAGTCCCTCCTGGCTTTTCCCTGTGAGGCGCCCACTCCTGGACAGCCCCAGGGGGAAGCCAGGCATCCAAGCATTGTGAGGGCCATTGTGGAGATGAAGCAAGCTATTGCCCAGAGTTACAGAGTGGTACCCATTTATTAGATTAGGCACTGAGGCGAGAATTATCTGGTCCAAGGGAATTGAGCCCAAGACCCACCAAGGTGGGAATTGAACCCTAGTCCCAGGCCAGATCTCTGCATCAGGGTCTGCCGCTCTAACCATTGTGCCACACTTCTCCACAGAGCTGTGAGGAAGGGGAAGGAGCCTGCATCACCAGGCAGAGAGGGGAAGAGCCCATCCAACCCTTCCAGAAAGGACAAGTGATCCCCAACCCATAACTAGGAGGACAAGTGCAGGGGCTGCCTAGGAGCCTTCCCAACCACCACCACCATGCAGCCATCACAGCCGGCAGACACTATGTAGTCCACCCTCTAGGGCAGAGGTCTTCAAACTGGGGGGCGATCCCAAGTGATCCCAAGGGGGGCGCCAGGCTCTGGCCAAAAGAAACATTTTACAGATAACAGGGCTTTGTTTTAAGCAGAAGCATGTTATTGTACAGTTAAAAAGGTAACAGTACTTATCTGCAATGTTTAAATAGGTCTAGACATATTTAAACATTGCAATCTTTATAAAATAATTGTGAAGAATTCTGAGGGGGGGCCCAAGGATATGTATTTATCAACTGGGGGGGGCACGTCATTAAAAAGTTTGGAGACCTCTGCTCTAGTGGCTACTGTGCGGGCTGCCCCCTCCTGAACCAGTGGGCAAGTCACCCACTTGAGAGACTGTGGCCTTGCACTCCCCATGACAAAGAGCAATGGGCATGTTGCCCCCTCCAGAACTAGTGGTCAAGACACCCACTCGAGAGACTGTGGGCTTGCACTCCTTAGGACATAGAGCAATGGGCATGTTCCCCCCTCCAGAACCAGAGGTGCCACCAAGGTGTCTGCCTATTTGCAAACTGATGCCCTGGCAGTGTTCTATCCGGATGTGGTCAGGATTCGATTTGGGCCTTCAACTGTGCCCTGTGGCCTTGTGGGCCCTTTGAACTGTGCAGTGTCCCTTTTTTGTACATGTTTACATATCTGTTTCATTGCGAAATCCAATTATTAATTTTGATGTTGAACTGATTACAATCACTTTTGTCAAATCCTGTTGTCCTTGCATTTTTCTGCCGATATTTGGGTCAAATTGTTTTTGTAGTGCAGCTGGTTGTGTGTATGGTGTATGTGCCGAATCACCTTCATTGTTTGGATCCTTGCTGTTGGTTGCCGGGCAACGTGAGGAGAGCGGAGAGGCTCCGGGGCAGAGCGTATAAAATACTGCTGGCGCTCCCGCTTTGCGACACGTGGTGGTGCCTTGGCAAAGCCCGGGCCAAGGGCGGGCCCGTCCTTTGCCCGTCATCGTCCCGAAGAGGCTGGGCTGGGCCCCCCCCTCTTTAATTTACACCAAAGAGGCCCTGGAGACCGGCTTATATACCGTAGCAGCGCTCTCTGAAGGAAAAGGTGGATCTTTTTTTTCGGCTTTTAACGCGTCCTGTATTTTAATATTCTAGATATTTGAATGTGCCAGCAACTTAAGTGTGGAATAGAAACTGAATTGTAATCTTAATAACATTTCTTTTTAAATATAAGATATAAGATATTAAGCCTCTATTTTGGAACTCGTTTGCCCTATTTCAAAATTAAAACTCGAGCTTCTAATCCCCTATTTAGAGCTCCGTGGGGCAGTCAGCCTTCCTACCAACCACCATGCTACTGATATGCTTATTTTATGTTCATAACCTTCATGCATGAGCAAGTAGAACACCACTAGTTTAGACAAAAATCTCATTAAAAACCTTTTTCCAGTGACTTCCATATTTACCGAAAGTGAGGTCACATATATTTATGGCATCTTCTATTTCACAACTATACAGCTCAATAAAAACATTCATACCATATTTATTATTCCATTTAACACATGATAGCTCTCACATTCAAAACAATTAAATCATGAAATTATTGTTTTCATAAAATCAACTAATGTCAATATTATTATTCATACAAAGCGAAGTTTCTGTATGTAAAAGTGTATTCCTTTTATTTCATTTACATTTGTTTTTTTAGTGGTAAATTTCTAAAACTGCTAGATTTGAGTAATTTTGCTAATTTAAGAGCACAATTGCGCAATTTGATGTTTATTTTATGGAAAATAGTTGGCTACATTAAGTGGGTGATTACGAGTGTGGTGGTAGTTTGGACCGCCGCCAATGAGGCGGTCCTACTGCCACATTACAACCACCAGCAATGCCAGGATCGTGGATCCCAGCGGTCTGGAGGATGGTGACGGTCCTAATCCATCAGGGCAGTGCTGCAAGCAGCGCTGTGCTGGGGATTATGACCCCCTTCTCAGCCAGCAGTTTCATTGCAGTAGCACCGCCATGAAAAAGCAGGCGGAGAACAGGTGCAGGGGGCCAAAGTGGGGCCTCTGCACTGCCCAGGCACTTGGCATGTGTATTGCAGGGGCCCCCCTGGCCAGCACCTTCTCAATGTTTACTGTCTGCTTTGCAGATAGTGGATATTGTGAGGGTGCTGGTGCACCATGCTGGCTACAGCATTGCCGCTGGCTCAATTACAAGCCAAAGACAATGCTGTAGCCTATTTCCTGCTAGGCTGTTGGGCTGAAACTTAGGTTTCTGCCTGCCAACCTTACAAGAAACCCATAATAGCTCCGGTGGGGAGGTCGTCACATAGGTGGCGGCCACCCTGTCGGGAGTTTGGAGGACAGAGTTTTCCGTCCACCAAAATCAAAATGACCCCCATAATGTCAAATCACCATTTCTAATAGCATATTTATGTGGAGAAATTCCCATCTTTAACTTTCTTGATGTTTCACCCACTGATGAAATGCCACACATGAACTAAATTAGGTAAAGAACATGATGATTAATACATTCTAAGATAAATCTATTTGAATGTTTTTTACCTATAAATGGATGCACTACGTCAGGATCTTGAATAAAATGTATTTAGTTACTGTGGTATGCAAACATACCTTAGTTGGCAGTCAATAAAGTGTTTTAATCAACCCTTTCTTTCAACTTACACAACACCTTTTTCCAAATTATTTTTGCAAGTATATTAAATTAGTGCTACTTTGTTTTCTAATACTATCCAACTTCCCATCATTTTTGATAATATTACAGTTACTACTGATGGTTTTCACTGTCCATTCTGGGACAGCGAAATGTAGTACTTTTCACATGTATTTATTAAATGCTTGCTTTTGGAATCAAATATTAACATGTGTACTGTATTGATTAATTGGCTAACGGGTGACTGTATTGCCTATAGTGAAGGCTACAATTAGCCAAACTATAACCTAGGTCTTTGCTCATGTTACCTGTATTAGTTTGACTGCCATTTTCCTTTTTAACACTGGTCAACTGTGATTAGGCCCGAACCATTTACTGCTTTGTGAGTTTTACATTCTTTCCCCTGCAGGTGCTTCTGCAGGTGCTTCTCAAGAAGTGCATATTAGTTAGAAACATCTTTTTGCTTATTGCACTGTTGGACAATTCCTTTTCATTTGGACCTTAGCAATGGATGTGTAGTGCATGGGGATGACAGAGGGCCTCCTGTAACAGGCTGACTGGACTGTTGCTAATTTCAAGGCTACACACTTTGTCATCAAACGCTGGGAACTTTAGGAAGTCTACCTACTTCCAGAGAACATTGTCTTCTGGACCGACCCACTTGAGGGAATTGGTGGAATGAAGAACCTTCTACTGTGTTTTTTAGAATAACTTAGCAGATCTCTAGTCCTGAATGTGTTGTGGGGTAAGACCTATCCAGCACTCTGCTAATCTCCCCTGTTTGAGGTGTGGAGCTTTAGGCTTGAGCAACTGTGCCTATGCCTCAGAGCCTTAACTTAGTTCTTCTAATACTGACAACTGCCTCATAGAAAATCTTCTTACACTTCCAAAGATTTACTAAGAGCATGGGATTTTCTTTAATGAGCCAATCTAATTCTTGTTCTGTGCTTCACAATATATTTTGCATTTTTGTCTTTATAACATATAAATTCAGATTGTACGAATATACATACATGTTTTTTTCATTACATTATTTACTGATTGATCATTTTGTGACTTGAATTAAATTTGTGCATAAATATCTTTGGATTGGACACCATCATCTCTGTCATTTTTGTGAAGCCATGTTGGAATTCACTGTATTTTAAATGTGTTGCTGATACTAGCTCCTTTCATACACCTCCGACGACAACCAGAGGTCCATACGACCAGTGGAGAATCTCCTTAAACAATTATACTTAAGAAGTTCTTTAAAGGGAGATCCGGCAGATCACTACTATATTGTAAAATAATTTTCTGTGATCCCTTTCCTCATTATGCATGTTTCATAAATGTTTTTGATCTTATTATTCTCTTGATTTTTTTGTTTTTACTAGGCCTGATTACTTTGCTCTACTCTTGAATGTTGCTCTCATTTTATTCAGCCTAGTGTTGAATTTGTGTTCGTTTGATACTATTTTCTTCATGCTCAATATTTGTCTATGTGGCAGCCTTTAAATTAGGTTTCTTGGCCAGAACTATACTGTTTTATTAGTTTTCTTATATAAATTAGCTTATTCTTGGAGGTTATTTTTGTAGTGATCAAATCACAAAAGTTAATTTAATTGTCCTTTAAATCCAAATTCAGTAATAATTGTGAGCTTTCATTGTTCAGTTTTAATATTAACAACTACATGTCCTCTAACAATATATCCATCAGAGACTGCATCATGAAGAGATTGTCCTCTGCTATTTTAAGAAAAGGAAAAAATTATATTCTGCTAAGGGTATGATTTTGTAGATCTGTTATTTATGTTATCTTTCATCACCTTATAAACAACAATGTTCTATTTGCATTTGTTTTTGACCTTCCTCTTCGCTTTCATGGATTTTTATTTCACACAAAAAAATGTACAACTCAGAACACAATATCATGTATTTGATTATGATTTTATATATCAGTAAAATGACACACATCAAAGCATCTGTGAGCAAAGTAATCTTAAATGTGGCAAAGCAGCACTGACAGGTTTTAAACATATTGCTCATCCATCTATCCTTGAATCTACTCAGGCTGCCAGTAGTTTTGGAGCACCCACAGAGGTCTTCTTCCCACCTTGGGTTCAGAAACCGCAAGCATTCAGGGGAGACAACACGGACACCAGTCTCTCAGCCTCTGAGGTTGACTAAATCTTTGGACTTGGTGACAGAGGTAGTAGTCAGAATCATACAATCCCACAAACAATTAAATTATATCATAAACAATACTAAACAGCATAAAAATGTAACTACAAATCAGATTTCAAACTGAATAAAGCTTCAAAGCATTATTACAATCCCAAAATCAATGTCACGTAAAGGGTGAGCAAGACTAAATTATAAACATACATGAAAACTACAGGCTGACCGAAACGTCTGAAAAAATTCAACCTACTAAACATCAATACTGTAAAACACACCAAAAGAATAATGTTGATTAGCAACATTACAATATGAACATTATTACCAGATTTCAAAGCAGATGATGATGACATTAGTAAATCATCAAAATATAGGTTTAACAATTAATTTCAGAACTGAGCCTTTCCTAACACTAACCAAAATTGGAACTTGCTTGTGTGGGAACAGGCTAACACATGTGGGCAAAAGTAAAAATAAAAGAAGGAAAAAAAAGTTGATAGTTTGAAAAACATCTAACTAAGGCATCTAACAATTAAAACATGCTGGTGTAAGTGACTAAGCTAAAAGGAAGCAAGAAAACATGTTTAGTTATACCTCTCTGCATGGGACAGCAAACAGGATGATTAATCAGGAACGGTCACCTTCTTCCGGCGTCAATTGGTAGCAGCATCAGGATGGTGCAGAACACGAGCTGCACATAGGACAAATCAGCAGTTCAGAATAAGTTGGCCTTATTAGCACTGAACCACATAACTGAATAGGGCAGTTAAGACTATAATGAGAAAACTCATCAGGAAACTTAGAGAAGAGAAATGTGAGAGCAGATTTAAATAGACAGAAACTGACTCTAAAGAGATCTCAAAATGGACAGACTGCAAGAATGTTCAGAAGGGAACTGACTTCAATTCCAAAGTTCTTCACTAATTAAAAAAAACAAAAATTAATTTGATTGGTCCTTCAGGTGGGCACACTCTGGGTGTTGATTTCAGCATCCATTGGTAAGCAATGGCACCACCAAGTTTTCAACTTTCAGAAGTCTCCTCTGCAATGATACATTGATTCTACGTTGACTGCATGCAATTCCGCCAAAATATTACCTTTTCTAATAAGTTTCAGCTTCCAGTTCCTTTCACACGATCCACAAAAAGCTAAGCTAATATTCTTTCACATGAGCTTCATGAGTTTCCTGTGCACTTCAGTAGCTAGAACAAATATTGTCACATTAAGTAATTTTGAAACATGCTCTTCTCCTGCAATACAACAGAACATTCAACATTAAGAATTCGGGTCAGAGGGGACAGAATAAATAAACAATTTTTCCATTGCTGCTTGCAAAATGAACTTTCAGGCATTGTCCAGTTAAGGAAGCCTAAATGCACATTTATACATCTAATACATGAAAAAATCGTGTTTGCGCACCTTAAGTTTCAAATTAAATATGCAAAGAAAATTATTTATCTAAAGCATCATTCATTTTATGTTAAAGCAATTTTAAACATGAGCTTATTTGTCTATCCACATAATTAATGGTAATAAAAAACATTTATTTCTATATAAGTGTGTTTAATTTATATACTTATAATACTCCTGATACATTTCATTTCTACTGTTTTTACTTGGAAATAATACTTTTCATGTTAATATTTTTTAATAATTCACTCAAATTACAAATGCATGTTAAGTGTGCTAAACATGATGTCAAAATAAGACTAGTAGGCACTACTGTCCACCAAAAGTTAAACGTGAACATTTTCATTTCTATGTTATTTTTCTCTGTTAAGCTTTTAAAATACAAATGTACTAGCTGCCATATGCTACTTCTATTGGCACTAGTTTATTAATAAAACTTGATCTCTCTCAGTAGTCTAACAGATACTAGGACATGACACATTCTATAAATTGTCTTACTTCACACTGGGACAGATGGCCACTTAAAGAAAAGTTCTTAAGCATGTCAGATACCTAAATGCAGCATCTCTACAATGTACCATGCAAGAATTTATAGCCGCACATTTAGCTACTATGGCCCATATTTTTTTGAGGTGCATTTGTGTCATGTTTTAACGTAAAAACGGCGCAAACTTAAAAAATACAATTATATTTTGCAAGTTTGCTCCGCTTTTGCGTCAAAAAACTACACAAATGCGGCGCAAATAAAGTATAAATATGGGCCTATGAGCCTATGTGCCACTGGGCTGGGTGAAACAAGTATGTAAAATACGTAAAATGTCGCACCTCTTAGTTGCGACCTACCCAGACTGTTGCGTTGGAACTGATGTACTAGTCAGTCATATCACACACAGGATATTATCGGCTGTCACAAAACGTCTTGCCTCATCTATATTAATGAAACAGAAAACATTTATGACCCCCTTTGAATACCTTTGAAAACAGGGGTGGAAATTTGCAAGAACAATAGATCTCCATCCTACCTTCTTATTCTTTCAATTTGATTTTTTCAGGATATAGAATGCTTTTTTAAAAAGTGTTCGAATTAATAGGAAGCTATTGAGGGGAGATTGCAGTGGTCCCCTAGGCCTGTGTCTGCTCCTTCTTGGGCCTCTCCATATGATCCTATAAGGGGAAGCTGTCCCACGAGGGTGTCGATAAAAGATCACTGGCTTTGGATTACAGTTGCATCCATACACTGTTTGCACACCATTGCAATCCTCAAAAAGATGGGACAGGTTCCTTTACTTCTCCTCCTACTTGCGATTGTTAATGGGCCGCAAAGCCTTTTCGTCAGTCAGAAAACGTTTCCATCTCGCAGAATGGCTGGTGTGCATTGCCTGAAAGTGTTTTGCTATTTGAACAGTCTGTGACTGTAAAATGTGATTTGTACATTAGGTGCAAAATGTTGGTGGGGAAAGAAAAGACATGAATGCCATCGCACATCAGCATTGGGCATACATATTCACATCGTTTGACTCAGAGAAGTCGATGCACAGAATCCATTTATTAACTTGCCTTCCTTTTGCCACCAGTTGGCGGTTTTCGTGGCTTTAGATACGTTTAACAGTTTTCTTTTAGGTTGTTGTAAATACGTTTCCTGATTTTTCTATTTAGTTGCATTCTTGTCACAAATAATGTTGCACAAACCTCAGTAAAAACTACAAAACGTTCGTTCTGAACATCTGTCCCTTCTTTAACACTGCTGTCACATTTTCCCACTCATCAAAAATTAACAAACTTATTTTTTCCAGTCAGGATATTTCATTCAGGTTGTCAAAGACGTTTGCAGCTCAGGAAAGTAGCATTATCAGCCAGGCTTCCCCTGCCTGTGCTGTGAGCTAAACATGAGTTAAAATGACAGCTTTCATCTAAATGTGCCCCAATTTCTCATTTTGTGGTAGGTAAAACTTCAAGCTTAACAAAAGCAAATGTAAGCAAGTGACATTAAGAGTTTGCTGCAACATCCCATTTATTATTGTCCAACAGTTAGGGATTCCAAATCATCTAGATGGCTTATAATTTTTTGAACCAAGTATTCAGGCCAATACTTTTTGGTTAGCGCTGACTTGCGACATTTTTTCATGCAATTCGGGCATCAAATTTATACTTTGACGCTGGGTGGTGTTGGAGTGTGTCTTTTAAAATAATATTAACATGAAAAGCTTGCAATATGTTGTGTGATGAAGCTGCATAGAAAATGTGTTAATATAGAAAGTAATGCACACGTTTGAAAGGTGCCCACGGGGAGTGGCTTCCAATGTATACGAAGACTAACGAAAAGCTTGTTAATTCTGAATTTTTATGCAATAATTGTTTTGAGTTTGCATTAGTATATCATGATCAGAGTTATGGGATAAGAGTTTGCTTTATTAAATTAGAGGGCCTTAGCTTAGCAAGACTCTGGACCTAGCTGCCTGACCTAATATTAAACTGCATTTTTCTAACGTGTAATGTGCTGTTTTTCTGAAGGACACGAAGCTATACTTTTCCAGAAGTTGTGTGTGTGTAGCCATAGTAAATTCTTTCTCATGAGAACCGACGTGCTCAAGGTGATGTTCTTGCTGAATGTAAGTGTTATTCGGAACAGGTGCAAGGTTAACTGTAGTAGGAGAAAACAATGGAGACACTGACTGGAGCGCAAAGTGTAACTTTTCCTACCTGACATTCCAACCGATGAAGATGTCAACAACATGGACCAATCCACGACATGAGAACTGTGGTTTGTGGAAAATTCTGACGAGATGCTTGAAAAATTATTGGACAGAGATAACGATGCACCAATTATTATCCAATGAGGAGTTAAGGGCTAATGAACCAAGTTTTGATTTAACGGCGTGACCCAAGAAGAAACGGACTCACTCACTCACTGAGACCTTTTTACTCACTCTCCTGCTCACTTACTAGAGGGCTTGCTACTATTCCTTTAGTGTTTTGTTCTGATACTCTAAACCATCCTCTACCCATTCTTGACCGGTATTTACTTCTCCTCCATATAAGGGAAGGGGTCCTGTTCTTTAGCTATGCTATATTGAGACTTTGCCCCATCTTATCTCTGCTGATGGTGAATCGACTGATGTCCTGAGGACGAAGCTGACACTGTTTGCTGATCTGTTGGATTGGTAACTATCTGATGCAAGATTGTTATTGTCTGTTTGCCTTTTCTTTCTAGTTACCAACTGATATTTTGATAGAGGCCTTAGTTTAGATGTTTTACAAATTCGTGTTTACTAAAATGTTTTGCATGAAGCCCAACATGCTAATGCTAATTTGAGGTTAGTTAAGGTGTTCACCATATCTTGTGCAAATAGACAAATGACTGAGTTCTTGCTTTGTTGAATCATGTATTACCGAGACTTTGCTAAGTTGCTTCATATTAATGATGTGCCTACATACTGAATGAATATTCTCTATGCATTGATTAAATTGTGTTCTAATTGCTAATTAGAAGAGTTTCTAATGAGGTTTGTTGCTAATGAGATCAACAGAGATGACATTAGATTGTAACCAATAGGGAAATAAATATCCTAACACTTAACGAATTGGTGTGGTTATTCATGACTGGTTGTCGATTAGCTGTTGAAATTATTGATTAGCTTATTGATCTATTGATTTGGTAATGCCAAGAAGACTTCTCGTACTGGGAAGTCCTCAAACGTGGTCCAAAGATTTATCGACCTAAACAAGTCTCCTTGTAAGTGACTCTGAGAGTCATTTTTTCCCAGGTAAACCATTGCGCCTTGTTGTAAGGCAAAATTATGTTAACGGAGGAAAAATGACTCTAATCTGGTTTACGACATGAAAACACGTCGCAAAACGGAAATGCACCACTTTTGCCCGCAAAAGCATCAAAAACAGACGCAAATGGAGCAAACATTGCAAAGGAGCCCCAAAATGGATCCCAGAAGCCAAGAGAGACCCCAGGGAGACCCCATTCCACCAGGAACCAGCCAGCAGGACACAAACAAGACCCAGGGGAGGGAGAAGAAAAAGAGGAAGTGTTGTTTCAGCGCAGAGGAGCATGAAATATTAGTGATAGAGGTGACAGAGCATCAAAATCAACTCTTTGTCACCTCTAAATTGCCAGTTGGAAGGAGCGAGGCAATATGGCAGCAGATTGTGGATAAGATCAACAGTGTGGCAGAGGTTAGGAGAACTGTGACTGAGTGCAAGAAGCACTGGCATGACTGCAAGAGAATGACCAAGGAAAAATGGCACAGAACAGGAACGCAGCAGTGCAAACTGGAGTTGGGAGTCTAGCACCGCAAAAGGACATGAATGACATGGAGGAGATGCTTGCAGTGGTAACCCCAGAAGAAATCATCACAGGAATACAAAGACCAGACAGCGCAAAATACCAGGAAACACCACAATTGCACAGTAAGTTGCATGGGAGAAATATATGGTTAAATGTTAAGTGCAAGAAGGGGGAGGCACATAGAACTCACATAATGTCAAAGAAACGTAAAGGGATAAAATGCACACTATGCAAGCTCGCACCATGCCAACGTAAGCTTACCCATGTACCTACGCCTTGGGAGTGCCATGCACCATTGAAACATACACAACCTGGACATATCAAGAAAACCAGGCTTAAATACCCACATGTACAAATGCAGCACATGGGAAGGATGGCACATAAAATTACTGTGCCCTGGTTGTGACATCACAATATCCCTTGTATGTAGTCACATCAACACCACTAACACGACTAAGACCTCAGAGACCAGGTAGTCAGTCAACACAGTTCCTGGGGTAACTACATAGTGGTGTCTCATACTGTAACATTTTGCAACAGCCTTGCCTCATTACCCAAACGCATGTGTGCTGCATCTCACAGCACACCAGTCATTGCAACTGTCCCAACAGTACCCAGGCAGGTGCCGGTAGCACCACCACACTTAGGCAACATATCCACATGAGGCAGCCATCCCTACATCACGCAGTCAGGGTGTCCCCTGGGTGCAGGGAACAATTAACTTAACAGGTGCTGGGGAATAGAAGGCTGGACTGGTATCATTAGTAACATGCCACTACCCAGACCAACTAAACTGAAGTTGTGTTCAACCACACAAATTGATGCAGAACTGAAATGTGCCACTACAGAAAAGATGTACCACAGATAGCAAACAGTAGATCACAACAGTCACAGGCTGAGCCAACAACTATTTGGACACAACCATGTCAGACACATGGGAATGGGGAAATAAACACACACATAAAACACATGGGGTATGGCTGTCACATAATAGCGGTTAATTCCACAACAACGGGTGGGGGATGGTGCATGGGCAAGCCTGGTGTTCGTAAGACTGCCATTGCAGTGCACCCATTGCATTTGGCAGAATGAGTCACACGATGGGATGGTGCCTGGTAACATGTCTGCACATGGTAGCTCTGTGGGGAACTTACTAGACATTATGGATGGATCAAATAGAGTCAGTGCCATTTGTGACCTGCATTGGGAGTAACAGGACATGCTGCACTCAGCCCTGCAAATCAGGCAGTGGAAGGGCAAAGGGCCAAGGTATGGGACACCCTGCACTGCCCATGCCAAGTGAATGGGCTGAGAAGGGGCACCCAGGGCCACACCACAAAAAATTCACCAACAACCATGCCAAGGGGGTTACCCCGCCATGCAAACGCTGGAGGAAATTTTGTAACATACCTGAAGGGCAGTGTTCAACGTATCACTGGTCTAGTGTCACAGGACAGATGCCATAGCCAGTCTGTCAGCTGCTGGTAGCCTGCCATGTCCAGGCCAATGGGACATTACACATTGACAACAGTTGCCGCTACCACCTATGCTGTAGGGGGTGAACAATTACACAGTGGCAGTCAGGTACCCCTTAGACTGATGCACATGAAATATTAACATACCTCAGGCCCTGAAGTACAAATCCTCTGAATTGACAATGTCCATTGACACATTTACCATCAGGCACTGTCACATACAGAATGATGTGCACAGCGGGACTTTCATACCCATATTGCCCATCTCTGGGTTCAACCCTGTGCTTTTGTCACATGAGCTGTGATATGTCACCATGATGCACTCATGTATCATAGTGCAAGGAGGGCTGCATTGTGGGGGAGGACATAGGTGTTTGGTTAGGTACACAACCTACACCAACAGGAGTTGAAACATTACTCTGGCAGGTCCATGAGTGCTATGCAAAGTAGCACACAAGCACAAATGACAACATGAAGGGACATCAATGGCAACAAGAGCACAGTGTTGCAAATATGCCATCCATGGGGTGGTGCAAGGTTTCAGCACAGTATGGGTGTATGTAAAACTTGTAAGACTGGAACAGGTGAAAACTTCCATGTGTGGTGCTGTGGCATGAGGACAGCAACACACATTGCAAGACCTCACCATGCAAATGGATGAAAACGGAGGGCAGTACAAGATAAGAGGTTGTCAAGACACAGTAAGGATAGGCAACACACTTAAAAGATATGGCGCAGCCATTAGTGGCAACTGGGCTTCCATTCATGTGACATGCAGGTTGGGCATAGGGCTGTAGACTGCAGCTATGGAGTACTGTAACAATCCATTGGAACTAATGGGCGCATCCTAGGCCCCTAGCGCCACTGGAGGGTCACTTTCAGTGATGCTCCTGTGGAGCTAAGCACTGTGCTGTATTGACAAGGTAGCGTTAAGCCACTCATTTTTGGCATTATGTCACCTTGTAAATACATAGCCACCTGATCATGATGCTGCGTGGACGGTGGTGCAATGGGTGTTTGCTGTGGGTGTGCCACCGCAACACATATTACCATTCGATGCTGCCTTAGATAAATGGACTATTTAACACTTGAGGTAGGGCCAAACCTATTACGCCAGCACCAGGGGTGGCATTAGCAGGGTGCAACGAGGAGGAATACATTTATACCTCCTTCATTTCTGCTTTTCAAACGTGTGTTGCATTCTGCAGCATGCATAGGAAGAGCAAAATGCCACAAATGATTGTTTGTGAGCTTGAAGGTGTTCCTTCATGCACATAAACAATCTTATGTAAATGACAATTTGGCTCTTCGGAGTGTGCTGCATTCTACAGCTCACACAGAACTGCCAAAGCGCCATTATTGATTGTTATGTGCATGGAGGGAAACTTTCATGCACATAAACAGTCACATCCCTCTACACATACATCCTTTCATGATGGTGCAAGGATGCCTGCTATGCCGCTGGCAGCTGAATGTTGCACCAGCATAGGGGACAACACAGGTGTGCCCCGTATTCTCTTACATATGGTGCATTCTTGTGTCACCAAAGTGAAGCAGTGCGGCGATGATTATTATTGCACAGCACCGTGCTGCACCACATTTACATCAACATGGGCCTATTATGACAATGATCCTGAAATATCAAGTCAGTGACGTGACTTGTCAACTGCCACAACACAGATAGACTGATTTTACACCATTTCATTGCAGAGGGTGATGGCTCTCCTGTGGATCTGCCTGTCCTGGAGTACTCTAATGACCTGGATGACCAGCTGGCAACTATCAGCCAAGAGACTCTCCAAGAAATCCTTGTGAACATGCAGACACCACCTCCAGTCGCAAGGAGGAGCATTGAATTAGCAGACATTCCACAGGCCTCACTCAGCACCTCAAGAATATGACCTGCCAGCACCGACACAGCAGAGGACTCTGAGGACCCAGGCACCAGCTTTGAAAGGACAGTGGTAGGAGTCCAGCGGGAGCTGGCCAAGGAGGTGCGGGTGGGGATGCAACCTATAGCAGCCAGCCTTGAGGGGATGCAGACGTGCATGGTCACAGCAACAGAACAGACTGCAGCCAATGCGTGGAGTCCAGGAGTGTCCGAGGGACATAGCCATGAGGGAGAGGCCACAACAACTGTCCTCCCAAACTGGCAGCAGTGTGCCTGAGGACAATAAGGACTCCATGCAGCAGGAATTGGTCTCCCTCAGGGCAGACATGTCTGCCTATCACAGGGATGTTGCAGCTATACTTAAAAACCAGCAGCTCCTCCTTGCTGCAGTGATGCCATATGTAGTGCCACAGATGGCAGCTGCGGGAATTGGGACTCCCCATCTGCAACCACTGAGGTGTATATGGCCCTCTCTACCTCCCCACTACCACCATCAATGGTAGAGGAGGCACCACACACCCGTAGGAGTTCCTGGTAGCACCAGCCAATGCCACATGGGCAGTGTTTTCCTTTGTCCTGTGCTTGACATCATGCCAGTGTTGTCACTCTGACAGATATGCACTCCTCCTCAACACACCGTTGACCTTTCTGCTATAGACTGCTATTGTCCCTAACTCTCCATTTGGCAAGTTATGTTCTCCTGCACTGAATGACACCTTACCTAAAGATGTCCCATGATATGTCCTTCAACCCTGGATTTGTGTTGTGTCCCAATTGGATGGATTCCATGAATGGGGTCACAGACCTGGACATTGTATATACTTAGCACTGTCACACTTGTAAATAAACACCTCCTATACAACCAGCATGTTTATGTGTGTTGTGTCACTTCTACTATGCCTAGTGGTTGTGATGTGTGTAACATTTTTCAAGTCACAGAGTGTCAGTACAAGAGTGTATGAATATGTGGGCACATATCTATGCACATGGTACCTACATGTTGTATGTCAATGTTGGCCTCATCTCCTACAAGCAAAACACTGAATTTGTGATACATGTTGAACACATGTATGCTACACACACTACATACTGCAAGAATGGGTGTGAAACAGTAATTGGGCAATATCGTCAGCTGGGAGTACCAGTAGCGAACACATTGGTGTGAAACAGAGGGACTCAAACTCATCCATTATTGCCACTGGTCAGTTCAGCAGGATAGGAATGATATGTCGGCTGTTGTAATATGTCCCACAGTGCCCAACCTTCCTAAACAAAACCCATACAATGTCAGTTGAAATCCCACACATATCCTGTCCTATAAATGGTCAAAATAGTCAGCTTGAGTGGTGGGAACACTGGATGGCAGGTGCACACGTAAGTAGATGTGTTGTAGCTGCCAATGTGACAGCTCAGTCATAAGGAGGTGTTGAACATGTCAAGAGAGGGATTTGGATGCAGGGCAGAGTCCCCAGGACAACACACAATTTGCACTGTACACCCATGGGAAGAGCCAGAGACCCAAGTATATGACACATGAAGTAAGGGAGTACCCAATAATATTTATTATGATAATTAAATCTATAAAACAATAGTAATTAACACCTAACCTCATCTTACCTATTCTAATTATACATAATCCACAACAGACCCTAACTACTCTATGCTACACTTACCTGACACATTTAATAACACACTCTAAACATTTCCCCCCACCCCTCTTATATCACAGGACACTTGCAGGACAACATACACTAAACTACACATTTCCTAACTATGACTAAACAATTATAAATGTTTTGTATTTTTTATATTTTGTATTATTTTTGTAGTTTTACATTTTTATAAAAACATAAAAATGCCCCCCATCACCTGTACACCCACCCACCCACATAGTAAAACAATCAGAGTACAAAACCCACACCCAAACCTACTTATCCTAACTAACCCGCTAACCTATTCTACCCTACAACTAACACCCTAATACCCACAAAAAAAGAGTAGAAAAATAGGAGGGAGGGGCGTTAACTTGGGAGGAGGGACATAATGCCATTCAGAGGTTTGCCATTTTCAGTCTTTTCTTTATATTCTTGAGGGCCTTGCTATTCTTGGCCATCTCCTTCTCAATGGAGTCCAACTTTTGGAGGACCAGTTGTACATCCCTCCGAATATCTGTAATGGTAATCATGTCCATGGCAGCAGATGTGGTTGGCTGTGTGATGGTACTTGTGGGTGCAACAGCTGGAGCAAAATTCATGTTGGCAGCTGTGGGCCCCTGCACAGCTCTGGTGCTTGGTCTGGCCTGTGTGGGCAGTGTGAGTCCCCCTTGGCTCAATGCCCACCACTCACCAGTGGATAGCTCCGAGTGATAGTGGCGTGCCATCCTCCTGAACCCAGATTCCACTGCCAATATGTGCCTATAGCGCACTACCTTCTTCTGAAAGGCACAGAATGGTTGTTATTCATGTTGGCAGCTGTTAAAATGAGACAAACAACCATCAGTGTCAGCATTGTGTGGAGTATGTACAGTAAATTAGCTTATTATCTACATCGAATAGCACATGCACACCAACTCATAATCCAGATGATACAATGGCCCTGATGGATAGAACTACAAGACTGCCTTAGCACCATTTCCCTTACACCATAGTCATCCACAACAAGATTAGGTAACAAACAATTTTAGATATGCTCAGACTTTGCACCAGGTGTGACAATGCTAGGGCAGGGTCAAATTCACAATGATCAGGGCCACTATTCCTCTTCATATGTGTCAAATAGTCTAACATACATCACCTGAAACTTGTTGCTGTAATTGGAAGTATGGGATGCTGCTGTTTACCATAAGGGGTCAATGCTGATAGGTGCACATGCAAGCCTGATCAAAATGACTGTCATCTACACTATGAGCATCACATCTACCTACACATTTGTTGTTCCCACCCCCTGTGCCTCAGGGGGTATGGCCATGCAGATCAACATCTCAACTGTCCAAGTCATCCACCACTGCATGCCCACTCACACATGGAGTCAGGGAGTGGCCCATAATTTAGGTGATGACGACAATGAAGCAAGTATCTATAGGTCTATCACTTCTACATTGACGTGTCCAGGTGTAGACACCCTTCAATACCTGATCAGCCAATACCATTCCTCACACACTGATAACCATGCCAGCACACGATTGGACTTGACCTGAATGCACCCCTATTACATTCCATATAGCTGTCATGTAAGTGGACTACATAATAATCGGCAGCATGCTGGGGGACAAATGCCCACACAATCCTACATGTACATTACAATACAGGGATGCACCAATGTGTGTCCAAAATGGTGCAGCACTGTGTTGTGGGAATCACAGTGTGTTCCAGTGCCATCATGTACACAACAGTGCACATCTAGGTCACATATGGAGCTACACATGTCTTGTTATCACCTTGTCTATACAATGCTGGCCATTGAGCATCAGAAGCCTCACAAGATATGACTCTCTGCACATGCATGGGGAACCAATTAAATGTGACACAGTGTCACTATCCAGCCTACTTTGAATTCTGATCATTTTACTGCTCATCACTTCTAACATTCAGTGCAGAGCTCATGACTCACTGACACTAAACACTTCAACACTACACAGGAACGACAACATCACACTACCTAGATACATCTGGGTCCTCAAATCTTGCCACCTCACCTATGGTGTTGGGGGGAGGTCCACCTGAAATATATGGATGGAAACTATGGTTAGTATCACATCACTGTCACTACTAGTGGACAACATACGGCAGTATGTACTATTTCAGAAGAGTGAGGTAATCATCCAGGTTGTGGACAGTGCAATAGACACACCACTGCAAACTCACAATGAGACTGTCACTCTGGTGAATGAAAACCATACATCTGCACTCTTACACTGCGCCTGAGACTCCTGTAATGCTATACCCTGCAACAACCATGTGTGGCCTATCTGTAGAAGATGGAACTCAATGAAATGAGGTGGAGCTGTGTGGCAGATAAATGACATGACCCTTGTGCTCTGCAAGAAAACTGATTCTGGTATTCTGGCTTGTCCTGCAAAGCACGCAGAGGCACTTTCTGGAGGACAGTCTGCAATTTTCATGCATTGAGTAATCCATGACTGATATGCCACAGTTAGGTGATGGCATCAAATGGCCCATTTCCAGTGCCCCCTATTTTGGGTTTTCCCCTATTGTAAACATAATGTTAGGGATCATATATTTGAAAATCTGACATTATTGCACCATACATGGATTGTCGTAATGATATGCTGGCTGTATCTTGGCTTACCATAAATGACACAATGCTGGGGCACAGATGTTACCATGGCCCCTAAAATGTCTGACTTAGTGATGGATGTGCACGACTCTCCTAACTTCTGACTTGCATTGGTAAAATGTTAGGCTATGTAAAGCCCACGTCTATACTGGCACAGTGACACTTCATTCTGGTTGCATGCAACATGTCCTCAAGCATTGCATGCAGCACACCAGCACATCTGCTACTGTCATTCAAGTGCAGTGAACAGTAATTATGTAGCCAATGGGGTACTCACCAACATGGCCACCAATCACCACAACAAGACGGTCCAGAAGATCCTGCTCCCTGACCACACGATCAGCCCAACGATGCTTCAGCTGATGGTCATTGTGACTGCTTTGGTACACTCTCTTCAAGTGTTGGAGCATCTTTCTCCACCACAGCCTACTTGCCTCCGTACGGTAGCCCTGGATCACATGGCCACCCATCTCTAGCATCAATGGAAGGTAGTGGGCTACCAGCCAAATAAAGCCTCCCAGCTCCTCCTCACTCATTCTGGTCTGCCTCCCCCTGCCAGACATTGCACTGGGCTAAAGGTTGAACAAATTTAAAAAGTAGTATTGAGGAACAGGAATAATAAAAGGAAACTTAATACCCAAAAATTCACTATCCCAACTGACCCACCTATAGAACAAACCCCAACAGACACCCCACAGCACAACTACCAGGTAAAATACACTAGACACACAAATTCACCGACATTGGGACAAGTTGACTATCCAAAACAACAGTAAAAACAACAGACGGGACAGCACACAATAGACTAAATAGCAAAAAGACACCACCAACTCCAAAACACAATCATAAAGTCAAAAGAGGCACAGACTGTGAAGAGAAAGTGAAAGTACACCACTGTGCCATACCTGTAACAGGATATCCTATTACATCACATCCTATGCCCTTGCGACATGTTTTCCTTTATGCGTGTTTTTTTACGCATCTGACATTCGCATGAGTATTTCTGACGCATTACTTATGTGTGTCTATTTACATTGATGCATTACCCTCATGCGTCGATTTAACAGTAAATCAGCATTGCAATGGGTTCGAAGGTGGAAAACATGCTAAGGGCCCATGGGTCATGTACTTTGCGTTTGCAAATATTTTCGACGCATTTGCATAATTCTTTTTAACTCTCATCCTGATTGCGTGCTTTTGACATTTGTTAATGTATGCACCCTGTATCAATACAAATTGTATATGCTGCGCTGCAGTATGCCAATTTGTGTATGGCCACATGTGGTAGTCCAATGTACAATGTGATTTGTGTATGTTTGGTTTGGTGCACCAATGTGTGTGTGTTACAGAATCAACTGCATGCAAATGTATACAGGTCATGTATCTGTCTGTATGTGTGACAGCAGTGTAGCCACATATGTATGGCAGTCAGTACTATGCAAGCGTCATGGTATGTAATTGTGATATATGTTCACTTATGTGCTGTGTATGGTTGTCTTACAGAGCATCACATTTCATACAACATTCACAGCTCAGGGATTGTTGATGATGGCTGATGAGTGCTATTTGGCAAATGTTACCCGACAAATGTCTCCATATGTTGATCTTGAGCATATGGATGACTTGTGTGTGGACTACACATATGTCTGACATGTGTACAGCTTTGATACATGGTCCGTTCAAACATTACAGTCTCACCATATTTTTACATGCACTGCATGTGTTGGCCCCTTATTTAGTTCATTTTCAGACATGTTGTTGTTGTGTGTGATGAGCTATTGTTAATCAAGTTGGCAACGTGGATGTAATTAATATGTTGAGGTCCATAAACTGTGTCCTTCAGTTGTTACATTCAAGTGATGAGGCTAATTGTGATGTGTGTGATGGTAGCAGTTCACTCTTACGCTTCACATGTGATGTTGCTACAGTACTCCTCAGTTTTGTATTTGTGACATGCTCCCTGAGGTTAGACTCATAATCCTAAGATATATGTTTAAGCGATTGAAGACACTAAAGCCAGATTGTGTGAATAAGTGAGATGTTTATTGACACAATTTACAAGGTGAGTTACGTGATGATTGTGTGAAGAAGTTCACAACGTGCAGTCTGCGGCACATCCTAGCAGCGGTGTTGTGGTCTTCCCCCTCATTTTCTTCTCCATCATCCTCCTCCTCCTCCTCAGGCAGGTAATTTACCTGCTCATATAATGGAATGTGCATCTGTATACATATGTTTTGCAGGATAGCACAAGTCGATATGATCTTGCAGACCATTTGTGGGGCATATAAGAGGCTGCCTCCTGCGATGTCCAGGCACATGAATCTGGACTTCAGGGTGCCAAATGTCTTCTCCACAATAGTCCGTGTCCTCTGATGTCCCTCATTGTATGCATGCTCTGCTGCTATGCTTGGGTTGTGAAATACGGTCATTATCCATGGCTGTTTACCATAACCCAGATCTGCTGCAAAAGATAAGGTAAGTCATGCAGCATGGCAGTTGATATTAGGATCTGGTAGCGGCTCACATGTATTTGTGTTTTTGTGTGAGTTCCTATCCTTCTGTGATCTTTCCTCAGCAGTAGGTTGTTGGACATGACAATCTTATGTTTGGGTCAAGGACCTAGAACACTTGATTTGGATTCCACACTGATAGTCATTATGTATGTACCATGTGTTGTGTAGTATACCTTTGTATCAGTGTGCTATCACTGGAGGGAACATGACACATCCTAACAAAACAATGGGGTCAGATGTGGAGGCAACATGGTAGCACTACAGTGCCTGGATATCCCATCCCTTTTGGCATGTGTCATTTCAGATGATGTGTGACACTGAGGGCCTATGTGTCCTGCAACATTTCAACAATGGAAGAATGCCCCATGTGTGACATGTTACTTGGCAACCCTTTGTTGTCCCCTGCGCAAATTGCTCATGTGTAGCCATGCACCAACGCTACCTACCCTACACCAAGGTACTTGGCTATCTGCCTTGTGGAGATGGATTTATCTATGCTGGACGGTACACGGCCCTAGACATCTGCTTTTTTGATTGCCAATTGGCTCCGTCTGTGAGTGCAGCTGTGTGCAGCATGCATTTGTGCCATGTTCATCAGAGTTCATAGCACAGTCTACTTCCTATTTGCAACCTGCATACTGCACCCCTGGGATGGTATTTGTTGTTGGCACCTCAGGTTTATAGGGACAGCTACATGTGAATCTGCACCTTCATGCTATGTGTCTTGTGGTGACAGACCTGCAGCGAGAAACCATTGCACACCCATTCCACGTTACAGACAGCATGGGAGGGTGGCCAATTTAGAATGTGGCTTCAAGTAATGGAGAAATGGGCATCTGCCAAGATGTGCAGACAGTGCAGGCCATGACTATGGTAAAGTGGGCTAGTACATTGTTCCCTTCATATTCCTGAGTGGCAGCTAATGTTTGTGTCCGCCATGAGGTGTCCAAGGGTGTGTATCCCATTGTCACAAGACGATCAACATAACTAGCAGTGTCTCTCGTATCTTCCAAAACATTAATGTGCATTTCTACTGTCGACACATGCACAGTGCAGGCTATGGGATGTAGCTCAGCTACTTAGCAAATGTGTCCCTTGGCACAGTGTATGTGAGGAAAGTGATGTCCTGTTGTCTCCTGCTGGGTCCCACTATGACATCCATGTCTCTGCCCCCTATTAGACCATTTATTGTATCTGGTACAGGCATGATGGTGTTGTGAGTCAGTGAGTGCTGCATGTGAGGTTGCACTACAGTGACTGTGGTTCCATTTCTGACACATCTGGCACATGGTAAGTGATGGGGATTGATCTTGTATTCCTATGTGTGTGAGCCAATGCGTCAGGGAGATGTCTGTGCACACTAGAGGTAAGTTAGGTATGTGTTAATGAGATGCAGTTGATGTAGGCGCAAGTTGTGTGGTATTTGATATTTTTTCTGGCAGAGATTTGCATGGCATGACTTGAGACATCTGTGCCTATTTGAAAGTTACATGACATGGGCATGGTGTATGCCGTTGACGTGCCTGTGATATTGTTTATTTGGTGTAGTGTGTGTGATGTTTACATAGTGGGTGACCTGAGGGCACTTGTAGTGGTCTGTGTAGTTCTGCTGTTTTCAAAGGGTTCATGTCTTCACCTGTCCTTCCTGCAGTGTGCCTATCAAGTTGTGGGTCAGTTATGTACATGTGGGTATATGTATTGGTGTGCACTTATTGTGCTGTACTGCAGCATGGTGCATATGTGTTTTTACCCGCACATATATCTAAACCTGGCCATATCTTACTGTAGAGATGTATGTCTTGCGTGTCCGACAAGGTTGGGGTGTTGTGTGTATATCCCTAGATTAGTTGACTTAACCACAGGTAGGCCATTTCCAAATTGTCCATCCTGGAATTGTACATTGATCGTCCTGTGCTGGAATATGTAGGTGTCATGGACACTCCCAGGATACTTGGCCAAAATGTATGTGAATAATCCACGGTGGTCCACTAAGCCCTGCACATTAATGGAATGCGTGTGCTTGCGATTCCGGTATAAGTGCTCTGTTGCTATGAGCTGGACATGGGTGCAGTCAATTGCACCGAGCACATGCGGGAAGCCATGGATTTGATAGAACCCCTGTTTGTTCTCCTGCTACGTTTGCTGGGTGTTGGGGAATTTGATGTAGTGGGGTGTCAGGGAGATGATGGCGTCTAACACCTTTGGCAGGAATGCAGAGAACAACGGCTGTGAGACACCAGCAACCAGTGCACCCGTTGTTTGGAATGAGCCACTTGCCAGCATGTGCAGGACAGCGAGCAGCTTTGTTATAGGTGGTATGTTGTGTGGGGTCTGCAGGCTGGCTGAAATTTGTGACTCAATGTGGTACAGCAGGTGTAGTATGGCTTGCCGGTTGACTCTGTAAGTCCTAACAATGTCCAGGTCCCTGAGGCCAAGGAGGGTTGTCCTGGAACTGAAGAACCTCTCCTTCCTTCAGCGTTGCCTTTGTGGGCCACGTTGTCATGCTGGTGATTGCTGATGTGGTTGCTGTCCTCTGCGCCATCTAGCAAGCTGTATCAGTATCACCTCCATCTTCTCCTGTGAGCTGTAATGTTGCTTCTGTGTGTTTCCCTTAAGTAGTGGTGTACCCTGACCCAGGCATTAAATTTTGACACGAATCGGTGTTAACATAAATTTTTGAGTCCGCATCCCACCTGTGCGTCTTTTTTGCCCTGGTGGTTAAATTTGGCACTAGGGTCTTAGAGTTATTTTTTGCATCTAATTGAAGCAAGGAGGATTCACGCATCCGAAAAATGGCGTTAACACCAATATTTTGAAGCTAGATGGGTCTAGCCTCAAAATATAAATAAGGCGTTAGTTTGCCCAGAATTAGCGTGAAAAATGTTTACGCTTGTTCAGCACAAACAGAGTATAAATATGCCCCTAGGTTTTTTCAGGACAGATTGTGGGAGATGGTGTCACTCTTTTGACGCTCCTGTGGCACAGCATGCTGGCCCATATTTACAAGGCCATAAAAAGCCACCTTGCATGGCTTTTCATGACCTTACAAATATGACCCCCTTTCAAGCATTACTCTGCCCGAAAGCGGCATTCCATGGGTGTTGCAAGGGGTGCTGGAATCTGACACATTCTCAGATTTACAAGGCAAGGAATGCTTCAGATTTCTAGCAGGGTGGCATAAAAGTGTTGCAACAAGGAGAAATATCTCTACTTCTCTTTGCCTTTTCCTCTTTCTATGTGTGATGCATTCTGCAGCACACATCGAAGGAGGAAAACACCATTAATGATTGTTTATGTACAGTAAGGTGTCCCTTCCTGCACATAAACAATTATCCCTGCCACTCAGGCACCCTTGCACACGGTGCAATAGTGCCCCCTTTGGCGCTAGGCTGTCAATTGTACGCCACCGCTAAAGAAAATATAGGGATGTGTCATATTGTTGTAAACACAATGCATCCCTGCACTTTATAATGGTGCAGCTTGGCGCTGCAAGATGGCTTGAAGTGCTGGGGTGGGTCATTATTTTGGAATTATTGCCCCCTTGAGACTGACTCAGTGAATGCTCATAGATTTCTGCAAACTGGCCCAGTAAGAAATCCTATAAGAAAGTGGTAGAGGAAAATGCAGATAAAACACAGATCAGGTAGTACTAAGAGCGAAACTGTTAAAACAATTGAGGCTTCAGGATGAGAAGTGTCAAGTCTTGTGATATGACTAAAATACTGAAATACTTCTCTGGCATTACAAAAGATTAGGAAAAGGGTATTTGCATAGCGAAATCTTGAAATGAATGCAATCCTAATACAGTAGATTCAGAGGTCAGATCAAATGATTGGTACAGGTTATAATAACTGGAGAAAAAATGCAGAAGGAACAGCTTCAGATTTCTAAACATTGGGGGCCACATCATAGTGAAGGAACTCACCTCTACCTTCCTGACAAAGTACTGCCCTCCATATTCAGGGATCCTTGCTTGTCTGGCAGGAATCTAACGGCCACATGTACAAGGTAAGTGTTTACAATTATAAAATAGCGAATTTTTGTGATTCACTATTTGGTAATCACAGAGACCCATGTACAAACGTGTTTAACACATTTTGTGAGTCCCAGTGGGTCACAAAGAAACCTACCTCATAAATATTAATGAACCACCATGTCTGTGATTGCTTTTCAATAAAGCACTCTTTTTTATAATGCAGCCTGTTTTTTCAATCCCTTAGGTGCTAGGAGGACCCCCCTTCCCCGTGCTGAGCCCTTTATTTCTATTTGGAGTATTTCACATTTAGGACTACATAACATTTTTCCCACAAAAGGCATCCATGCCAAATTTGTGTCCTTTTATTCCAACATCGTGGAGATTCTAAAGAAATCTTGGGTTTGTAGATTCTCCCAGGAGAGGGCTGAGAAAATAAACAGAATATCGCAACATTTTGAGTGTCTGTTTTTCCCTAACAACAGCATCCACAAATGGTTTGCTGTATTAAAGTCACCATCTTCCCAGCTTTCAGTAACATGCACAGTTCAATCCAAAAACCTAATTTTGTACCACAGTTTTGGCAGTGTAGGTTCTTCAAGAACCCAGGGTACCAAGAGCCAACAACTGGGCTGCACCAAAAAAAGAGTTTTTCATTGAGTACAGATTAGAAACCAATTCTTACAGCAAAATAGCCAGAATGAAAAATGGCTATGAAAGAAACTTACGTATTTCTGAAATGGGCACAAGACATAGAGTTTAGGAGCAGTGGATATTTCTACATCTCTGAATTTGTGGGCACCCGTACTAGCGTATGATTTAGAGGGTATTTTTGAAAATGTGATCTTCCTTACACTGGTTTACAATTGGAAGGCACATATGCAGTGACATAGGTAATAACAAATGTACTGCTATTCTATGCTCCCACAAATGTCACAATAAAAATGGTACCTCACTTGTGTGGGTAGGCCTAGTTCCCAAGATAGGAAATGGCCCAAAACACATTATGGATGCAGGACGTTCTTACACCAAAAACTGGCCCTTTTGTTCCAATGTGAGTAGGTCGATATTTTGGACCCTAGTTCAGCCAGCACCTAGGGAAACTTAGCCAATCTGTACATTTTTTAAAACTAGACATGAAAGGGTATCCAAGGTGGGCTGATTTGCATGGCATGGCTCACTCCACATTTTTTTACCCAGAATACCTTACAAACCCTAAACCTTCAATAAGAAAACACATTTTCCTCACATTTCTGTGATGGAAAGTCCTGGAATCTGCGGGGAGCCACAAACTTCCTTCTATGTGACATTCTCCCAGGTCTCCCGATACAAATGGTATCTCACTTGTTTGGGGAAGCCGACTGCCTGTGACAGAAAAGGGCCCAAAATGCAACATGGGCACTGCAATTTTCCACCAAAACTACCCTTTTTTCCAAAGTGGGGAAGTCACGTTTATGGACCCTAGCTCAGCCGGCACCTAGGAAAACCTAGCCAACCTGTACAATTCTGAAAACTAGACTCGTAGGGGTATCCAAAGTGGCCACATCTGCATGGCTCACACCACATTTCTTGACCCAGAATCCCTTCTAAGCCTCAAATTTTGACAAACAAAAACACATTTTCCTCAAATTTCGGTGATGGAAAGTTATGGAAACTGTTGTGAGCCATAAACTTCTTTCCACCCACCATTGCCCAAGGTCTCACGATAAAAATGTTACCTCACGTGTGTGGGTAAGCCAAGTGACTGTGACAAGAAATGGGCAAAAACACAAGGATGCAGTGCATTTTTCCACCAAAAACGCACCTTTTTTTCCAAAGTTGGTAGCTCAAGATTTTGGACCATACCACAGCCGACACCTGGAAAAAACTAGCTAACGTGTATATTTCTGAAAAGTAGACACCTAGGTGTATCTACGGTGTGCTGACTTGTGTGGCTAATACCACGTTTTATGACCCAGAATTCCTTGCAAACCTCAAACGTTGACTTAGTGAAAGCTAGCCAGCCTCTACAGTTTTGAAAAACAGACAACTAGGGGTATGTAAGGTGGGCTGACGTGCATGGCTCACGCTATGTTTTGTGAGGCGAGTCACAAACTTCAGTCCAACAGACATGCACCCAGGTTTCTCGATGAAAATGATACCTCGCCTGTATGGTTTGGCCAAGTGCCTGTGACAGGAAATGGCCTAAAACACAGCATCGGTGTAGCACATGTTTTCACCGAAAACTGACCCTCTTTTCCCAAAGTGGGTAGCTTGGGATTTTGGTCCCTTGCTCAGACTGCATCTAGGGAAATCTAGCTAACCTGTACATTTTTTAAAACTAGATTCTCTGACCTTGTTGTCAGGACAGGACGCTCCCCCCGCCGCGCAGCGCACCCTGCAGGTGCTCTGTCCCTGACTGCCGCTGCTGCCCGTGTTCGAGGCCCTCCTCCACCCGCAGGCTCCCGCCTGCGCCTCACTCCTGGTGGCCCGTGGTGGGCAGTAAGGTTTGCTTCTGTCGTGTCTGTTTTTTTTCCGTTTTTCTCTGTTTGTGCCCACTGTATTCACTGCATTATAGTCACGTTGTCTCTGTTATTTCAATTTGTGCCCTTTGTGCTGCCTCTGGTAGTCACGTTATTTTTTGTCCTCTCTATGCGCTTTGTACTGCATCTTTGCTCTCTCCCCTTGCACGTCTCCCTCCTCCTCTGACCCCCCCACCCCCAATCCAGCGCCATCCGCCCACTTCCCTGACTATTTTCTCCTACTCTACACCCCCTGCCCTCCCACCTCCCCCTTCCCTCTAGCTACCTAGCGTTATTTCTCACCCCCCCCTCCCCACTCGCTGCTCCCTCGCCCGATTTCCCGCCGCTTCGGGCCACCCCCCTCCCGCCCCCAGCTCCTCCTCCCTCCACCCCCTCTTCATGCAGGTCGCTGCGCGACCGCGCCAATGGCGTGCCGGAGGTGCGCCAGAGGCAAGCCCGTCTGCGCCTGGACCGCGCCCAGCGCCAGAACCCCTGGACCTCGCACTCCGCACCGCACACCACCCAGTCTCAGCTACGACGCCGCTTCCCTCCACGCACTCAACAACGGCCGAGACCAACACTGCTACCAAGCCGCCCCGAAGCACACCCACAGACCTTTCACCTGCCGCAACTGCCACTTCACCTGCGACCAAACCCCCGAACCAACAACCGCCAGACCGAACCACCTCCGCTGCATACTCCTCAACACCCGCTCCGCACGCAAACACGCTGTGGAACTCTGGGACCTGCTCGACAGCACCGCCCCGGACGTAGCCTTCTTGACCGAGACATGGTGGAACGACTCATCCGCGCCAGACATCGCCATCGCCATCCCAGACGGATACAAGATCTCCTGCAGGGACCGCACCAACGGCTACGGAGGAGGACTCGCCATCATCCACAAGTCCACCCTCAAGATCACCACCCACACCGACGACCACTTCAACACCGCCGAGCTTCTACACTTCCGGATCCACACCGACCCCAACACCACCCTCAGAGGAACGCTCGTCTACAGACCCCCCGGACCACGGGCCCAGTTCTGCGACGCCATCACCGACCTCGCAAGCACCCACGCACTCGTCTCCACGGACTACATCCTCCTCGGGGACCTCAACCTTCACCTCGAGAACAACAACGACCACAACTCCACCACGCTGATCAGCAACCTCACGAACCTCGGACTCAGACAACTCGTCACGTCACCAACCCACGCCACCGGACACACACTGGACGTCATCTTCTCCACCAGCGACCACGTTACCTTCAACGACACCACCGAACCCTACTGGACCGACCACCGCTGCATCCACTTCACCTACAACAAAAACACTGCACACCACCTCAGCCGCCAACTCCCCCGCCGCAGCTGGGGCAAAGTCATTGAAGAACAACTTCTCAGCACCCTCTCCCATAACCCGCCGAACGAGCCCAGTGACCCAGACACCGCTGCATGCAACTTCAGACAATGGATCAACAACTGCGCCAACATCCTCGCCCCACTGAAGAAACCCCCCTGCAACCTCGCCAGCAAGAAAGCCTCCTGGTTCACCGACGAACTCCTGGCCTACAAACGCGCCTGCAGGAAACTGGAAAAGAAATGGCTCCAAGAACGCACACCAGACAACCACGCAACCCTCAAAGACGCCACCCGCCAACACCACCACCTCATCAGGACCACCAAGAGGTCCTCCTTCAAAGACCGCCTAGACAACAACGCACACAACAGCAAAGAGCTCTTCCGCATCGTAAAGGAACTGTCCACCCCCAGCGCCAATGTCAACGAAATCCCGCCCTCTCAGGAACTCTGCGACTCCCTCGCCGCTTTTTTCCACAGCAAGATCGCCGACATCCACAACAGCTTCATCACCCCGACCACGCCCACCTCCGTCACCACCTCGAACCCAAGCATCGCCAACCCCATCACCACCTGGTCCAACGTCGACGACGACGAAACATGCAAAATCATGAACTCCATCCACTCCGGATCACCGACTGACCCCTGCCCCCACCACATCTTCAACAAAGCCGACTCTATCATCGCGCCCCAACTCCGCAAGATCGTCAACGCCTCCTTCGAAACAGGCGCCTTCCCGGAAAGCTGGAAGCACGCAGACATCAACGCCCTCCTCAAGAAACCCAAAGCCGACCCCAAGGACCTCAAGAACTTCCGCCCCATCTTCCTCCTCCCCTACCCAGCTTAAGTCGCAGAAAAGATCGTCAACCTTCAACTGACACGCCACATCGAAGACAACAACATCCTCGACCCCTCGCAAACCGGATTTAGACGCAACCACAGCACCGACACCGCCCTCATCGCCGCCACAGATGACATCAGACGCCAACTCGACCACGGCGAAACCTCTGTCCTCATCCTCCTAGACCTCTCAGCGGCTTTCGACACGGTCTGCCACCGCACCCTACTATCACGCCTCCAAGAAGCCGGAATCCAGGAAAAAGCCCTAGCCTGGACCTCATCCTTCCTCTCCGGCAGAACACAGACCGTCCGCCTCCCACCCTTCTGCTCAGAAGCCAACAACATCATCTGCGGAGTCCCCCAGGGCTCCTCCCTGAGCCCGACGCTGTTCAACATCTACATGGCCCCCCTCGCACAAGTGGCCCGCCGTCACAACCTCAACATCATCACCTACGCCGACGATGCCCAGCTCATCCTCTCCCTCACCAACAACCCCGCCACCGCCACATCACCCCACACCTCAAAGAGCTCCACTGGCTTCCGTCGACAAGAGGGTCACAAGAGGGCACACAAAGCACTCCACAACGCCGGCCCCACCTACCTCAACAACAGACTAAATTTCTACACGCTGACCCGCCAACTGCGATCCGCGAGCCTCGCCCTCGCCACCGTCCTCCGCATCCAACGAACCACCTCCGGCGGCAGATCCTTCTCCTATCTCGCCGCCAAGACCTGGAACACGCTCCCTACCTACCTCCGACAGACTCAAGACCTACTCGCCTTCAGAAGACTCCTCAAGACCTGGCTCTTCGAGCAGTAGCAGTCACCCACCCCCCCTCAGCGCCTTGGAACCCTAATGGGTAAGTAGAGCGCTTTATAAATGTCTGTGATTGATTGATTGATTGACATCTATGGATATTCAAGGTGGCCTGACTTGTGTGACTTACTCCACTTTTTTTGACCCAGAATCCCTTTGCAAACGTCAAACTTTGACTAAGAAACCAAATTTTCCCTACATTTCTGTGATGGAAAGTTCTGGAATCTGTGGGAAGCTACAAATTTCCTTCCACGCAGCAATCCCCCAGGTCTCTTGATAAAAAATAGTACTTAATTTGTGTGGGTGGGCCTAGTGTCTGTGACAGAAAATGGTCCGAAATGCAATGTGGATGTAGTACATTTTTCCACTGAAAAAGCATCCTTTTTTTCAAATGTGGACAGCTCGAGATTTTGGACCTACCTCAGCCGGCATCTAGGGAAACCTAGTCAACCTGTAAATTTTTTTAAACTAGACACCTAAGGGTATCCAAGGTGGGCTCACTTGTGTGGTTCACACCATGTTTGTTTGACTCAGAATCCCTTGGAAACCTCAAACTTTGACTAACAAAACACACTTTCCCCACATTTCTGTGATGGAAAGAAAGCTGCCACAAGCTTAACTCCGAAAAGACGGAGCTCATTATCTTTGGAAATGCCACCTCAGCTTGGGATGACTCCTGGTGGCCCACATCCCATAACGCCCCCCTGCGCCGACCGAGCAAGCCCACAACTTAGGAATCATCCTCGACTCCTCCCTATCCATGACCCACCAGTTAAGCTCTGTTGCATCCTCCTGCTGGCACACACTCCGCAAACTTGGGAAGATCTTCAGATGGATCCTAGCAGACTGTCGGAAGACAGTCACCCATGCCTTAGTCAGGAGTGAGCTCAACTACGGCAATGCCCCCTACGCCGGCACCTCAACTAGGAACATCAGAAAATGTCAAATCATCCAGAACGCTGCCGCTGGACTCATTCTGGACCTCCCTCGCTGAGAATACATCTCCCAACACCTGAGGACCCTCCACTGGCTACCCCACCAGATCCCTCCGCTGCACCCAGATGGCTCTGGCCACCTTCACTCGCAGCTGCAAAACCACAGGCGGAGGACGATCTTTTACCTACAGTGCAGCGAAGAGCTGGACCAACCTACCCCTGCACCTCAGGCAAAGCTCATCGCTCACCATCTTCAGGAAGGACCTTAAGACGTGGCTCTTCGGATGAAGCCCCTTCTCTCCCCCAGCACCATGAGACCCTCATGGGTAAATAGCTGTGCTTTACAAATACTGATTGATTGCTTAATTGGTTCTGGTACTTCATTTGTGTGGGTAGGCCTACTGCCGGTGACATGAATGCAGACCAAAATGCAATGTGGGCACAATGCATTTTTACACTGAAAACTGAACCTTTATTTCCAATGTGGGTAGCTCGAGATTTTGGACCCTAGCTCAGCTGGCAACTAGAGAAACCTAGCCAACCTCTACATTTTTAAAACCAGACACCTACAGGTATCCTGTAGTTTACGTCACAGAAATGCAAGGAAAATTTGTGTTTTTATTAAATGTTTCATTTTTTGCAGGGTATTCTGGGTGAAAAAAACTTTGAGGAATCCACATAAGCCCACTGTGAGAAAGTAGCCTCTTTCTAGCCTTGTTACCCCCACTTTGGGCCTGTTTGTGAGTGTATGTCAGGGTGTTTTCACTGTCTCACTGGTATCCTGCTTGCCAGGGCCCAGTGCTCATAGTGAAAACCCTATGTTTTCAGTATGTTTGTTATGTGTCACTGGGTCCCTGCTAGTCAGGACCCCAGTGCTCATAAGTTTGTGGCCTATATGTATGTGTTCCCTGTGTGGTGCCTAACTGTCTCACTGAGGCTCTGCTAACCAGAACCTCAGTGGTTATGCTCTCTCATTTCTTTCCAAATTGTCACTAACAGGCTAGTGACCATTTTTACCAATTTACATTGGCTTACTGGAACACCCTTATAATTCCCTAGTATATGGTACTGAGGTACCCAGGGTATTGGGGTTCCAGGAGATCCCTATGGGCTGCAGCATTTCTTTTGCCACCCATAGGGAGCTCTGACAATTCTTACACAGGCCTGCCACTGCAGCCTGAGTGAAATAACGTCCACGTTATTTCACAGCCATTTTACACTGCACTTAAGTAACTTATAAGTCACCTATATGTCTAACCTTTACCTGGTAAAGGTTAGGTGCAAAGTTACTTAGTGTGAGGGCACCCTGGCACTAGCCAAGGTGCCCCCACATTGTTCAGAGCCAATTCCCTGAACTTTGTGAGTGCGGGGACACCATTACACGCGTGCACTACATATAGGTCACTACCTATATGTGGCTTCACAATGGTAACTCCGAATATGGCCATGTAACATGTCTATGATCATGGAATTGCCCCCTCTATGCCATCCTGGCATAGTTGGCACAATCCCATGATCCCAGTGGTCTGTAGCACAGACCCTGGTACTGCCAAACTGCCCTTCCTGGGGTTTCACTGCAGCTGCTGCTGCTGCCAACCCCTCAGACAGGCATCTGCCCTCCTGGGGTCCAGCCAGGCCTGGCCCAGGATGGCAGAACAAAGAACTTCCTCTGAGAGAGGGTGTGACACCCTCTCCCTTTGGAAAATGGTGTGAAGGCAGGGGAGGAGTAGCCTCCCCCACCCTCTGGAAATGCTTTGTTGGGCACAGAGGTGCCCAATTCTGCATAAGCCAGTCTACACCGGTTCAGGGGACCCCTTAGCCCTGCTCTGGCGCGAAACTGGACAAAGGAAAGGGGAGTGACCACTCCCCTGAACTGCACCTCCCCTGGGAGGTGTCCAGAGCTCCTCCAGTGTGCTCCAGACCTCTGCCATCTTGGAAACAGAGGTGCTGCTGGCACACTGGACTGCTCTGAGTGGCCAGTGCCACCAGGTGACGTCAGAGACTCCTTGTGATAGGCTCCTTCAGGTGTTGCTAGCCTATCCTCTCTCCTAGGTAGCCAAACCCTCTTTTCTGGCTATTTAGGGTCTCTGTCTCTGGGGAAACTTTAGATAACGAATGCAAGAGCTCATCCGAGTTCCTCTGCATCTCTCTCTTCACCTTCTGATAAGGAATCGACTGCTGACCGCGCTGGAAGCCTGCAAACCTGCAACATAGTAGCAAAGACGACTACTGCAACTCTGTAACGCTGATCCTGCCGCCTTCTCGACTGTTTTCCTGCTTGTGCATTCTGTGGGGGTAGTCTGCCTCCTCTCTGCACCAGAAGCTCCGAAGAAATCTCCCGTGGGTCGACGGAATCTTCCCCCTGCAACCGCAGGCACCAAAAAGCTGCATTACCGGTCCCTTGGGTCTCCTCTCAGCACAACGAGCGAGGTCCCTTGAATCCAGCGACTCTGTCCAAGTGACCCCCACAGTCCAGTGACTCTTCAGCCCAAGTTTGGTGGAGGTAAGTCCTTGCCTCACCTCGCTGGGCTGCATTGCTGGGAACCGCGACTTTGCAGCTACTCCGGCCCCTGTGCACTTCCGGCAGAAATCCTTTGTGCACAGCCAAGCCTGGGTCCACGGCACTCTAACCTGCATTGCACGACTTTCTAAGTTGGTCTCCGGCGACGTGGGACTCCTTTGTGCAACTTCGGCGAGCACCATTTCACGCATCCTTGTAGTGCCTGTTTCTGGCACTTCTCCGGGTGCTACCTGCTTCATTGAAGGCTCTTTGTCTTGCTTGACGTCCCCTCTCTCTTCAGGTCCAATTTGCGACCTCCTGTTCCCTCTTGGGCCCCAGCAGTGTCCAAAAACACCAAACGCACGATTTGCAACTAGCAAGGCTTGTTGGCGTCCTTTTGGCAGGAAAACACTTCTGCACGACTCTCCACGGCGAGTGGGATCCGTCCACTAAAAGGGATGTCTTTAGCCCTTTTCGTTCCTGCAGAAACCTCAGCTTCTTCTGTCCAGTAGAAGCTTCTTTGCACCCGCAGCTGGCATTTCCTGGGCATTTGCCCATCTCCGACTTGCTTGTGACTTTTGGACTTGGTCCCCTTGTTCCACTGGTACCCTAGATTGGAAATCCACAGTTGTTGCATTGCTGGTTTGTGTCTTTCCTGCATTATTCCTCTAACACGACTTCTTTGTCCTTAGGGGAACTTTAGTGCACTTTGCACTCACTTTTCAGGGTCTTGGGGAGGGTTATTTTTCTAACTCTCACTATTTTCTAATAGTCCCAGCGACCCTCTACAAGGTCACATAGGTTTGGGGTCCATTCGTGGTTCGCATTCCACTTTTGGAGTATATGGTTTGTGTTGCCCCTATCCCTATGTTTCCCCATTGCATCCTATTGTAACTATACATTGTTTGCACTGTTTTCTAAGACTATACTGCATATTTTTGCTATTGTGTATATATATCTTGTGTATATTTCCTATCCTCTCACTGAGGGTACACTCTAAGATACTTTGGCATATTGTTATAAAAATAAAGTACCTTTATTTTTAGTATAACTGTGTATTGTGTTTTCTTATGATATTGTGCATATGACACTAAGTGGTACTGTAGTAGCTTCACACGTCTCCTAGTTCAGCCTAAGCTGCTCTGCTAAGCTACCATTATCTATCAGCCTAAGCTGCTAGACACCCTATACACTAATAAGGGATAACTGGGCCTGGTGCAAGGTGCAAGTACCCCTTGGTACTCACTACAAGCCAGTCCAGCCTTCTACACCCACCACCCTGGACTCCCCTGGGTGTCTAGTGTTTGGAAGCCTCTTGGTTTGATAATGCCCTATTAGGCCGCAAAGCCTGGGAACAAAAATTTAGGTTTCCGCCTTCCAAAACTAGTTTCTTTTGTGATAGATTCATTTGATGTCTTCATAATTCGTTTTGGGGAATGTATGTCGGAACAACGCATGCTGGAACAACGCATGCCTGAACAACGAGGTCGGAACAACGACCGTGTTGTTACCATTAATGCCTTTACCACGAATGCCTTAACAACGATTTTTCGTTGTAAAAGTATTCCTGGTAAAGGCATTAGTGATAGGCATGCATGGTTCCAGCATGCATCCCGCAGGCCCCCCCCACCCCTAAAAATTACCACAACCCCCCCACCCCCTCCCCTAAAACCGCACCAACCCCCCACCCTTGCCCCTAAATCTACCCCAACCCCCACCTTGTCCCTAAAATTATCGCAACCCCCACCCTGCCCCCAAAACCTAAAACAACCCCAACTCCCACCCCATCCCTGAAACCTAAGTACCCCAACCCCCACCCCTAAAACCTAAAACCACCCGCCCCTAAAACTACCCCGAGCCCCCCACCCTGCCCCTAAAACCTAAACCCCCAACCCCCTCACCCCGCCCCTAAAATTACCCGACTCCCCAACCCGCCCCTAAAACCACCCCAACCCCCACCCCTAAAACAACCCCAACCTCCACCCATTCCTAAAACCTAAACTACCCCAACACCCACCCCTAAAACCTAACACCACCCCAATACCCCTGCCCCTAAAACTACCCCAGCCCCCCACCCACCCCTAAAACCTAAAGCCCCCCAGCCCCCCACCCAGCCCCTAAAATTACCCGACCCCCAACCCACCCCTAAAACCACCCCAACCCCCACCCCTAAGATTACCCAACCCCCACCCCATCACTAAAACCTAAACTACCCCAACCCCCACCCCTAAAAACCTAAACCACCCCAAATACTAAAAATACCGGACAACCCACCCTCGCCCCTAAAACTAAAAATACCCCTTCCCTCCCTCCCCCGCCCTAAACCGCACAACATCCCCTCCCCTAAAGCTAAAACCCCGACCCCTACCACACCCCTAAAACTAAAAATACCCCGAACCCCCTACTCCAACACCTAAACCGCCCTGACGCCCCCTCCAATAAAAAAACTAAAACCCCAACCTCCCACCCCGCCCCTAAAACTAAAAATACCCCCTCCCCGCCCTGAAAACTAAACCCCAACCCCTCTGTAAAACTAAAAATACCCCGACCCCCCACCCCCACCCCACGCCTAAAACTAAAACCCCTGCCCCACTTACCTGACACGTTGCGTCCTCCTCCTCAGCCGACTCCCTTGTTTTGTGCCTTAACCATGCATGTGCGTTGTTCAGCACATGCGTGGTTAAGGTACAAACAACGAAGTCGTGGTTAACAAAAGTGTTGTTCCGCTTTCGTAGCCTACGACGGCATTAAGGGTGTTTCCCCGTTTTGGACCACTTACCCACCCACACAAGTGAGGCACTGTTGTTCTCGTGAGACTTGGGGAAATGCTGGGTGGTAGGAAATTTGTGGCTGGCCACAGATCCCAGGTTTTTACCTCACGGCAATGGATAGGAAATTTGTATTTTAGGCGAACTTTGAGCTTTGCAGGGGATACTGGGTAAAAACAATTGATGAGAGCCATGAAAGTGATACGCCCCTGGACTCCCCTGGTTGTCCAGTTTTAGTAAATGTGCATGATTGCCCATGTGTCGGCTAAGCTAGGGCCCAAAATCCACTGGTATCTATAATGACTGAAAAAACTGAGTTCTTAGTAAGGGCCACCTTACTGACAAAGATATAAATCTGGTACTAATTTGTTAAAGTTAATCCACCATTCACACTGGTTGGTTTTAGCACTTCCATAAGTTCTGGTTTCAAAGCATAAATATTTATCAAAGTATCTGAAAACTGAAACCAAGCCTTCTGAAGGTGAGCCATAAAGCCTCTTCACGGCACCAACAGCTTTTATGGTCCATTCACACACCATTCATGCACAACACGCAAGACTTTCATACCACCAGCCATGTGCCCAATACTACTAATCAGTGCACTCACATCATCTTACTGCTGCCTGACAAGGGCTCATCACATTCAGACGCCACAAGAAGGAATAAGTTAGACTATATTTTACCACCTGTCAAGTAGCTGCCTCTTTCTTCCTGAACATTGCAGAACACATGCATAGTGAACATTTACTAATGGCTCCCATGACAGCCACATGAGGCTCAGGAAGGCATGTGTTTCATGCACCTTTACCGCACTCACTGTGCTAAATCCAACTCCTTCCGGTTTGTGGATGCAAGTTGGAGGTGTCCGAAGATGCCTTGCAAGGCCTATTTCTCAAACTGAGCTAGCATATCTACCTTCAAAACTAAGGCAGACATACTGGGTAATTTGTTCGAAGTTTTCTGAGGAGAACATCATAAACTATGAAGAATGATAGTTTTTGACACACAGGGTAATCCTTGAGAATGTAACATGTTGGAAAATGGGTTATTGGTAAGGGCAGGTAGGTACCTACACTTAGCAATAGGCCACTAACCTCCACTAAGGTCCAGTTAGGTCTCAGTAAATTAAACCTAGCTCAACCCATGGTAGCTTGGCAACGAGCGTCAAGGCTTAACTTAGGAGACAGAGTGTAAAGCATTCAAATATCACAAAACAGTAATTAAATAAAACACAGGAAACAGTTTAAAAATCCAAAACCAATTTATAACAATAGATTATATTTTTATCTTTAAAATGACACCAAAACAAATAAAATCGGATAAGGGGAACCGGAGATATGAATTTTTAAAGAGTTTTTTTTTTTTTAGCGCCTAGAAACAAAAAGCGCCAATCGGGTTATCTGGTTGCACCTCGACCGGGGCAAAGTCAAAGTTTAAGGCCGACCGCGATGGAGCCCTGCTCGGCTACAGGCCGTGGGAGGCCTTGGTTAAAAGTTTACCTTCCCACTTAGGGGGTCATTCCGACCCTGGCGGTCAAAGACCGCTAGGGCCGGGGACGACGGAAGCACCACCAACAGGCTGGCGGTGCTTCCCTGCCCATTCTGACCGCGGCGGTAAAGCCGCGGTCAGAAAACCGGGTCCGGCGGTTTCCCGCCAGATTTCCCCCGGCTGGGCGAATCCGCCATGGCAGCGCTGCTTGGGGATTCTGACCCCCTTCCCGCCAGCCTGTTTCTGGCGGTTTTTACTGCCAGGAACAGGATGGCGGGAACGGGTGTCCTGGGGCCCCTGGGGGCCCCTGCACTGCCCATGCCAATGGCATGGGCAGTGCAGGGGCCCCCTAACAGGTCCCCAGCCTGCTTTTCACTGTCTGCCTAGCAGACAGTGAAAAGCGCGACGGGTGCTACTGCACCCGTCGCACACCTGCAACACCGCCGGCTCCATTCGGAGCCGGCTTCAATGTTGCAGGCCGCCTTCCCGCTGGGCCGGCGGGCGCTAACAATGTTAGCGCCCGCCAGCCCAGCGGGACGGTCGGAATGGCCCCAGTGGTCTTTCGACCGCGGAGCGGCCATATGGCGGTTCCCGCCAGGCAGGCGGCGACCACCGGCCGCCGGGTTCGGAATGACCCCCTTAGTCTTTTTTTCGAAGATTTTCTTCAGTGGGACGAACCTGCCAGTCCAATCCGACCTCCTGGAGCCCTTCTCCGGTTACGCGATGCTGGAATCCTCGGTTGGAGATTTTTACCTTCGGACTCAGTCGTTTTTTCGAGGTGAAAATCCTTCGACCGGGGTAAACCTGGATCTTCATCCGACGTCCATGGAGCCCTCCTCGGATCCGCTGGCTGGGAGGTCCCGGTCAACTTTTTACCTTCGGACTTAGTCTCTTTTTCGGAGATTTTTCTTTACCGGGACGAACCAGCAAATCAGGCCGGGTCGCGGTTGAGGCAAGCCGGCTAGAGTTGCCGCGGCGGGTCGGTCCCTCTATGGAGCTTTTTTTCAAAAGTTGTCCAAACTTCTCCAAACTTCTGGGGCTTCCCCAGATGTCCTTTTAAGGTTCTTTTGAGGTCCACAGCTCACCCCAAGGGTCCAGAAGTCCTGAGATGGTCCTTGGGGGGTGCGGACTACAACTCCCAGAATGCACCTGGCGCAAACTCCTTTTTGGCCACTGGACAGTGGTCAGCTGGTCGCTTTCTTCAGGAGTTGGTGCAGGGGACTCTGGTTAGCAATTTTTCACCTGTAGCAAACAGGGAGTCCCTCCTTGAACCAGTTGAAGCCAGGCAAAGTCCTTTTTGTGGTGAAGCCCAAGTGTGCAGCTGGTGCAGTCCTTCTGAGTGCAGGTTCCAGGTGCAGGCCAGGGGTCCAGCAGGACAGTCATTCTTCTGTTGTTCTTCCTTGTTGGATGTGGTAGGCAACTGAGGTGTGGGTGCAGGTCTGCCAGTTTTATCCTTGCTCCTGGGTGAAAAGCAGGGGGGTCCTGGTTCTCCAATCAGGTACAGGGTCCTTCCCCCTGTGATGACCAATTCCTGGGAAGTGTGGCAAAAATCAATCCCAGGAGGCAACATTCTCTAAAAATCCATCATGGCTGAATCTGATTTTTGGAGGTTACATCAGGCTGAGCCCACCCACTGGTTTGGCTAAAAATCATAAACACACCCCTCTCCTGCCCTCTCCTAATCTAATCAAGGGGGCACCTAGTTTTCTGGGGTTGCAGGATGTGGGGGTGTTGCTGGTTGCTCCAAATGTCCTTCTCTGCCTTTGAAGACCAGTTTGGCAGCCCTCCCCCTTCCTGCCTCACCATCTGCTGAGGGGAGATTCCTTCCCACAGGCACATTCCTTTGTGTGAAGCCAGGCCACTTCACACCTCATCAAGGCAGCTTGGCCAAGCTACTAGAGGCTGGCCAATCAGAGTACAGCAGCAAAAACAATGCAGGGCTGATATTGGCAACTTTTCAGGAAAAGTTTAAAACTCTTTACCTGAACAAGTTTTATTAAATCCAACAACTGGAAGTTGTGGCATTTATTACAACAATTAATTTGACACCAAACCCTTGGTATGCATCATTTAAGGAGACTTTAAAAATTAAAATAAAGTCTCCCCATTCTAGCCTATGAAGGCCATTTACTACAATGAGGGAAAAACGAATTTGGCTGTTTTTACCTCACCAGGGCTTATAAAACTATTTTTATAAAGTCCCTGCTTATAGTTACATGGCACCCAGCCCTAGGGGCACACAGGGCACACCTTAGGGGTGACTTATATGTAAAAATAAGGTAGTTTAAGACTTTGGAACTACTTTTAATTCCAAAGTCGAATTTGCATATAACTTTAATTTAAAAGCAGCCAGCAAGGCAGGCCTGCCTTTAAAATGACACTGGGCACCTCAGCAGTGCACCTATGGGTGCATTACCTATGCTGTGGTCCCTAAATCTACATGCCCTACCTTATACTAGGGACTTATAGGCAGGTTAACTTAGCCAATTATAATTAGCCTAATTTGCATATCCATTTTACACAGAGCACAGGCCCTGGGACTGGTTAGCAGTACCCAGGGCACCATCAGAGTCAGGAAAACACCAGCAAAAAGTGGAAAATGGAGGCAAAAAGTTATGGGGCCTCTGCAATCAGCCCTGTTTTCCCACACAAGCCCCCCCCAGCCCACACGCCCAGGAGACTCAGCCCAATCCTGGGAGAGTCTTCCTGGCTTTTTAGGCGAGGAAGACAGTGAAGAAAACTGGCTATCCCTTTGCAGGGCCTACTCTGCCTAACATCCTCCTGCCATGGTCACTCCCTCTGGGTAGTGAACCCACCCCAACAGTGAAAGGACCCATCTCAAACTGAAACTTCCCTCTAGTGGGGTATTCCTCCTCTCTCTCTGCCAACTTGGGTAGTGAGGTGCCCACCTCCCCTACTCCTAACTTTGCTAGGGCAACACCTAGCTTACCCAAAGAGGTCACCCAACACTTGAGCAACCCCACCATGACCAACAGGGTCAGGGGGCCTACTTTGCTAATGGCCCTGGGGTCTGCCTCCCAGGCCACGTACAGTGCTGTCAGGAAGGCTAGCACCCAGCAGAGGCGACTGACAGCTGTCAGTACCCAGAACCACACCCTAAGCTCTCCACTGACAGGTGGCTGAGCTGCTTTAGGGACAACTGTGGGGTCCTGGCACCCCTCTTGCTGTCTAGAGTGGGGGGCTACCACCTCCTGTGGCAGACACCCTCCTTCCACTCTCACTTCTGTCAGTGCAGAGGCACCACCCTGCATCTGGACAGCTGCCTGACTACTCAGGACTTCCTTGGGGTCAGGTGAGGCCTCACCAGTGCCAACTCTGGGATCCCCCCCTACTGGGGCAGAAGGCCTTTGGCTCCCTGGAACTCTCTTTAAGAGTGGCCTACCCTTCCTTTTCTTCTTTCCTTTTCTTGGGGACCCCTGTCTCCTAACTGTAGGGACTGACTCCCCAGTACTTTGGGTTGGGGGGGCGCCCTGGGCGACCACCCCATCTGGGACCAGACTCACCTCTGGGAGGTCATTGCCCAGGATACAATCTAGGGGGAGGTCAGCACTGACTACCACCCTAAACCAGTCAAGCATACCCTCCCTCTCTAGGGGCACTATGGCTACAGGTTTGGAGGTGACCTCCCCTGTGGCTATCCTGACTTTTCTGGTCTCTCCTGGGACATACATGTCTGGGGTCACTAACCGGTCACTCACCATAGTGTGACTGGCACAGGTGTCTCTCAGGCCAGTGGTAGGGATCCCATTCACCTGAATGGGGTAGAAGTGCCTACTCCCACCCTCAGGGATCACCAGCTTACCATCTGGTCCTGTCTCCCAGCTCAATGCTAGGAGGACTTCATCATCTGAGGAGTCCTCCTCCATGGCTATACTGGACAGCCCAGTGCTAACCACCTTCTTTGGACAGGCTGCATCTCCTCTGAAGTGACCTGTCTGCTGACAGTCAAAGCAAGCCTTACTGTCCAAGAGCTTTTTTAACCCTGGGTCTCCCTGTCTCTGCTTGTCAGAGTGGGAGTGGGATTTACTCTCCTCCTTCTTAGGGTTCTGGGGTACAGAGGGAGTCTATGTGGTGGGCTTACCACCTCCCTCTTTAGGTTTTTGGGGACCTGACCCCCCCTTCTTGGAGTCTCCCCCCTGGGACTTGACAACCACCCTGGTTCTCAACCACTCATCAGCTGCCTCCCCTAGCTCTCTAGGGTTGGTCTGCTTAGAGTCCACTAGATGCTGGCGTAACCTTTCTTGGGTACAATTGGTCAAGATGTGCCCTCTCATGATCAGATTGTATAACCCCTCATAAGTATTTACTTTGTTACAAATAATCCAGCCCTCTAGTGCCTTAAGTGAGGTGTCTAAAAAGTCAACCCAAGACTGGGTACTGATCTTCTGGGTGTCCCTGAACTTCATTCTATACTGCTCTGGGGTCAGACCAAACTTCTTGGTTAAGCACCTCTTCATACTAGGGTATGAATCTGCCTCCTCCCCTCTTAAGTTCAGAAGCCTATCCCTCCCTGCGTTGGGGACCAACTCCCACAAAAGGGAACCCCCAGTATTGAGGCCTAACCCTTCTCATTTGGAGTGCCCTCTCAAAGGCCTCCAACCACTTGTCTATATCATCCCCCTCTACATAAGCAGGAACCACCCCCTTGGGTAATCTGGGGCAAACCCCCCCACCCATGGACACCTCAACTTCTCTGTCGCTGCCACCATCTCTTTTCTCTTTCTTTGCCCACTTCTTCTTTTCTAGAGCCAGCTTCTCTGCCTCCAAAGCTATGAATGCTAGCTGGGCCTCCAGCTCTCTTTCTCTGAGGGACAGGTTCTCTCCTCCTGAAGGGACCCCCTTCCCCCTGCTAGCTTTTGGACTGCCCCTAGTGACTGTATGTAATGAGGACCGGTCTTCCTCATCCTCACTTAGGCTCAGATGCCCTCCCTCCCCTGAGTGGTGAGAGCTAGCATCCTCCCCTATTTCTCCCTCCTCTGGAGCTTCCTCTGGGTCTACCTCTTGGGCCTCAGCCCATGCTGTCAGGGATTTGACCTGAGGTCAGTGGTTGCAGGCAACCCTCTTTCAGTACACAACCCCCTAAGCGGGACTACTGTCAGTGTAGTTAGGCTAGCCAGATCAAGCTCCATGGTTCCCTAGTTTTGTGTCAACAAAAACTTTTTGTAAAAATTGGAAACAAGAATTTAGAAAAATCACAAAAATTGAATAATTGAAATTAATCCAAATTAAAAATTAAAAACAATTTTTGCACTAGGACAATTTAAAGGAATTTTTAATTTGTTTTACTTAAAACTGTAACGTGATACTGAACACAAGTACGGGATCCCACAACTGCTCACCAAAAATGTTGAAAAATGGGTTATTGGTAAGGGCTGGTAGGTACCTACACTTAGCAATAGGCCACTAACCTCCACTAATGTCCAGTTAGGTCTCAGTAAATTAAACCCAGCTCAACCCTTGGTAGCTTGGCAACGAGCGTCAAGGCTTAACTTAGGAGACAGAGGCCCTCATTCTGACCCTGGCGGTCTTTGACCGCCAGGGCGGAGGGCCGCGGGAGCACCGCCGACAAGCCGGCGGTGCTTCAATGGGGATTCCGACCGCGGCGGTAAAGCCGCGGTCGGACCGGCACCACTGGCGGGGTCCCGCCAGTGTACCGCGGCCCCATTGAATCCTCCGCGGCGGCGCAGCTTGCTGCACCGCCGCGGGGATTCTGACCCCCCCTACCGCCATCCAGATCCCGGCGGTCGGACCGCCGAGATCCGGATGGCGGTAGGGGGGGTCGCGGGGCCCCTGGGGGCCCCTGCAGTGCCCATGCCACTGGCATGGGCATTGCAGGGGCCCCCGTAAGAGGGCCCCTACATGTATTTCACTGTCTGCTGCGCAGACAGTGAAATACGCGACGGGTGCAACTGCACCCGTCGCACAGCTTCCACTCCGCCGGCTCGATTCCGAGCCGGCTTCATCGTGGAAGCCTCTTTCCCGCTGGGCTGGCTGGCGGTCTGAACGAGACCGCCCGCCAGCCCAGCGGGAAAGTCAGAATTACCGCCGCGGTCTTTCGACCGCGGAACGGTAACCTGACGGCGGGATTTTGGCGGGCGGCCTCCGCCGCCCGCCAAGGTCAGAATGAGGGCCAGAGTGTAAAGCATTCAAATATCACAAAACAGTAATTAAATAAAACACAGGAAACAGTTTAAAAATCCAAAACCAATTTATAACAATAGATTATATTTTTATCTTTAAAATGACACCAAAACGAATAAAATCGGTAAAGGGGAACCGGAGATATGAATTTTTAAAGAATTATTAATTTTTTAGCGCCTAGAAACAAAAAGCGCCAATTGGGTCATCTGGTTGCACCTCGACCGGGGCAAAGTCAAAGTTTAAGGCCGACCGCGATGGAGCCCTGCTCGGCTACAGGCAGTGGGAGGCCTTGGTTAAAAGTTTACCTTCACACTTAGGGGGTCATTCTGACCTCGGGGGTAAAAGGCGCTTACCGCCGGTCAGAAGACCGCCATAACACCGCCGCAGTCGCTTTAAACCGCCATGGTCATTTTGACCCGCAACTGGGAAACCGCCAAAAACCCGACATCAATAAAAGTCTGCCACAGCAACGGCCAGTGAAAAACTGGCGATGACCAAACCTCCACCGTCACGCCAACAGAAATACGCCCATGCCATTCCGACCCACAAATCCCCGCAGCGGTCTTTCAACCGCATTATTCCATTGGCGGTACACACCGCTGCGGTCAAAATATACACACCTTTACAAAACACTACCACATTGGACAATTCAAAATACACACACCTGAGACACATACACACACCACTCCCACACACCCAATTAAATATAAAACACACACCCACATCACCCACAAACCCTTAAGACCACATTTGCGACGGAAGGACAGAGAGAGACAGCACAGCATAGAGTAGACCATCACACAGAGGCAAATCACAACATCACCCACACAATATCCACGCACAAAACACCATACACCACCACACTCACCACACTCTACAACACATACACCACCCCTCACCTCATCCACACCACCCCATGGCACCCCAAAGACACCCCAGGTTCTCTGACGCAGAACTCAGGGTCATGGTGGAGGAAATAGTGCGGGTAGAGCCCCAGCTCTTCGGGGCACAGGTGCAGCACACCACCATTGCCAGGAAGATGGAGCTATGGAGCAGAATAGTGGACAGGGTCAACGCTGTGGGACAGCATCCACGAAATCGGGACGACATCAGGAAGCGGTGGAACGACCTACGGGGGAAGGTGCGTTCCATGGTATCAAGGCACAACATCGCGGTACAGTGGACTGGCGGCGGACGCCCACCTACTCCCCCAGAATTCACAGCATGGGAGGAGGAAGTCTTGCACATTCTGCATCCTGAGGGCCTCACAGGAGTAGGCGGAGGAATGGACTCTGGTAAGTCAAATCTTCACCACTTCATTCCCCCACCCCACCTGCATGCCAAATCATACCCCCACCCTCGCCCCCACCCCCATCACACCAACTCCTTGCAAATGGCTCACAATCACAACCCACCCATCCCAAAACCTAGCCCTGCATGCCTCCCCAAAGCATGGACACCCATCACCAAAGCATGCCCACTGCACATACCCATCTCCCCCACAAGCCACCGTCACAAAAGCCCCCACAAGGGAATGCCAGCACTGGGGTACACGGCCACCCACCCATTACACGAAATGGCACACACAGAAGCAATAACCATACTCTAATACCCCTGCAGGACCCGAACGTCACCACACCGCCCAGGAGGGTCCAGAGATGTCCATCCCACCCCCAGAAGAGGCCCCCAGTGATGACAGCAGCTCTGTCTCCCTGGACCCAGATGACCAGCCCGGCCCATCGGGGACCTCGGGACAGTCGGTTTCCCACAGACAGCCACAGGCTACAGCAGACCTACCCCCCTCTGGGAACACCAGCACAGCTCCCACCCATCGGGCCCATGCCTCTGTCTCCAGGACACGTCAATCAGCGGTGTGTCCACCACTACAGGGCACCCAGGTTGACCCACCACCCCAACAACAACAGGCACCTGGGGGCAGTGGTAGTGGGCACACGGTCCAGGGGACAGAGGCCCAGGGAAACAGGGGAACTGGGAGGGCTGCTGTCCGACAGGGGGGGGACAGGCCCAGGGAACCGACTTTTCAAGAGGCCTTCTCCTCCATCATGGGAGCATACCACCACTCCCAGGAGACAATGGCTATGGTACTGGCCAGGTTCCAGGATATCCAGGTACTGCAGGAGGAACAGTACATGGGGTTCAGAGAGGAACTGAGAAACATTAGTTCCGCAATGGGGACCATCGTCGTGGCCCTTAACCAGATAGTCACCACATTGCGGGACCATGTGGCACCACAAAGGGCCCCTGTCACTAGCATGGACCAGGAACAGCCTACCACCTCCGCCGGCGCTAGTGGACAGGAGGCCCCCACACAACGACAGGCCACCAGAACCCCACCTCCTGCAGAAGAAGAACCACCCCGCAAGCGGTACCTGAGATCTCACAAGAAGACAGAGTAGGATGCCAAGACCCCCACCAGCAAACGATACCCCCTGATGTCATCCCACTGTCCCACATTGTCACCCTGTCCAAACTTAAACTGCCCCTGCTCCATCCTTCCACAGGCATATGGACAATACACCTGTGAGACTGAAAACTGGACTCTGCCATGGACATTACTCCACCATCACCCATCACCGTTTTACAATCATGTCCCTAAATTTAGCACTTTAATAAAATCACTTATTGCACTTAAAAAATCTGGAGTCTGCTTGTATTTTGAACAAATGTATTAGACATAACGTTGCCAAAATGTTCAGTTACAATGTGATGACAACATACCACTGTCACACAGCTGTAGTCCATGGGCAAACAAAGCAGAGGTCACGCAGTGGGGCCCACAGCTCTGAAAACGGAAGGGAAAGTCACAACTCAGTTAACAGGAACTGGGGGGAAACACAGACAGTAGAGAGGCAGGAGACTTTAAGTAAATGTAAAATGGCGGGGTTGATTCGTACCTGTGTGCTACTGAAAATACTGTTGTATCACTGTGTCCCTGTTGTCTGTGTCGTTCCCGTCGTCTTCCTCCTCTTCACTCTCCACAGGCTCCACAGCTGCTACAACACCACCATCTGGACCATCCTCCTGCAGGAAAGGCACCTGGTGTCACAAAGCCAGGTTGTGAAGCATACAGCAGGCCAACAATGATATGGCACACCTTCTTTGGTGAGTACATTAGGGATCCATCTGTCATATGCAGGCACCTAAACCTGGCCTTCAGGAGGCCGAAGGTCCGCTCGATCACCTTCCTAGTACGCCCATGGGCCTCATTGTACCGTTCCTCTGCCCTTGTCCTGGGATTCCTCACTGGGGTCAGTAGCCACGACAGGTTGGGGTAACCAGAGTCACCAATTAGCCACACACGGTGTCTCTGTAGCTGTTCCATCACGTAAGGGATGCTGCTATTTCGCATGATGTACGCGTCATACACTGACCCAGGGAACTTGGCATTTACATGGGAGATGTACTGGTCAGCCAAACAGACCACCTGGACATTCATCGAATGATAACTTTTTCTGTTCCTGTACACCTGCTCACTTTCACTGGGGGGATACAAAGCCACATGGGTCCCATCAATGGCACCAATGATGTTGGGGATATGGCCAAGGGCATAGAAATCACCCTTCACTGTAGCCAAATCGCCCACCTCAGGGAAAACAATGTAGCTCCGCATGTATTTCATCAGGGCAGACAACACTCTGGACAAAACCTTACAAAACATAGGCTGAGACATTCCTGATGATATGGCCACTGTTGTCTGGAATGACCCACTTGCCAAAAAATGGAGTACTGACAGAACCTGGTCCAGAGGGGGAATCCCTGTGGGTTGGCGAATGGGGGACATCAGGTCTGGCTCCAGCTGGGCACACAGTTCCTGTATAGTGGCTCGTCAAGTCTGTATGTCAGTATGACATGTCTTTCTTCCATTGTCGACAGGTCCACCAGCGGTCTGTACACAGGAACATTCCTCCATCTCCTCGCAAGTCCCAGCGGACGGTGCCTAGGAAGGACAACATGGAGCACAGAGTCAAGCAACCCACAGGTACGTAACCACAGCTTGCACAGAACACGATTCGCTATGCACTGAATGGCTTGTATGAGTGGCAATGCAAGGCCTAGGCCTGTGTGACGCAGTAGAAATTAAGCCATGTGGGCCCTTGAAATGGCGGCTGCCTGACCTGTGAAGTGTGACAATGGGATGTGAGGTCATTGCGCTGGCATGGCACACCGTGGCGGTAGGCGGGCGAAGACCGCGGCGCAAAGCAGCATTGGTTAACATTGAACCCTATGGATCTCAGGAGCCAATGACGATGTGCGCCTGCGGTCGCGGTACGCACCGCCGCGGTATGCACCGCTGCGGGCGTGACCGCCATCTTCTATCTGCTTAATCACTCGAGACCTGATCATCCACAGGAGAGGACCTATACTGCAAGTGCTGCTGTGACCTCGGTCTGGAAGATACAATGGCTGCTGCGACTGGGGAAAGGGCCCCTGCCTTCACATCTGAGGAATTGGAGAAACTTGTTGATGGGGTCCTCCCCCAGTATGCGCTACTCTACGGTCCTCCAGACCAACAGGTAAGTACACTGGGACCATGCTTTGTGGGCAATGCCTGTGTTGAGTGGGGTGGATGAAAGATGGTGGGGAGGGGAGCGAATGAGGCATGCATCGCACGACAGATGAGAGCATGTGCCATATGGCAAGGTTGGGGAGGGGGGGCCACTCACATCGACCATGCAGAAAATGATGATATTTATTTTCCCACCCTGTCCATGTCACATAGGTCAGCGCCCATCAGAAGATCGACATTTGGCGTGCCATCGCCAAGGACGTCCGGACCCTGGGGGTCCACAACAGACGGGGCACCCACTGCCGCAAGAGGTGGGAGGACATCCGCCGCGGGAGCAGGAAGACCGCCGAGGCTCTGCTGGGGATGGCCTCCCAACGTAGGAGGGGTGGCTCCCATCAATTGACCCCCCTGATGTCCCGGATCCTGGCGGTGGCCTACCCCGATTTGGATGGGCGCGTGAGGACATCACAGCAGACACAAGGGGGTGAGTACCAGCACATTCTGCTATGTTAGCGCACAGTGGAGGTGTCTGGGTGGGGGAGGAGGGCTGTGGGTATCTCTAGGTCAGGGCGACTTCTGTAGGCTGGTCCCCTCCGTAAGGCATGGCCCTGTGCCCCCGCCCCCCACCTCTGTAGGGTGCTAAGTACAGCTATCCATGGCCCTGGGTCACCTATGTGTGCAGTTGTCGTCCATAGGCTTGTAGGCCAAGTTACAATAATTGAGTAGTGTACACAGAGTGCGCGGCGTAGTGCAGGGGGCTTCTGTGTCTGTCCTCTCCGCCAACGGAGTCGCCAATGCATGCACTCAACATTTCATTTTTTCTCCCCCCCCCCCTTTTTTGTGGTCTTCCTGTTCATGTGTGCATTAGCATCATCAGGGGGAGGAGAAGTGGCATCGGAGCACGAGGGAGCTGCATCTCACATGGCCCCGGAGGGCCATGCAACCGACTCCGAGTACACCAGTGAGACGGAGGGCGAGGGGAGCTCCACAACGGGGACCCGTGGAGACGTCAGCGACACAAACACGTCCTCGGAAGGGAGCTCCCTTGTGGTAGCGGCAACATCCGTGCCCACCGCTACAACAGGTACAGCCGCCACCCCGCGCACCAGCTCCGCCCTCCAAGCAGCCCCTCAGCGTTCGCCCCGTGCCCGCTCGGCCAGGAAGGCGGGCATCTCCTTCGCCCCAGGCACCTCAGGCCCTGCCCCAGTTACCCCTGCTGCCCTCAGTGAGGAGATCATTGACCTCCTCCAGACGCTCATTGTTGGGCAGTCTACCCTTTTGAATGCCATCCAGGGTGTAGAAAGGGAGGTGCACCGGAGCAATGCATACCTGGAGGGCATTTATTCGGGTCAGGCTGCCCATCAGCGATCGTTCAACGCTCTGGCCTCAGCACTGACGGCAACCATTGTCCCTGTCTCCTGCCTCCCCCCTCCAATTTCCTCATCCCAGTCCCACTCTCCTGTTCCTCTGCCTATCCCAGCCACACCTACAGACCAGCCTGCACACACATCAACACCCAAGGGCAGCTCATCCAGACATAAGCACCACAGATCACACAAGCATTCACACATGCAACATCCACATGCAGACATGCCAACAGCCACTGCCTCCTCTGTGTCCCCCTCCTCCTCGTCTCCCTCCTCCCTCCCTGTGACGTGTCCACTCACACCTGCATGCACACCACCATCAGCCAGTACGTCCATCACCAGCACACCCACCAGAACACTCTGCATACGTGCAGTCACCACTCCCACTGCCATTTACACGTCCCCTGTGTCCTCTCCCAGTGTGTCTGTCACCCCCTCTTCCAAACCACACAAACGCAGGCAGCCACCCACCCAACAGCCATCCACCTCACAACAGCCTCCGTCACAAGCACCTGCAACCAAAGACAGCACACTTGACTCTCCTACAACCACATCCTCTTCCTCCACTCCCATACCCACTGCACCTACCCTTCCCACTGCTCCTAAAAAGTTTTTCCTCTCCAAAATTAACCTCTTTGCATCACCTGACCCACCCCCTCCATCTTGTAAGAGTCCAAACAGCACCTCAGCCACCACAAGCCCTGCACCTACAAGGACCATAGTCCAGGGCTATTGGAGTCCACCAGCTTCTAGGGCAGCAACATCGGCCAGCAGCAAGGGGACAGCCAGCCCACCCCCTGGGAAAAAAACTAAAAAAGGGAAGGGCCAGCGCGAGAGGCCAGAGACTGCAGCCCCCAAAGGCACTACCCTGGCACCGTCACCTGGCACATCCACAAAGGGAGGCAAGGGCCCCAGAGAATCGGCGAAGGAGGGCAAGTGCGGACATTTCCGGCAGCAGGCGAGCTGCCCAGGAGGGCCCCACCAGCCCCATTTCGGGTGTGAAGGAGGACACCCACGGGCCCAGGACTCCAGCACAGGAGGGCCCGCAAGCGAAAGGTCGGATGGCGACTGAGCGGAAAATATTGGCCCGATCTGGTTCCCTGGGAACACATGTCAAGCACCGCCGAACAGGGCCCCGCCGTGACAAGCACTGCTGAACAGGACCCCGCCGTGCCAAGCACCGTTGAACAGGGCCCCGCCGTGACAAGCACCGCTGAACAGGGCCCTTCCTGTCAAGCACCGCTGAACTGGGCCCCACCGTGACAAGCACCGCTGAACAGGGCCCCGCCGTGACAAGCACCGCCGAACAGGGCCCCGCCGTGACGAGCACCGCTGAACTGGGCCCCGCCGTGACAAGCACCGCTGAACAGGGCCCCGCCGTGACAAGCACCGCCGAACAGGGCCCCGCCGTTAGAAGCACGCTGAAATGGGCCCGCCGTGACAAGCACCGCTGAACAGGGCCCCGTCATGACAAGCACCGCCGAACAGGGCCCCGCCGTGACAAGCACCGCCGAACACGGCCCGCCGTGACAAGCACTGCCGAACTGGGCCCTTCAAGACAAGCACCGCTGAACAGGGCCCGCCGTGACAAGCACCGCTGAACAGGGCCCCGCCGTGACAAGCACCGCCGAACTGGGCCCTTCAAGACAAGCACCGCTGAACAGGGCCCCGCCGTGACAAGCACTGCCAAACTGGGCCCTTCAAGACAAGCACCGCTGAACAGGGCCCCGCCGTGACAAGCACCGCCGATCAGGGCCCCGCCGTGACAAGCACCGCTGAACTGGGCCCTTCAAGACAAGCACCGCTGAACAGGGCCCCGCCATGACAAGCACATCCGAACAGGGCCCCGCTGTGACAAGCACCGCCGAACTGGACCCTTCAAGACAAGCACCACTGAACAGGGCCCCGCCGTGACAAGCACCGCTGAACAGGGCCCCGCCGTGACAAGCACCGCTGAAAAGGGCCCCGCCGTGACAAGCACCGCTGAACAGGGCCCTTCCTGTTAAGCACCGCTCCGCTGGGCCCTTCATCTCAAGCACCGCTCCGCTGGGCCGTTCATCTCAAGCACCGCTCCGCTGGGCCCTTCATCTCAAGCACCGCTCCGCTGGGCCCTTCCTGTCAAGCACCGCTCCGCTGGGCCCTTCCTGTCAAGCACCGCTCTGCTGGGCCCTTCATCTCAAGCACCGCTCCGCTGGGCCCTTCATCTCAAGCACCGCTCCGCTGGGCCCTTCATCTCAAGCACCGCTCCGCTGGGCCCTTCCTGTCAAGCACCGCTCCGCTGGGCCCTTCATCTCAAGCACCGCTCCGCTGGGCCCTTCCTGTCAAGCACTGCTCCGCTGGGCCCTTCCTGTCAAGCACCGCTCCGCTGGGCCCTTCATCTCGAGCACCACTCCGCTGGGCCCTTCCTGTCAAGCACCGTTCCGCTGGGCCCTTCCTGTCAAGCACCGATCCGCTGGGCCCTTCCTCTCAAGCACCGCTCCGCTGGGCCCTTCATCTCAAGCACCGCTCCGCTGGGCCTTTCCTGTCAAGCACCGCTCCGGTAGGCCCTTCCTGTCAAGCACCGCTCCACTGGGCCCTTCCTGTCAAGCACCGCTCCGCTGGGCCCTTCCTGTCAAGCACTGCTCCGCTGGGCCCTTCCTGTCAAGCACCGCTCCGCTGGGCCCTTCATCTCAAGCACCGCTGGCCCATTGGCAGGGCCGGATCTGTGTCGGCCAGGGCTTTATGAAGCACTCTGGGCACCATGCCTCCTCCAGAACCAGTGGAGTCTGTAATCCACTTGATGGACTGTGGCTTTGCACTCCCCAGGATGGATCAGTGGGCAAGCCACCCACTGTAGAGACTTGTGAGACTGTGGCTTTGTACTCCCCAGGATGGTACAGTGGGCATGGAGGCCCCTCGTGGATCTGGCGTCATGGACTCAACTGGCTGAGGTGCCCCCCTTCCCTTCCCCCTGAGGTGCCTGTAGTTTTACTATCTGATGCCCCTGCAGTGTTCTCTCCAATGGAATCGGGTCTCGTGTGTGGGCTTTGCCCATGTGTTTAGGCCCATTGGCCCACGAACAATGGATGATAGCCAATATGGCCCGGACTTTTGACCTATGTATATATTGTTCATGATGTAATATATTTTATTTATATATTTCATATTTCACTTAACTTCAATTATGCTATAATATACTTCATTTTTAATGATCATTTTATTTTGTCTTTGCATTCTTCCGGGGGGGTTGGGGGTGTCACTCTGACTTGTTGCTCTGCATTGATGTGTGTGTTGTAGTGGGTGAGGGTGGGGGTGGGTGTGTGGCGAATGTGTGTCCCCGTAATTGTTTGCCTCCCCCCTCCCCTGTGTCGTAGGTGCAGTACTCACCAGTTGTCTTCTGCGCCGGCGTTCATGCTCCTGGTAGAGGAGCAGGTAGACAATAGCTGGTAGGATGTGTAGTTCGGGTTCCATGCTGATCAGATTCCTCGTGGAGTGTGTAGAGGTGAGCGTTTTCCCGTTCGAAGTCTGTTTCCGACGTGCTTTTATCGGCGGGGCTCCCGCCCCGGAAAAGGTGGCGGATTGGTGAGTTGTGATAGGGTGGGCGGTACATTGTCTGCCGCCTGTCTGTTGGCAGTGACCGCCGCGCTGCTTGTCTGTACCGCCGTGGCGGTCGGAGTGTTAAAGTGGCGGGCTGCGTTGGCGGTTCCCGCCAGGGTCGGAATTCCATTTTTTGGGCCGCCTGCCTGTTTGCGGGTTGGCCGCCGCTTTTACACCGACCGCCAGGGTTGGAATGACCCCCTTAGTCTTTTTTTCGAAGATTTTCTTCAGCGGGACGAACCTGCCAGTCCAATCCGACCTCCTGGAGCCCTTCTCCGGATACGCGATGCTGGAATCCTTGGTGGAGATTTTTACCTTCGGACTTAGTTGTTTTTTCGAGGTGAAAATCCTTCGACCGGGGTAAACCTGGATCTTGATCGGACGTCCATGGAGCCCTCCTCGGATACGCTGGCTGGAAGGTCCCGGTCAACTTTTTACCTTCGGACTTAGGGGGTCATTCTGACCCTGGCGGTAAATACCGCCAGGGCGGAGGTTGGCGGTAGCACCGCCAACAGGCTGGCGGTGCACCGCCGGGCATTCTGACTGCGGCGGTACAGCCGCGGCCAGAAGCGGAAAGCCGGCGGTGTACCGTCGACTTTCCGCTGCCCATGGGAATCCGCCATGGCGGCGCAGCTTGCTGCGCCGCCATGGGGATTCTGACACCGCATACCGCCATCCTGTTCCTGGCGGTTCGCCCGCCAGGAACAGGATGGCGGTATGGGGTGCCGTGGGGCCCCTGGGGGCCTCTGCAGTGCCCATGCCTATGGCATGGGCACTGCAGGGGCCCCCGTAAGAGGGCCCCACAAAGAATTTCAGTGTCTGCTCTGCAGACACTGAAATTCGCGACAGGTGCAACTGCACCCGTCGCACCTTCCCACTCCGCCGGCTCCATTCTGAGCCGGCATCCTCGTGGGAAGGGTGTTTCTCGCTGGGCTGGCGGGCGGACTTTCGTCGGTCGCCCGCCAGCCCAGTGGGAAACCCAGAATGACCGCGGTCTTCTGGCAGTTCCCGCTTGGCGGGCGGCTACCGCCGCCCGCCAAGCTTAGAATCACCCCCTTAGTATCTTTTTCGGAGATTTTTCTTTACCGGGACGAACCAGCAAATCAGGCTGGGTCGCGGTTGAGGCAAGCCGGCTAGAGTTGCCGCAGCGGGTCGGTCCCTCTATGGAGCTTTTTTTCAAAAGTTGTCCAAACTTCTCCAAACTTCTGGGGCTTCTCCAGATGTCCTTTTAAGGTTCTTTTGAGGTCCACAGCTCACCACAAGGGTCCAGAAGTTCTGAGATGGTCCTTGGGGGGTGCAGACTACAACTCCCAGAATGCACCTGGCACAAACTCCTTTTTGGCCACTGGACAGTGGTCAGCTGGTTGCTTTCTTCAGGAGTTGGTGCAGGGGACTCTGGTTAGCAATTTTTCACCTGTAGCAAACAGGGAGTCCCTCCTTGAACCAGTTGAAGCCAGGCAAAGTCCTTTTTGTGGTGAAGCCCAAGTGTGCAGCTGGTGCAGTCCTTCTGAGTGCAGGTTCCAGGTGCAGGCCAGGGGTCCAGCAGGACAGTCCTTCTTCTTCTGTTGTTCTTCCTTGCTGGATGTGGTAGGGAACTGAGGTGTGGGTGCAGGTCTGCCAGTTTTATCCTTGCTCCTGGGTGAAAAGCAGGGGGGTCCTGGTTCTCCAATCAGGTACAGGGTCCTTCCCCCTGTGATGACCAATTCCTGGGAAGTGTGGCAAAAATCAATCCCAGGAGGCAACATTCTCTAAAAATCCATCATGGCTGAATCTGATTTTTGGAGGTTACATCTGGCTGAGCCCACCCACTGGTGTGGCTAAAAATCATAAACACACCCCTCTCCTGCCCTCTCCTAATCTAATCAATGGGGCACCTAGTTGTCTGGGGTTGCAGGATGTGGGGGTGTTGCTGGTTGCTCCAAATGTCCTTCTCTGCCTTTGAAGACCAGTTTGGCAGCCCTCCCCCTTCCTGCCTCACCATCTGCTGAGGGGAGATTCCTTCCCACAGGCACATTCCTTTGTGTGAAGCCAGGCCACTTCACACCTCATCAAGGCAGCTTGGCCAAGCTACTAGAGGCTGGCCAATCAGAGCACAGCAGCAAAAACAATGCAGGGCTGAAATTGGCAACTTTTCAGGTAAAGTTTAAAACTCTTTACCTGAACAAGTTAAATTAAATCCCACAACTGGAAGTTGTGGGATTTATTAAAAAAATTAATTTGATACCAAACTCTTGGTATGCATCATTTAAGGAGACTTTAAAAATTAAAAAAAAGTCTCCCCATTCTAGCCTATGAAGGCCATTTACTACAATGAGGGAAAAATGAATTTGGCTGTTTTTACCTCACTAGGGCTTATAAAACTATTTTTATAAAGTCCCTGCTTATAGTTACATGGCACCCAGCCCTAGGGGCACACAGGGCACACCTTAGGGGTGACTTATATGTAATAATAAAGTAGTTTAAGACTTTAGAACTACTTTTAATTCCAAAGTCGAATTTGCATATAACTTTAATTTAAAAGCAGCCAGCAAGGCAGACCTGCCTTTAAAATGACACTTGGCACCTCAGCAGTGCACCTATGGGTGCACTACCTATGCTGTGGTCCCTAAACCTACATGCCCTACCATATACTAGGGACTTATAGGCAGGTTAACTTAGCCAATTATAATTAGCCTAATTTGCATATCCATTTTACACAGAGCACAGGCCCTGGGACTGGTTAGCAGTACCCAGGGCACCATCAGAGTCAGGAAAACACCAGCAAAAAGTGGAAAATGGGGGCAAAAAGTTAGGGGGCCTCTGCAATCAGCCCTGTTTTCCCACATAACAGAAGTCACATCCACCGTTATGTGCAGTGATGTGACTGTAATGAACTTACCATACATCAAACTGAACATCTACTAAGTTCTGATAGATGATGAACATGGCAAGCAGGTCAAATATTGACCCATATGTGTCATAGTAATTCAGTGCAGGCTTGGCAGCAATGGGTTTGAATCCGTAGGTGAAGATGAAGTCATGGCATGTGTATCTGTCCTACCTTCATTATCTACCTTCTACCTATGCAACATTCCTGGGAAAGCACACCAGTTTGTGGATGCAAGTTGCAGGTGTTGAAGAATGCCATGCAAGTCCTATTCCTCAAACTGAGCGAGCATATCTACCATTGACACTAAGGCAGACATGCTGGTGAATACTGTCTAAGGTCTCTAAAGTAAAAAGCCAAACAAATGTACTGTGGGACTCATTCACCAACACTTCTACTTTTGCTTTGAAAGTGTGAAAACTCAGTCGCTAACTTGTATCATACCCAATGTTATTGAAAAATGGTACAGGACACAATATTTTGTATGTAGGTTTTTTTCACACCTTACACTGAAGATGTAAAAACAATAATCATACAAGATATTGGCCCTCATTCTGACCTTGGCGGGCGGCGGAGGCCGCCCGCCAAAGTCCCGCCGTCAGGTTACCGTTCCGCGGTCGAAAGACCGCGGCGGTAATTCTGACTTTCCCGCTGGGCTGGCGGGCGGTCGCCTTCAGACCGCCAGCCAGCCCAGCGGGAAAGAGGCTTCCACGATGAAGCCGGCTCGGAATCGAGCCGGCGGAGTGGAAGCTGTGCGACGGGTGCAGTTGCACCCGTCGCGTATTTCACTGTCTGCGCAGCAGACAGTGAAATACATGTAGGGGCCCTCTTACGGGGGCCCCTGCAATGCCCATGCCAGTGGCATGGGCACTGCAGGGGCCCCCAGGGGCCCCGCGACCCCCCCTACCGCCATCCGGATCTCGGCGGTCCGACCGCCGGGATCTGGATGGCGGTAGGGGGGGTCGGAATCCCCGCGGCGGTGCAGCAAGCTGCGCCGCCGCGGAGGATTCAATGGGGCCTCGGTACACTGGCGGGACCCCGCCAGTGGTGCCGGTCCGACCGCGGCTTTACCGCCGCGGTCGGAATCCCCATTGGAGCACCGCCGGCCTGTCGGCGGTGCTCCCGCGGTCCTCCGCCCTGGCGGTCAAAGACCGCCAGGGTCAGAATGACCACCATTGTGTCCTCTCCCCCTTTTCAATAACATTGGTTAAGATACAAGTTATAAATTGTGTTTGCACACTTTCAAAGCAAGTAGAAATGTCGATGAATAAGTCCCATGGGACAATTGTTTGACTTATTACTCTTACTCAGGTTCTTATGGGCAATCAGCTTGGTTCTTGTGTAGCATACAGAAGTTCTCCAACAAGCACTTTAAAATTCAGTCATGCCTTTAACATTTTGCCACACAGTGTAGTCCATGACAACATGGCATATGTTCTGCCAACAAGTATGTACAGTGTGGGGACTGTAACGCACATGTCAATTGGCAAACAGAACACCTACCACGTTCTGACAGTGGATAAAGGTCTCGAGCAGGCCATAAAGGAGTCCATGATTTTCTGATGTAGAGAACTTCTGTGGCTGCTTACCTAACGAAGTATTAGCCCATTGATGTTTGATATCCATGCACAGCCATTGAATGGTTTACCCAACTGCAGCTCAACATCAGTCAATTTCAAAGAAGTTTGCTTTAGTATAACACAACATAAAGTAAGTAGGAAAACAAAGACCTGGCTAAGAGGGACACGGGGGACAGTACAGAATTACTCTCCTGCCTCTTTCCATGCTTCAAGCCCACTTTGCAATGGCAACATGGTCGATCCTTTTTTGGGTGTTTTAGGAATGCTATCAGCAAAGTCTCGCTTTTGCAGCTTTGCCTTGTCCTCTAGGACATATAAAGTGGAGGCTGCTGCTTCTGTAGCAGCAGTGAGATTTTCAATCAGAGACAACTGAAAGTCTATGAAAGACATGAGTACTCCTGTGGTTGTCTGGTGATAAACAACATATGCATTGTATGTTGCCATCTGGATCAGGTGAGTAAACAGCTTCTAGTACCAAGTGCAAGTTTTATGACTCGCATTGTAGGGTTGAAGAACCTGGTCATTTTTGTCCACTTCAGTTTTTGTGTAGCCATTTTAGTTATAGCTTCATACGTTTTAGCGAACTAGGCCTGCAACTGTGCACTGTGACCTAGATATATTTTATTCAGCTTCGTTTATTAATTTAACAATAGCCATATTTGCGGACTTGTTTTATTTCTCTCTATCTAGCTGTTCTTTGCCTAGGTCAGCACTGCGTTCTTAAACAAGACACTTCTTTCACTCTGTGCTTTTCTCAAGGATGCAGTAAGTTAGGTTGCTGGGAAACGTGGTAACGCTTTGTCTCTAGTGTTCATAGAAACATATACACTCTTACGTAGGGATCCTTTCTTCGAACATTAGCTGTTTTATTATAAAAACACTACTTTGACCCATGTACGTTAGAGGGAGATTCCAGCCAGATGACCACAACTGTGTGCTGACTTCTGAATGCTTCGCTACAGCTGCTTATGTAGACTACAGGCGTCTTGCTCAGGTATGAGGGATGATGTCTTCCCAGGGGAACCTGAAGGGCAGAACTAGAGCTTAACATGCTGTGCTCTAAAGTAGCCTAGGTAGGAATTATTTTAATGGTTCTAGTGACAATATGGTAGAGTTATTCTTATGCTTTATTCTCCTTATCACAATTTTAATCCTGTCATGCATTATCGTCCTAGTTATTGCAATACATGCTTTATTATCTAAGATGTAGTTAGTTCATTAAAACCTTATTGATATTTATACTGCCTCTGATTGTCCTTGTATAAGTGGGACTAACGTAACTGAAAGAAAAGGATGCGATCTGAGTAGCCACGATTTCCCTGAGGAATCAATTGTGTCATGCGCTCAGCTGCCCAATCATCCCTGCCCTTGGGTAGGGATGAGGTACTGCTACTTAGCTGGAGCAAAACCCAGATTAGGCAGACAGGTGTCACCTGTAGTGGGTTCAGTCCCCCACAGTGCAAGTGATTCTGCCGCCAAATCCAGTAATCTCATTAGAATAATGAGAGCCTACACGACACACCCATGTACTTATTGAAATCAATTACCCAGTTGGGCTTGTGGACTTAGACCATCTGACCCCAAACTGTGATGAGGGAAGTGCTCTCATCATGAATTATAGTGAGCACATACACATCACACCTATACAAGAACTTGACTGCGAGGAGTTTCTTGGAACGCAACACAGTACTCTGGGATTTCTGGAACTTCTTGCAAACAAGCTCTTGCTGGAACCATTTGTGGTGAAAACAAACTGTGCTGCAGGCCATAGTACTAGCATTGTACAGTAGACTGAACAGCTCTACTACTGTTTAGAAATTGTCCACATAAAGGTAACAACAGGAGTGGCTGGACAAGCTTCCATACATTTTTTCCTGTGACCACTAGTGTTGGGGGGCACCCTACAGGGTTTAGAGTGGAGTCCTTCCCTGTATACATTATTAAGCTTTAAACATAACCAGTAGAGCTCTCACACAGCATGTATAGCATGATACCATAGCAAGCTCTTTTTCTCACAAAGAACTGCCTGAACAGCAGCCGCCCTTTTTGTAAATGATCAAGGATTCTTTCCAGGAGTAGAAATCTCTGGAACCCTGGCAGACAAATGTTCCACGACAGGCTGAATTTTGACAAAACTGTCATGGTCTGGATGGTCTTAGGGAAGTGCAGCAGAATTGTCATTGAAATGCAGCATGCACTGCAATAGCAAAAAACAATCTCTGCTCATGTATGGTGAAAAGATGGGGTTACCCAAACTGTGTAAGTTGACTAGTAGGACTGCATGGTTCATTTCTTAGTTTCTCCAGTGAAGTCAGAGTCCACTGGTGCTCCCTAGAACAGAGCCCTAGAGTGCCTTCATTCTTCCCCAGAAATGAATTGCTGAATGAAGACAACATCCAAAAAGAGATGGACTTAGTAAATTGTCAAAAACTTGGCCGTATCGACTTTACATCCAGCATCGCAAGCAAAAGGTAGAATGTAGGGCTGAACTAAGTTGGGGGCCTGCCAAGAGAGCACTCAGTCTCTGCTTGCTGCCGCATGCACCTGCTCTCTTGGTTGGGCTAGCATGCTATTGTTATCCCACAGCTCAGTCCTCATTGTCTTCTTCAGAATCTCTGGAAGCGGAGTCGTGGGTTGGGACTCCGCCAACAGAAAAATAATTCCCAGATTCTAATCCATTGTCCTCTCCCTCAGATGTCGTCTCCGGATCTGCTGTCTCAGTCTCTGATCCATACTCAGAGCTGTCCTCCATAACCCGAGTTAGGGCTTGACCAGCAGTCAACCAACAAGATGCCATCACTGCTACCGGCTAAACTGTCCTACTAATACACTAGCCTGTGTAGAAGGCAGATATGTTGTTTGCAAAATTACAGGTGTGTGTATGTGGGTGATGCATACAACAGTAAACACTGCCAGTTACCTTATCTTTGCTTCTCCCCTCAAACAACAGGTTCTCCAAAGACACTGAAAAAAAACAAAAAAGGCACACTGTTACTTCACCTTGCCATATATACATCAAGACAGCCTTCAGGGTAGGTGGTGTCCAGTGCAACAATCATTTTTGGTGCTCCCGTCCCATGACCTCCTCCTTGTATTCCCTCACTATCACCCAACAAAAGGGTCCCTCATCTCTCCATTGGCCCTCTCTTACACAATTATATTTGTTTTAAAGTGCTGGTAATGGCTGGCTTTACTAATCTACTCAGTTCTCCTCATAAAAAACAGATCTGTTCTTTGCACAAAGCATGTTAATCCTCTGTGCAATTTTATGGCAAAGCTACCACGAAATGCCGATCTCTCTCACTCTAGCAGGAACGTAATCACAAGAGTTATCTTCACGTTTCTATTGCTGCACAAAACTTGTATGTGTGTGTGTGTGTGTATATATATATATATATATATATATATACGTATGTAGGTGTGTGTGTGTGTGTGTGTGTGTGTGTATATATATGTACGTACTTATATATTATAAATATATATATATATATATATATATATATATATATATATATATATATATATATTCATTGAAAAAACTAAGGTTACAGGGGCGTTATAGTTACTTGCACTAAGGTTACGATAACTCGCGCCTCTGCCATACACAGTTATTTTGTCGAAAATGTTACAGCAAATAGCACATTGATATTATCAATGATTTTATCAGAGATGTCATGAGTGCATTAATTTGTTGGGTAATTAACAGTGCATGGCAAGGGCACAAGTTATAGTTACCTTAGGACATGTTTTATAGTTATTTGAGATAACTATAACTATAACGGGTGAATTTCAATGATTTTGTTCATTTAAAATGTGAGCCTAGCTATAACGTCCCTGTAACCTTTGAACTTTTAAGTGAATTTTTGTGATTTTTTAATGCTATTTCCTTACCAATATCATCCCTGTAACCTTTGTTTTTCAGTCAATTTCTATAGTTTCATTACTATATATTAATCCAACCACCACTGCGCACAGCCTGTGGCTAGGCCCTGCAGCCCACCCACAATCACCACCCAACCTTAAGCTGAGCATGGTCTTTGGCCATGCCTGCTGGGGTTGCTCACAAGGCCTGGCCCTCTGCCAGTCCCTGTGGCCAACCCTCTGCTAATAACTCGACCCTGAGAGAGAGAAAAAGTGAGAGATTGAGAGGGAGATTTATTTAGGCCTTGATGAATGATATACTTAAAATGAGATATTTCCACCCAAGCTGAAATAAAAAAAATTCTAGTCAATTAGAAAAGGATGAGATTACCTATCAGTATGTAACTTAAACATTTATAGTTGAAAACAAACTAAAGCTGGAAATGACCACACTTTCTCCTAGGCTAGAACCCTTAACCTTAAGATAGCATGTCTAAGATTATAACCACTAGACCAGAAGTGACTCCTAACTGTGCAGTGTCCAGACTTAGCTATGACATTCAATCCCTCTCTCTTTCTCTCTTCCATCCCATTATGAGATGGAAGAGGGAGAGAGAGCCAGGATCATGGGGAAAGCCTCAAGGCCGCCACGGTCCTAGCCGGCTTTCCGTGTCCTTCAGGAGTCAGCTTTGCTCCCACAAGCCGGGAGCTGCTCTAAATAGCAGCTCCCTGCTTCTGGAAGCAATGTTTTCATCTGTTTCCCTGCACACCTATTTGAATGCAGGAAAACAGATGAAAACTTCACTTTCTGCAAGTGAGAGCTGTTTGCCCACTACCTTTCTGGGGCACAAAACATATATGAGACGGTGGGCTGGGAGCCCCTCTGCAGCCCCTGGGACCATCACCTCCCTGAAGCACTAAAAGACTGTGGTCCAGGGGCAGCATGACCCCCCCACTACCCTAGGGACCACCACATACCTGGGGAGTTTACAAATATAAAGGGGGGCCTGCCTGCCCCTCCACAGCCTTGGGGACCGCCACCCCTGGAGCTTCAATAAAAAAAAAGTGAAAGGGTCCATTTCAGACCCCTGAGCCTCGGGGACCACCACCTCCCCAGGGCTATGCAAGTTTGAAGGAGGCCACGTGGCCAGCTCCTGCTATGTCCCGTGGTGCTCAGCCCTGGCCCACAGCTATTTTCATTTGATTAGTGGGAGCTAACCGTTCCCACCAAACAAAAACAAACAAAGTACAGTTTCTGCAAGAGAGAGCTGTCAGACAAATCTCCCTTGCAGAGAGTGAAATTTTCATCTGTCTTCCCTGCACGCAAATCTGCATGTAGGGAAGACAGATGAAAACATTGCTCCAGTAAACAGGTAGCTGCTATTAAAAGTAGCTCCCTGTTTTTGGGAGCAATGCCCACTTTTGCAGGACGGGGGTAGCCGGCTAGGACAACAGGGGCCTTGAAGCTCCCCCCGTGGTCCTGTCACTCTCTCTCTTCCATCCCATAATGGGATGGGAGAAAGAGAGTGATTGTCATTGCATGGTCTCTCTATGCAGTGACTTCAAAGAGTTAGAGTAGCAAGATGTTTAGTTCAAATGTTATAGTTGCTTTTGGATACAGCACAGAACAGAGTCACTTCTTGCTTAATGGTCAAGGTCTTTGACTGTCACTCAGTAGGCTGATGTTTCAAATCTTAATATCACATGGCAGTTTTTTTTGTATTTACTAGTGCTTTGACTGTTAAACCTTCTTAATGATGGAACACTCATGTATTTTGTGCTATTGCAATCCTTGGGCCGAAAGTCATAGGTAAGTCTGGACATACTGCTTTGAGGAGTCACCTGTGGAATAATGGTTAAGGTCTCAGGCCCTTACACTGAAATTTGAAGTTTCTACTACAGGTGTGCCTGAATTTCTATGATTTTGTATGCTTGAATTGTGAGCCTAACTATAACGTCCCTCTGACCTTTGTTTTTTTCAGTAAATTTATATGTATATGTATAACCACACATATATAAAACTGATCTATATTTATATATACATATATATACATATATATAGAGAGAGAGAGACTCTATATAGTGACTATATATATTTATTTATATATATATATATATATATATGTGTGTGTAAACCTATATATCCATGTATATATATAAATATATATATAGGTGTACATATATACATATTCTTAAAAAATCCAAAGGTAACAAGGACGTTATAATTAGGCTCACATTTTAAATGTATAAAACCATAGAAATTCATCTGTTAGGTTTAGAGTTACCTCAAGTAACTATAACTCGTGGCCCCGGTCATGCAGTTTTTTGCTGTAATTTTTTCCTGCAAATATTACATTGATATTATCAAGGATGTTTTCAAAGATGTCATGTGTGCTGTAATTTGTGGGGTAATTGGAAGTGCATGGCAAAGGCACAAGTTACAGTTACCTTAGGGAACACAAAAACAATTCTCCAAAAAAAGATGTACTCTGTGAATAATATAGAGCACACTGATGAGTTCTTGATCAAATTTGATAAAGGGGATAGACCATTAAAGTGAATACGGGGAATGATTTTGTGGGTCCATGTAGATTCTAATAGTCTAAAGGCAAAGCAGTAGAGGTACACAGAGTAGACCATATGGCGGGGTGGTGCAGAGGCCCCAATATGATCTCCTTATTTGGATGGGATGGGAGAATTCCCTATGGAGCTTGGGCTGAATAGATTGTTGGGATGACGCAGTACTAAGCCTATTTAGCTACCCTCACTTCCCATTGATTCCCAAACTTTTATCTCCTCATTCTCGTAGCTCCCTTCTGACCTTGAATGGGTTGGTTCCCCTTACTGAAGGTAATAGCGGTGGATCAGGAATGGATTCTATCATCTCACCCCTGTCTCCTCAGATCTCTGATTCTTCTATCAGATACTTGCAGGAGACTATGGGGGTCATTCTAACCCTGGCGGTCGACGACCGCCAGGGCTAAAATGACGGTAGCACCGCCAACAGGCTGGCGGTGCTCCCATGGGCATTCTGACCGCGGCGGTACAGCCGCGGTCAGAAACGGGAAACCGGCAGTGTCCCGCCGGTTTCCCGCTGCCCTAGGGAATCCTCCACGGCGGCGCTTCTTGCAGCACCGCCATGGGGTTTCCGACCCCCTTACCGCCATCCTGTTCCTGGCGGTTTTCACCGCCAGGAACAGGATGGCGGTAACGGGTGTCGTGGGGCCCCCTAACAGGGCCCCATAAAGATTTTCAGTGTCTGCATAGCAGACACTGAAAATCGCGACGGGTGCAACTGCACCGGTCGCACCCTTTCCACTCCGCCGGCTCCATTCGGAGCCGGCATCCTCGTGGGAAGGGGTTTCCCGCTGGGCGGGCGGGCGGCCTTCTGGCGGTCGCCCGCCAGCCCAGCGGGAAACTCAGAATGACCGCCGCTGTCTTTTGACCGCGGTACGGTCTTCTGGCAGTTCCTGCTTGGTGGGCGGCGGAAATGAGGGGCCTGAGGTAACAGGGACTGTCCTTCTCTGTGACAGACTCCATACAACATTCTAGGAGCCTGTCCACTAGAAAGCCCTATGGGTGTCATTGGTCATCCTAATTCAAATGGTGCACAGATAAGTCTCTGGACCCCACAACTTGTCACCCCTCTTCGGTACTGCAGTTTTTACAGGATGGTTTTAAAAAAGATTTAGCTAGTCCTACTTTGAAAGTGCACTGGATTGGATACCTCATCCTTAATGCTGGCTCTAACCTTGTCAGTCACCCTGTACATTTTATGTTCACAGGTAGCCTGTCCCCAGTGTCCAAATCATGTGTGCACAAATGCATGACCCCTGAGATCAAGACAAGAGAGAGGCAAACTATCCCAACACTTGGCGACAGTCCCTCTGTTGTTCTAGATTCAGTGAGGGGGAGAGGTTCACACCCTCTTCTGAACCATCTTTCTCTTTGGCAGACAGGACCCCATCATCTGCTCCAAGAGCATAGTCACCTCTTTCCTCTCAAAGTGAGGCTTCAGGCTGTTCCCATGCAGGATCCTCAAAGGGTTCCAAGGAGTCTCCAAGTTCATCAGATAGGTGATATCACTCTTACACTCCACCACCTCAAAAGGCCCAGTCCATTTATCTTGGAAAGCACGAGTCTCCACTGGGGCTATTACCCACACTTTTTGTTCAGGGTGAAACTCAACCAGAGTGGCATTCTGGTCATACCACTGTTTCCTATCATCCTGGCTTCCTTACAGGTTCTCTTGATCGAGCTTCCTGAGGCATGTAACTGAATACATCCTGGGGGGTTTACCAGAGGCCTTCTCCAAGTCTTCCCTAACCAGACTCAAAGGTTGCCTCACAGGCTGGCCATACAACAACTCAAAAGGGCTAAATCCAAGACCCTTTTCTGGTACCTCCCTATAGGCAAACAGAAGCTATTGCAAGAGGACGTCCCACTTATACCTCAAGGGCTTTGACAGGCATATAATCATGCCCTTCAAAATGTGGTTGAATATCTCAAACAGACCTTTTCCTTGGGGATGGTAAGGAGTGGTAAACTTGCAGGTTACCCCTCTCCTTCCTTTGAGACTTTATATATGTAAATATGAAGTTTGCACCCATGTCAGATACCACCTCCTTGGGGAATCCCATATGGGTAATAACCCCCATCAATGCACGTCCCACCACAGGGGCAGTAACTGATCTCACAGGAATGGCTTTGGGTACCTGGTTGCATGGCCCACCTAGACCAAGATGGACCTGTTGCCCATGGCTGTCTTAGGATCCAGAGGCCCCACAATGTCAATATCAACCCTTTCTAAGGGGGTGCTGACCACAGGAAAAGGTTGGAGGGGAGCATTACATTTTCCCCCACTCTTGCCACTTGCCTGACAAGTTTTGTGAGACCTACACTGTGCATCAGAGTGCCTGCGCATGTGGGGCCAGTAAAAGTGGGTGACAAGATGTTCAAAGGTCTTGTCCTACCCTAAATGTCCAGTTAAAGGCACATCATGAGACAAACTCAGTAGGAAGGCTCTGAAGCACTGGGGTACCACCAGCACATGGGCTACCCCAGGCTCAGCAACCTTTGGCTCGCTAAATAAGAGGCCATCCTCCCAATAAATTGTGAACCAAACTCCTTGCCAGATGCGTGATCTGCAGCCTGCTGCCACAAATCCTCCAGAGTAGGGCATACTTTCTGTGCTTCACTAAACACTTTTCTTGGTGGGTCCCCTTTCCTGCTGCCACTGATTCAGCTCAGGGACCTCCCCCAGTTTAGCCACCAGTTCCCCTGCAGGCTCTGTGGCATCCCCCTCAGGGTCAACCTCCTCCTAGACCATGGGAACTTCTGGCAGACACCTAGGCCACTCCTTCAGGCTCCACGTCCTCCTGAACACCCTGACGGGCTGCCATGGATTGGATGGACACACACACCCACCCAGGCAAACCCAACATCCCCAAGTGAGAAATGTGTTTCACCTCATTCCAAGGGGAATTCTCCAGGTCATTACCAAGCAGACAATCTACAGGCATGGTTGGACTCACAGCTACTGTCAAGGTACCTGAGAGCCCCCCCCCATTCAAAGAGAACATGCACCTCTCTGGACAGGTGCTCTGAGTTGTCTACTGCAACTACTTGGTGAAGCACATGGGGAACTATCTGCTCTTCAGACACCAGGTGACTTCTCACAGTAGTCACACTGGCTCCTGTGTCTCTCAGATCCTCCACCCTCTGTCCATTGATGGTCACCCACTGCCTGTACTTCTTAATGTTCTCAAGAATGAAGGTCCTCTGGACTATCTCACTGTCCCCTAGTAAGACAAGGGTCATCTCTCCCACCCACTTAAAATCAACTCCTTCTCAAGCGCTATACAGCCAAACCCTGGCCAAACCCTGTGACTGAGCACCAGTGGGTGCCTGTGTCAACTTGTGACATTTGGGTTTCCCCACATGACCCACCTGACTACATGCATGACACTTGCAGGGACCCCTCTCTGCAGGTTTTCATGCTCCCAAAGGGAAACTGCACATAAAAGATATTGAAAGGCAGCCCCCATGTTAACCTATGACCTATGAGAGAGATAGGCCTTGCAGCAGTGAAAACTGAATTTCCCAATATTTCACTGTTAGAACATGTAAAACACATCAGTGCATGTCCCACCTTTAACATATACTGCACCCTGCCCATGGTGCTACCCAGGGCCTACCTTTCAGGTTCCTTACATGTACAAAAAAGGGAAGGTTTGGCCTGGCAAGTGGGTACACTTGCCAGGTCGAATTGGCAGTTTAAAACTGCACACACAGACACTGCAGTGACAGGTCTGAGCCATGTTTACAGGGCTACTAATGTGGGTGGCCCACTAGTAGCATTTGATTCATAGGCCCTGGGCACCTCTAGTGCACTGGACTAGGGACTTAGTAGTAAATCAGATGTGACAATCATGGAAAAGCCAATTACACATACATTGTACCCAGGAGGAATTTGCACTTTAGCACCAGTCAGCAGTGATAAAGTGCCCAGAGTACCAAAATAGCAGAGTCCAGCACACAGTCAAAACATGGGAAACATAGGCAAAAAAGACAGAAGAGACCACACCAAGGATGCCAGGTCTAATACCCACTAATTACTGGAAGACCTATATCCTTGACTCATTATCTCAACACTATCAGGAGGAGTTCCTTGAGACAGAATATCACCAGAAACCGGAAGACCTCACATCTGGTGTTAAAACATAAAGACTCATTGTCATCAGCCACGTCTGAGCTATATCAAGACTTTGTTGACATCTTTAGTAAAACCCAAGTTGACACCCTATAAGAAATATGATTGCCACATTTATTTGGCTATCTGGCAGTGATTCCTATGTGGGTGTTTATCTTTTGACCACTGAGGAAGACCAAGTACTTGAGGAATATCTTGAGGACAAATATAGGAAAGGGCAGGGTCAGGTATTTAACATACACATAATTACACAAAATGAAAGGCCATCCTAGTCATTTCATTTTGCACTATCTTTGAGAGTGAAGTGCGCACTAAAATGTCAATTTTTATCGCAAGGATGCATTTAAACAAAGCACTCAGAACAATAGCTGCTCACATTCAGTTTTGCAGTCATTTTTTACAGTGAATGACACATATTTACATGAAGTGGCCGAATGGCACAATTTCAGTAATTTCACATACAAAATGAAATGTGGAAAATTCCCGAAATTACATTAATTTCACCAGTGTAATTAAAATGTTGCCGCAGATTTATCAAAATATAGTGATTTATCTTGATGATTTTCTGCTTTTCTCTGATTCCCTTAAAGAACATCGAAGGCATGTCAGGGAAGAGTTGTCCTGACTACGGAAGCATTCATTGTATGCAAAACTGGAGAAATGTGAATCGGAGCAGAATCAAGTCAGAGTTTTGGACTTTATTAAATCCAAACTATGCATACAGTTGGATCCCTGTAAGGTTAAAGCAGTTTTGGAATGGGCTGTGCCTAAAAGTATGAAAGAGATTCAAAGGTTCTTTGGATTTAGTAACTTGTACTGACAATTCATTTCCAGTTTCTCAACAGGTAAATGGTTCATCACTCATCTCATAGAGGCAGGGATCAAGTCCCACTGAGCTTGAAAACAAGAAGACGTATTTCAGCAGTTTGCAGAATGCAGTATGCAGGCCGACAATGTGTATTCATAGCTTATTAGAGCCATCCTGTCCCAGATGCATCTGGAGATAGAAGATCTACATCAAGGTTGCCATGTCTACACATTGTCTGCCACAAAACAAAAGTATACCATCTATGATAAGAATTATTAACTATATTTAGAAAACAGTGCCATTGTTTGGAATGGATGAAGCACAGAGTCACCATCTGGGCTGATCATGAAGACTTGAAGTTTGTAAAGTCTTTGAGGTCCAGCAATGCTAGGCATGTCAGATGAATACTTTTGTTCTCCAGGTTTCACTGAGATCCCTTATACAGGAAAGAGACATGGGAAAGCAGATGCTCTACCCCACTGTGCAGTCCTGGAAGAAGGACTAGAGGAAGATTTACCCCTTACAGATTTTGGCACTACATGCTGGTAGTCCTATTACAAAGGAATTTCTTCCACAGATTTAGGAGGCATAGAAACAGCTTACTACAGATGACTGGAAATCCGAATTATAGCAGGATAAAACAGGATTTGCTAATTGATGAAGTAGTGACTTTTTAATTTCCAAAAAGGCCTTACCGAACTATATCCTTGTCTGTACTCATGATTTCCTAGCAATAGGGCACTTAGGAATCACTAAAAGTTGGTTTGACCAACCAGAGGGTGAGCATATACCCGAACTCAGTGCAGGTCTTGATTGACCTAGTGGCTTGGCATACATTGCCATCCAGCAGGTCTTTCTTATTGTAGTATATTTTAGTCCTTAGGTAGGAGAGGCACCAGGGTTCCCATTGTAATTCTCCTAGTGCCTCCGGTGGGTTACTCTCGGCTCTCAGGGGAAACAGTTGTGATTTTTGCCAGTTGACCCTAAGACCTGACAATTCACCAAATGTTTCCAGCAAATCTCTGGCTCCGTCTAGATCCGAGGTCTTATTTCAGAGGACAATTACCAAATCATCAGCATAGAGAGCTAAATGATGGTGATGTGGACCCAGTTGGAGTCCCCGGTAACTGTTCCCCTCCCTTGCCATGCTGGCCAAGGGCTCCATCACCACGGCAAGTAGTAGTGGCCATAGAGGGCAACCCTGCCCAGTCCCTCTCTCTATATGCTAGCTTTCCAAAATCATTTGCCTGTTCCAACCCTAACTGTGTGATTTGTGTATAATAATCTCACCCATGCTAGGAAATGTTTTCCCAGTCCCATTTTAGCCATGACAGCATAAATGAACTCCCATTTGAGGCTGTTGAAAGCCTTCTCTATGTCTACAGTGAAGGCCACAGCCACTCCACCATTCAAGGAACTATCCTCCAAAGCTGCCAGGAGCCTGCAAACATTAATTGCTGTACTACAGCCCTGGATAAACCCAGCTTGGTCAGGGTGTATGAGGCGTGGCATCATGGGGAGGTGTCTATTGGCAAGAGCCCTACTAAGGATTATGTAATCCAGGTTGAGCATCAAAAGAGGTCTATAGGGTTTGAAATCTTGTGCCTGGGTTTTAATAAGGGCACTATCAGTGCTTCTCTGGTGGGGATTGGTAGTACCCCCTCTTCCTGCACTGTCTTGTAAAGGTTTGTTAATTTAGGTACTAATTCTGCCTCAAAGGCTGCATAAAATGTGATATGTAGCCCATCAGCCCCTCAGTGTTTTACCTCTTGTCATTCCCTTAATTATTACTTTTATCTCTTATGGAGTTATGTCCCCACCCAGAGGCTCTGCTTCCTCACATGTAATAAGGGTAAGAGCTATTGGTGTAAGGAATCTATATTGGCTTATCCTATCCCAGCTAACTAGGCTCTTGTAAACAGTAGAGTAATAGGGCCAAAAATGCTTGTTAATGTCCTCTTGTCTATGTAGGCGGTCACCCTCCTTCGTGTGCATTTCCACATTTACTGAGCCCCTCTTAGCCAGATTCGACAGTCAGGTAAGGAGGGTGCCAGTTTTATATCACTCTGCTTGAGCTCATATCAATTATTGTTCATAATCAAAACAGCAGAGTTTTTCTACCTGGCTTGCTCCTACTTTTTTGGCTTCTAACAGTCCTTATTGCAGCTCCAGGTGGCCCTGCCTATTCTCCTCCTCCCTCAGATGTTTCCCTGCCCTTTCAATCTCTCATAGTAGGGTATGTCTGACTCACACTGACTCCGCTATACAGTGTCCCCTTATGGTCACTTTAAATGCATCCCATACCACATGAGGAATGAAAGCTGTTCCCTCATTGTCAGTAAAAAATTGGATGATGTGATGTCTGATCGCCTCCTGATACGTCGAGTCTTCCAGTGATACAGGCTTCAGTCACCATGTGGGGATATTCGCCTTGAGACATCCTAGGTGTAAATTGAGGAGCACTAGGTTATGGTCAGATATAGTGCAGGCTAGGTATTCCACCTCATGCACATTGCCATGGGTGTGCAGAGGAAGTGCACACTATTTGTGTGTGGAAGTCATGTAATGTGGAAAAGATGGAATAGTCTTGTTCTTGTGGATAAATGGTGCGCCAGCAGTCTATGATGCTCCAATGTTTATGCAATTCCCCAAAGTGACACGCCATTTAAACAATGGCGAGTCCCAGAGGAGAGGGTGGAAATGGTCTAGTAGGGGGTCTGCTACACAGTTGGAGTTTCCTCCAGCAACAGAGGTATGCACTAGATAAGGCACTAATATAGCCGAAAGACACGCCAGAAAAGGTCCTTGGTCTGTGTCTGGTGCATATATGTTTACTAGAGCTATGTCCCACCTCTCTAGGCAACCAGATACTACTACATAGCCGCCCCCAGGATCAATGAGGTTACCTGTATGTTGGTATGGTACCCCCGGCCTAACCCAGATAAATGTACCCCTGCATAAGTAGAGTAGGTGTTGTGGTAAGCCTGGCCACACTAATATCTGTGGAGGGCTGCTCCCTCTTTGGCTGTGATATGTGTTTCTTGTAAAAGCACCACATGCATCCTACTCCTGTTCAGATGGGAATACACCTTATAGCGCTTTGTCATCATGCTCATACGCCTTACGAACCAGGATAAGATTTTATAAGGCATAGCTGTGACCATCTTGGTGGTCTAAGTCACTCCATCTCGTCCTCCTCCTCATCACTCTCCTCCCCGTACCATCTACGGAAATTCAGTGCCCAGTAGTTGTTTCATCTGGAATGACTTATGACCCTCACAAACCTCTAACAGTTAACAACCAAACTCCCACTCCCCAGGACAAGCAGACATACATACCCCATCCAAACTGTCAAAACAATTCACAACAGTTGCGGAAGAACCTGCTTGCTACGTGGATAGAGGTTTTGGAGTTTTATCAGTGGTCCTATCTGGCTATCCCCCATCTAACTATGGGAATCAATATTAGCTTGCGGCATGTAGTGAGCCCCAGAAGCTCTGAGGTCCTTTATCGCCCCTCAATGCTATAGTCATATTTATAGAGTACCTTTTTATCTTCTGTAAGCAAGCATATTCAGATAATGTAATCCTAAATCCCAGGTGTTACCACTGGCAAGGCACTGCTTAAGACCTCAGAGGCTCATGAATCATCTTCTGTCAACAATGGTGACTGACTAACTTAGACGCAACTCATTGATGCCACCACATTTATCACCCTCTGACGCTTTTGTTGTACTTCTTCTCTCGAAGGAGCTGTTACGGTGCATGTCATGGGGCTTCACCGAGTCTGAGGCCTACGACGGTGGATCTTGCTTGTTCCCCGGTTGGGGGTCAGTCAAGTGAGTTTGCTAAATCCAGTTCTACACCTTGTCTGGAGTTTGGCAGAAATTGCGTCCCATCCGCTATTTCTATTTGCAGGCTGGCAGGGAATAGCATCACATAGGAGATGTGTAAGTTGCCAAAGCTCCGGATTTCGCCTCTAGGATTGAGGAACGTTGCTTCTGCACTTCTCAGGAGAAATCTGAGAAAATCAGGATTTTGCTATTCTCTATATTCTTCCTTTTGTCTTGCTTGCTGGAGGATATGATTGCTGCCCTTATAATGAAGTACTCTTGACACTACTGGTCTCAGGGCAGCCCCTGTGGGGGCAGGGGTCACACTGGAACACTGTGCGCTCTTTCAATCATGAAGAATGAGAAAAGGCCTTCTTCGACCACTTCCTCACAGAGCCTCGTTCAAAGTAGCCGACCATGTTGCTTCCTTCAACAAGTTCCCGAAGTCCTATTAATTGTATATTATTGCAAAGGGACCTGTTTACCACATCTTCAGCTCTTTTCTCCAGAATGTGGGTTTTCATTTCCATAGCAGTTAGTCTATCTGTGACCTCAATCACCACTGGGGAAATAACTTTCAGGTCTTTCTCAGTGATGGTGACTCTCTCGGCCAAGCAATAATGATCATCCTGCAGTATCCCCAAATCTGTTGCTAGTGAGTCCATTTTGACTTCTAGGACCTCTCTAGAGTCCCCCTCTGTTCTAAACTATTTCTTCTTGGCCATTTTCCCCATAATGTTCAGGAGGGGGTATGGAATGAGTGCATGTCAGGTCTCAACCACCCTGGAGGAGGGAGGGAGAAACAGTCTAAACAGTTGTGGATGGTGAACCTAGTGGTGACTTGGTCTTTCTTAGTTGTAGACCCAGCACAGGGGGGAAAGTAGGCAAGCGCCATGTGCATTCGTTCAGTTTTCGCTACTATGAATGATTTCCCTAGGCACTTTCAGCCAGCTCTGCTATCAGTCAAGTCAATGAACGGTCACTATCTCAGGCCCAGTTAGTATATTATTAAGGGTTGCCACACCTGATGAAGGTTTGCAGCGCAGTGCGTAGTTCTGGCACCCCTCAATTCAAAGTCAGTGGGAGACCAGTAGCGGTAAAGAGGCCGGTTCTTTATTATACTCAGGAGGGCTTTGTCAAGCAGGCCCTGATCATCTCTGGGCCTCGCCTCTATGAGCCTGTGCATGAGCCCTAAGGTGCAGAGTGCACTAATGAAAAACTCTCACCCTTTGGATGGTGGAGTCTGGGTAGTGCTTCAGGGGAATGGGTTGGGGAAGCATAGCTCATTTTCCTCCTTGTCTCCCTGTTTTGGTTGCTGTCTGCCTTGTTGGTTGCCTCTGTGCTCTTTGAATCCCCAGGCCCCGCAGTTAGGCTCCAGGGGTACTACCGCTGGAAGGGAGATCAGGGCTGAAGGGGAGGAGGCAGAGAATGCACTGTTTACCGCAGGAGCTGGAGGGCCTAGGCAGGTGTCATCACTCTGCCTTGCTGGAAAGCAACAGCACCGTCCATCTTCTCCCTCGCGCAGAGGCTGCCCCTTGGGTACCCTCCTCCCCAGTCCCGCCCTGAAGCCACAAAGATTCAGCCACAAGGACACCCTCCAGCAGCGTCACCTCTGACTCACTGCTGCTGCAATGGAGTTTCGGCCTAGTCATGTGTCACCTGGTTAGGTACAGGGGCCGGTTGCTTTGTCTGTCATGGGCGGGACTCTGAGGTTGTTGGGCCCGGCTGTGATGCTCTGCTCCGTCAGCTCACACTGTTGACCTGTGGGAGATCAATACGGCGCTAGTGGAGAGTCTGCTCTCCAGCAATGCCTTTGGTGGGCTCTGTCTGTTCTGTGTGGCAGTGGTGCTGCCTCCACATTGGTTGCAGGCTGGGGCAGAGTAATTTTCCCTCCACTGTAGGCTCTGGGTGTCAACTTGGGAATGCACAGCTCCCTCACAGGTCCCGTCCCTTTGCCGGCAGTTGGCACCTCAATTTGCTCCCCTTGGGTAAGATTGCTACAGATTCAGGTCATTAGGCACAAGCCCCCAGTATTTTGGGGGAGCTGCTGCCATATTGGAAGCCAGAATGGTGCCAGATGCGGTCTTCTGACGAGAGCCTACTTAGTGAGCATCCTGCTCCATCAGTGTCAGACCACGTCCCCTACGCCAGGCTGTTTTTGTGCCAAGCTATCAGAGACTTAAGCACAGGTTAATTTAATGACTTGCACATTCCAGCTCTTTTAATAATATGTTTGCGCTGATACAATTGTTTGGGAACGGCAGTCTTAATCTTTTGCTGTGGTCAATAACAGGCAAATTAGAACAGTTTTTTTAAAGTTTAAAAGTTGAATAAATTAGATATAGAACTTACATTCAAACCTTGGAAACAGAAAACACAATTTAACGTTTTAAATAATCTCCGTCCTAACCAATTGTGGCTACAGTAAAAAAGATGTGGTGCAAATCCCATGTCAAAATAAATGTCTGCTCATTGTAAATGTATTGGTTCTTAATAACATATTTCTCTAATGAGAGCACAATTTCATAAACTATGTAAACATGTCTTCCATTATGTTCCACAGGCTGTAATTTTGTTTTGCAAATTAAATCCCAGCAGTGATGTACAATCTTTTCAATGTACTGTGCATTTATTATGCGTTGCCGCATTCCCCCTTGGTTATCAATTAAACTCTCTTGTACTTGTTGTATGGTGTTCTTGCCAAGTAAGGATACTGTAAAAATGAAGATAATAACTCTCTAAAACTTTGCAGAGGATAATTCCGTGGTGCTTTCAAAAGACATGAAGTTAAACCATTTGCAATAATATTGTACAGTACTGCTTATCAAATTTTAATTTGAAAAGCAAGTGGCCTCCCACTGCTCTAGTTTACCGACCTACGAGCCACCTGAATAAATCGATGGGATATGAAAAGGAGCTATATTATCATCTGCTTGTGTTTGTACTTCAAATGGTTTAGGTTGTTTGTTATCTGTTTTAAAATATATATTTTTTTTGCGTACTAATTTGCTAAAGTCTTTCGTACAGCTTTCTCGCAATTCAATGGAAATCTTTTCAACTTCAAGAAGCTCCATAGTTTTAAACCCTTCACAATTTTTGCCTAGTTGCTATTTTTGCATACTTACTTTTATCAACAATGTATATTGCAAAAGGTAAGGCATTATCATGGTAAGCATCACATGAGAAATTGGATTGTTGGTTGAGAAGGGTGTGAGCCCTTCTCAAGCAACAGTCACAATCCCTGTCAGGGTGAACCATACAAAATTAACCTGTGCTTAACCGTCTGGTAGCTTGGCACAAAAGCAATCAAGCTTAACTTAGAAGTAATGTGTAAAGTATATTTGCAGCATTCAAACATTAATAAAGTGAAGACACAATGCAAAAAAAATCCAACACCAATTTAAAAAGGACATTTTGATAAATTATTTGACATTAAAACATCAAGAATACAATTAGTAGACCTGAAGACATGCAATTTTAACTGTTTAGGTAAAAATAGTGCTTAAAATCACAAATCGCCAACTGTGGTTATCTGGTTGCCCTGGAATGGGAAAAACTCACAAATCCAGGTCAACCTCAATACAGGGACCAGGTTTAGCCCTGTGAAATTTGTGATACACAGCGCTGGCTACAGGATGTAATGCGAGGTCCTGTGTCAGGTTGCATTACACTGCACTGGTTCTGCTGAAGAGCTGCGAGGGTCACAATATGAGGTCCTGTGTCTGGTTCTGTTGTGCTGCATTGGTTCTAAGCTAGCAAAACATCTTAAGGCCCACTTGCAAGGGTCCAGGACTGGGGAGGCACACCTTGGGGGTCAGGACTCACAAGCAGAACCGAGGTGGAGGGTAGGAGTCTGGTGCCAGCACTACACCTCTTCTTAGGCAGTAGAAAATAGTTTGGGATGCATGGTGTTGGTGTCCTAACACAAGAGTGGGTTCCATCATGGTGTCCCTCATTCCAGGATAGGAATGGCCCAATCAACTATGGAGGAAAATGGTTCTTGTTTAGGTTTCTTCACTTTCGGGATAGGATATTTAACTGGAGTCTGAGGATTGGTCTTTGTGTTGCAACACTCCTGCTGTGCTTAGTAGTGCTTTAGTTGTACTGTGTTGCTATTTTCTTTCCAGTTTATGTTCCTCTGGTGTTGCTCTTGAGTTTGGTTCCCTACTGTTGTCTTTAGAGGATTTTTGCTTCAGCTTTTTTCCCTCCTCAGAACTCAGCAGTGTTTTATTTTCCTTGGGCACATACCTGTTGCTGTTTACTGCACCATCAGTCGGCACAGTGGCCACAGCATCAAATCACTCATACCATGGGGTGAAATCTTAAAACCTGCGAAGATGTCTATCGCGTCCAGCCCTAAACTGTTGAACCTTTTTCTGACCCTGAGTATTGATCAGAAGGCCAGCCAACTAACCCTTGGAGTCACTCTGATGGTCCTGGGGTCAAGATGCATGCCCAGTCCTTCGTAATCAGGCAGCAAGGTAGCAGAGTAGATGAACAGTCTTCTTGCAGCAGAGCAGCAGGGCAGCAGATCAGGCCTTCTTCTCAGTCTTCCACAGGTCAAGAGATAATCTGAATAGTGGGTATGAGAGTCCAACATTTATACATAGTGCCCGCTTTGAAGTAGGAGAAGCTTTGGGAGTTTCCCCTTAGAGAGGTATCTGGAAATTCCTGCCTCACTACCCTGTTCCCGGTCAGTTTGGGGACATTAAATACTAGTGTGAAGTCCTTTAGGTGTGAGCTGAGGCAGTGCTTTTGAAGTGTGAGTGTGGTATGTGACAACTCTACCCTCCTGTTAAGTCAGAGATGGCCCACCCTGCCAACACCCAGATCCTCAATTGTGATGCTGTCTGGGATGAATACACGAAGGCCAACTACACCTAGTCAAGTGACTCAACAAAAGGCTGCAGGCACCAAGTGATTAGGACTGCGATTGGAAATTATGCGCTCCCCTGACCCTGAAGGAAGTCAGAGCGGAACACAGTAGCATGGTGAAGTTAGGTAATTCAAATAAGGGGTGTAAGATGGCTTATGATAAGCCGTTTTGTCACGCATTGGTCAATGCTCGATCACTTCCTAAACATAAACTAGAAATTAGGGAGATGCTTGAAGCTTGGCATATTGATTGTCTTTTTATAACCGAAAGCTGGGGTAAGTTAGAGTCTGATCCTGATTTTATTGAAGCAACTCCCCCGGGGTATATTTACTATAGATTGGATAGGCCTGTGGGTCGGGGAGTGGTCTGGCCGGACTGTGTTTTCCTGTATTTTGACGAACATTCCTTCTGAAACATGTGAAGCAATGGCTTTTAAGATTTCACAGTTTGACCAGGTGTTTCTTGAGGGGTTATTTATCTAAAGACCACCTGGTTCTTTTATAAAATGTTTTCAAACCTGGGTGTCCCTCTTGGAACCTATGGTTATGTCTTCGAAGGCAATCATATTAGGAGATTTTAATATTCATTTTGATGAATCCTCTAATGCAATGGTTCAGGAATTCCTTGATCTTATGATAGCTTTGGATTGGAATCTTATAGTTTCATCTGTCACGCACATAGCCGGTCATATATTGGATGGGGTTTTTGCACGTACTGATCTACAGATGGAGTTAACTACTTTTCAGTAGAGGTGGACTGACCAAAATCTCCTGCTGTTTAAAATTGCGATGAACTGCCCTCCCCCTTTTTGTAACAGGGAGAATCAATTAATTAGACCGTGGAAACATATCAAACAGGAAGAACTGGTATCAGCCCTGGAAAAGGGTTGGGTTAGGGACAACAGGCGGTCCTTGACCCTACTAGAAAGTTTCTATCAGGGCCTAGAGACTGTTATTTTTCAATTGGCTCCTCCCAAGACCCTTAGGCCCACTAGTCGGAATAAGCTGAATCAACCCTGGTTTACTATTGAACTAAAATCTCTACAGAGGAAATGTCGTCAACTTGAGCGACGCTGGAAACTGAATCCTGGCCCAGAGGAAAGGGACTTACTTAAGTCTACTTTTAAAATCTATAAAGCGGCGCGGTTCAAGGCCAAATCTACCTTCTATACGGCTAAGGTTCAGGAGGCCTTGAATGCTCTGAGGGAGCTTTTTAAGGTGATCAAGGAATTGTCTGCTCCCCCCCAGGCCACCTGAACTAGTAAATTCACAAGAGTTCTGTGATAAGGTAGCAAAGCATTTTGAGAATAAGATTCTCTGTTCTTATGCTAACTTTGTCTCTCCTGAGGAAGGTAGGGAGCCAATCTCTTCGACCTCTTCTGATCCCATAGCAGGTGGATGAATTCTGTCTGATTTTCAATGTCCGACTCAAGACTGTATTAGCAAACTGATCCTTAATATTAACTCTGGTTCCCCCCTGGATCCCTGTCCTCCCTCCGTGATTCAAATGGCCCCTGACTTTATGGCTCAGACTTTAGTTCCTATTTTTCAGGAAATTCTTAGTTCTGGATGCTATCCTGCCAGATGGAAGGAGACTATAGTAGTTCCTGTGAAAAAGAAGCTAGATGGGGATAGGCAGGACTTAGATAACTAACAGACAATTTCGCTCCTTCCTTTCTTTGCCAAGATTTTGGAGAAAATTATGAATAGGGAACTAGCAGATTTTCTTGGGGAAGTGGAAGCTTTAGATCCTTCTCAGCATGGCTTCAGGAAAGCGCCAAGCACGGAGACTGCTCTTATCTCATCCACTGACTCTATTCGAAGACTCGTGGATGAGGGACAAAGCGCCATTCTAGTCCTTTTAGATTTGTCGGCAGCCTTTGATATTATGGTGGTCATTACAACCCTGGCGGACGGTGTTAAAGCGGCGGTAAGACCGCCAACAGGCCGGCGGAAAAAATTCAGAATTACGACTGTGGCGGAAACCGCCAACAAAGACAGCCACTTTAACACTCCACCCGCCACGGCGGTACAAACAAACAGCTCGGCGGTCACCGCCAACAGACAGGCGGAGGACAATGTACCGCCCACACTATTATGACAGGCCGATCCGCCACCTTTTCCGGGGCGGATTCACCGCGGATAAAAACACGGCGGAAACAGGAATTTAGAAGGGAAAACACTCACCTCTACACACCATGGACCCGGAACTCCAAATCCTACCTGCGATAGTCTTCCTGCTCCTGTACCAGGAGCACCAACGCCGGCGGCGAAGACCACGGTGAGTACTGCACCTATGACACAGGGGAGGGGGGAGGCAAAAAACAGGGACACACACACGCAACACCCCCACCCCCACCCTCACCCTCACCCACTACAACACACACACACTAATACAGCATGATACATCACAGTTACACCCCCCAAACCCCCCGGAAGAATGCAAAGACAAAAGGAAATGAGCGTAACCATTGTAATATATCAAAATGCAGGACGCAAAAATATACATATATACACTATTAACAAAATATACACCAAGAATAGCAGTCCAGGTATTGCACCATTCATAGTCCGTGGACCACTGGGCCCAAAATGCATGGGCGAGGCCCACACACGATACCTGATCAAAACAGAGAGAACCCTGCAGGGGCATCAGATAGAAATACAACAGGCACCTCAGGGGGAAGGGAAGGGGGGGGCACCTCAGACGGATGAGTGCACAACGCCAGATCAACAAGGGGGCTCCATGCCCATTGATGTATCCTGGGGAGTGCAAAGCCACAGTCTCTCAAGTCTCTACAGTGGTTGGTTTGCCCACTGTTCCATCCTGGGGAGTGCAAAGCCACAGTCTCTCAAGTCTCTACAGTGCAAAGGCACAGTCTCTCAAGTCTCTACAGTGGTTGGTTTGCCCACTGTTCCATCCTGGGGAGTGCAAAGCCACAGTCTCTCAAGTCTCTACAGTGGTTGGTTTGCCCACTGTAAGTGGAGAACAGTCTCCACAGGTTCTGGAGGGGGACTGGTGCCCAGAGTGCTGCATCCTGTTAAGGACAGACGGAGTGGATGCATGTCTCCACTGGTTCTGGAGGGGGACTGGTGCCCAGAGAGCTTCATCCTGTTAAGGACAGACGGAGTGGATGCATGTCTCCACTGGTTCTGGAGGGGGACTGGTGCCCAGAGTGCTTCATCCTGTTAAGGACAGACGGAGTGGATGCATGTCTCCATTGGTTAAGGAGGGGGACTGGTGCCCAGAGTGCATCACTCACCCCGTGACGGTCCCTGTTGCGTCAGTGCCCCTGCCGCTCATGGGCTAGTGGTGCTTGAGTTGGCGGTGCTTGCCCTGTTCAGCGGTGCTTAAGTTGGCGGTGCTTGCCCTGTTCAGCGGTGCTTGAGTTGGCGGTGCATGCCCTGTTCAGCAGTGCTTGCCCTGTTCAGCGGTGCTTGAGTTGGCGGTGCTTGCCCTGTTCAGCGGTGCTTGCCCTGTTCAGTGGTGCTTGAGTTGGCGGTGCTTGCCCTGTTCAACAGTGCTTGAGTTGCCGGTGCATGCCCTGTTCAGCGGTGCTTGAGTTGTCGGTGCATGCCCTGTTCAGCGGTGCATGCCCTGTTCAGCGGTGCTTGCCCTGTTCAGCGGTGCTTGAGTTGGCGGTGCATGCCCTGTTCAGCGGTGCTTTAGTTGGCGGTCCTTCATTGCCCAGCTGGGCTGGGGCTGGCGGTCCTTCATTGGTCAGCTGGGCTGTGGCTGGCGGGGCCCTCCTGGGCAGCGAGGATGGGGCTGGCGGTGGCCTCCTGGGTAGCGAGGATGGGGCTGGTGGGGCCCTCCTGGGCAGCGAGGATGGGGCTGGCGGTGGCCTCCTGGGCAGTGAGGATGGGGCTGGCGGTGGCCTTCTGGGCAGCGAGGATGGGGCTGGCGGGGCCCTCCTGGGCAGCGGCGATGATGGCGGTCTTCTCCGCCGTGCTGCTCCTCCCAGACTTGGGAGGAGTCACAGCTGAGTCCACACTCCCACCGGGACCCCTGGGAGCGGCTTGGGTGGCTGGAGTCTTCCCCCTCTCCCGCCGGGCACTGGCCAACTTCTGATGCTTCACAGGGGGGGACTGGCTGTGCTGTGGCTCCGTGACACACTGGCTGTCCTGGTGGCCAGTGCACTCCACATGCCTGTGACAACAGGCACCACTGGTCCCGGGGATGTTGTGGCTGAGGTGCTAGTTCAGGACCTATGAGTTGGATCGGGGGGTGGGAAAGAGGTCAAGGCTGGCCAGCAAAAGTTTTTGGGACACACTGGGACGGGTAGCTGGAGGGGGTTTGGGAGTGGAGGAAGAGGTGGTGGTTGTAGGAGGTTTACGTTTTGTGGCTTTGGGTGCAGGTGCATGCGCTGGAGGATGTCGTGAGGTGGATGGCTGTTGGGTGGGTGGGTGCCTGCATTTGTGTATCTTGGGAGGAGGCGTCACAGACACACTGGGAGAGGACACAGGGGACGTGTGTGTGGTAGTGGGGGTGGTGACTGCACGTGAGTGGGATGTGCTGGTGGGTGTGCTGGTGAGGGACGTAGTGGCTGTAGAGGTAGTGCATGCAGGTGTGAGTGTAGACAAGACTGGGATGGAGGAGGGAGACGACGAGGAGGGGGACACAGTGGAGGCAGTGGATGTTGGTGTGTCTGTATGTGTGTGATGCTTGCATGAGTGCTTATGTTTGCCTGAGCTTCCCTTGTGTGGTGAGGTGTGTGCATGCTGGTCTGATGGTGTGCTTGGGATAGGGAAAGGTAGAGGGGATTGGGTCTGGGTGGAGGAAGTTGGAGGGGGGAGGCTAGACACAGTGACAATGGCTTCCATCAGTGCTGAGGCCAGAGTTTGAAGGGTTCGAAGAAGGGCAGCCTGACCAGAATGAATGCCCTCCAGGAATGCGTTTGTGTGTTGCAACTCCCTTTCTACACCCTGGATGGCATTCAAAATGGTAGACTGCCCAACAGTGAGTGACCTGAGGAGGTCAATGGCCTCCTCACTGAGGGCAGCAGGGGTGACTGGGGCAGGGCCTGAGGTGCCTGGGGAGAGGGTGATGCCCACCCTCCTGGGTGAGCGGGCACAGGGCGAAGGCTCAGGGGCTGCTGGGATGGCGGTGCTGGTAGGGGGGGTGGCGGCTGTACCTGTAGTTGCGGGGGGCACAGATGTTGCCACCACCACAAGGGAGCTCCCATCAGAGGACGTGTCCGTGTCGCTGATTTCAGCTCCTGTCCCCGCCGTGGTGCTCCCCTCGCCCTCCGTCCCACTGGTGTATTCTGAGTCCGTAGTGTGGCCCTCCATGGCAATGTGGGATGCAGCTCCGTGCACTACGTCGCGCTCTTGGCCTCTACAGTGCAATTCCTGGGAAATGGCCTACAAGGCTATGGACGACATCTGCACACATAGATGACACAGGTGCATGAATAGCTGTACTTGGCACTCTACAGAGGTGGGGTGGGTGGCCACAGGGCCATGCCTTACGGAGGGGCCTAGCCTACGGAACTCGCCCTGGCCTAGGGAAACCCACAGCCCTCCTCACCCACCCAGACACCTCCACTGCATGCAAAGTCAGCTGAATGAGAGTGTACTCACCCCCTTGTGCCTGCTGTGATGCCCTCAAGCGCCCATCATGGTTCGACGGGCACCCCTCCCACATTGGGAGGCCATCCCCAGCTGAGCCTCCGCCGTTTTCTTGCTCCAGCGGCGAATGTCCTCCCATCTTTTCCGGCAGTGGGTGCTCCGTCTGTGGTGGGCCCCCAGGGTCCGGACGTCCTTGGCGATGGCACGCCAAATATCCTTCTTCTGGTGGGTGCTGACTTACATGAAATGTGCAGGGGAAGAAGAGAAGTCATTACCAACTGCGCCGTCAAAGTGAGTGGCCCCCATCCCTACCCTTGCCATGTGGCACATGCACCCACCGTCTTTCATGCATGCAGAACTCTGCCCCCTTCCTTCTTACAACCAGCCCTCTCCTCACAGGCATAGCCCATACAACATGCTCCCTGTGTACTTACCTGTTGGAGGACCGTAGAGTAGCGTGTACTGGAGGAGGACCCTATCGACGAGCTTCTCCAACTCCTCCGATGTGAAGGCAGGGGTCCTTTCCCCAGACGCACAAGCCATTGTCTCTTCCAGACCGAGGTCACAGCAGCACTTGCAGTGTAGGTCCTCTCCTGTCGAAGATCAGGTATAGTGTGATTATACAGATAGAAAATGGCGGTCACGTATGCGGCTGTCACGTCCGCGGCGGTGCGTACCATCACCGCCGGCGTACATCGTCATTGGCTCCTGGGACCTATAGGGTCCAATGTTAACCAATGCAGCATTGCGCCGCGGTCTTCGGCCGCCTACTGCGACGGTGTACAACGCCAGCGCAGTTACCTCACATCCGATTGTCCCACTTTAGAGGTCAGGCAGCCGCCATTTCAGGGGCCCACATGGCCTAATTTCCAACTGCGTCACACATACCTAGGCCTAGTCTCAACACACATACAGGCCACATTTTTTTTATGATTGGTGTTCTGTGTAGACTGTGGGTACATACCTCTGAGTTGTTTGACTCTGTGCTCGCCGTTGTCCTTCATAGGCACCGTCCGCTGGGACATGTGAGGAGATGGCAGAATCCTCCAGTGTACCGACCTCTGGTGGACCTGTCGACAATGGAGGAGCGACATTTGATCATCACCTACAGGTCTGACCGTGCCACAATCCAGGAACTGTGTACCCAGTTGGAGCCAGACCTGATGTCAGCAATCCGCCATCCCACAGGAATCCCCCCTCAACTGCAGGTGCTATCAGTGCTCCATTTCCTTGCAAGTGGGTCTTTTCAAACAACTGTGGCCATGGCATCAGGAATGTCCCAGCCTATGTTTTCAAACCTATTGTCCAGAGTGTTGTCTTCCCTTCTGAAACACATGTGGAGCTACATCGTATTCCCTCAGGTGGAGGATTTGCCAACAGTGAAAGGTGACTTCTATGCCCTTGGACATATCCCCAACATCATAGGTGCCATTGATGGGACCCATGTGGCTTTGGTACCCCTGAACAGGTGTACAGAAACCGGAAGAGTTATAATTCGATGAATTTACAGATGGTATGTTTGGCAGACCAGTACATCTCCCATGTGAATGCCATGTTCCCTGGCTCAGTGCATGACGCCTACATCCTGCGGAATAGCAGCATCCCTTATGTGATGGGTCAACTCCAGAGGCACCGTGTGTGGCTATTAGGTGACTCTGGTTACCCCAACCTGCCATGGCTACTGACCCCAGTGAGGAATCCCAGGACAAGGGCAGAGGAACGCTACAATGAGGCCCAGGGGCAAACTAGGAGGGTGATCGAGCGGACCTTCGGCCTCCTGAAGGCCAGGTTCAGGTGTCTGCATATGACAGGTGGATCCCTATTCTACTCACCAAAGAAGGTGTGCCAGATCATCGTGGCCTGCTGTATGCTTCACAACTTGGCTTTGCGACGACAGGTGCCTTTTCTGCAGGAGGATGGTCCAGATAACGGTGTTGTGGCAGCTGTGGAGCCTGTGGACAGTGATGAGGAGGAAGCAGAGGAAGAAGACATGCAGAACAGGGACTCAGTTATCCGGCAATATTTCCAGTGAAACACAGGTGAGAATACATTCCTGCCTACTATCTGTACTTTTACACTTCTACCTCTATCCTGCCTGTCGTTTTCACCCAGTGTATGGTCACTGAGTTGTCACTTTCCCTTACGGTTTCACAGGTGTGGGTCCCACTGTGTCTCATCTGCTTAGATTCCTCATGGACTAGACCTGTGTGACATAGGTATGTTGACATTACTATTTAAAGAACAATTTGTCACTGTAATTGCAAATACACTATTTCGAAATCACAGACAGACTCCAGATCTTTTGATGCTTTAGGTGTGTTTATTTAAATAAAGTTTATTGTAGGGGGAAGTTAAATGGTGAGGGGTGATGGCGGAGAAGTGTCCATGGCAGAGTCCAGTCTATTAGTCTCACAGGTGCATTGCCCATATGGGCATAGGAAGTGGAGCTGGGGCAGTTTCAATATGGACAGGGTGGTCTCATTTCTTGGCGGGGGTCTTGACATCATTCTCTGTCTTGTTCCTGGATCTCAGGGACCATTTGCGGGGTGGCTCTCCCTCTGCAGGGGGTGGGGTGCTCGTGTGGTGTTCCTGTGGCGGTGCCTCCTGTCCACTAGCGCCGGCGGAGGTGGTGGGCAGTTCATCGTCCATGCTAGTGTCAGGGGCCCCTTGTAGTGTCACAGTGTCCCTCCTGGTGTTGAGTACTTCCTTCAGCACCCCTATGATGGTGCCCAGGGCGGAGCTGATGGTTCTGAGTTCCTCCCTGAAGCCCAAATACTGTTCCTCCTGCATGCGCTAGGTCTCCTGAAACTTGGCCAGTACCATTTCCATCGTTTCCTGGGAGTGGTGGTAGGCTCCCATGATGGAGGAGAGGGCCTCGTGGAGAGTGGGTTCCCTTGGCCTGTCCGCCCCCTGTCGCACAGCAGCCCTCCCAGTTCTCCTGTGTTCCAGGGCCTCCGTCCCCTGGACCGTGTGCCCACTGCCACTGCCCCCAGGTCCCTGTTGTTGTTGGGGTGGTGGGTTATCCTGGGTTCCCTGTAGTGGTGGACACACAGCTGATTGACGTGTCCTGGGGACGGAGGTATGGGCCCGCTGGGTGGGTGCTGTGCTGGTGTTTCCAGAGGGGGGAAGGTCTGTGGTGGCCTGTGCCTGTGTGAGGGGAACCGACTTTCCCGAGGCCCACGATGGGCAGGGATGGTCATCTAGATCCAGTTGGACAGAGGTGCTGTCATCACTGTGGGCCTCTTCTGTGGGTGGAGTGGACATGTCTGGACCCTCCTGTCTGGTGATGTTGGGTAGTGGTCCCGCAGGGGTGTCAAGGCATGAATATTGCATCTGTGTGTGTAATGGTGTGCATTGGGTGGGTGACCTTGTACCCCAGTGCTGGCATTCCTGTGTGTGAGCTTGAGTGATGATGGTTTAGGGGGGTGTATGGGTATGTGCAGTTGGCATGCTTCAGTGATGGGTGTCCATGCTTTGGTGTTGCATGCATGGCTTGGTGTTGGGATGTGTGGTTTGTGATGTTGGGACATTTGTGAGGACTTGGAGTGATAGGGGTTAGGGCGAGGGTGAGGATATGTGATGGCATGCAGATAGAGTGGGGGATGCAATAGTTGAGATTTGACTTACCAGAGTCCATTCCTCCACCGACTCCTGCGAGGATCTCAGGATGCAGAATCGCCAAGACCTGCTCCTCCCATGTTGTTAGTTGTGGGTAAGGAGGTGGGGGTCTGCCGCCAGTCCACTGAACCGCCTGGTGGTGTCTTGAGACCACGGAATGCACTTTCCCCCGTAGGTCGTTCCACCTTTTCCTGATGTCCTCCCGATTTCTTGGGTGTTGTCCCACTGCGTTGACCCTGTCGACTATTCTTCGCCATAGCTCCATCTTCCTTGCAATGGAGGTCTGCTGCACCTGGGATCCAAATAGCTGTGGCTCTACCCAGACTATTTCCTCCACCATGACCCTGAGCTCCTCCTCCGAGAACCTGGGCTGTCTTTGCCATGCCATGGGGTGGTGTAGGTGATGTGTGGGGTGGTGTGTGTGGTGAGAAGTGTGGTGATATGTAGTGGTGTGTTGTGTGAGGTGTGTGGAAGTTGTGTGGGTGATGGATGTTGTGTGCCTGTGGATGCTAGTTTGTTGATGGTGGTGTCTCTCTCTGGCCTTCGGTCGTAAATTGTGGTCGTAGGGGTTTGTGGGTGATGTGGGTGTGTGTTTTATATTGTATTGGGTGTGTGGGAGTGGTGTGTGTATGTGTATCAGGTGTGTGTGTTTCGAATTGTCCAATGTGGCTGTGTTTTGTAAGAGTGTGTGTATTTTGAGCGCGGCAGTGCGTACCGCCAATGGAATACCGCGGTTGAAAGACCGCCGCGTGGATTCGTGTGTTGTGATAGTGTGGGCGTATTTCTGTTGGCGTGACAGTGGAGGTTTTGTTTTCGCCAGTTTATCACTGACCTTTGGTGTGGCGGACTTGTGTGTGTGTCTGAATTTTGTCGGATTCCGGCCTTTGGGTCATAATGACCGTGGCAGAATTCCGCGGCCGTGGCGGTGTGTTGGCGGTCTTCTGCACGGCGGTAAGCGGCTTATACCGCCAATGTTGTAATGACCCCCTATATCTCCTCAGATTTTGATGGCCCACCTTTATCAAGTAGGCATCAGAGGTAGGGCCTTGAAACTTTTGGAATCCTTTTTAACAAATAGATGGACCACTGTAAGATGTGGTAATTTTGAGTCTACACCTTATCTATTACCTTGTGGGACTCCACAAGGTTCCTCACTGAGCCCTACCTTGTTTAATATCTATGTTGCCCCACTGGCTAACTTGGTCCGATCCCTTGGTTTTATCCCCACCTCATATGCAGATGACACACAGCGTATTATCCCAGTTAATAAAAACTGGGAGGAGGTGGTGGACCATTTTAACCACTGTATGAATGAGGTCAGTATCTGGATGGGGATCAAATGGCTTAAATTGAATGCTGGTAAGACTGAAATTCTTTGTTTTGGGTCTGGTATTAAAGAATGGAATCTACGTTGGTTTCCAACAGATTGTGGCTCCCTTCCTACCCCTACCAACGTTAGTAAGAACCTGGGTATTATGTTTGATGATCAACTGTCTTTCATATATCAGGTAAACCACACAGTAAAAACATGTTTGTGGTTGATTAAAATGCTAAGGAACATTTTTCCTTTTCTCCAGTATAAATGGAGGGTTTCCGCCACTTTAGCTTTGGTAATGTCTAAAGTAGACTATTGCAATGCCTTGTTTCTCAATTTAGATAAAGGCCTGCTTAGTAGGCTGCAGCGGATTCAGAAGTCAGCCGCCAGAGCTGTTCTTAATCTCTCTTGTTGGACTTCAGTGAGAAGTTGTCTTAGACAATTACACTGGCTTCCGGAGGCTCAGCGGATTATTTTTAAATCTCTTTGCTTGTCTTATAAAGCAGTGCTTGGCCAGGGTCCAAAATACTTGACCGCTAAATTATGTTGGTACAAACCAAAGAGACATCTTAGATCATCCACAGCCTACAACATTCAGGTACCCCGGACTAATAGGGTGAAGAGGGGTGATAATGCCTTCTCTGTAGCTGCAGCTAAGTGCTGGAACTCCCTTTCTCTAAACATTAGGGCAGAAACTAGTTATTTACACTTTAGGAAATTGATTAAAACATTGCTCTTTCCTAGTTAATCTCCATTTTTTTCTGCGGGTTGGGGGTTTCCTGATGAGCTCGGTGTCATTTTTACCTATGCTAGCGCTTCGATGCTCTTTGTGAGCCGGGATGCGCTTTATAAATACACACATACATACATACATACAAGAAAATGCCAACTTTCTAAAAGTAACATTTTCAGAACTGTGACTGAAAATCTAACTTGACTGTTAAAGAGGATTTTCAATTACAATTCCTCAGAAACCACACTAGATTTTCCTATCTGCTTCCAATCAATTGTTAACATGTATTAAATGAAATAGGGTAGCACTATGTTATCCTATGAGAGAGGTAGGCCACACAGTAGTAAAAAATTAATTTGTGAGCTTTTCACTACCAAAACATACTAAACTTAAAAGTACACATGGAACTTTTAATTTAGAATGCACCCTGCCCTATGGGTTGTTACGGGCCTTTGTTAGCGATGACATATGTATTGAAAAGGGAGGTTTGGGCTTAAGAAAGGGATTATATTGCAAGTCAAATTGTCAGTTTAAAACTGCAGACAGGCTGCAGTGGCAGGTCTGAGACACGTTAACTGGGCTGCTTAAGTGTGTTGCACAAAAAGTGCTACAGGCTCACAAGTAGCATTTAGTGTACAGGCCCTAGGTATGTGGTATACCACTATATTAGGGACTTATAAGTAAATTAAATGTGCCGATCAGATCTAACCTAATTCTATCATGTTTAGGGAGTGAGCACAAGAACATTCGACTTGGTTAGAAGCAGGAAAGTCCACAGAGATCTAAGGCCAAACAAGAATGAAGTTAGCAAAAACAGAAGGGGGTGAATCTTGCTGAATTTTGTGAGAGTGAAAATTGTGTTGCCATGCAGTAAAACATTGCAGAGATTTGTGAACATCAGGAAACTGCCATATTAAAAGAAATACTATTATAAACAGACTGAATATAACATAAAAGCTAACTCCAAACAAGTTTTATTTTGATTTTAAAAATAGTAAGATTATTTCAAGAATTTGCGATGTTAGGGTAATTTTTGTAATACACTGCTTTGAATGTCTAAGTGGGCCTTCTACAGTAGGCTAACCAAAATTCTAGATTTGCAGTAACCTGATGGCATTGAAAATAGGAAAGAAATGAGGAAAAGAAGTGTCTCAAATATCAATATCCCCATGAAGTGTTGGCAAACGCTTTCTAACAGCTGAGGGAGAAAGGTAAGAGGAGTGCCACCGCTGGCGATTTCAAACCCTTGACTTCACTACCAGGCAGCACATGCATACCAACATTATTTCACCACTCAGCATGGTTGCCCTGTTGGTTGCTGCATGTGAAAAATAAAAACAAAACAGTTTACTTTTGAAAAAGATTGTCTTACATCTGTTCATAAAGCAAATCAAAGATTATATCAAATACTTGTAAGCAACGTTTGCAATGGCAACTTTGCTTAGCATTTAGTCATCTCCCTTATTTTTACAGCAGAGTAGTATACCACGTATTGGAATCTGTGGTTGAGAACTTAAAAAAACTATGGGGCAGATTTAAGGAAAGTGGTGCTGCACCCAGAGCAGCACCACTTTACTTGCACCCCCTTAGCACCCTCCTACTGCCATCATGTGTGCGCTGCATCCATTGCGCAGAGTAGGGGGCAATAGCAATTTTTTTGAGGTTATTGATGTACTGTGCAGGAGTAGCAGAGTACAAAGGGGCCCATTGTATTCAATGGTGTGCCCCTTTTTAATGCCTGCTCTGAGCAGGCATTAAAAGTGCCAAATAACTGATGCAAGGAAATCTCTGAGATTTCCTTGCATTATTTTGTCAGCCCTCCTAACAGGGGAATGCCCTCTTTGCACACATTATGCCTGACACAGGCATAATGTAGCGCAAAGGGTTACAAAGTGGTGCAATGCATGCATGGCACAGGGATTTTGTTGGTAGATGGCGCTAAACATGCCCAGATATCACTGACATGTGAAAAGAATGGATACACTTGGGTGAATGGCTGCAGAGAGAAACTTTGCTTTGCTATTAATGGACTTTGAGCAGAAGATCAAAAAGGATTTTTGACCACTTTCCTGAGGTTGACGCAAAACCAAAAGATTTTTAAAAGTTGGGGATTTATATGCAATATTTGATAGGATTGAATTAAAGAGTCACATACTTAATATTCAATAAAGAAGGGCTATCAGGAAACAATAGGCAAATATGTGTGGCAGAACTGAGAATTTGTGTATCAAACTGTGAGTTTGAAAACTCAATCAACCAGTACATACAAGATGAATTTGAGACCAATTGTTAACCAAGAATGTTTACAAGGGCTTGAACAATTTGGGGAAATGCAAGCTTACAGAAAGGGAATAGAGAAATCTGAAATGTCTATTTGGGAATCAGCAGCTAGGGGTGAAGGCACATCATCAACTTCTTTGAAGAATAAAGAGAATACATTGGCTAACAACAACTTTTAAAGGACAGTTTGTTGCCAGGGATGTTTGGTGTATGTTGTTTTGGTAAAATGTTGGGAATTTGGGACATCTGATCACACCACATGGAATCAAGCCTAAATAGGTCTACTTGGGGCTTTCTAAAATCTACCAAGGCCTAAAGACAAGGATGAATTGAAATCATTTACTTGTTTCTGTCGCTATTATTCTAACTTTATTAAGAGTTATGTATCAAGGATGGAGCCTCCTACAGAGAGCATAAGAAAAGAGGCATTTGTGTGGAATGTGCAATCCAAGAAAACATGGGAAATAATTACATTGCAACAGTTCTAGCACTAAAAAACGTTCATGGCTTGTTATGAGTGTGCGGTGACAGTGGATGCCAGTGCAGTCGGAGTGAGTGGTGTGCTGTGTTTACCCAGTTTGTTGACTTGAAGGCGTCTAGAACATTATGTGTGTAGAAAAAGCATGATAGTTTAATGTTAGGGCTGACTCATTACAAAGGCCGGCTATGGGCTCTGTAACTAAAGATCGAATAATGCCATTTGACAGTTGTGGATGGTAAGAATGTTTGTATGTGTTCCTTGTCTGGGGAGGATTGGAAGATGGCAGTGGATAAAGACATTTTACATACAGTCAGTGCGTATATCATTTAGGGGTGGTCATGTCTGAATAATTTTGAGGTAAGGATGCAGAGTTATTCTCACATTGCTACTGAACTGCGTATGGTTGACTTTGCATTAATGAAAGTGGACATGTGTGCTTCCAGAAATGATGCAGATGAGAATAATAACAATGGTTCATGAGGGGCATTTTGAAAGCACAGCCACAAAGAAAATGCTGAGAATAAAACTTTTGGTGGCCAGCAACAGACAAGTGAAGAGTTTTGTGGCTGTTTGTGAGGTATGCATGAGATCAAATAAACATTAACATTTGAGACAAACTCCATTATTGTTTGTTCCTTTACCTAATGGTCCCTGGGAAAAGTTGGTCATTGATTTTTCTGGGCCTGTCCGTTCATTGCCTGCTGGGATAAAATTTAATTATTCTAATTCATCTTATTGATTACTGTTAAGTGGGGGTAATCATGCATGTGTTGGAGCAGCCTCAATACATAATGTGTCGACTTTCTTTCATCAGATCTTTGCCACCTTAAAATCCAATATCAAACAATGGTGGTGGGTATATTTTAGAGAAGATGGAAAGGGTTTTCAAGAAGCATAGTGTTACCCATTACATATTGGAGCTGCTTAGCTCTCTATCAAAATATTTGGACAAGGTATTCAAACAATCCTGAACTCAAATATAGACATTGAATCTTATGTCAAGGACATCATATTGGCAATATTACAATACTCCTGTGCAAGTATGGGAGACACACCATTTTTGTTGTAGAGAAGGCCGTACAAAGATGACTCAGAGATGCCTGATTAACAGGTTAGCTGTGGACATGAAAGCTGATGCGAGGAGGTCAGAGAAAGATTCATCGTCAAACAGTGAAAAATGAAGCAATATGACAAGAAGAATATGCTAACATATATGTTTGTTCTTGTGATTTTGCACTCACTAGAAGGACCAAAGATTGGAGATGAAAGGGGATTTTGCTTTTGATTGCTCTTTTAAAGTATGTTTTGTGAAAGAAGAAACTGTACAATTGAATGACAGCAGGTGGTGGTGTAAAAGTAAATTAGATATAATTTATATTTTATTTGAATTGCATTTTTCATCATATGGATTGTTTTGCATTCTCTTTTCATATGTCTACTTAAATGCTTCATTCTATGCACTGATTTTGATAGTCTTTTATTGTTTGAATGTATTGTTAAGGCTTACTTCGAAACCAAATATGTAAATAGTTTTAATACTTCTCACAATTTGGTGGTGGTATAAAGCATTCATTGGTCCTAATTCAGGATTAAGGTTCAAATATTTTTCTGTGTATGGGAACAATGTGAGCACTGTTAATAGAACATATAGGGAAATTCCTCTTTTTGTATGATCACCCCAAAGTTTTTGGACTGATGTTGCTGTATTTTTACTCTAAAGGTGCACTGAGTCCTGTCAAACCAGCCTCAGTGGTAGTACTCAGATCCTTAAATGGTATGTGTCTGGTTGGAGCACCCACAATTGACAAACTTTAACTTACTTAGAAGTCCCTCGTATATGGTACATGAGGAATCCAGGGCCTGTACATTAGGGTGTCTCTTGTGGACTGTAGCCCTCTGCCACTATGAGTGTTAAAAAGCAAGGCATGGCTCCCAGCTTGCCAATGCCAGCAGGCAGAACAGTTCTTGCATTGTTAGTTTGACCTTGCCATTTAAAGTAATGTCAAAGCCCACAAGTTCCTTTTTAATATACGTGTCACCCCTAAGATAGGCCGAACAAGCCCTAAGGCAGGATACTGTATATTAAAAGGTAAGACATTTTTTTAAATGCCCTGATAGTAAAAAAGAACACATTGCTACTTTTACTGGAGATGGGCTATCAGCCCCATTGGCGAGTACAGAGTTACTTGCTGACAACTCAGCAGTGCTAACTTCTGAATGAGCCTACTGCATATGATACTTCGAGTTATCAGTAGAATCATTGCATTAAAACTGACTTGATGCTCAAGTCAAATTTAATATATCCTTTGCACACATGGCAACTTTAGAATGCTGCCACTTGTTGCCCTAAGATTTTCCATGACTGGTCACAAGACAGACTTCTGTCCTCCTGGGAGATGGTGTGAACAAATTTCTGGAAGGAACACAAAAGTCTTGCCACTGGAAGAGGTGTGACATGTTAATGGCACAAAGGACCAGAGCGACCCTCGACCCCAGGGTAGGTCGCTCCCCTGTCCTCACAGCGCCACCAGATCCAGACCCCCTGTTCTGCCTTCTCTTTTGCCTGCATCGCTGACTGTGCCCCGAGTGTCTGTGTTGCCGTTTGTCTGCGTTCGCGCTCCCCTTTTTTCCTTCTGTATCCCCGAGTGCCTGTGCTGTGTGATCGCGCTCCCCTTTTTCCCTTCTGTATCCCCGAGTGCCAGCATCTTCTGAGTGCCGTCCCCCTTGCCCTCCCGCCGTCTCCCCCTCGTTTTTCCTGCTTTCGGCGCCTTTTCGGCACTTTGTCATTTTTATAGGCCTCCTCGCCTTCGGAGCCCTTTTCCCTCCACTTTTTTGCCGCTTTTTTCCCCCTACCCGCCCTCCTCCCGCCTCCCAGCTGACCCTGCCTCCCCGGCTACCCCTTAAATGGCGGCCGCTGCGAGGCAGTGGTAGCGACCCTCGACCCCAGGGTAGGTCGCTCCCCTGTCCTCACAGCGCCACCAGATCCAGACCCCCTGTTCTGCCTTCTCTTTTGCCTGCTTACATGAAGGAATGAAGGAAGTGGCGAACTGGATGACAGACAGCCGCCTGAAACTGAACGCCGACAAGACGGAGGTCCTCATCCTCGGCCCCACTCCCACCGCATGGGACGACTCCTGGTGGCCCCCCGCCCTAGGCAGCACTCCCCAACCCACCGACCACGTGCGCAACCTCGGCTTCATCCTGGACTCATCCCTCACCATGACCAGACAGGTGAACTCGGTGACCTCGGCATGCTTCAACACCCTACGCATGCTCCGCAAGATCTTCCGCTGGATCCCCACCGACACCAGGAAGACCGTCACCCACGCCCTCGTCACCAGTCGCTTGGACTACGGGAAGATCCTTCTCTTTCCTGGCAGCGAAGACCTGGAACTCTCTGCCCAGCTACCTTCGCGCCATACCTGAACACCTCTCCTTCAGAAGGCAGCTCAAGACCTGGCTCTTCGAGCACTGACCCCCCCCCCCAGCGCCTTGAGACCCTTTATGGGTGAGTAGCGCGCTTTATAAATGCGAATGATTGATTGATTGATTGAATAAGGTGTGAGCCCAAAAGGCGAGCTTCAAAAGTTAAGCCACCTCTGAAGGGCAAATGGTGGAAACACACAAGAGCTGCTCTTTTGTTTTTGCAGACAGGCTTGCATTGGGGACGCAGAGGGGGAAACCGCTGACAAAACAGTTTTTCTGTGGTCCACCCTTCTGAGATGGGGTAGGGAGCTTCATGTGCCTATAGAAGAGTTATGTCTTGTTGGGAGTATATAGAATGATGCATTCTTGAGCTAGCTATATGCAACACTTCACAGGAAGTTGTCACTAGGTGGGATGGAATATGGCAGCCTGGTGAGGGCAAGGTTTGGGCATACAAATGGCACCCCTCACTATTAGACCTCATATCAGGTCTGAACTGGAAAGAAGACTGAAGTAGGAGTTCCCTGCTGTTCACTGGACCCAGCCAAGAGAGGTTTACCAAAAATTGGACTACACCTGCTGCTCCTTGACTAGCAAAGACTGTGCATCTTTTGCCCCGCTCAAAGAAAAGACTTCTTGAGCCCGAGAGAAAGGAAGTGACTTCAAGAGTTTAGCAAGGTGTCAGTATTATGTGGGATGACTGGGGAGTCTTACCATGTTATACTAGTACATTACCCAATAGTGAACCTCAGGTTCACACTAGTAAACCTTAGCTCAGCCCTGGTAGTGTGGCAAAGAGCAGTCAGGCTACTTAGAGGAGCATGGGTAAAGCATTTCACAATACCAACACGGACAATAAGTAAATGACACGACTCAAAAGAAATTGGACACCAATTTAGAATAATAAGGCAGATTTTTATATAAATGTAGACACCAAAATTAACCTTTTAAGTTACCCCAAACCATACTTATAAATTGTAGAAGCTTTGGGAAATAGGGTATTTTCGCTTTTTAATTGGCTACCATTGAAGTCAAAGGATAAATTCAAAGTGTGCACTCAGGCACTTGCAGGGTAAGTTCTGGGGAACTCACCTTGACTTAAGGTTTTGTGGGGCCCTAGACCAAGTCTCAATAGTCATTTATTCATTATGTTGCCAAGGGAGTCTGGATACAAGGTGCTTTGACTGTCTTTGGTGCTAATGGGTCCGCGGCTGCTTGTGTGTTTGCGCCACTTGGTAAACGGGTACTTGTGGTTGGACACATGCTCTACCATTTGGATGTGGAGGTTTTTGGGGGGCCAGGACCAGGAATCAACAGTTAGAACTTTGCTACAACTTCTTGGGGCTCTGGCTGCACAGGTGGGTTTAGCTGTCAATCACAAGAGCTGGTCATGTCAAAGCTGCTTTGCTGCTCCTTTCGAGGTCACTCTCTTCAGGATGCAGAACCACAGGAGAGGGGCTGTTGCCGAAGTCAGTCTCTATGCTTGCGGTCTGCTCTGGAGTCGGTGGCCATCAGTTTCTGGATTAGTGACAAACAAGCTTTGGTAGCTGCATAGGTGGTCCACTGGTACTTCGACAGCTGGAGGTCGTTTTGCTGGGAGTAGAGGCTTGAAAGTTGGTAGAAACCTCACTCCCACGTTTTGGATGCTGGACACTGAGGGGCATATTTAAGAAAAGTTGCACTGCACAGAGTGCAGCGTCACTTTTCTTGCACCCCTTAGAACCCCCTAACGCCACTGTGTGTGTGCTGTATTTAGAATACAGTGCACCATGGTGGTAGTTAGGGGACTAGAGTCATAATTTTTTAAGCTAGTCCGGCGCTTTGCAGGATTACCGTCAAATAGTTTCACGCTAATCCTGCAAAGCCCAAAATAATCAATGGTGAGCCTCCTTTTGACACCTGCTCTAAACAGTGCCAAAACTTTTAAATAACTATTTACATCACTTTAAATAATTATTAATGTCCAATAAATAATGCACACACCTGGAAGGAATTACACCACATTTTGGCAGAAAGCTAAATCTTGGTCCAGAAATGTTTTTGTAATTTGGTGTAAAAATGTTCAGTACCTTTGGAGTTATTGAAGAAAAAAGTTTTATGTATATCTAGAGACATAGATCCACTGTGGTGAATCTGCTGATTATTGCGCCAACAGCAATGCTGTGATTGGCTGGCCACAACCTGAGGAAAAAGTTGTGACCGCTATTTTGTCTATCGGCACTCAGTCCTTGTGGTGGGAGGAATAAAGATGAGATAGGATATAAGGGGTCAGGACAGAAGTGTCCTGATTCCATAGTACCTATGAAGGGGTCTCTGAGGGACATCTCACGAGAAAGAAATTGCCTAAAAACGTTTATTTGGGGGTACACAAAGGTCTGCAGATCCTCTGTGGTGCTCAGTACATCCCTCCTGTGTGAATCTGTGATGGATCTGCAAATCCAAAACTAATTATAAAAAATACACCCACTCACACACTCACTCACACACCCATTTACACAGCCATACACCCACTCAAAGATCCACAAAACTGCTACACCCAGTTACAGACCCACACAGACACTAACACACCCACTCACACACCCATATCATGGGGTTGAGTGTGTGCGGGGGTTGGATACAGGGCCTGGCCACAGGCCAAGCCCTTTGGTCAACCCCCAGCCGTGGACAGCCAATGGCTGTGCATGGTTGTGGTTGTGGTTGGTTTAACATATGGTAATTAAATATTACTTTATAATAAAAAACAGTAAAAGGTCAAAAGGGACATTAAATTTACATGGACATTATAGTTAGGTTCACATTTTACACACAAAAACATTGAAATTCAGTAGTTACAGTTCTACTTATCTTAAGGAACTATAACACATGCCCTAAGGTAACTATGACACATGCCCTCACTGTGCACTACTAATTACCCTACATATTACATCAATCATGACATCTTCTATGGCATGATTGATAATATCACTGCAACATTTGCATTAAAATTATTGATGAGAAAACTCTACTTATCTCAAGAAACTATAACTTGGGCCCTAAGGTAACTATAACTCGCACACCCACCATGCACAGTTTCTCATCAATAATTTGCATGGTTTTGTGTGTAAAATCTGAAATCTGAACCTAACAATAATCTCAGTCTAAGCCTGTAACCTTTGTTTTTTTCAGTGGATAACTGTATATATATAAGCATTCAAAAACATTTCAGTTGTGTTTTCAAATCAGAAACATAATACATTTTACATATGTGAACTATCACTAATGCTTTGTGCAATTAAACACCTAAATATTCATGTTTCATTCTTAAATAGATAAATGCATATTAATCAGCTTAATCCTCACTCCGTTTCACCTGTGCGCACTTGTGCTCTTTCCAGAGTTCTACACCTAGTAACCTTAATAGTCCTTATATTAATAAATCACAAATAGATGTCCGTATGTAATCCTTCTTGGATGATGGCAAAGATTTTATTTGTTTCTGCATTTAAAAACTAAATATGTGTCGCTTCACATTTCTTAACCCTATCAGCATTACAACGCAATCATGTCTTCATTAGGGCACAAAAAACGGCTTCCAAAATATATGCTGCCCTCAGTTAATCTATAACAACTTTTTTTTATGTCCAGCAACATCCTTTTGGGATCCTTTTTGATCTCCCTCATTATGACGCAATGTTCATAACTCCGCTAATTATCAACCCCTGGATCCAGTAAAACAATTACCATTCAAAGATAGGGCAGGAAATTAAATAATATGACCTTCAATCTGGTTTTATCCTCCAAATAATATGAGAGTCTCCAATCACCACTGCTAGGCTGAGGCCTATGTGGTGCCCTGCTCCAAACAACTATAGCAATGCCAGCAGTTGGACTCCAACCCTTTCAACATTCAACTCTCAAGGTAGCAAGGACAAGGAGTCATAGGCTTCTCAACGAGGTAGTGTAGGTGATAGGAGTTATGAGCAGAGCTCAACAGTCACTCAACAGACTCAATAGCATACTGTCCAAACCATTACTTACATTTATGTAAAAATGGAGTACTTTAATTTCACAACAGAAAATATGCTACACAATTCAATCGAAATGACATGTTTTGGATCTCGGTGGAGGGGTTACTGCGTCACAAACGTGATGGATATCCCATCTGCTGAAATCTAAATACCATAGAAACAATGGTATTTAGATTTTGGTGGATGGGATAGCCATCACTGTTGCGACTGAGTAACCAAGAGCTAAATAAGTCCCTAAGTTGCATTAAGGAGGGAGACACAACAACCTTTTTTTCCAAGTATCCCCCAGTATCCGGCTTCCTCCCACTATATTTGAGAACCTGCATTTACAGTAACCAACAAACTACAGTTGTAGTCAATGATTAAGGTCAGATGCAGATGGCTCAGCTACTCTCTCAGGTCAAATGGGCAACTTAGTTCAATGTCTCTTTACTCAACCTGAAAAAACCTTAGCATGTGAATCAGATTCATCTATCTCAGTTTAGTCCTCAGTGCAGGGTATGCCTCAACTTTTATTTGCTGGTTATTATAGCAGCTTGATCTGTACTGCAGATGCGGTCATAGCAGCAACTCCTCTTATATGGGGGCCACATCAGCAGCCTCACTGGAGACAACTGGCGAAGCAGATCCCCTAAGGTACATTGGGCCCTATTTATACTCCATTTGTGCCGAATTTGAGTCTTTTTTTTTTTTTACGCAAAATTAGCGCAAAACTAACTCCATATTTATATTTTGACGTTAGAGATCAAAATGTAGGCGTTTGCACCATTTTTTTGATTCGTGAACCAACCTTGCATCAATGACATGCAAGGTAGGCATTCCATCTAAAAAATTGTGCTAACCCTATAGCCCCATATTTAGGCCCCAGGCTAAAATGACGCATGGGTGGGAGGAGGGGCTAAATAATGGTGCAAAACTTGCTTTGCACCATCATTTAATGCCTAGGTCAGACTAGGCATTAAGGGACCTGTGGACTCGTTTCCATGGTTAAACACCATGGAAAGGGTCAACAGGTGCCCTCCTCAAGCCCAGGGAACACCTCCACCCACACCAGATGGACACTGGAGGATGGGGACCCCATCTCAGGTAAGTAGGGTACGTATAGGTAAGTATTTTCTTTCAATGAAAGTGCTGTTGGGGGGTCCAACTTGGGGCCCCCTGTATGGCACAGGGTGCAATGGCCATGCCTAGGGGACACTGTTCCCTATCCTGGCCATTGAGGCGGTGGGCATGACTCCTGTCTTTTCTAAGACAGGAATCATGTAGAATGGATGGTTTTGCATCAGAAAATTATGTTAGGCTGGTTAGAGGCATTTTTTTTGCCTTTAACCAGCTTAGTGTCATTTTTTGGTGCAAAACCCCCTTCTCACATACCGCCACCCCCACCCGGCTAACGTCATTGTTTTTTTACGCTAGCTCACCCTTTGCACCGGCTTGCGCAGTTCCATTAATATGGCTCCCGGCTGGCACTCAGGAATAGCGCAAGCCGGTGCTAAAATCTTTGATGCAAAACTGCGTTAGTGCAGTTTTGCATCAAAAAGTATAAATATGCTCCATTGTTCTTTGGTAGAAAGGTTCTCCAGTTTAGCCGCAGACAAGTGTTCTGGTACGGTAATTGGAGGCTTCGGGCTGAATACCTTGTGGTGGTGTCTTTCTGACAGTTGTGCCCTTTGGGTGAAACTAGGTTTCATCCCTTGATGTTGATATAGCTTGAACTCACTGGGCTGGCAGCAGCAGCACCAGTCTCTAACGACAATTGTAAAGTTCCAGGCAACAAAGGATGCTTGTTCTGGACTAGTTACATGTAGCTCATACACAAACTGTGGAGATTGACCCCGGGATGGAGGTGACCCCACAATTGTGCCATCAGAAACTATACATTTTAAATTATGACCCCTCACCTCTGGCAACCCGAATGCCAGGCCACCATGGTTTCACAGTAGCTTTTCAAGTAACCTTCATAGTACTCCAATCTTTGGTTGAGGAGAATTTTCAAATGGAAAATAGTGGGGCCATTCGGATCCTACTTCAATGAACATTTTTCAGACAGTATCTAAGGAAGGGTTCAACTAACTTTTCTATATTGAGAGCTACTTCTAATCATTAAAAACCAGTGTGAGCTACTGCCTAGTAAGAGATTTGATAAATGTACACAAAGGCTACAACTTAAAGACTGTCCCCCAGTCTGTTACCATCAGCCTACAGCATCAATGACACAGAATCTGCATCATAAAAGATTTACATGAGGGGTCTCTATGGATTAGTTTTGTCCCTTTGCTCTTGACACAGTGAAAGGGAGAAAAAGGACGAAAGAAAAATAGAGAAATAAAGAAATAGAGATAGACAATGTGAGAGAAAAAAGTAGAGAAATAGAGACAAGGAAACAAGAAAGAGACAGAGAAAAGAAAGACTGAAAGAATGAAAGAATAAGCGCAAGAGAGAAAGAAAAGAAAATAACATGTAAAGAAACAGAGAAAGACATGTAATGAAAGAGAACAAAATAAAGGAGAGAAAGAATGAGGAAAAATAAACAGTGACAGTGTCAAAGGTAAGAAATAGTTTGAAGGATGAAAGAAAAAAATTAAAATAAAGCGGGAGAAAAAGAAAGAGACAATGAAAGGTAAAGGTGGAAAAAAGAAGAAAAAGCACAGCAAAGAAAGAAAGGAAGGGAAAGTAAAAGAGAATGAGAAAAGGATGGAAAATAATGAAAGCAAAAATAAGAGAAAGAAAAGAAAAGATAGAGTAGAAGAAAAAAGGTAATAAGAAAGGAACAGAAAGAAGGAGAGTCATGGAGAAAATAGAAGTGGAGGAAGGAAGGAGAAAAACAAAAAGCAAACATGTTAAGTAAATGCAACAAGACAAATATTACGACAGAGACAGAATAACAAATAGGAGAAAAGATGAAGCGATATAAAGAAGAGAAGACTGAAAGAAAAGAGGAAAAGAAGAAGTGAAAAAGCAGCAAAGTACTGAGCTAGGATTAAAGAAAAAAATTAGAGAAGAAGGAAATCAAAAACAAGGAGAGGAAGGGAAAATAAATGGAGAAAGACAGTAAGGGGAAGAAAAAAGAAAGATTGAGAAAACAAAGGAAAGATCATTGAGAGAAAGAAAGGTGAAGAAGAAGAAAGAATTTGAAAGAAAAAAGATAGAAGCAGAGAAGAAAAGAAGATAGGAGAAGTAATAATGAATATGAAAGAGGAAAAGAACCGAAAATGTAGTAAATGAAGAAGAGGGAAATTAAGGAAAGTGAGAAACATGGAGGTAGCTTGGAAAATATAGAAAAAAGTAGGAAATGTATCACAATTAAAATAAATACAGCTAAAAAGAAAGATACTGACAATTAATGTGTAACCAAGAGCGAGGGAAACCAAGAAAGACATAGGGAAAAACATTATGTAAAAAATGTGGCCGATAAGGAGAAATAAGGAGAAAGAAAGAGGGAAACCAAGATAGATGGGATAAAACTCACCAATGAAAGAGAGCCATCCATGAAAGCAAGAAAAAAAGGAAAAAGAAATGAAAGGCAAGAAAGAAAGAAAGGAGAAAAAGGAGTAAGGAAAGATTTTTTCAGAAGAGGGAAGCCTGCATCATCTTGCACTGTCAGCTTTCAAGCCCTCAGAGAAAGAGGCACAGGGGGTCATTCCGACCGGGCCGGGGACCGCGGAAGCACCGCCAACAGGCTGGCGGTGCTTCCTGGGCCATTCTGACCGCGGCGGTAAAGCCACGGTCAGAAAAGGGCAACCGGCGGTTTCCCGCCGGTTTACCCCTGGCCCAGGGAATCCAGCGCCGCCATGGGGATTCCGACCCCCTTCCCGCCATCCTGTTCCTGGCGGTTTTTACCACTAGGAACAGGATGGCTGGAATGGGTGTCGTGGGGCCCCTGGGGGCCCCTGCACTGCCCATGCCACTGGCATGGGCAGTGCAGGGGCCCCCTAACAGGGCCCCATAAAGATTTTCAGTGTCTGCTTTGCAGACACTGAAAATCGCGATGGGTGCCACTGCACCCGTCGCACCCCTACAACTCCGCCGGCTCCATTCGGAGCCGGCTTCATTGTTGAGGGGGGTTTCCCGCTGGGCCGGCGGGCGGCCTTCTGGCGGTCGCCCGCCGGCCCAGCGGGAAAGCCAAAATGGCCGCCGCGGTCTTTTGACCGCGGTGCGGTCATTCGGCGGTTCCCTCCAGGCGGGCGGCTCCCGCCGCCCGCCGGGGTCAGAAAGACCCCCACAGTGTTTTAAATAGCCAAGGTACTCAGTGACAGCCTGTGAGCTACTGTTAGCTTGTGGTTTTACCCAGAACCCTCTAATTTCAAAGTTTCCCAAAATAGCAGGACCTTTCCTCGGCTGTACAGACCTCCTTGCCCACCCTAAGGGTGTGGCTAGCCTCTTGGAGGTGTATGCCTCTTGAATAACTAATTGTCCCACCTGTCAGCCTTGACAGGATCGGAAGGACTTTGTCCTTGAGTAAGGGAAAAGGTATTACATATCAAGGGCGCTGAAAGCCTTTAAGGTTCACCTTCTTGATTGCTGTAAGCACTAGCCATTCTGGGAAGGTGGAGGTCTGAACACCTCCCTACCCAGGCCCTTAGCTCCATCCTGGGGAAAGTGATAGCGCATCCAGCAGGAGGACATACTTTTGTCCTTGTTGCAAATGACTCGGGGGAGCCTGCCAAGGCAAGAGAAAGCTGATAACTTGGTAGGTATCCTCCAAGGATTCCACCAGGATACATTCTAGCTAATTCTTGTCATGAGAATCGTACCCAGGGTTAATAAGCACAGTGCTTGACACCAAACATGGGGGAAATTGGTCGGGTCCTCATGGAGCTGGACATCTGGGGTTTGCCCAGGTGTCAGACAATGTTATCCATAGGACCGCTGGTCACTTGTGGTAGCATTGCTTTGAATGCTATCACAGGGTCAAATATGCTTTTGCATATATATACTCATTCATAACACAGTGCACCCTGCCTCCTAGGCTATTGGAAGCTTGTCTTAGGGATGACTAACCTGTACTATGGAGAGTGAATGGACTCTGCCTGCACGTGGTGTGGGCAGAGTCAAACTCCTCCAGACAAGCTTCTCCTGCAGGTTCACATGGCAGCTCTCCAAGCTTTTCTTTTACTCGGGCCAAGCAGGGTGGCACAATCAGTGCTGCAGCCCTGATGGTCCCTTTACCATCCCTGCCCTAGATACCACTGTTACCATATCTAGGTCCTTACAGGACTGGTAAAGTCCCTGCCAATTGGGTTTACCAAATCACAGTACCATTTAAGGGAAAGAGCACTGGCACTGAGGTCTTATTAGCAGGCCTCATTGCACTTTCAGAACAAAAATGTCAGCATCAGTAGTCTAAATGGGGACAAAAAGTGGGTGGTGGAGTCTGCAAAGAGCACAGTTCCTAACAAGTATCAATGTGGTACTGTCAGCTGGTGAAGGCAAATGAGGAGAATTATAAGATCCCTTTTCATTCGTGGGGAGGATACTAACTGGCAGAGGAACAGCTGAATATCTGGAACACTTCACTGTGTCTCCTGTACTCTACAGTTAAATCAGCTTCCCCCAAGGAAAAGTCATGTATTTACACTCCACAGAATATACGTGACTCAGAGGAAGGTGGCAAAATCTGCTATAGACACCACCTCTTGGAGTAATGAGTGTGGGGAGATAAAGGTTGATGATATGTATATGTTTGTCTCCTTTCCCAGGCTGTTTCGCTTTTGGGATGCTATACGTAGAACGGTCTCTGGTATTGTTAGCACCTATATAGCCCTGTCCTGATTTTGTTTGGAACTAATGCACAGTGTAATTGTATATATCTCATTGTCAGAAAAGATTACTCTTTTATCTGATCTTGTTGACTAGGAGAGAGATTTTTGTAACCTGGTTGAAGGCGGTGCTGCCTCTTTTGAATAACTGGAAAACAGCAGTGAACAGAACATGCACATAAAGTAAGACTGCAACAGAAGTGTGAGGGTGGAAGGATTGTGAGTAAAATACAAATTGTGGTGAGATTGCAATCCTGATACCTATTTGTCCTGTGATTAAGCCATATTACAGATGTCTGGAGGTGCAAGGAGGTCTCTCTTCCACTCCTAGAATGGGCTGTACTCATGTCATATGGTCAATAAAGACCACTAAGGTTGAGGTCCATTGTGTCTGAAGGTGTATGAGGAAAAAGAAAGAAAAATACCTTTTTTATTCACTTGTTGGACTCACCCTAGGTCTAGTGACACCTTTTGTTAACTACAGATGAGACCCACCACCTGTGTTGGTCGGTTCCATTTTGGTGACCCTAATTACTTCAACCATCCTCCTTCCTAAGACTTAATTGATAAGTTGGCATAGAGGGACATCCATTGCACCAACGACAATGTTCCTCCTTTACCCAAACAGTGTTCCATCCGCCTGATTTAAATGCTGGTGAAACATAGGTTTAATCACGGCGGAGACAACTTCGTATTTTCCATGATTAAACCCCTCCGACAGACCTGTGTAGATTATCGTCCAACTTTAATTCTGTGATCCGAATGTCATCAACAAAAATATTGCCCTATTGAAGTTAATGATACATCGTTTGTGGGACAGGTGTTTCTCCCAGACGATATTCCTGAATATGATATTTTGATTTACGAACCGTGTCTGCAAGTAGGCATTGATGACGCAGAAAAAGAAGGTGCGACATATATTCATACATATCGTATAATCAAAACATGTAATGTGGTGTGATTTTAGTAAAGAAATAATGTACGAGGGAAATTGTGCCCTCGGGGTAGTTCGCCATCATTTGTAAACGAGCTTTATTAATCATGAAGTATTGGAAATGTAGTAATCCGTCATAATCGCAAATGTATGCCATGATTTCTTGTTTGAAAACTGTTTTGCTTAGCTTAAATTTAGTACAGGCTTTGGCCTAGTTGCTTGGTTTCAAATTCTAACTGCGTGATTTTTCCTTGAACTAATGAAACATATATTCTTGCTTGAAGTTGTATTTTTCCAGTAGAGCTGGCTGGTACACTTATCTCCAAGGTTTCATGCTAGGCCGGTTACATCCCCTTTGATACAAGGTCAGTCTCTGCAGGTGCGAACAATGAAGGTACAGATAGTAAAATAATTGGCAAACCATGATACAATTTGTGTTCCAAGGCTCCAAGGACAGTGTATGCATAAATGAGCGCTAGTAAAAGACAATTTTTGATTGGACAATTTGAAGCCAACCTATGAACCCTCCAATGAAAGACCCTGCAGAATTTGGAATGTTTCTTACTTAAACCCACCGGACAAAGAGAAGTCAGCCATTTTTCCTCGATGCCAGTTTGAAGCCTGATGCCAGACTCCATTTTGGATGACACCCTGATGCCCTTTTCTCTATCTGAGAGAAAGAGACTTTAAGAATTCTCACCCTAGAGACTTTAACTTTGATTTGCCCCGTCTTGCCCATGCAGTAACTTTGCCCCATTCTCCTTGCTGTTGCAAGGAAGTTTGCCCTTAACTTTGCCCCTTTGAAATTGCCCCATGCTGATCAACCGGTACCTGAAGGACGAAGACTTTTCTTGAATGCTGATTGTATTTGGTAAATATGAAAGGATAAATGTATTATGCATTGTGTTTTTCCTTTTAGGTACCAACTGCTAATTTTGATAGAGTCCTAGCTAGAAGTTTTCCAAATTTGTGTTGACTAAATTCGTTTTGCATGAAGTCCCACATGCCGATGCTAATTAGAGGTTAGTCGAGGTATTCATTCAATGTACCATGCCAAATTGAAATCTTGTTATGCTGACCGAATGTATGCAATTAGTCAAATACAGTTAGTCATATTGGTGATTTGCATTGCTATAACAGAGTGTATCATTATTCAGATTTTATGTAGATTGCGTTTCTTCCGCCGTTATGGACAGCTAGTAATGTTCATATACATATATCAATTGGTTTTGAGACATATATACATCGTGCTAGCTTTGTTAATATAGGGAAATAAATTCACTAACTTTTAATAAACTGGTGTGGTTATTCATGACTGAAAGGTCATGGTGCGCCAAAATACCAACTGTTATTGATTTCTGATGTGCTATATTGATCTATTAATTGAGTATTGATTACCGATTACAGTAGTTATTGATTATTGATCTGAGTGACTCGACTATTTTAGGATGAGGAGAGCCCGACTCGGTTAAAAGATTCACCGACCTCCAACGTGTCCAGGTACAGGTAATTTATAAGGGCTGGACGCGTTATCAGTAGATGGTAGCAGAGATTGATGGTTTAGCCCTTTGGGACCCCATCCAAACAATAGACAGAGTCAGGTTAGAATTTTCTTTGATAAAACAAGTTGGAGAGATGATGATGCCCTAAGTCCCCAATGACTTTCCCGGAATCTCGGAGCTTGCGAATGAGGAACATGGAGGTATGAGAATGGTCTCAGCGTTTCTAGTGACGGTATGAGTGAAGTTAGGGTTTCGCGCTTGCACAGCTTATCGCCGCAGATTAATTGAGAAGTTTGTGAGGATTTAAGGGGTTAAAAGATATTAGAGGAGTGTTACTCCAAAGGTGTGAGAGTAGGGAAGTCGTCGAACTTCATGTGTGTGTGTAGTGCTTTGAGCAGAAAAATTGTCCACGTGGTTGTTGATGTTGAGACGGGCCCTGCGAGGTCAAGAGACTCCGGAGTACGTTGAAAAGTGTATGTGACACTTGTTTGATGTTGTGATCTGGTTAGGTTTAATAGGTTGATCGGGCGTGGTCAACAAGTCGGTATGAATGTTGCAGAGTGAAAGAAAACTTCGACTTTGAGATTTGACGAATTCTAAAGTGCACTAGAATAGTTCATTGATCAGTTGAGAGTAAAATTTGCGGGTCAAATTTTGCTTGCGAAAGTGGGAAACCAAGAAAGATGGAATAACTGCCGAGGCTAGTGAAAAATCCCTAAGGTTTCTGAAGCGATTGTATTACCTTTCCTGTAGTAAACCGACAGATCTGTTTTATTCTTTTGGTTAAGTGCTCGCGTTGTAGTGCAGAAATTAGTTTATGAGTGAAGCCGAATGAAAAGAGGACAAGCCGCAGGACTTTGTCAGCCGCAGTGTGTGAGCGTGACGTCACTAGGAGCCGCGCTGGGATAGGTCGGTTGGTGAGAAGGGTCGCGCACGGATTGGACGCAGTCTGTGAAGCACAATTGGAAGGGGAAAGGCAAGCGAAGAGTATTCCGGGAATTAAAGTCGCTTATTGATTACATATTTTAGAAAAACAAAAGACGAAAAGATGAAATTTTTCAAAGCATTTAAGAGTGCCATGAGGGGAGATGTTTATATTAAAGCAAATGTAGGAGAAGAAACACCGCCTGAGGGTACACCAGCTTACATCGTCATTGAAGAAAAGGGTGTAGCACCATGTCTTTGGTTAAAACAATGGTGCAAATTAACAGAGAAACATGGAAGTGTAGCGTTCCCTATCCACGGGTCGTTTAATCTAAGAGTTTTAGAAAATCTGAGATTTGCGCTATACGACATGAAAGTACCTCCAAGACCAGCACAGTTTGAGGCACTAGCAATTTGGGAGCTAATAGCTAGAAACCAACAACAAAAGAAATTTGAGACAAGAATAAGAAAAGTAGAAAAGACACTAGCGGATGCTAGATGGGACAGCACACAAAAGGTTTGGAGATCAGACGTATTGCAGGGGATTAAATTGTTTCCAGCGATTACCGAGGAAGCGGAGACGGAAGGAAGGAAAGCCACCTATAAGACAAACAGGAGTCAGTCCAGAGAGAGAGAGAGCAATAGAAACTCAAAAAGGGGAGACGAGTCAGATGATGAGGAGTTCATTATACAATTGCTGAATGATCGCCCACCACCATATGTGGAAAGCGAAAAAGGCTCAAGCATTAGTACTGCCCCTCCAGAACCAATACAGGGAAATGTAACACCAAATTTGAGAATATCTCAGAGGCCGAGCAGCTCCGACATGCCTTTCTCACCACGAATACCACGGATTCAGAGAATGTACCCAGACGTGCCAACGTTGAAACCTGCTGATAACTATCAGCCACAGGTTCAAAGGCACTGTTGCGATGAGCATAATATGGGAATGACTTCTGATTCGATGGCACAGGGAGGACAAAACTGTCAGAGACCGACATTGATTCAAGCTGAATCAACACAGTTCTCGATGCCCCAAAAGCAGACACAAGAAGTGCGAGTAGTAGAAAGCCAGTTAGGTATGCCAGCGATGATGAACCACAATGTGGGGATTAACATGCCACAGAATTTGGGGAACAGACAGAATCCAGATGCAATATCTCTACCTATCACTGTGGGTCCACCAGTACCACTGTACATACAGGCAAATTCAAGCACAAGCGACCAAGGGTTAATGATACAGAATGGGACAGGGAGAAGATGCATAGAAACCACTCCAGAGACTCCGATAGCGGCACTGCCAAATGGATCTGGGTCCTTGTCGGAATTTAGTCCAATTCCAATTTGCGCTCCGTCAACCGTGGTAAGGTCACATCCACCACTATTAGTACCGTTAACCTCACAGACTGAAACATTACAGAAACCGTCAATGGCAGTTGATGTAACTGCTACATTGATGGGACTGAACGCGCAACAGTTAACACAATGGTTCAACAGCCTGAACTCCCCACAGAGTACATCTAGCGGGAAGGGAGAAGAATACCTCAATAAAATAAGGTTGGGTATGGAGGCAGATGAACTGGTAGAGGGAACAATGGGTTTGAACAGATTAGAATCATACACAGAGGAAGAACTAAGATACATGTGCCCTAGGATTACAAGAGAAGTGAGCAACATACATAAGAAGTTACAAGAAATCGCAGATAGAAATGAGATCGATATAGGTAAGACCAAACACCTGAGCAGAAGTTACAGGTTAGACTTTGAGACAAAAGATTTTGAACATATGAGATCCGCAGGGATGAAAACACACCTTAAAGAGATACTGCAGAGTGCACAGGTCTAGAGATGTTTAGACAAGTGGGAAAGCAGGTGGGTTAAGAAAAAGGACAAAAAGAAAGAAAATACTCCAGAACGAAATGAGAAGAAACAACAGAATGACGATCTGATAACCATGTTACCAATGAGAGAGACAGCAGGGGGAAAACTTGTACATGTACCATGGCACAGGTGCGATATTCAATCCTTTACGGATGACTTTCCCAAATTAAGAGAGAAGCCGATTGTGTGGTATCAACAAACGGATAGATTTGTGAAACTTGCGAAGTGTCTCTGGGAAGACCTGAATACCTTATTTGAAATTGTGGTTCCGGCAGATTTGTGGGAAGATTGTAAAAGGGCTGTAGGTTGGCCGACGAGTGAACTAGAGAGAGATAGGGACACAGATGCGCCATCACCTATGGTAATGAGTTTGTACCACAAGGTGATCGAGCACTTGAAAACCAAGGATGCGTCGAAAAATGTGGATTGGCAAAGGATTGACAGGACCGCTCAAGAGGTTAAAGAATCTATACACGCGTATTATGAGAGGTTGTTGAAAGCGTTTACAAATTACAGTGGCACGGAAACGATTGAGCCAAAGGACATGCTCCATTTTGTGTTCAGGTTTGTGGAAGGGCTGAGACCCGAAATTAGCCAGATGATTAAATTGCATTTGATTTGTTGGCAGTCAAAGTCGATCGATGAAGTGTTGAATTATGCAAAATACTGCAGTGATGAGATTGAGACAAAGCAGAAAAGATTGAAAGAAAAGGTGATGGTGATGCAGCTCAGAGCAGCTCAGACAGGTTTACAAGGTTTGCAAGGTTTTCAACAACAGATGCCGCAGCAGCAGCAGCAGCAGCAGGGAAATGCTATGTTTCAGCCGCAGATGAGAGGCAGAGGCCGAGGAGGTTTTGTGAATAATGGTCCTGATTTGAATACCAAAGCAAAACAAACGCTGTGGGATAGCGTAACTGGATGGACAGAATGCGGAACCAATCAAACATTCACCCCCAGTCACAGATCTGGGTTTAATCGATCCATTATTTTGCTCACCATGCCACCCCAGTTTGAACCCAGCCATATGCAAATCAGTCTTGACCCTGTTCCTCATGGGAACAGTCCAGCCCGAACTGCCAGGCCAGGTTCTCCCTGGACCGGAAACAAGCATCCTGGGACCGGTTTCGGGGTTTCACCCCTCATCAGCCAGGCTAGCTTGAATCCAGTGGCACAGTGAGCCCGGGACCCACGTCTGGGCATACCCGGCGCACATACCGTTATGATTCCAAATGGTATACAGGCAATGAAGAAGGTGATGCCATGTCACACGTGCGGAATCGTCGGGCATTGGAAACGGGAGTGCCCAATGATGGTGCAGGAAGGTGTAGGTCAGCAAAACAATGATGTCAATGCATTTCAGACTATGAGAGGACAAAAATTGAGAGGTCCGAACCCACATTTTCAAAACAATATAAACCAGATGCAGGGTTTACAACCCATGCAACCGCAACAGGTGCAAATGCCTTGTGTGCAAATGACACAATTGCAGCCAATGCAACAGCAGTTTCCTAATCAGCAAATGCAAATACCCTTAGCACCAATGAATCAGCAGCAAGCAATGCTTCCTCAACAGGTCACGGGTCAGGGAATGAGTCAAAATGACACAGTACACCAATTCCCACTACACAGCGAGAATGGAATAAATGATGTATGGGAGAGTGGAAGTTCAGATGAGGAGGGAAATTGTGTGCTTGCAGCATCTTTGGAAGTTGATCAAAAGGGTCCGTATGTGGAGGGAAGAGTTATGGGTCATCGCGTTTCATTCTTGGTTGACACAGGAGCTACACGTTCCACTGTTAGGAGCATTGAAGTACCAAATTTGCCACTTTCAGGGAGAACGGTTCAAGTAGTGGGAGTAGCAAATAGGTACCTGACGAACCCAATCACAGATCCAGTACAAGTCAGTACTGGTAACTATCAAGGGACACATAATTTTGTGGTATGTGACTTAAGCCCGATATCACTGTTAGGGAGAGACCTATTGTGCAAATTGGGATGTTCGATTATGTGTTCAAACGATGGAATTAAAATTCAGACGAGCAGTGATGGGGAAGAAGAGGACAGTGTAGAAGGGGACGAAGTAGAAACTGTCGATGAAGAATATCCCCTGATTACCCTTTACCCAATGATTACTGAAGCAGATATTCCTGCTGAGTTACAAGAAACAGTCGGAAAAGAAGTGTGGGATATGACAGGAAAAGAGGTGGGATTGGTGAAAGGAGTGGAACCAGTGAAAGTGACTGTAAAACCCAATGTAACCTTTCCCCAGACCCCACAGTACCATATGGCACAAGACACCCTCATGAAAGTTGCCCAACTCATTGATGAGTTTGTAAAACAGGGAGTTCTGAAAGAAGTGTTAAGCAGTCCATGTAATTCACCAATTATGGGACTAATAAAGCCAAGTGGAAAGGTCCGAATTGTGCAGGACTTAAGGAAAATAAATGACATAATAATTAAATGTTGCCCTGTAGTACCAAATCCAGCTGTGATAATGTTTCAAGTCCCTTGCGATGCCGAGTGGTTCTCAGTCATCGACTTGTCACAAGCATTCTTTTCAGTGCCTCTTCATGAGGACAGCCAATTTCTCTTTTGTTTCAAATTTTTAGACAGAGTCTACAGTTGGTGTCGAATTCCTCAAGGGTTTTCGGAGTCAGCGTCAATTTTCAATCAGATTCTAAAGAAAGACTTGGAAGCGTTAGAATTGCCATTCGAGTCAACCCTAGTACATTACATTGATGACTTACTGATTGCATCCAAGACAGAAAGTGACTGCACAGCCGACACCATTGCCCTATTGAACCATTTGGGAAGGAATGGACACAAGGTGTCTCCTTCAAAATTACAATTCTGCCAGAAGAAGGTGAAATATTTGGGTCACCAAATAGAGAAAGGGTCACGAAAAATTATGAAGGAAAGAATAACAAGTGTACTTCAAATGAGTCCCCCAAAGACGAGGAGGTAGGTGAGGAAGTTTTTGGGAATGGTAAGCTACTGTCGCCAATGGATTCCCAACTTCTCAACATTAGCAAAACCTTTACTGAAACTGACCCAGAAGGATGCATTGGATGAAATTTAACTGAAAGGAGAAGAGATGGATGCCTTTATTGAATTAAAAGAATGCATGTGCAGGGCTCCAGCTTTAGGTATGCCTGACTACACAAAGCCTTTCACATTGTTTTGTCATGAACGTGATGCATGTTCCTTGTCTGTCTTGACCCAAGCCCATGGTGGCGTAAACAGACCAGTAGCATATTTTTCAGCTACTTTGGATCCGGTCGCAGCAGCACTGCCAGGGTGTTTGCGCGCCGTAGCAGCAGTTGGTATCAGCCTCACTCAGAGTGAAGGAATAGTGATGGGACACCCTTTAACAGTCATGGTCCCTCACTCAGTTGAGATACTTTTGACACGTTCCCGAACACAGCACATGACTGGTGCTAGACTCACAAGGTACGAAACAATAATTCTGGGATCACCTAATGTGCAGCTGAAAAGGTGCACTACGTTGAATCCAGCAACCTTGTTTCCCAGTGAAAATGCTGAAATTGAGAACGCTGAAGACATCGAGCACGACTGTCTTCAGGTGACTGAATTTTGCACCAAACCAAGACCTGATATCAAAGATACCCGATTGGAAGAAAATGATCAAATTATTTTTGTTGATGGTTCATGTTTAAGAGATGCACTGGGTGTATTGAAAGCAGGGTACGCTGTATGCACGGTAACAGGTGTTTTGGAAGCATCTTGGCTTCAAGGAGTTTACTCTGCACAGGTAGCAGAATTGGTAGCCCTTACTACTGTAGAGCTTGCCAACTCTCTGCATTGATGAAAGTTACCATTTACACTGACAGCCAGTATGGGTTTGGAATAGTGCATGATTTTGGACAATTGTGGTCACAGAGAGGCTTCATGACCTCTTCAGGATCACCAGTGAAAAATGGTGAGAGAATAAAGGAATTGTTACATGCCATTCAACTACCAGGAGAAGTAGCAGTGGTAAAATGCAGTGCACACTCGAAGGGACAAGATTATGTTTCTCTGGGAAATGGATATGCGGATCAAGTCGCAAGGTTTTGCGCATTGAACTGTATATTGCTTAGGGATGAATGGAATTTGATAAGTGAACCAGAACTCGAACCAAGCAAAATATTTGCTCTAAAGGTGATAGATACGATGGACGAATTGAAATCCTTACAGAATGATGTCAGTGAGGATGAGAAACTCTCGTGGACCAAATCACAATGTGTAAAGAGACTAGATGAATTATGGGTTTCAAGTGAGGGGAAATTCGTTCTTCCAAATAGCCTTTCGACACAGATAGCCAGATTCTACCATGGACAAGCTCATCTTGGGAGGGATGCCATGATTAGGTTGTTTAAAACTGATTGGTTTAACCCCAAATTCCGTCAAGTTGCTGAAGCAGTTTGCCACCGTTGCGTCATTTGCCAACAGATGAACGCAGGGAAGGGAACCGTAGTAAATTTGAGCCACATTGGAAGGGCAGGGGGTCCATTCAGCAGGATGCAAATGGACTTCATTGAGATGCCTGTGCATGGAGGCTTGAAGTATGTGTTGGTGGTTGTGTGCATTTTTAGTCACTAGATCGAAGCATACCCTACACGCAGAAATGACAGTCTCACAGTTGCAAAACTACTCTTGAGAGAGTTAATACCACGTTTTGGATTCCTGATCTCTTTAGAATCAGATAGGGGAAGTCACTTCAATAATGAAGTAATAAAATTGCTTTGTGCAGCACTGAACATTGAGCAAAAGCTGCATTGTAGCTACCGCCCTGAAGCATCAGGTTTAGTGGAGCAAATGAATGGCACATTGAAATCAAGAATGGCGAAAATATGCGCATCAACAAACTTGAAATGGCCTGACGCATTGCCTTTGGTACTAATGTCAATGAGAAACACCCCTGACAGAAAGAGTGGACTGTCCCCACACGAGATTCTCATGGGCAGAGCTATGAGACTTCCAGCAGTTCCTGCAAATGCGCTTTTGAATATTACAGATGATATGGTGTTAGACTACTGCAAAGGTCTAGCTGATGTGGTTCGATCTTTCTCTCACCAGGTGGAGGCAACCACCTTGCCACCGATCCAAGGTCCAGGACACGCCCTGAAAGCAGGTGACTGGGTCGTGATAAAGAAGCACGTGAGGAAGTTGTGTTTGGAACCCCGTTGGAAAGGACCTTTTCAAGTGATTTTGACGACTACCACCGCTTTGAAGTGTGCGGGAGTTCCCAACTGGATTCACGCCAGTCACACAAAGAGGGTGTTGTGTCCCACAGATGAGGAAGTTGAAGCGCTGAAGTTACCAGTACCTGATAACAAAGTACCAAGCGCTGAGGCAGAGCGAAACAGAACTAGAAGCGAACAGGCAGAAATAGAGGAGGGAGAAATATTCTCTGAGGACGAAGCAACTGATTCACTTGGGGAAGACCAAGGAGGAGCCTCAGACAGCGACGAAGCAGCTGAAGGTAACAAAGAGCCTGAAGCAACTGAAAGTGACAAAGAGCCTGAAGAAAGTAACGGTGACAAAGGGCTCGAAACAGGTGAAGAAGCAGGAGAGCCTGATCAGAGGAGGGCTTTCCCAGAAGCAGACGATACAGAAAAAGAAAAGGAAAACCCGATTGACTCCCCAGAAGGAGGGGACAAGGCAGAACAGAACGAAACTGCTCAAACTCCTTCAGAAGAGATTGCAGGTCCATCAAGCGGACACAGTGCAAAAAGAAGACCAAGCATATCGCCAGTACAAATAAGAACTAGAGAAACGTTGAATGACAGTGAAGGGCCAAGAGTGAAAGAGAAAAGAAAGGAAGTGTCTGTCGTAGTACCAACACCAAGTGAAGAAAAGGACTTGGCCAAAGAGGAAAGTACCAGTGAGAAAGAATCAAAGAGAGATGCAAAATTGAAAAGAAAAAGGATACCGAGCAGGAGGTATTCCGGTCCGGAGTGGGCGTACGTAGCCAATAACGATTGGTCAGACGAATTCGTATCCCTCAGTCTTGAGAACGAAGAGGCAGAACTTCATTTTGGAAATAAAAACTTTATGGACTCTGATGATTGAAACCATTGATCACCTGATAGACTTTTCAACCGGCTAAGACATTGCTAACTTGATTGACTTTGAAACCGATTTTGAGACAACGCTGCTAACCGATAAGAGACTAAGCTGCTAAAGAAAACTGTGTGAACATTGAACTCGTTCGGCTTTGTAAATACCTGCAAACACGCCTTGATAAAGTGTCTTCAACTTTCTGATTCTTTACAGATCATGACTAGCTTCACTACACAGGGGCGTAAGATGAAGTGTTGTAAATACATGTGTATAGGCTTAATAACTGCATGCGTACTAATAATTGTAGCAATAGTTCTTGGAATGGATGGAAAAAATGAGAGTGAAACGAATGATGCTTCTACTTCTAAACCTATTATCGTTACTGAACTAACAGCTCTGAAGAGACTTGAGCAAGACGAGAGACACTTGCATGATAAGAAGGAACTTTCATCTAACGTTTTCTATCGCTTACTGAGTGAGGATGTTGAGACCATGGATGCGAAAGATTGTTATGTGTGTACACAAATACCTACCTCAGTAGTGGAAGGGGTAACGTATCACAGCATGCCTCTTACGTATGGAATTACATGTAGTATAGTAGCTTCCAGATTTTCTGCTCAAAAGGACATTCATTATTTCTATACTAATTACGATGTTACTTTTGCATATGTCCCCATAACAGGGCACCTAAGTAAGATAGCTCGAGATTATTATGCCAAATTAATGAGGGAATTCTTCAAACCGATGTCACCTTTTCACACAGCTCACGCACATAGAGAGAACCTTACATTCTTGCTTTCACCAGTAGAAATAGAATTTTTAGACCGCACTGATGATAGGAAGAATGAAATGAAGGAGAAATTAGAGAGGGAATTACACGAAAGAACGTCTGTGGATAATTATGCTTTTGCTGCAATAAATACACAAGGGAAAATAGCTTTAGATACATTGCATGTGGGAAGATTTTGTATACATAGATTTCAATCATATTATGACACAGTTTTTGTGGGAACGAGTGAATGTAAACATACGTATGCATTTCAATCTAAGTGGACGTTCATGCTGAATGGACAAGACCCGGTTATTCCTGGAGTATATTATATTTGTGGACTCAACGCCTATTCTCATCTTCCTAAAGGATGGTATGGGAGGTGTTATTTGGGAATAGTATTCCCAAAGGTTTACCAACTAGATGACTTAAAGAAATTTCCAAGGCTGTCTGAATCACATCGTGTTCAGAAAAGGGAGACAGCTTCTGGTGTGGTAGGAGATATATTTGGAGCATTGATTCCTTCAGTAGGAGTCATATTGAATTTAATCAAAATACGAAAGTTGTCTACTATTGTGGATAACATGTTGACAAAGTTTTCAGGAGCTATAATCCTGATGGATGCTGAACTTTCTGCAGAAAGAGCTATGACTCTTCAAAATCGGCTTGCCTTATACATCCTTTTAGCAAAGGATGGCGGCGTTTGCAAAATGCTTGGTACACGTCACTGTTGTACATATATACCAGACAGCAGTGGAAAAATTAGAACGATGCTTACAAATTTAACTAAAGAAAGTGTAGACTTAAAGGAATTGAAAGAACCCGGAGTTTGGGAGAAAGTTGGAAAAGGATTTGCTTCTGTGGGAAATTGGCTCAGCAACGTTTGGAACGGAGTGTTACTAAAAATAGTAAAGGGAATATTGATAATATTAATTTGTTTATTAGGTTCTTGGGGAATATGGAAAGGTTTCAAAATGTTCATAGCAAAGAACAAAAGAAAAAGAGAAGAGAAAATAGAGAACAAAATGGTGGAACTATATCAAGAAAAGTCAAAAGGGACTAAAAGAAAAAGGGAATTGACTGAAGTGCCAAATTATTATACAGAATTTTAATGGAATAAAATTTGTGGGTAGATTTGATGTGATGACATAATTAGTCATCAGAGGAGGGATTGATGACGCAGAAAAATAAGGTCCAACATATATTCATACATATCGTATAATCAAAACATGTAATGTGGTGTGATTTTAGTAAAGAAATAATGTACGAGGGAAATTGTGCCCTTGGGGTAGTTCGCCATCATTTGTAAACGAGCTTTATTAATCATGAAGTATTGGAAATGTAGTAATCCGTCATAATCGCAAATGTATGCCATGATTTCTTGTTTGAAAACTGTTTTGCTTAGCTTAAATTTAGTACAGGCTTTGGCCTAGTTGCTTGGTTTCAAATTCTAACTGCGTGATTTTTCCTTGAACTAATGAAACATATATTCTTGCTTGAAGTTGTATTTTTCCAGTAGAGCTGGCTGGTACACTTATCTCCAAGGTTTCGTGCTAGACCGGTTACATCCCCTTAGATACAAAGTCAGTCTCTGCAGGTGCGGACAATGAAGGTACAGATAGTAAAATAATTGGCAAACCATGATACAATTTGTGTTCCAAGGCTCCAAGGACAGTGTTTGCATAAATGAGCGCTAGTAAAAGACAATTTTTGATTGGACAATTTGAAGCCAACCTATGAACCCTCCAATGGAAGACCCTGCAGAATTTGGAATGTTTCTTACTTAAACCCACCGAACAAAGAGAAGTCAGCCATTTTTCCTCGATGCCAGTTTGAAGCCTGATGCCAGACTCCATTTTGGATGACACCCTGATGCCCTTTTCTCTATCTGAGAGAAAGAGACTTTAAGAATTCTCACCCTAGAGACTTTAACTTTGATTTGCCCCGTCTTGCCCATGCAGTAACTTTGCCCCATTCTCCTTGCCGTTGCAAGGAAGTTTGCCCTTAACTTTGCCCCTTTGAAATTGCTCCATGCTGATCAACCGGTACCTGAAGGACGAAGACTTTTCTTGAATGCTGATTGTATTTGGTAAATATGAAAGGATAAATGTATTATGCATTGTGTTTTTCCTTTTAGTTACCAACTGCTAATTTTGATAGAGTCCTAGCTAGAAGTTTTCCAAATTTGTGTTGACTAAATTCGTTTTGCATGAAGTCCCACATGCCGATGCTAATTAGAGGTTAGTCGAGGTATTCATTCAATGTACCATGCCAAATTGAAATCTTTTTATGCTGACCGAATGTATGCAATTAGTCAAATACAGTTAGTCACATTGGTGATTTGCATTGCTATAACAGAGTGTATCATTATTCAGATTTTATGTAGATTGCGTTTCTTCCGCCGTTATGGACAGCTAGTAATGTTCATATACATATATCAATTGGTTTTGAGACATATATACATCGTGCTAGCTTTGTTAATATAGGGAAATAAATTCACTAACTTTTAATAAACTGGTGTGGTTATTCATGACTGAAAGGTCATGGTGCGCCGAAATACCAACTGTTATTGATTTCTGATGTGCTATATTGATCTATTAATTGAGTATTGATTACCGATTACAGTAGTTATTGATTATTGATCTGAGTGACTCGACTATTTTAGGATGAGGAGAGCCCGACTCGGTTAAAAGATTCACCGACCTCCAACGTGTCCAGGTACAGGTAATTTATAAGGGCTGGACGCGTTATCAGCATCCATAATCCAAATGCCACAATACCTCTGGCATGTTTAGGATAAGTGGTTAAACTACTTCAGAAATTACTGCAAATGCCTGATGTTGTGGATACTACAGTAAATGTTCTGCATTGTTTCAAAACTTAAAAACAAGTGATTTCCTTCATAAAAAGTTCTCGGTGTAAGCATTTAATGTTACTTTAAGTACAATCATTCAGATCAAATTCGGGTTAAGTGAACCTGAAAGTAAAATAACAATTTGTTCAAGTGTATCTATTCATTTCAAACTGGCACTGCTCAGTGCTTAATTTGTAAATAAAAACGTGCTGGTGCCCGAAGCCCTCCTTCTAAACATGCGGCTGCTGTATTTAAATGTTCGAGCACGGAATACTGAGGCAGTAACCCTGAAGTCATCTCGGGCCTTTTCAATTCATTTACAGCCACTCCCTGTCCCTTCAGCTCACTCTGGCAGCTTTCTGCTTTCTACCTTTGTGACACTTTTTCGTTTTTCTCTTCCTCCGTCTTTCCCAAATGTGTCTTTTGCTCGCAGCAAATGCTTGAGGCAGAAGAATAAGCACTGGCCGTCAAAAATAAGTGCCGGTGCGGAGAACCGGAAACAATAAGCACAAATTAAGCACTGGCAATGCTGCAACGTGGCCTAAGAAAACTAAAGGTGATGTGCAGTTGCGTGGGATATTTCGAATTATAAACCTTTTAGATTGCTGGGAGGCCACTGTGTCATTCTAATTGTTTCAAAAGCAATTTTAACCGGAGTTTCAATCGATCACGTCAGAAATGTCAGTACTTAAATACAAAGGTCCATCCTATTATCGGCACTTTCATTTTCCTGTCAGATGATAAGTTCTGCCTGTCAACCTTACTTTTCTCACCTCTATTGAAAGCGCCTGTCGTAGGCTCTATTTTCAAATCCAAAACAATACAATAAATGTTAGTGATTTGCACAGAACTCATTATTGTACTTTATGAACCTTTATTGCTTGTCAGAGGTTCCCATGAGCTTTTCAAAACTACAGGGGCAATGTCAATGCAAGGCTACTATAAATTTTTAAAAAATACAATGAGTGGAAGATAGTGGTCTCTTTCACAATCTTGGTGTGACTTCGATGCTAGTTTGAAAACAAGATTAACGTATATGTAATGACTAATTTATTTTTTCGGATGGAAGATGCTCTCAGCTGAATTAGGGGCAGATTTACAAGAAAATGACGCATCGATCTTGATGCGCCACATTTCTTGCTCCCCCCTATCGCCACCCAAGGACCCCATGGTTACGCCATATTTATAATATGGCGCACCACAGCGGTCGCTAGCACAATAGTATCAAAACCATTGACGCTATTGTGGCTCTTTGCTGCACTAGCGACAAAAATGTTGACGCTAGTGCAGCAAAGCACAGTAGGCTAAAATGGGTGCGCCATTTTAATGCCTGCTCGGAGCAGGCATTAAAAATGATGGTAAAAATGGCATAGTGAAATGTTGTGAATTTCACTGTGTCATTTTTTTGGGACCCCCTGCATCAGAACACCCCCTTGCATACATAATTCCTGACGCAGGCATAATGTGGCGCAAGGGTTTACAAAGTGGCAGAATGCATGCTTAGCGCCACTTTGTGAATATGGTGCGGTAGAAAGACCTCCTCAATGCCACCTTAGCATAAAATAAATAAAAAAATTACTCTAAGGTGGCGCAATGTGATGCAAGGGACTTGTAAATATGCCCCTTAGTTTGCTTTTTGTGTATTGGAAGGGTGCAAATGTGCAGTCACATGGTAATTGCAAATTACAAAACACAATCTAATCCATACAAACCGCAGAGGGAATCGGACTGTTCAACTCATTTTGCACACATTCAAATACTGGGCACAATCTTGCTCTGGGTAGTACACCTTTTTAGAATCATTTGTGTTCAAATGTGCTGTCATTGCAAACCCCAAAACCTAAAGGCAAAGGAGGTCACCATGTCACAGGTAGTGGCAAATCATTAAAGGACATTAAAGAGAGTGTTCTGTACTTTATGGCATTGCTGTTCACACAGCTTGTAAGCTTCAAGAAGATTGTGGTTTATACTTTGCAAATGATTTCCACGTGCTCTTGTCGGACTCTGATGCTGCGACTCCTTGCAATTGTGGCAGTGGTTACAAGGCACTTGTGCATTACCATGTGAGTTGCAAGACAGAATAGGTAAATTACAATGCACATGATTGCATTGCGAATTGGAACTCTGCTGGCTATGTTTAGAAGTTTCTTGCCCTGTATATAAAATCCTATGTTAAATTTAAAAAGCAGTCTTCATAAATTAAATTACTATATCTAAAATAATTATGTAATACACATTGAATTTAACAACCTAATGTTCTGTCACATTATACTTTATTCGTTTTTTGTTAAAGTGAGCATATAACAGCATTTATTTTATTTTACATCAATATTTTCACACATTTTAAGCTGTATTAATATTCCCTATATTTCCCTTAGTGAGATATCCACATGGAGGCAGAGATCTCCACCTGTGTGTGTAAAGTTAGCCCTTGTAACTTTCCACTTGTAAATCCTGTCATAGGAGGCTTCATCCCCTGAACTGAGTGGGTGGATAAATGAATAAATAACATAAAACGGTAGCAGAACACCCATGTGTAGTAGTAAATACAAATATGGGTAAATATATGTTTGCATTTTTACCTTTGAGAATACGCCCCTAAATTCGACTTTACAGCACTAAAGTATACAACACATTTCAACCCTGATATGGAGCATGCAGAAGCAACATTGTCATTAAATCATGGATGGGATAATTATAAAGATCAGAGATGATGATGGGTGATTATTAGGACCATAGAATGACAGGACAGTGCATGTTATTTCAATAACATCAATTTACAAATACTCATACAGCATACAACTCATATTACATATACTTACCATGTTAGCCACTCCTCGATAAAATGATTCACCTAAAATGAAAGGACCACTTCATGCTCTCTCAAGTGCTACAACTGGGATTAGGATCCACATGCATGAATCCCGATCGGGTGTGACGCTCTGGTTTGCTCTAGTCAGCACCTCCAGCGGGGGGCACTCTACGCAGACCAGTCACATGCGCTAACTTTGGTATTGCTAAAACAATTTTTTTCATCCTTACCCATATGATTGCACCTCTACCAACCCAGTCAATAGAATCAAGAAATGTTGCACCCCAGGCGATAGGGAAATCGAAAGAGACACTGGTCCACAAGAATATGGTAGACACTGTCAAGTTTGCAAGGCAGGTAATGGACCTCAATGATTTCTGCAGGTTCCTGGTACACACAACTAAAAGATACAATTAGTCGTAATGTACTGGTAGCTATCACCGGATCCTTCAAAGATATCTGTAGCCCCACTTCACTGAAGCCCTTCTGGCTCACTCACTATGTGGCATTGCTCTCCCATGAAGAAAGCATCAGGGGTTACTGAGTGTTCACTTCTAAGACCTCCTGTGCACCGATACTCCTCATGTGGTTACCTATTTTGTGCACCATTAAAGGCAGCAGTTTAATACCCCACTGATGAATGTTTATATTTCCTGTTCTTCTTCGCTGAACAGGATTTCAGATTGGAATGAATTACTCCAAGTTAGGCACCTAGCCTTCTTAGAGTTAAAGTCTACTCAATCTTAGCATTAATCTTGGAACACTGCAGATATGGGTCAGTTTTATTCAGTATTTGTTGTTAGGGTGAGCTTGACTTTAAAAACCTTTTGAAACTTTTTCTTAATAAAAGCTTAATGGGGTTTATGGACAGTGCAATTTTAAAGGTGACCCGAGGATACTTAATAGAAACATGCCTTAATCGATTCAATGCTCAAGAGTACACTGCAAGAACATTTTTAATAAAAAATAACGTTATTATTTTGTACTTGCCAGTAGCAAAGCACACTTTCCTTTTGTCTGTAGAAATACATATGTTGGTGGCTGTCTCTAAGCTATTAAAAAAAAGAGTACGTTCGAATTACGTTTCATGTTTAACAAATGCTGATTTCGATGGATAATTCCCCCTTCCTTTCATTTCTAAATTAAATGATATGTGCATTTTGTGCATTTGTGTTTATGGGAGTTACGACTTTTTTGCAGTGGACTGAATAGCTGGATTAATCTCTGGAGCTCCAATACCTCTGATTGGAGAATATACATAAAGCATGCCCCCAACTATGGGGCAGATTTATGAAAAACGACGCTGCACCTATCGCAGAGCCACTTTTGTGGCTCCCCTTAGCACCTCCCCTAATGCCACCATGCGTGCGCCATATTTAAAATACGGTGCACCATGGTGGTAGTTAGGGAACTAGCATCATCATTTTTTACACTAGTTTGGCACTTGGCAAAACTATCGTAAAAAATGTTGACGCTAATCCTGCAAAGCACCCAGAGGCCTATTGAAACCAATGGGAGCCCCCTTCTAACACCTCCACTGAGCAGGCATTAAAAATCCCAGAAAAAATGACAAAAAGATATAGGGGTTTATTACAACTTTGGAGGAGGTGTTAATCCGTCCCAAAAGTGACGGTAAAGTGACGGATATACCACCAGCCGTATTCCGAGTTCCATACTATATAATGGACTCGTAATACGGCTGGTGGTATATCCGTCACTTTACCGTCACCTTTGGGACGGATTAACACCTCCTCCAAAGTTGTAATAACCCCCATAATCTTAGCACATATTTTCCCTTATTTTATTTTCAGAAAAATATTTCACTCAGTATATTTTGGTGTACTTACTTACAACAGCATTTAAAATGTACACAGTTTAGCAGACTTATTTGAATATAGAATATAGGGATGAGGAGTGGGCTCCTCTGAAAAAGTATCGCAACCGGGACCTAGGAGAAGCTCAGCATACCTATACATATTTTAAGGTGCTTAATAATTGGTACTGCTCACCATACAAAGGCTGTTTGAGGACAGGTGAGAATTGATGGAAATGCAAGATGTAAGGCTGCAACTTTATTCATATACTCTGGTCATGTATGCAGTTGAACAAGTAGTAGAGAAACATATTGCATACATTACATAATACTACTTCAAGTCCATTTCGGGGGACAGCCAAAATGTCTATAATGCACAACACCTCAGACACAGATGATGGCACCATACTGGCGACAGTGGCTGTAGACAGCCCTAGGAGTGGCTTAAATTTACATTTTACAACACTGGTGACCATCAAACATCCCCACACACCAAGAATGGCCAGTTGAAATTTATAGACTGTCCACATATGGACGGAACGTGTGAAGGCTTAGACACAAAATCCCAATTTAAAGCATTCTAGTTGCAACCCAATTTTGTCCATGATAGGCCCTTGTTATTATGAAATAATGATCCCCAATATGTACAGGCTTTAATCACTCTCCATTACTCATAAAATGATCATGTGTTATACCCAATGTATTTTAATATATCCTCATACTTATGCTCCTTAAATACATTTTTCCAATCATGAGAATTGTTAGAGATGGAGTCTCTGGTTGGCAGTCAGTTTGCACTCTGTCCAAGCAGGGACCCTCATTCTAGTCAGGGCAATGGAGATACAGACTTACAATAACCCTGGCTTAGCCCCTTGGTATCTTGGCACAAGCAGTCAGGCTTATAGCAAAGGCAATTGTAAAGCATCTGTACCAACACACACAGTAATACAGTTAAACACTACAAAAAGGAAACCAAATCCAACATACACAAGTAAAGTTATGGATTTTTTAACTAAAAAAAGCCTTACTCCATCAAAAAACAATGGATGCATTGTTGTTACGAAAAGTACCTGGTTCTCATCAAAAATAAAGCTGCACGGGCGAGCATGCATTGGAAAAGTCAGCGATGCGCCGAGTCCTTACTCGCAAGTGAGGCCGTGTGTCGTTTCTTCTCCGGTCTAGTAGGCGATGCGTTGTTTTTCTCTCCGCAAGAGAGCGATGCATCAATTTCTGGATGGGCACCTCGGGTCTGGACAGGTTCAAGTCAATTTTGACGTCCTGCAATGTTGCGTGCGGAATCCATCCGCACATTCATGAGAATCCACGTTGCGTGGGATTTGCGTTGTTTTCAGCAGCCGCAAGTGGGTGTTGCTTTGTTTCTCCAGCTGCGATGTGTTGATTTCCCAGCCGTGATCCAGGTGATGCGTTGATTTTCATGTGCGATGCAGGTGGTGCGTCAATTTCTCAGCCGCGATGCAGGTGGTGTGTAGAATCTTTCCCTGCTGCGCTCCTGTGCATGGATTTCTGCCTTGCTTCCACCAGCTTCACCTTTCAAGGACCCATAGACTGGAGTGGGCACCACTTGGCAGGGTATGAGTCTCAGCAGTGAGTCCAGGTGATGGCAGAGTAAATCTTTTTTGCCCCTGAGACTTCAACACAGAGGACAAGCTCAGTCCAAGCCCTTGGAGACACTTTACAAGCAGGAATACACCACAACGTCCAGTCTTTTTCAACCCAGAAAAACACTGTCAAAGGCAAAGGGGCAGTACTCCTCCTCCAGCTCTTCAGCTCTTTTTCTTGGCTGAGGTTCCTCGTGACTCCAGAAGTAATCTAAAAGTATGGGCTTTTAGATCCACTACTTATACCCCCTCTCTGTTGTTCACAATATCCTGCCTTTCCCAGGTCTGGCTCTAGACTCACACCAGGGGGTTGGAGACTGCATTGTGTGAGGGTAGGTGTAACCCTTTGATGAGTAAGTGACCACTCCTCCCTCCACTCTAGCCCAGATGGCCCTTCAGGATATGCAGGCTCCACCAAGCTCCCTTTGTGTCACTGTCTAGTGGAGATTCACAAACAGCCGAACTGTCAGTCTGTGCCAGACAGGGAATACACAAGCAGGCAGAGTCACAGAATGGTTTAAGCAAGAAAATGCCCACTTTCTAAAAGTGGCATTTTCAAACTGACAATCTAAAAACCAACTTTACTAAAAGATGTATTTTTAAATTGTGAGTTCAGGCACCCCAAATTCCACATGTCTATCTACTCGCAAAGGGAAACTGTACTTAAACGTTATTTAAAGCAGCCCCCATGTCAACCTATGAGAGAGATAGGCCTTGCAACAGTGAAAAACAAATGTGGCAGTATTTCACTGTTAGGACATGTAAAAACACACCAGACCATGTCCTACCTTTAACATACACTTTTAACATACACTGCATCCGCCCATGGGGCTACCTAGGTCCTACATTAGGGGTGTCTTACATGTAAAAAAAAAAAGGGAAGGTTTGGGCCTGGCAAGTGGGTACACTTGCCATGTCGAATTGGCAGTTTAAAACTGCGCACATAGACACTACAGTGGCAGGTCTGAGCCATGTTTACAGGGCTACTCATGTGGGTGGCACAATCAGTGCTGCAGGCCAACTAGTAGCATTTGATTTACATGCCCTGGGCATCTCTAGTCCACTATACTAGGGACTTACTAGTAAATCAAATATGCCAATCATGGAAAAGCCAATTACACATACAATTTGCACAGGGAGCATTTGCTCTTTAGCACTGGTCAGCAGTGGTAAAGTGCCCAGAGTACCAAAAACAAAGTCAACCACACAGGGGGTTATTACAACTTTGGAGGAGGTGTTAATCCGTCCCAAAAGTGACGGTAAAGTGACGGATATACCACCAGCCGTATTACGAGTCCATTGTATCCTATGGAACTCGTAATACGGCTGGTGGTATATCCGTCACTTTACCGTCACTTTTGGGACGGATTAACACCTCCTCCAAAGTTGTAATAACCTCCACAGTCAGAACATGGGAAGCAGAGGCTAAACAGATAAGGAAGACCATGGCAAGGATGCTAGGTCTAGCAAGGATTATAAAGATCAAAATGCCTCATAAGGTGTCTGAAAAGACATATAGGCCCTGATTCCAAGTCTGGCGGGCGGCGGTCGCCGCCCGCCAGGCGGGAACCGCCAATCAGCCGCCACGCGGTCAAAAGACCGCTGGCGGCATTCCGACCTTCCCGCTGGGCCAGCGGGCGCTAACAATGTTAGCGCCCGCCGGCCCAGCGGGAAGGGGGCCTGCAACACTGAAGCCGGCTCCGAATGGAGCCGGCGGTTTTGCAGGTGTGCGACGGGTGCAGTTGCACCCGTCGCGCTTTTCACTGTCTGCTAGGCAGACAGTGAAAAGCAGGCTGGGGCCCTGTTAGGGGGCCCCAGGACACCCGTTCCCGCCAACCTCTTCCTGGCGGTGAAAACCGCCAGAAACAGGCTGGCGGGAAGGGGGTCAGAATCCCCTGGGCAGCGCTGCTTGCAGCGCTACCCTGGCAGATTCGCCCAGCCGGGGGTAATCCGGCGGGAAACCGCCGGACCCGGTTTTCTGACCGCGGCTTTACCGCCGCGGTCAGAATGGGCTATGACCCCCCTAAAATCCAAACTTTCTCAAAACATGTTCAGACCCTATTCACTTTATATAATTTTAAAAGTAATCACCTATGTTGTGAACTCACCAAATATATTGTTTCACCCATGCGTCTGCTTCTTAAATGTATTCCTCCAATCATGAGGATCAAAAGAGATGTAAAAATATTAGGCTCACGGCAAAGCCCTGGAGAACCTATTTGGTCTTATGACATACATTGCAGCCGCACAACCTGTTGAGTGTGGCTAGACGTAAAAGGACACCACAAATAAGTAACAACCGTTGATACTTAGAGCGGAATAACAGTATCACATGCTGAAGACATATCCAAACATATTAGGGCTTGAAACCATTTAAATTAATTACATGCTGAAGAGTGTACCTCAGTATCACAACACTAATTGTGTATCATTCAATACAAATGAATTTCTTTGTCAAAAAGTCCAGACGTTTAAGTCCAAGAGCTCTTGTAATTGTCCAATGATCACACTTTTACTGTGCTTCCCAGAATATACAGTTATATGGGGCACAATTTGCTAAATTTTCTTCAGGGTTCCAATGTGCTTTTGAAAGAATGACAACTATTTTGAAAGACCCCTCAACAAGAAGAGTTAACCAGTTGATGAAGAACAGGAGAAACAGATTCCAGCAGAAGTTTAAGAACTATGGGGGTGATTCTGACCCCGGCGGTCACGGACCGCCGGGGCCTGGGTCGGCGGGAGCACCGCCAACAGGCTGGCGGTGCCCCGCAGGGCATTCTGACCGCGGCGGTTTGGCCGCGGTCAGATGCGGAAAACCGGAAGTCTCCTGCCGGTTTTCCGCTGCCCTTAAGAATCCTTCATGGCGGCGCAGCTCGCTGCGCCGCCATGGGGATTCTGACAGCCCATACCGCCATCCTGTTCCTGGCGGTTCTCCCGCCAGGAACAGGATGGCGGTATGGGTTGTCGTGGGGCCCCTGGGGGCCCCTGCAGTGCCCATGCCAATGACATGGGCACTGCAGGGGCCCCCGTAAGAGGGCCCCACTTTGTATTTCAGTGTCTGCATTGCAGACACTGAAATACGCGACGGGTGCCACTGCACCCGTCGCACCTTCCCACTCCGCCGGCTCAATTCTGAGCCGGCGTCCTCGTGGGAAGGGTCTTTTGCACTGGGCTGGCGGGCGGCCTTTTGGCGGTCGCCCGCCAGCCCAGTACAAAAGCCAAAATACCCTCAGCGGTCTTCCGACCGCGGAGCGGTATTTTGGAGGGGGGAAGTCTGGCGGGCGGCCTCCGCCGCCCGCCAGACTCAGAATGACCCCCTATATTCCAGTCCAAAGATGAATGATAGAACCTCAACAGTTCTGATCTTAAATAAACAGGTGGTGTCAACAAGAGAAATATATATCAAGTATACAAAGGAGGACTAAAAGTAAGCATCCTCTGAGCCAGGTTCCAGGAATGTCTAATCAGTGTCTAATTCCCACGTAAACCGTGTCATTGCGAGGTGCATAGCCTACAGCTGCCTGATGTGATAGTCTCTGTAAAATTTCATCTCATGCATCTGGAGCAGATGTAATTGTCGAGGCATGAAACAGAGCCCTAGTTGCAGAGTCAGCAAAGGGTGCTCTTTTGGTTGTGTTTGATAAACACTTGGGGGGTCATTACGACCTCGGCGGTCTTTTGAAAAGACCGCCGAGGCCGCGTAAGACAGAATACCGCCATTGCCGGCGGTATTTCTGTCTCCCTATTATGACATTTCCGCTGGCCCAGCGGAAATGTCACATCAACATTGCAGCCGGCTCGTAATAGAGCCGGCGGCAATGCTGATGTGCAGCGGGTGCAGTAGCACCCATCGCGCATTTCACTGCCCGAAATTCGGCCAGTGAAATGCGCAACGGGGCTATGCCTGGGGGCCCCTGTACTGCCCATGCAAAGTGCATGGGCAGTGCAGGGGCCCCCAGGGGCACCCCAAGTCCCCTTACCGCCGGCCTTTCCATGGCGGTGTGTACCGCCATGGACAGGCCAGCGGTCAGGGACTCATAATCTCAGGGCAGCGGTGCATGGACCGCTGCCCTGGGGATTATGACCGCCAGGCGGAATCCTGCGGCAAAGTGGAGGGGCCGGCGGTATGGCCGTGGCTTTTCCGCCACAGTCATAATTGCTGGCGGAACACCGCCAGCCTGTTGGCGGTGTTACCGCCAATATACCGCCGGCCGCCAGGGTCGTAATGACCCCCTTGATGTTTTGGCCATTAATATAAAAAGCATGTTTTGAAACATTTCTGAGAGTGTGGTAATATTCACTCATGCCCATTTCCATGTATTCATATTATTTGATGGTTCCCTTTGCAGCGTCAAAAGGGATGCCAATTTAAATGGGTATTAGAATGTCCATCCAGGCTAAAATGTCCAAGAAAACACAACTACTAGAGGTGAGAGATTATGGTTTCGTGGTACGAAAGAACTGATTTACAAAGTCTGTGTCAAAATATTCAATGAAAAAAGCCACTTGGGTGGTCACTCCAACCTCGGCGGTAAAAGGTGCTTACTGCCAGACTGAAGACCGCCATAACACCGCTGCGGTCGCGGTAAACCGCCACGGTCATTCTGACCCACAACAGGCAAACCGCCAAATTACAGACATCCACAAAAGTCCGCCACACCAAAGGGCAGCGATAAACTGCCGATGACCAAACCTCCACCGTCACGCCAACAGAAATACACCCATGCCAGTACGACCCACGAATCCACGCGCGGTCTTTCAACCGCGGTATTCCATTGGCGGTACACACCGACGTGCTCAAAATACACACACACTTACAAAACACAGCCACATTGGACAATTCAAAATACACACACCTGATACACATACACACACCACTCCCACACACCCAATACAATATAAAACACACACCCACATCACCCACAAACCCTTACTACTAGAAATTTCGACAGAAGGCCAGAGAGAGACACCACCATCTACAAACTAGCAGCCACAGGCACACAACACCATCACCCACACAACTCCCACACACAAAACACCACACACCACTACATATCACCACACTAATCACCACACACACCACACCACACATCACCCACACCACCCCATGGCACCTCAAAGACACCCCAGGTTCTCAGATGATGAACTAAGGGTCATGGTGGAGGAAATCCTACGGGTAGAGCCACAGCTGTTCGGGACACAGGTGCAGCACACCACCATTGCCAGGAAGATGGAGCTATGGAGCAGAATAGTGGACAGGGTCAACGCGGTGGGACAGCACTCAAGAAATAGGGACGACATCAGGAAGAGGTGGAACGACCTACGGGGGAAGGTGCGTTCCATGGTATCCAGGCACAATATCGCGGTGCAGAAGAATGGCGGCGGACCCCCACCTCCTCCCCCAGAATTTACAGCATGGGAGGAGCAAGTCTTGAACATCCTGCATCCTGAGGGCCTCGCAGGAGTAGGCGGAGGAATGGACTCTGGTAAGTCTCATCTTCACTACTTCATCCCCCCACCCCACCTGCATGTCAAATCATACCCCCACCCCCATCACACCTACTCTTTGCAAATGTCTCACCATCACAACCCACCCATCCCAAAACCTGGCCCTGCATCCGACCACAAACCATGGACACCCATCACCAAAGCATGCCCACTGCACATACCCATCCCCCCCCCCCAAAGCACCGTCACAACAGCCCCCACAAAGGAATGCCAGCCCTGGGGTACACGGGCACTCACCCATTGCACACTATGGCACACAGAAGCAATAATCATACTTTTGAACCCCTGCAAGACCCGAACGCCACATCACCGCGCAGGAGGGTCCACAAATGTCCACTCCACCCCCAGAAGAGGCCCACAGTGAGGACAGCAGCTCTGTCGACCTGGATCTAGATGACCAGCCCGGCCCATCGGGGACCTCTGGACAGGCGGTTCCCCTCAGGCAGTCACAGGCCACAGCAGACCTTCCCCCCTCTGGGAACACCAGCACAGCACCCACCCAGCGGGCCCATACCTCTGTCCCCAGGACACGTCAAGCAGCTGTGTGTCCACCACTACAGGGAACCCAGGCTAACCCAACACCCCAACAACAACAGGGACCTGGGGGCAGTGGTAATGGGCACACGGTCCAGGGGACAGAGGCCCAGGGAAACAGGGGAACTGGGAGGGCTGCTGTGCGACAAGGGGGGGACAGGCCCAGGGAACCCACTCTCCACGAGGCCCTCTCCAAAATCATGGGAGCATACCACCACTCCCAGGAGACGATGGCCACGGTATTGGCCAGGTTTCAGGAGATCCAACTTCTGCAGGAGGAACAGTATATGGGGTTCAGGGAGGAACTGAGAAACATCAGTTCCGCAATGGGTACCATCGTAGTGGCCCTCAATCATCTAGTCACCACATTGCGGGACACTCTGGCACCACAAAGGGCCCCTGACACTAGCATGGACCAAGAAATGCCTACCACCTCCGCCGGCGCTAGTGGACAGGAGGCCCCAACACAAGACCAACAGGCCACCAGAACCCCACCCCCTGCAGAAGGAGAACCACCCCGCAAGCAGTTCCTGAGATCCAGGAAGAAGACAGAGTAAGATGTCAAGACCCCCGCCAGCAAAGGATACCGCCCTGATAGTCATCCCACTGTCCCACATTGTCACCCTGTCCAACCTTAAACTGCCCCTGCTCCACTTTCCACAGGCATCTGGACAATGCACCTGTGATTCTGATAGTCTAGACTCTGCCATGGACAATCCTCCACCATCACCCCTCACCGATTTGCTACCACCCATCCAATTTAGAGCACTTGAATAAACACACTTGTTGCTCAAAACAATCTGGAGTCTGGCTGTGATTTTGAACAAATGTATTAGACATGACCGTGCAAATATGTTCATTCACATTGTGATGCCAACAAACCGCTGTCACACAGCTGTAGTGCATGGGGAAACAAAGCAGATGTCACGCAGTGGGGCCCACAGCTCTGAAAACGGAAGGGAAAGTCACAACACAGTTACCATACACTGGGGGAAAAAGTCAGACAGTAGAGAGGTAGGAGTCTTTAAGTAAATGTAATATGCCGGTGTGTACTCTTACCTGTGGGTCACTGAAAATACTGCTGTATTACTGTGTTCCTGTTCTCCATGTCGTCCTCTTTGGCTTCCTCCTCTTCACTCTCCACAGGCTCCACAGCTGCTTCAACTCTACCATCTGGACCATCCTCCTACAGAAAAGGCACCTGGCGTCGCAAAGCCAGGTTGTGAAGCATACAGCAGGCCACGATTACCTGGCACACCTTCTTTGGTGAGTACATTAGGGATCCACCTGTCATATGGAGGCACCTAAACCTGGCCTTCAGGAGGCCAAAGGTTCGCTCGATCACCCTCCTAGTTCTCCCATGGGCCTCACTGTACCGTTCCTCTGCCCTGGTCCTGGGGTTCCTCACTGGGGTCAATAGCCAGGAAAGGTTGGGGTAACCAGAGTCCCCTAATAGCCACACCCGGTGCCTCTGGAGTAGACCCATCACATAAGGGATGCTGCTATTCCGCAGGATGTATGCGTCATGCACTGAGCCAGGGAACTTGGCATTCACATGGGAGATGTACTGGTCAGCCAAACAGACCACCTGGATATTCATAGAATAATAACTCTTCCTGATTCTGTACACCTGTTCACTCCTGCTGGGGGGGACCAAAGCAACATGTGTCCCATCAATGGCACCTATGATGTTGGGGATATGTCCAAGGGCATAGAAATCACCCTTCACGGTAGGCAAATCCCCCACCTCAGGGAAAACTATGTAGCTCCGCATGTGTTTGAGCAGGGCAGACAACACTCTGGACAACACCTTGGAAAACATGGGCTGGGACATCCCTGATGCTATGGCCACTGTTGTTTGAAATGACCCACTTGCTAGGAAATGGAGCACTGACAGCACCTGCACTAGAGGGGGATCCCTGTGGGTTGGCGGATGGGTGACATCAGGTCGGACTCCAACTGGGTACATAGTTCCCTTATAGTAGCTCGGTCAAGCCTGTATGTCAGTATGACATGTCGTTCCTCCATTGTCGACAGGTCCACCAGCGGTCTGTACACGGGAAGATTCCTCCATCTCCTCGCATGTCCCAGCGGACGGTGCCTAGGAAGAACAACATGGAGCACAGAGTCAATCAACCCACAGGTACGTTCCCACAGCTTGCACAGTACACGATTCTCAATGCATTGAATGGCTTGTATGAGTGTCGATGCAAGGCCTTAGGTATGTGTGACGCAGTAGAATTTAAGCCATGTGGGCCCTTGAAATGGCGGCTGCCTGACCTGTGAAGTGCGACAGTGGGATGTGAGGTCAATGCGCTGGCGTGGCACACGGTGGCGGTAGGCGGTCGAAGACCGCGGCGCAAAAGCGCATTGGTTAACATTGAACCCTCTCGTTTTCAGGCGCCGGCGGTCGCGGTACGCACCGCCGCGGGCGTGACCGCCATTTTCTATCTGTTTAATCACTCGATACCTGATCATCCACAGGAGAGGACCTATACTGCAAGTGCTGCTGTGACCTCGGTCTGGAAGAGACAATGGCTGCTGCGACTGGGGAAAGGGCCCCTGCCTTCACTTCTGAAGAAATGGACAAACTTGTGGATGGGGTCCTCCCCCAGTATGCACTACTCTACGGTCCTCCAGACCAACAGGTAAGTACACTGGGACCATCCTTTGTGGCCAATGCCTGTGTTGAGTGTGGTGAATGAAAGATGGTGGGGAGGGGAGCGATTGAGGCATGCATCAAACGACAGATGAGAGCATGTGCCACATGGCAAGGGTGGGGATGGGGGGCCACTCACATCGAGCATGCAGACGGTGATGATTTGTTTCTCCTCCTGTACATGTCACATAGGTCAGCGCCCATCAGAAAATCGACATTTGGCGTGCTATCGCCAAGGAGGTCCGGACCCTGGGGGTCCACAACAGACGGGGCACCCACTGCCGGAAGAGGTGGGAGGACATCCGCCGCTGGAGCAGGAAGACCGCGGAGGCTCAGCTGGGGATGGCCTCCCCACGTAGGAGGGGTGCCAGTCGTACTTTGACCCCCCTGATGTCCCGGATCCTGGCGGTGGCCTACCCCGATTTGGATGGGCGCGTGAGGACATCACAGCAGACACAAGGGGGTGAGTACAAGCACATTCTGCTGACTTTGCGCGCAGTGGAGGTGTCTGGGTGGGGGAGGAGGGCTGTGGGTATCCCTAGGCCAAGGCGATTTGTGTAGGCTAGGCCCCTCCGTAAGGCATGGCCCTGTGCCCCTGCCCCCCACCTCTGTAGGTTGCCTAGTACAGCTATTCATGGCCCTGTGTCACCTATACGTGCAGTTGTCGTCCATAGGCTTGTAGGCGATGTCCCACGGATTGAGTAGTGTACCCCAAGTGCGCGGCGTAGTGCAGGGGGCTTCTGTGTCTGTCCTCTCCGCCAACGGTGTCGCCAATGTATGCACTCAACATGTCTTTATTTCCCCCCCCCCTTTTTTTGTGCTCTTCCTGTTCATGTGTGTATTAGCATCATCAGGCGGAGGAGAAGTGGCATCGGAGCACGAGGGAGCTGCATCCCACATGGCCCTGGAGGGCCATGCAACTGACTCGGAGTACACCAGTGGGACGGAGGGCGAGGAGAGCTCCACAGCGGGGACACGTGGTGACACCAGCGACACAGACTCGTCCTCGGAAGGGAGCTCCCTTGTGGAGGTGGCAACATCCGTGCCCCCCGTAACAACAGGTACAGCCGCCACCCAGAGCACCAGCACCGCCCTCCCAGCAGCCCCTCAGCATTTGCCCCGTGCCCGCTCAGCCAGGAAGGTGGGCATCTCCTTCGCCCCAGGCACCTCAGGCCCTGCCCCAGTCAACCCTGCTGCCCTCAGTGAGGAGGTCATTGATCTGGCGGTCGGTGTTAAAGCGGCGGCCAAACCGCCAACAGGCTGGCGGTAAAAAAAATGCAATTCCGACCCTGGCGAAAAACCGCCAACAGAGACTGCCACTTTAACACACCGCCCGCCACGGCGGGACAAACAAACAGTGCGGCGGTCACCGCCAACAGACAGCCGGGAGACAATGTACCGCCCACCCTATCACAACCCACCAATCCGCCATCTTTTCTGGGGCGGTAGCCCCGCCGATAAAAACACGGCGGAAACAGACATTTCAAACGGAAAACGCTCACCTCCATACACCCCACGAGGAATCTGGACAGCATGGAACCCGAACTCCACATCCTACCAGCCATTGTCTTCCTGCTCCTCTACCAGGAGCACGAACGCCGACGCAGAAGACAACGGTGAGTACTGCACCTACGACACAGGGGAGGGGGGAGGAGAAAATATTACGGGGACACACATACGCGACACACCCACCCCCACCCTCACCCACTACAACACACACATCAATGCATAGCAACACATCACAGTTACCCCCCCAAACCCCACGGAAGAATGCAAAGGCAAAAGGAAATGATTATAAATTTATAATTATATTGTAAGACTGAGTATAAAATACATCACACATCTATAACTTTATATACATAAATTGTCCAGTCCGATATGTCTATCAGCCATTGTTCGTGGGCCACTGGGCCAAAACACATGGGCAAAGCCCACACAGGATACCTGCCTCCAACGGAGAGAACACTGCAGGGGCATCAGATAGGAAAACTACAGGCACCTCAGGGGGAAGGGAAGGGGTGGCACCTCAGCCAGATGAGTCCACGACGCCAGATCAACGAGGGGCCTCCATGGCCACTGTGCCATCCTGGGGAGTGCAAAGCCACAGTCTCTCAAGTCTCTACAGTGGGTGGGTTGCCCACTGTGCCATCCTGGGGAGTGCAAAGCCACAGTCTCTCAAGTCTCTACAGTGGGTGGGTTGCCCACTGTGCCATCCTGGGGAGTGCAAAGCCACAGTCTCTCAAGTCTCTACAGTGGGTGGGTTGCCCACTGTGCCATCCTGGGGAGTGCAAAGCCACAGTCTCTCAAGTGGATAACAGTCTCCTTTGGTACTGGAGGGGGACTAGTGCCCAGAGTGCTTCGTGCAGCCCTGCCCGACACAGATGCGGGCCTGCCCCTTCCGCCAATGGGCCAGCGGTTCTTGAGATGAAGGGCCCTGTTCAGCGGTGCTTGAGATGAAGGGCCCTGTTCAGCGGTGCTTGAGATGAAGGGCCCTGTTCAGCGGTGCTTGAGACGGCAGTGCCCTGTTCAGCGGTGCTTGAGATGAAGGGCCCTGTTCAGCGGTGCTTGAGACAGCGGTGCCCTGTTCAGCGATGCTTGAGACGGCGGTGCCCAGCGGAGCGGTTCTTGAGATGAGTGTCCTGTTCAGCGGTGCTTGAGACGGCGGTGCCCTGTTCAGCGGTGCTTGAGATGAAGGGCCCTGTTCAGCGGTGCTTGAGACGGCAGTGCCCAGCGGAGCGGTGCTTGAGATGAAGGGCCCAGTTCAGTGGTGCTTGAGACGGCGGTGCCCTGTTCAGCGGTGCTTGAGACGGCGGTGCCCTGTTCAGCGGTGCTTGAGATGAAGGGCCCTGTTCAGCGGTGCTTGAGACGGCGGTGCCCTGTTCAGCGGTGCTTGAGATGAAGGGCCCTGTTCAGCGGTGCTTGAGACGGCGGTGCCCAGCGGAGCGGTGCTTGAGATGAAGGGCCCTGTTCAGCGGTGCTTGAGACGGCGGTGCCCTGTTCAGCGGTGCTTGATACGGCGGTGCCCTGTTCAGCGGTGCTTGAGATGAAGGGCCCTTTTCAGCGGTGCTTGAGACGGCGGTGCCCTGTTCAGCGGTGCTTGAGATGAAGGGCCCAGTTCAGCGGTGCTTGAGACGGCGGTGCCCTGTTCAGCGGTGCTTGAGACTGCGGTGCCCTGTTCAGCGTTGCTTGAGATGAATGGCCCTGTTCAGCGGTGCTTGAGACGGCGGTGCCCTGTTCAGCGGTGCTTGAGATGAAGGGCCCAGTTCAGCGGTGCTTGAGACGGCGGTGCCCAGCGGAGCGGTGCTTGAGATGAAGGGCCCTGTTCAGCGGTGCTTGAGACGGCGGTGCCCTGTTCAGCGGTGCTTGAGATGAAGGGCCCTGTTCAGCGGTGCTTGAGACGGCGGTGCCTAGCGGAGCGGTGCTTGAGATGAAGGGCCCAGTTCAGCGGTGCTTGAGACGGCGGTGCCCTGTTCAGCGGTGCTTGAGACGGCGGTGCCCTGTTCAGCAGTGCTTGAGATGAAGGGCCCTGTTCAACTGTGCTTGAGACGGCGGTGCCCCGCGGAGCGGTGCTTGAGATGAAGGGCCCTGTTCAGCGGTGCTTGAGACGGCGGTGCCCTGTTCAGCGGTGCTTGAGACGGCGGTGCCCTGTTCAGCGGTGCTTGAGATGAAGGGCCCTGTTCAGCGGTGCTTGAGACGGCGGTGCCCTGTTCAGCGGTGCTTGAGATGAAGGGCCCAGTTCAGCGGTGCTTGAGACGGCGGTGCCCTGTTCAGCGGTGCTTGAGATGAATGGCCCTGTTCAGCAGTGCTTGAGACGACGGTGCCCTGTTCAGCGGTGCTTGAGATGAAGGGCCCAGTTCAGCGGTGCTTGAGACGGCGGTGCCCAGCGGAGCGGTGCTTGAGATGAAGGGCCCTGTTCAGCGGTGCTTGAGACGGCGGTGCCCTGTTCAGCGGTGCTTGAGATGAAGGGCCCAGTTCAGCGGTGCTTGAGACGGCGGTGCCCTCTTCAGCGGTGCTTGAGACGGCGGTGCCCTGTTCAGCGGTGCTTGAGATGAAGGGCCCTGTTCAGCGGTGCTTGAGACGGCGGTGCCCTGTTCAGCGGTGCTTGAGATGAAGGGCCCAGTTCAGCGGTGCTTGAGACGGCGGTGCCCAGCGGAGCGGTGCTTGAGATGAAGGGCCCTATTCAGCGGTGCTTGAGACGGCGGTGCCCAGCGGAGCGGTGCTTGAGATGAGTGTCCTGTTCTGCGGTGCTTGAGACGGCGATGCCCTGTTCAGCGGTGCTTGAGATGAAGGGCCCTGTTCAGCGGTGCTTGAGACGGCGGTGCCCAGCGCAGCGGTGCTTGAGATGAGTGTCCTGGTCAGCGGATCCAGCCCAGGCATGGATGTCACTCGCCACTTGACATGTGGCTGGCGGGGGCTTTCTGCCCATCTGTCTGGTGGCTTGCGGGGCCCTCCTGGGCTGCAGTACCCGGCCTGTGGGTGTCCTCCTGCCCACCTGGGACGTGGCTTGCAGGGCCCTCCTGGGCTGCAGTACCGGGCCTGTGGGTGTCCTCCTGCACACCTGGGATGGGGCTGGTGGGGCCCTCCTGGCCAGCTGGCCTGCTGCCTGACTTGTCGGGCGTGCTGCCCTTCCCACCCTTCCCTGTACGCTTGTGGCCCTTTCCCACCTTTGGCGGTGTGCCAGGTGGCACCCGACTTCCTGCCGGAGCCAACGTAGGGATTTTGGTCCCTGGGGTCTTTGGTCTCTCGCGCAGGGAACTGGCAATCTTCGGATGCTTTTCCGGGGGTGGGCTGGCCGTGCCTTGGCTCCTAGCTGAACTGGATGCCCTTGAGGGTGGGGGACTCCACAGTCCATGGACAACAGTCTTTATAGGTCCCGGTTTTGTGGTGGCTGAGGTGCTGATTGGAGTCTTATGAGATGGACGGGGTGGGGGAGTTGTTGGAAAGAGGTTAAGGTTGGCAAGGAAAAGCAATTTGGAAAGAGAGGGAAGGGTAGGTGTAGTGGGTATGGGAGTGGAGGAAAAGGATGTGGTTGTAGGAGTGTGAAGTCTGGTGTCTTTGGGTGCAGGTGCTTGGGCTGGAGGCTGTCGTGAGGTGGATGGCTGTTGGGTGGGTGGCTGCCTGCGTTTGTGTAGTTTGGAAGAGGGGGTGACAGACACACTGGGAGAGGACACAGGGGACGTGTAAATGGTAGTGGGGGTGGTGACTGCACGTGTGCGGAGTGTTCTGGTGGGTGTGCTGGTGATGGACGTAGTGGCTGAAGATGTTGTGCATGCAAGTGTGAGTGGAGACGTGACAGGGAGGGAGGAGGGAGACGAGGAGGAGGGGGACACAGTGGAAGCAGTGGCTGTTGGTATGTCTGCATGCGAATGTTGCTTGTGTGAATGCTTGTGTGATGTGTGGTGCTTATGTCTGGATGAGCTTCCCTTGGGTGTTGAGGTGTGTGCAGGCTGGTCTGATGGTGTGTCTGGGATAAGCAGAGGTACAGGGGATTGGGTCTGGGTGGAGGGAGTTGGAGGGGGGAGGCTAGAGACAGGGACAATTGCTGCCATCAGTGCTGAGGCCAGAGCCTTGAACGATCGCTGATGGGTAGCCTGACTCGAATGAATGCCCTCCAGGTATGCATTACTCTGGTGCACCTCCCTTTGTACACCCTTGATGGCATTCAAAAGGGTAGACTGCCCAACAATGATGGTCCTCAGGAGGTCAATGACCTCCTCACTGAGGGCAGCAGGGGCGACAGGGGCAGGGCCTGAGGTGCCTGGGGCGAAGGAGATGCCCACCTTCCTGGGTGAGCGGGCACGGGGCAAACTCCGAGGGGCTGCTGGGAGGGCGGTGCTGGTGCGCTGGGAGCTCCCTTCAGAGGACGAGTCGCTGTCACTGACATCAGCATGAGTCCCCGCTGTGGAGCTCCCCTCACCCTCCGTCCCACTGGTGTATTCGGACTCCGTTGCATGGCCCTCCAGGGCCATGTGGGATGCAGCTCCCTCGTGCTCCGATGCCACTTCTCCTCCGCCTGATGATGCTAATGCACACATGAACAGGAAGACCACAAAAAGGGGGGGGGAGAAATAAAGACATGTTGAGTGCATGGATTACTGCTACCGTTGGCGGACAAGACAGACACAGAAGCCCCCTGCACTACACCGCGCACTTGGGGTCCACTACGCAATCCATGGGACATGGCCTACAAGCCTATGGACGACAACTGCACACATAGATGACACAGGGCCATGGATACCTGTACTTGGCACCCTACAGAGGTGGGGGGCAGGGGCACAGGGCCATGCCTTACGGAGGGGCCTAGCCTACAGAAATCGCCCTGGCCTAGGGATACCCACAGCCCTCCTCCCCCACCCAGACACCTCCACTGCGCGCAAAGTCAGCAGAATGTATTTGTACTCACCCCCTTGTGTCTGCTGTGATGTCCTCACGCGCCCATCCAAATGGAGGTAGGCCACCGCCAGGATCCGGGACATCAGGGGGGTCAAATGACGACTGGCACCCCTCCTACGTTGGGAGGCCATCCCCAGCTGAGCCTCCGCCGTCTTCCTGCTCCAGCAGCGGATGTCCTCCCACCTCTTCCGGCAGTGGGTGCCCCATCTGTTGTGGACCCCCAGGGTCCGGACGTCCTTGGCGATGGCATGCCAAATCGCGACTTTCTGGTGGGCGCTGACCTATGTGACATGTACAGGGAGAGAAAAATTGTCATCACCTTCTGCATGCTCGATGTGAGTGGCCCCCCATCCCCACCCTTGCCATGTGGCACATGCTCTCATCTGTCATTTGATGCATGCTTCAATCGCTCCCCTCCCCACCATCTTTCATCCACCCCACTCAACCCAGGCATTGCCCACTAAGCATGGTCCCAGTGTACTTACCTGTTGGTCTGCAGGACCGTAGAGTAGCGCATACTGGGGGAGGACCCCATCCACAAGTTTCTCCAACTCCTCCGCAGTGAAGGCAGGGGCCCTTTCCCCAGTCGCATGAGCCATTGTCTCTTCCAGACCGAGGTCACAGCAGCACTTGCAGTGTAGGTCCTCTCCTGTCGAAGATCAGGTATCGAGTGATTAAGCAGATAGAAAATGGCGGTCACGCCCGCGGCGGTGCGTACTGCGGCGGTGCGTACCACGACCGCCGGCGCACATCGTCATTGGCTCCTGAAACCCATAGGGTTCAATGTTAACCAATGCGGCTTTGCGCCGCGGTCTTCGACCGCCTACCGCTGCGGTGTGCCACGCCAGCGCATTGACCTCACATCCCACTGTCGCACTTCACAGGTCAGGCAGCCGCCATTTCAAGGGCCCACATGGCCTAATTACCAACTGCGTCACACATATTTAGGCCTTGCACCAACACTCATACAAGCCATTCAATGCATTGGGAATCGTGTTATGTGCAAGCTGTGGTTACGTACCTGTGGGTTGCTTGACTTTGTGCTCGCTGTTGTCCTTCATAGGCACCGTCCGCTGGGACATGCGAGGAGATGAAGGAATCTTCCCGTGTACAGACCGCTGGTGGACCTGTCGACAATGGAGGAACGACATGTCATACTGACATACAGGCTTGACCGAGCCACTATACAGGAACTGTGTGCCCAGCTGGAGCCAGACCTGATGTCACCCATCCGCCAACCCACAGGGATCGCCCCTCTAGTGCAGGTATTGTCAGTACTCCATTTCTAAGCAAGTGGGTCATTTCAAACAACAGTGGCCATATCATCAGGGATGTCCCAGCCTATGTTTTCCAAGGTGTTGTCCAGAGTGTTGTCTGCCCTGCTCAAACACATGCGGAGCTACATCGTTTTCCCTGAGGTGGGGGATTTGCCTACAGTGAAGGGTGATTTCTATGCCCTTGGACATATCCCCAACATCATTGGTGCCATTGATGGGACACATGTTGCTTTGGTCCCCCCCAGCAGGAGTGAACAGGTGTACAGGAACAGGAAGAGTGATCATTCCATGAATGTACAGATGGTGTGTTTGGCTGACCAGTACATCTCCCATGTTAATGCCAAGTTCCCTGGGTCAGTGCATGACGCGTACATCATGCGGAATAGCAGCATCCCTTACGTGATAGGTCAACTCCAGAGGCACCGTGTGTGGCTATTAGGAGACTCTGGTTACCCCAACCTGTCATGGCTACTGACCTCAGTGAGGAATCCCAGGACAAGGGCAGAGCAATGGTACAATGAGGCCCATGGGCGGACTAGGAGGGTGATCGAGCGAACCTTTGGCCTCCTGAAGGCCAGGTTCAGGTGCCTCCATATGACAGGTGGATCCCTAATGTACTCACCAAAGAAGGTGTGCCAGATCATCATGGCCTGCTGTATGCTTCACAACCTGGCTTTGCGCCGCCAGGTGCCTTTTCTGCAGGAGGATCGTCCAGATGGTGGTGTTGTAGCAGCTGTGGAGCCTGTGGAGAGTGAAGAGGAGGAAGCCGAAGAGGACGACATAGAGAACAGGAACACAGTAATACAGCAGTATTTTCAGTGACACACAGGTAAGAGTACACACCGGCATATTACATTTACTTAAAGACTCCTACCTCTCTACTGTCTGACTTTTTCCCCCAGTGTATGGTAACTGTGTTGTGACTTTCCCTTCCGTTTTCAGAGCTGTGGGCCTCACTGCGTGACATCTGCTTTGTTTCCCCATGGACTACAGCTGTGTGACAGCGGTTTGTTGGCATCACAATGTGAATGAACATTTTGGCACGGTCATGTCTAATTCATTTGTTCTAAATCACAGCCAGACTCCAGATTGTTTTGTGCAATAAGTGTTTTTATTCAAGTGCTCTAAATTGGATGGGTGGTTGCAAATCGGTGAGGGGTGATGGTGGCGGATTGTCCATGGCAGAGTCCAGACTATCAGTATCACGGGTGCATTGTCCAAATGCCTGTGGGAAGTGTAGCAGGGGCAGTTTAAGGTTGGACAGGGTGACAATGTGGGACAGTGGGATGACAATCAGGGCGGTATCCTTTGCTGGCGGGGGTCTTGACATCTTACTCTGTCTTCCTCCTGGATCTCAGGGCCCGCTTGCGGGGTGGTTCTACTTCTGCAGGGGGTGGGGTTCTGGTGGCCTGTTGGTCTTGTGTCGGGGCCTCCTGTCGACTAGCGCCGGCGGAGGTGGTAGGCAGTTCTTGGTGCATGCTAGTGTCAGGGGCCCTTTGAGGTGCCACAGTGTCCTGCAATGTGGTGACTACCTCATTCAGGGCCACTACGATGGTACCCATGGCGGAACTTATGTTTCTTAGTTCCTCCCTGAACCCCATATACTGTTGCTCCTGCAGAAGCTGGATCTCCTGAAACCTGGCCAGGACCGTCGCCATCGTCTCCTGGGAGCGGTGGTATGCTCCCATGATGGAGGAGAGGGCCTCGTGGAGAGTGGGTTCCCTGGGCCTGTCCCCCCCCTGTCGCACAGCAGCCCTCCCAGTTCCCCTGTTTCCCTGGGCCTCTGTCCCCTGGACCGTGTGCCCACTACCACTGCCCCAGGTCCCTGTTGTTGTTGGGGTGTTGGATTAGCCTGGGTTCCTTGTGGTGGCGGACACACCGCTGATTGACGTGTCCTGGGGACAGAGGTATGGGCCCGCTGGGTGGGTGCTGTGCTGGTGTTTCCAGAGGGGGGAAGGTCTGCTGTGGCCTGTGGCTGTGTGAGGGGAACCGACTGTCCCGAGGTCCCCGATGGACCGGGCTGGTCATCTAGATCCAGGTCGACAGAGCTGCTGTCCTCACTGTGGGCCTCTTCTGGGGGTGGAGTGGACATTTGTGGACCCTCCTGCGCGGTGACGTGGCGTTCTGGTCTTGCAGGGGTATAAAAGTATGGTTATTGGTTCTGTGTGTGCCATAGCGTGCAATGGGTGGGTGCCCGTGTACCCCAGTGCTGGCATTCCTTTGTGGGGGCTCTTGTGACGGTGTTGGGGGGGGTTGTATGTGTATATGCAGTGGGCAAGCTTAGGTGATGGGTGTCCATGCTTTGTGGACGCATGCAGGGCTAGGTGTTGGGATGGGTGGGTTGTGATGGTGAGACATTTGCAAGGAGTAGGTGTGATGGGGTGGGGATGAGGGTGGGGGTATGAGTTGGCATGCAGGTGGGGTGGGGGGAAGAAGTAGTGAAGATTTGACTTACCAGAGTCCATTCCTCCGCCTACTCCTGCGAGGCCCTCAGGATGCAGGATGTTCCAGACTTGCTCCTCCCATGTTGTATATTCTGGGGGAGGAGGTGGGGGTCCGCCGCCAGTCTTCTGCACCGAGATGTTGTGCCTGGATACCATGGAACGCACCTTCCAGCGTAGGTCGTTCCACTTCTTCCTGATGTCGTCCCGATTTCTTGGGTGCTGTCCCACAGCGTTGACCCTGTCCACTATTCTGCTCCATAGCTCCATCTTCCTGGCAATGGTGGTGTGCTGCACCTGTGCCCCGAACAGCTGTGGCTCTACTTGTACAATTTCCTCCACCATGACCCTGAGTTCATCATCAGAGAACCTGGGGTGTCTTTGCGGTGCCATGGGGTGGTGTAGGTGATGTGTAGGGTGGATTGTGTGGTGCTAAGTGTGGTGATGTGTATTGTTGTGTTGTGTGAAGTGCGTGCAAATATTGCTGGGTGACAGTGAATTGGGCGTCTGGGTGCTCGGATGTCTTTTCTCGGTGCGTGTTCACAAATCTCTAGGAGTGGAGGTTTGTGGGTGATGTGGGTGTGTATTTTATATTGTAATGGGTGTGTGGGAGTGGTGTGTGTATGAGTATAAGATGTGTGTATTTAGAATTGTCCAATGTGGTTGTATTTTGTAAGTGTGTGTGTATTTTGAGCACGGCGGTGTGTACCGCCAATGGAATACCGCGGTTGAAAGACCGCCGCGTGGATTTGTGTGTCGCGATAGTGTGGGCGTATTTCTGTTGGCGTGACGGTGGAGGTTTGGTCATCGTCAGTTTCTCGCTGCCCTTCTGTGTGGCAGACTTTTGTGGATGTCAGTATTTTGGCGGTTTGCCTGTTGTGGGTCAGACTGACCGTGGCGGTTTACCGCAGCCGCGGCGGTGTTATAGCGGTCTTCTGAACGGCGGTAAGCGCCTTTTACCGCCGTGGTTGGAATGACCCCCTCTATGTCACAATGTACTGTACACAGTACTAACTTACAATCTGCATGCATAGCTGACTCATTGGCTTTGGAGCCAACTAAGACCTCTCAGATGATGGCAAATAGGAGGCGACATGCCAGCAATTGTAGGTTACAACATGAAATCTCACTATTGAGAAGACATCATTTACCGTGAGTCAGTTGAAGTACTGATTGATGAGATCAGCCCTAAAGTCTCGAGATTCTCCTACATCTGGCTCATCCTCACTTGGCAAATATGAATTTCCACTCACAGGTTCTGCTGGCTCCCTTCATCTGGAATAAATGGTATCTGACGTCTCAGGGCAAGGTTGAGGGTGTGATCTCAATCTGAAATGTCACATGGCATACTTGCTACATTTACTCAGAGGTGTGACAAGGTGTCCCAATTGTTAAGTGTGGACTGTACATTGGAAAACGTTGATGTTTAATCAGGGTGGACATCCTACATGATGAAATGCATGGTGGTATTTCCACATTCCTAGTACAAGACATGTAATTAAAATGTGAGTTCAGATTATTTGTCCATGTACATGGAATTGTTAAGGTAAGTGGCTAGCCTGCTATTCCCTTAGCCAATGTATTGTGGGCATGCTACATAGGGCAGGACATTCCCTAAATGGTACAATATACACTGTTGTTTGCCAATATCATGGGTACATTGGTAATTCCTGTCATTTTCAGGATTTCTGATCCAAGTTTGGTATACTCACTTTAGCTGTTCTGAATCTGTTTAGATGGATGTTAGTATGGCTAAGCTGAATGTTGACTGACTTCATTGTGTTGCTGGTTTTGTAGCTGGCATTCACATGTTGGTGGAATGGTATATATTATCAGTCAATTTGCTGGACTCTAGGTGTATGTCTCAATCATGGTCACTTAAGAGGTTTCTTATGTCCGAGTAACTTACCCATAATATGTAAGGTTACTCACGTTTGAAGTGCTGATAGTGATGTTGGGATTTTGATATTGTTGATGTGAGGTTGATAATCATCAGTATCAGTAGAACTGCAAGTGGCCTTCATGCACATGACAAGTGTCCATTGTATTAGAGGTGTTGGTATGGTGCCTTGGGTTATCTGTGGGTAACTCCTGTGTGCTGAGTAGGCCCCTATTACTATACATGACTTTGTTTACTATGTGAGAATTACTAAAATGAGTAGGTATCAACGGTTGCAAAAATACTATTGATACATGTGTTGTTGAAAATGGATTTCAAATCTATAATACTCCAATTTTGGATATGCCAAACGGAGTAGGTGCATCTACGGTTTTTGCTTTTGTGAATGTTAATGACACAGTTACAAATTATGAATGGGATTGCTAAGCAACATGCTGTGTTGTAATTGGAAATGTGATGAGGTAACTTTCATAGGACATGATATGTGGTAATGGACTGACCAAATGTAGATGTAGATTATTTATGAATGTGATATCAAAGTCAACACTAATTCCCATTGATGGAATGTTGTTTCACAGTGATGCTCTGTATAGAGACACACTGTTAATGTTGACAAATCATCTTGTGCAGGTATAGTTTGTGTTATACCAGCCTGACAGGATGGTGATATAGTAGTCAGATTGTTGGCCTTTGTTGTGTGTGAAATTGTTGTCATGTAGGGTTGTGGAAAGTATGTTCTTGTGACATGATTTTGGCTCACAATTGTTCCTACCTAGGGATGTTCTACACATAGATGTCATGTTACTGTTGTGTATGGTGTAATGTATGTGTATGTAAAGAATGTGATGACCTTACCTCTCGCTCTGTTTCTCAGCATCAGCATTGTCAGACAAAGGAGACAGGACACAGCCGAGTGGGGAAGCTGCTGGTCAAGGGGCCCGAAGTCATGATACCACCGACACCGTGGGACCCAGTGGCCCAGAGGGCAAGGGGAGTACCACGGAGGAGACAGGATCCAGTTCTTCATCTTCAAAATCCTCCTCCAGGGGATGCTCCCTGGTGGTGGCAGACTCACCTGGGACCACTCAAGTTAATCTCAGCCTGCCACCCCCTTACTACCACCACCCTCCCTATAGCTCTCCACCCAGTTGGCTGTGCCCGCTCACCCAAGAGCGCAGTCATCTCCTTTGCCACAGGCACCTCTGCTCCTGCCCCTGTCAACCCTGCTGCCCCCCGTGAGGAGGCTATTGACTTCCTGAGGTCAATCTCAGTCGGCCATCATGAATGCCATCCAGTGACTGGCAACTCAGATACAAGAGAGTAATGTGTTCCTGGAGGGCATTCACGGTGCACTGGCTGGCCTACAGAGATCCTTTCAGGCTCTGGCCCCCACACTGATGGCAGTCAGTCACTCTTTGTCTCTCGTCCCCCTCCACCTTTCTTTTCCCAAACCCCCCTTCCCCGACCCAGCCAAAGCACACAGACAGACAGTCATGCATCCACCTCAACAACCAAGCATAGCCCGGACAAACATAGGCACCACAAGGCACACCACCGGCATGCACACAAGCAACATACAGATGCAGACACAGCAACAGTCACTACCTGTTCTGACAACCCCATCACTTCCAGCATCACTGGCACTGCACCAGAAATACCTACAGACACCACACCAACATTCACATATCCAGCCACTATACCTATCCTACCCACAATCAGCACAATACCAGTCCCTCAGATATGAACCCCAGTCACCAGACCCGCAGACTCCACAACCACTGACACTCCTACATGCAACACATCCACCATACCTGCAGTCACCACCCCCAGTTGACAGTCACTCAACCACAACAGCATCCCCCAGCACCTCCACCCCCTCAGTCCTGTATACATAAATGCCCTCACTCACCCACCCAACAGACACCCACAAGTATACCTCCCACAAACAGGCACCCACAACACCTACACACCTTTCGTGTTTTGACCTTTTTGCTGCTCCTCTTCCCCCCATGAGACTCCTAAATTCACTTTTTCTCTCCCAGGCCTGTCCCCTCCACCTCCAAGACCTCTGTTACCCCGTGCAAGTGCCTATGCCCCTCTCCCCACCAAGAAGTCTACCCCTGAAAACAGAACCCAACCCTCCCCTAACAGTGAACCTAAACCCCCTTCCAAGCCCAATCCCAAAGGATCCCCTCCAAAGCCCAGGCCCAACGCCCCCGATAATCCCTGAGGTGCCTGCCTCCTTGATGCCCCTACCTGTAAAGGTTAGATGGCAGTCAGGAGTCAAGTTTGAGGCATACCGATGTGCATTGTGTGCATGTTGCATATTTTCAAATTGGACTGGCCTATGGCCTTGGACATTTCATTAATTATCTATTTTATAATTATACATCTTTGAACCAACTAGTTGTTGGTTTCAACGTTATATATTTGTCCTGCATTACTTTTTTAGGGCAAATTTGTTCATGGCTGACATTGTGTGTGAGTATTTGTGTGTAAGTGGTGCTTGTGCTACCTGTTTTGTCTGGTCAGCATGTGAGGTTGTGTGCAGTGCTTTTGTCCCCCAGTGATGGGGGGGTGTTGTGAGATGGGCATGTGTATGTTGGAGGTATGTTGCTGTTTGTGTGTAAGTGGTGCTTGTGCTACCTGTTTTGTCTGGGCAGCATGTGAGGTTGTGTGCAGTGCTTTTGTCCCCCAGTGATGGGGGGGTGTTGTGAAATGGGCATGTGTATGTTGGAGGTATGTTGCTGTCATGGTATTGAGTGGTGTTTGTGTTGATGTGTTTGTTGCAGTGTTGTGTGGCTTTGTGTGCTTTGACTGTGTGCATGTGTGTGTTTGGTGCATGGTATGTCAGATATGATGTGCTGTATGTTTGCTGTGTATGTACATTGCGGCCTTGTATCGTTGTGTGACTGTGTGTGTTCGAACCCTGTTGATGGTATGTTGTGTTGTATGTGCGATTTGTCACTAGGTGGTGTCTATTGTGGGTCCTTGCCAATGCATTGATGGTGTAGCAATTGTGGTGTTGTTGTGATGTGTTGTGGTGTTGTTAGTTATTGTGTGTGACTGGGCCGGTGCTGTGTTACCAGGAGTCGATGTGTGTTTTTGACGTGTGTGTGATGGCCATAGTGTGTGAACTGTGTATGTGTGGGTGTGTATGTGGTTGTTTGTTAGTGTGCATGTCAGATTACGTATGTGTCACCATCGCCCCCCTATTCCCAATGGTATGTTTTGTGAGCCTACAAACTTTAGTAATTTACATCAGTGACTGGTAAGTGTGTGTACTTATGATTGCTGTCGTCTTCAGCATTGATTACGGAGTCTCTGGGCAAGTAGGAGCAGCGGGATGATGTGGAGTTCTGGTTCCATGGCAGCCTCGGACGAGTATAGCTTCCTGAAGGTGAGTGTCTCCTTTTATGCAGTTTGTTTCTGCCTGGGTTTCTGTGGTGAGGCGATCGCCGCAGAAACCTTGGCGGTGTGCAACCTCCTAATCTAAAACATGGTCTCCACCGGCCTGCAATTGGCTATTGTCGTCCATGGCGTCCAGACCATTGTGGCGCTTCAGGTGGTGATTTGGCTGTATTCTGTTGGGAATATTGGAATGATCATACTTTGGCAGTCTTCTCTGCTAGCCTGTTGCCGGTATGAACGCCACTTCCAATATGGTGATCTTGAGACTGCCAAATTCGTAAGGAGGCCCTAAGACTTGAATAACAGGTTGCGATGCCGTATGCAGATACAAGGTAATACCATGAGGCTTTATCAGACACAAATAAGTACTAGGGATGGGCAGAACTTGAGGAATTTAGCTCTGTGAAATTCCATAGAGCTATATGAAAACTCAGGTGAGTTAACACCAAGAGTGCTAAAACAGAACCCGCTCCCACACTTTTGAACAATAAGCCACCTCCCTGGGGTGGGGCAGGGATTAGGGACTCACTAGAAGCACTCTTTTTGGCAAGGGAGGAATGCAGCCCTACTTCCTGAGCCATTTCGAGGCACAAATTTCCCCATCCACCAGAGCTGCTTTCACTTTAATGGAGAGGGAGCACATGGCTCCACTTCTCGAGCCATAACTTGGCCCTAGGGACCCCTTTCCCCAGAATGAAGCAACCTAGAGTTGCTATGAGTACCCTAGTCCCATCTGGGACACCCAGAGCAATAATCTCGAGGGAGCTACAAGGCCTCCACAGCCCACAGGCTCCCAAGCCTGCACCCATCCCAGTTGTAGCGGGAACTGGCTACCTTGTTTGGCTCCTGCACAACAGTGGGAAATGGCTACCTTGTTTTGCTCCTGCAGGAGCAACCTTTCTCTGTGCCTGTAGAGGAGAAGCACTCCTGCTTTCCCTGCCCAGAAGAGAGCTGGAAGGGAGTTGATGTTCTCCCTGCCTTTGCTCCTTTGGGCAAGGAACAGCAGTGTCCTGGGAATGGGGTCCATGGAATATTGCTGCCTTGAAACTCCCGAGCATTGGGTCTCTGGAGACAATGGATGGCTTGGGAGATGGGCCCACTCCTCCTACCTAAATGGAAAATATATCAGCACTGGGAAATGGGGTCCTCAGGGTGTTTAAAAGGCGCAGAAGGTGAGCCACTTTTCTTCTCTCTAAATATAAAAACAATCAGACCCAGGGAGATGGGGTCCCCAGGAGTGGTAGGCTATGGGGGATGGGGTTCCTGGGGCCTTAAAAAGGGAAGGGTGACAGCTGGGGCTTTTAAAAGGCTCCAGGAGGCAGACCACACTAATATCTGTATTCAACTGTGATCAGCCCTGTGAAATGGGGTCCCTTTGGCTTTCAAAAGGCTCAGAGGGGCCTGGCACACCTCCCCCAAATAAAAGAATAAATATAAAGCATTAAATGTATAATGATGAAGTAGCCATTAATTTCACATTCACTGCTCTAGCTGAGAAATGCCCCATAATACCCTGCAAGAGCTTGTTTAAAAAAAACTGATGCTGATGGTGCCCATAGTAAGGGTAAAGTGAAGTTACGGTTGTTATGCCATTAATTGTGTTTGACTAATTACTTTGTGTTTCACCACTGGGCATATTAGTTGTTTAATGTTCATCAGTAGCACATTACATGTTGTATTCAGTTTAGCTGCCTATTGGCTTTAACGTGGCATTAGACATTAAATTCTGTATTCAGTTTAGCTGCCTATTGGCTTTAACATGGCATTAGACATTACATTCAGTTTAGCTGCCTACTGGCTTTAACATGGCATTAGACATTACATTTTGTATTCAGTTTAGCTGCCTATTGGCTTTATCGTGGAGTTGGACATTGCAGTTGAGACATAGCAGAGGAGCTGTGTTATTCCACATGTTAGACCAAGCTGTGTTTTTCGTCTTGTGAGCACACCGAACCCTAGCATGAGAAGAGAGCATATATTTTGTGTTTTCCTTTCTACTCAGCCCTGGGAACAAGCGAGGTTTGGAGACTTGGCCACTCTCCAACTTGTTCTGTTCCCACTCTGAGCCAGCATGTTTTGACTAAGGGGCCTGTTAGCAGGCTTTTTACGGTGTCCCTGGGCAGCAGCAAGGGGGAATTTTCCAAGACTTCAGTCAGGAGCGGACGTCAGGTGCCTGACCTCCAGTTTGGGTGGAAAATCTCTTTCTCGCAGTTGAACAGGAGTCATCAACTTGCAGGCATAAGAAAGATGAAGAGCAGTGCCCTACGGTAATGAATTTTGACTTTTATTCTTTGCTATGAAGTTATGCTATAATATAATCACACGTCTTTGCTGTGTACATTGCAATTAAGAAGTACTTTGATATATTTTGCTTTCATTGCTGTCACTACTTTTAAACGTGTGCTTCCAACCTACTCATCTCGTCTCGCAGGAACCTCGTGGTGAAGTAATAATAAATGTCTTCTTTAAACTAGAAGTGCATTCCAGAGAAGTTTTGTCAGCTCGGTCATAAGATAAGGAAAGCAAAACAATGGTTAGGAATTATAATAATATCTTACTTTACATCAAAGAACACAGAAATTCACCAGTTATATTACATAACTCATGACATGTTCTATGACATCATTGCAAGATCTGAAATTACATAATTGATGACAACATTGTGAACTTCAGGGGTGCAGGATATAGTTACTAAAGAAGAGAACTAGAACTAGGTACATTTCATTGGCTTTGTTAGTTTAAAATGTTATGTATTGACTGGCAAATTTACCTAACTATAACATCCCTTTAACCTTTCATTTTTTCAGTGAATACAGTGCCTGGGGTTCAGAGGCCAATTCATGCATGCAGCTGTGGTTGAACTCCCACAACAAGATAGGCTTAGGGCCTGACCATAGGTCAAGGCCAGGCCCTGATGCCAACCACCATCTGTGAGAGGTTGGGTGTCTGTGGCAGGTTGTGGCCAGGGCCATGCACAGCAGGGATTAAAAATAGAGGGCCAGATTATGAGTCTGATGGCCCTAGGACTGCCAGACCTGCAGTGGCGATCGGACCACTGTAGCTGTGACGGTCTAACTTCCACATTATCACGCTGGTGGTCCGAACTCAACGCCGCCCTGCTGATTACAGCCTTGTTCTCCACCAGCCTTTTCATTGCAATTCCACAGCCATGAAGAGGCTGGTGGTGAACAAGTGTAGAGGGGGCCCTGCTCTGCTCATGCCCATGCATCCTGCCCAGCACCCTTGTGCAGATACTGCACATTTGAAAGGTGCTGCTGCCCCTTTTGCAGCAGCAGTATCACCGGCTCTATTGTGACCCAGCTGGGAAAGTTGTAATGGGGCCAGTGGGGAGGTCACCAGCACCCTGATGACCTCCCTGTCGAGAGTCTGGTGGATGATGTTTACGTCCGCCAAACTCATAATCAGCCCCTCAGTGTGTCATAAAAGCATTAAATGAAATGAAAGAACCACAGTTAGAAAATTAGCTGTGGTTCTGGCTCAAATGTGGAAAATCACCTAAATTCAGCAATTACACAACACACATAACAAAAACAAAACTAAGAGCACCCAATTCATAACTGTACAGGAAAACAACTGCCTACAGAAACCAAACCAAGGCTTATGTTATGGCATGTATTCCAAGCATTGTATACCATACCTGAACAATTCCAATACTATGTTTGAACATTGACCATACCCTAGCATTTGTGTTTTTCATAAGATAGATAGATGTATGGTGTACAACAAATCACTAATAGCATTGTTGTTAGGGTGAGGATACAACAACGTTCTTAAATTCATATTTAAAAAACTAATTTTTAAACAACAGCAGGAAAGCATATTGGACATTCACTCGAGAGGGTAGTCCTCTCCTTTCGCAAAGGTGGCTGTCTCTCTAATGTCCTCTTCCTAACTTGGAATCTTCTGCTTCCCTTGAGGTCTTTCTTGTCTTTGTCGTATTTCTCTCATCACCCCTCTGCTCTTATGCTCAATGACAACAAAAGAGCCTTCTTGCCAGACCCATTTACTCCTGCAACAATAAATGAATTATTTTGCAAAGTTGCTACCTTCTTCTGGTGAAAATGCAATGCACTAACCACATTCCAGATTGCTGGCAGCTGTCACTGTTTCCATGTGATAATAAAATATAATGCAGGATGCAGAAGTGGCTCATTGGTTCACCACGGGTTGTACCGGGCCTAGTGTTAGGCCATTGTACACACATATGTAAATGAGCTGCTTTTTATGAGACACACAGTAGGACATAGTCACTATCTAGCATGGCTATCATTTCCTACGTATAAACAAGGCACTATGTGGCCATTTTGTCCTAATGGACTGGGTACAGTTATGTGACTTACAGGGGATTGTCAAGGGTTTGCTCCATACCTGACTCACCATGGCACAGCAAGAATAAGAGCTACCACAAACATAGGCTACCATTGCTGGGATTTGTGTGATCTGAAGTGTGCATGTCGGGCTGGCCATCACAAGACAGTAGGCTAATCCAACATCAGCACTCTGCTCTGGCAGCCAGCTTCAGTCATCCTGATCCTGATCCTACTGCTGCCATCAGCTCCACCCATGGCCTCACACTCTGACACTCATGTTAGAAGAGCCTACAATGAAATAGTTATTGTTAGAAATGGGGTCTTTGGTTGGCAGTCAGGTTACCCTCTGTCCAAGCAAGGACCCTCACTCTAGTCAGGGTAAGTCACAAACAATCCAAATTATCCTGTGCCCACCCTCTGGTAGCTTGGCACTGAGCAGTCAGGCTTACAATAATACAATATAGAACCACAGAAATACACCACACAGTGTTTAGAAAAATATATAACATTTATCTGGATATTTGCAGGTCAAAACAATAAAAGGTGTGGAAAAAGATTGTAAAGGTATCACTGGAAAGTGATATAAAGTGTCTTAAGTCTTTAAAAAGCAAACACAGGGGGTCATTCCAACCCTGGCGGTCATCGACCGCCAGGGTGGATGACCACGGAAGCACCGCCAACAGGCTGGCGGTGCTTCCCTGCCCATTCTGACCACGGCGGTAAAGCCGCGGTCAGAAAAGGGGATCCGGCGGTTTCCCGCCGGATTTCCCCTGTCTGGGCTGAATCTCCATGGCGGCACCCCCTTCCCGCCACCCTGTTTCTGGCGGTTTTTACCGCCAGGAACAGGATGGCGGGAACGGGTGTCGTGGGGCCCCTGGGGGCCCCTGCACTGCCCATGCCACTGGCCCATGCCCATGCCACTGGCATGGGCAGTGCAGGGGCCCCCTAACAGGGCCCCAGCATGATTTTCACTGTCTGCATTGCAGACAGTGAAAATTGCAACGGGTGCAACTGCACCCGTCGCACCCATGCAACACTGCCGGCTCCATTCGGAGCCGGCTTCTATGTTGCAGGGCCTTTCCCGCTGGGCCGGCGGGCGCTCCTTTGGCGGGCGCCCGCTGGCCCAGCGGGAAAGCCAGAATGGCCTCCGCTGTCTTTTGACCGCGGAGCGGCCAAATGGCGGTGACCGCATGGCGGGCGGCGGTAGTCAGAATGACCGCCAAAGTCTCTTTCAAGCACAAAGTACCTGGTTTGGAGTGAAAAATCTCCACAAAGGGCCGCAGAGGAGGAGATGCGTGGAAAATGGTGTGTGCGTCAGTTTTGCCCCTTCACACATCGACTTGCGTTGTTATTTTTCACGCAGGGAAGACGTTGCGTCGATTTCTGGCGCACAGACAGGTCTCCTCTGTGGGTCACGGGGTTTTCAGACGCCCCGTGGAATCCTGGGCTTGTAGACCGGCTCCATGACATTCCGGTGGGCTATGCGTGGAATTTTCTCCCTCACGCAGACGCTACATCGATTTCCTCCCTTGAAGTTGGGCGGCGTTGTCCAGGCGGGCTGTGTGTCGAAGTTCCGGTCGCACCGCAGGCGCCGCGTCGATCTTTTCCTTGCGAAGTCGAGCGTCGTCATCCTGGGGTTGGCGTGCGGTGAATTTTTCACCGCAGAACAAGCTGTGTGTCTAATTTTTCGCCGCACAAGGAGTCCAATTGCAAGAGAGAAGTCTTTTTGGTCCTGAGACTTCAGGGAACAGGAGGCAAACACTATCCAAGCCCTTGGAGAGCACTTCTTCACCACAGCCAGGGAACAGCAAGGCAGCAGGGCAACAGCAAGGCAGCAGTCCTTCAGAGAAAGCAGTCAGGTGAGTCCTTTGGGCAGCCAGTCAGTTCTTCTTGGAAGGATGCAGGTTCTGGTTACAAGTTTCTTCTCCAGGAAGTGTCTGAGGTGGTAGGGCAGAGGCCCTGTTTTGTACCCAAATGTGCCTTTGAAGTGGGGGAGACTTCAAAGAGTGGCTTAGAAGTGCACCAGGTCCCCTTTCAGTTCAATCCTGTCTGCCAAGGTCCCAGTAGGGGGGGTGGCAGTCCTTTGTGTGAGAGCAGGCCCTCCACCCTCCCAGCCCAGGAAGAGCCATTCAAAATGCAGATGTATGCAAGTGAGGCTGAGTACCCTGTGTTTGGGGTGTGTCTGAGTGAATGCACAAGGAGCTGTCAATTAAACCCAGCCAGACGTGGATTGTAAGGCACAGAAAGATTTAAGTGCAAAGAAATGCTCACTTTCTAAAAGTGGCATTTCTAAAATAGTAATATTAAAGCCAACTTCACCAGTCCGCAGGATTTTGTATTACCATTTAGGCCATACTAAATATGACCTTCCTACTCCTTTCAGATCAGCAGCTACCACTTCAATAATGTATTTGGGCAGCCCCAATGTTAGCCTATGAAGGGAGCAGGCCTCACAGTAGTGTAAAAACGAATTTAGGGGTTTTATACTACCAGGACATGTAAACCTCACAGGTACATGTCCTGTCTTTTACCCACACAGCACCCTGCTCTAGAGGTTACCTAGGGCACACTTTAGGGGTGGCTTATATGTAGAAAAAGGGGAGTTTTTGGCTTGGCAAGTACTTTTAAATGCAAAGTCGAAGTGGCAGTGAAACTGCACACACAGGCCTTGCAATGGCAGGCCTGAGACCAGGTGCAGGGGCTACATAAGTGGGTGGCACAACCAGTGCTGCAGGCCCACTAGTAGCATGTAATCTATAGGCCCTAGGCACATACAGTGCACATTACTTAGGACTTATAAGTAAATTAAATAGTCCAATTGGGTATGATCCAATGTTACCATGTTTAAAGGGAGAGAGCATATGCACTTTATCACTGGTTAGCAGTGGTAAAGTGTGCAGAGTCTAAAAACCAGCAAAAACTGTGTCCAAAAAGCAGAGGGAGGCAGGCAAAAAGTTAGGGGTGACCACCCTAAGGCTGTCAGGTCTAACAGTTATGAACACCATTACATATACTTGCTGTGTTTGCAGCAGAAAGAGCAATGCTCCTCTGCCCTTTAGGAGGAACCACCCCTATATTTATTAGCATTGTTGATGGAGGAGAGGGACACCATGACCCATCTGAGGCTTTGCTTCTTATGAGTCACTGTCAGTCTCCACATTCCAGATGAGTTTCATCTCGGGGTCAGAGATCTCAGCCTCCATGTGGAAAGTTACAAGTAGTAACTTTAGACTCATAAACTAGGTTCCACCTCCTGAATTTCGGGTATTGAAACATGTAAGCATATATGTAAGACATTGGAGTAATAATTGATGGGGTTGAGAACCCACCTCAATCATTAATCACAATCCTTGTCAGGGTGAACTACAAAAGTCACTAAATGAACAGTGCTTAACCTTCTGGTAGCTTGGCACAAAAGCAGTCAGGCTTAACTTAAAAGCACTGTGCAAAGTATTTAAGGAGTATTCATACAGTACTAAAGTGACAACACAACCAAAATACCCAAACCAATTTAGAAAAATAGAGAGTATCTTAAGAAATAGAATGACAGGAAAGTGACAAAATCTGTTAAGTAAAACAAGATAAACAAATTTAGTTTGAATTAAAATTGATGCCAAAAAGCACAAAGTGCCAATCGCAGTTATTTGGCAAAAGCAAAACTGAAGGTCGACCCTGATGGGAGAGTGAGTCAGATATAAGGACCAGGTTTGCCCTGGTAGAAGGTTTAAAATAGCCATAAATAAACCATTGGCAGTGCAATCTGCAAGCTAGATCTGAAACAGGTATTGCCTACTGTGGGTTGCTGAAAATAGGGGTACTGGTGCAGTCATGAACGAAGGCAGAAAAGCTCTGAAAGGGATAAGTCCACAGTCTGTGCCCAGCAAGGCCTCAATTTCGCCAGACTGCTGTTCGGGGCCAGTCTTAATTAAGCTCTTGTAGATTCCATTGCACCATTTTTAGCGACATTCTAATGAGGGAACGCCCCCTTTGCATACATCATGCATATATTATGCATGATGTGAAGCAAAGGGTTTACAAAGTGGTGCAAATGGTGCTATACTAGTGGCCGTTAGGGTCACTTTTGCAACAAAAATGTTGCTTGTAAGTAAATTGAATGTGCTAATAAGAGATATGATGATTTTATGGTTTAAAAATGAGAACATAAGTACTTTGCCACTGGCTAGTAGGAGTAAAGTATGCAAAGTCCAGGTTCAGCAAAAAAAGACAAAAATCTGCGTCAATGTCACACAAATGATGAAAATTTCTAACACTATACTGTGTGGTAAATTTATAATTGTAAATGGTGAAAAGCCAAATGTAGTAAACTTCCTAAAAAAAAGTGTAAGAGTCAACTTAGAAATGTAGATTTACTCCTGTCTAAGTTTACCTTTGTGACCAGACCCCTAATTCACTTTTTGCACTGAGTTGTATGTGCTTTATTTCCACCATTCCTACATTGAAATTGATGTTTATTAGAAATGACGTTTCTCATGAATAAACCCACTGAGCAGGTTATTTATTGATATTGTACAGATAGTGCCCCTACAGGTTCAAATTAGATAAGTCCCATACAGAACATTTCCTTTGTATGTGCTAACAACTAGGTACCCTATGAGTTAGTCGGTCACTCTTTTTCATTCCAATTTTTTAAAATTGGAGCTGGGTTGAGCTAGTCATGATATATAGGCCCTTAGTGAATTGATGGAGATGAGCTGTTGACTAGTGTTTTTTTCTTTTTTGTACTACTGCACAAAACTGTACTACTGCATCTCCAGCTTGATTGTGTCCTGGTTGAGGAGCGCAAAGTCCTATGGTCATCAAATACAGTTTCAGCAAAAGAATACAAAAATATATGTGAATGCCACACAAATTATAGTAATTTCTAACACTATACTTTGTGGTAAATTTACAATTGCAAATGCTGAATAGCCCAAAGTAGTGAACTTACTAAAAAGTGTAAAAATAAACTTACAAATGGAGATTAACTCCAGTCTACGTTTGCCTTTGTGATCACCTCCCTAAGTCCCTTTCTACACTGAGCTGCATGCACTTTATCTCCATGATTCCTGCATTGCAATTGATGCTTATAAGATTTGATGTTGCTCATGAATAAACCCACTGATCAGGTATTATACAGGCCTTCTAATTTATTGATATTGTACAGAAAGTGCTTCGAAAGGGTACAAATGGATACATCCCATACAGAACATTTTTATGTGTTACTACTTAGGTACCCAGTGAGTTAATCCAATGCTCTTTTTCGTTATAACTTCAGAAAACTGGAGCTGGTTTGAGATAGCCATGATATATATGGGGATATCAATCCAGATCCTTATTGCATTGATGGAGGTGAGCTGATGACTTGTGCAGATCCACGCCTGCTTCTGGCGGGGGCAGCCCATCCACTGCAGTCACTGTGCCTAGAGGTGCGAGGTTTAAAAAAAATGACACTCCTGAAGTGCGGGAAGGAGACCTTGTCACTCTGCTTTACTGCACTTCAGGTCCCAGGACGCTTCTGAGGGCAGCCATGCCACTGCTGTCACTGCACCCGGAGGTGCAAGGTTTAAAAACTGAATGGCACTCCCACAGCGAGGGGAGGACATAGCACCACACTGCCTTACTGCACTGCAGGTCTCAGTCTGAGTCTGGGGGCAGCCTGCCTACTGCTGTCATTGAGCCTGGAAGCGCAAGGTTAAAAAAAATTAACGGTGCTCCCACAGCCCAGGGAGGAGACCATGGCACACCGCTATACTGCACTTCAGGTCTCAGCCTGCTTCAGAGGGCAGCCCGGCCACTGCTGTCACAGAGACTGGAGGTGCAAGGTTTAAAAACTGAATGGCACTCCCACAAGTGAGGAGGGGAGATAGCGCCACACTACCTTACTGCACTGCAGGTCACAGTCTGCTTCTGGAGGCAGCCCACCTACTGCTGTCACTGAGCCTGGAAGCGCAAGGTTAAAAGAAATGAACGGTGCTCCCACAGTCCAGGGAGGAGACCATGACACACCGCTATACTGCACTTCAGGTCCCAGCCTGCTTCTGGGGGCAGCCCGCCCACTACTGTCACCGCGCCTGGAGGATCAAGGTTTAAAAACCCAGGGGTGTACTTGGGCGTGTGCCCGGGCGAAGATCAGGCCCAGAGCAGGCACATCTGCGCTCATCAGAGCTTGGAAAATGCTGGGCTGGGCCACCGCTCTTGGCCTTCTGTTTGTTGTACCAATAATTCACCTGTTAAGTCCTTTCCTGCTCCATGTTGACAGCCAGTATAATTATAGCTATGGGCAAGCGCAAATTGGATTTGGAGAAGACAGCACCAGTGGTAATCCTCCTGTACATACAACATTAGACTCCTTTTTGGCTCAATCAGTCAACATAGTAACCAAGGAGTTAGAACTGGCCAAGAGGCACGTGTCTCTGCGTTTGGAAGAGAGGTCCAGTTTTCTTTTACAAAGGATGGAATCATTAACACCGATAACCTTGAGGTTGCCCCAGTCGGTTGTACCAGTGTTACTGTTTCTGAGGCCTCAAGCCATGCCTCCTTGACAATTCTAGATTGGGAACCATCAATGAAGGCCCTAGACCTACCCTTGATCACCAGCTTTTGCAAACCCTCTGTAAAGAAGAAGAGGGAAACCAACACAGGATATATACCGGAAATCCTAATCTTCCTGTGCTCGGAAATCTGTTTCTCCTAGTCTATAGGATCTACTCCAGGAATCTTTCTGCTGGGTTACTTTTATAAACCCAGCCCTTCTAGCCTTCTTGTTCACTATCATCCAGAAGTATTGGGTGCCACTAGTGTCTCCACCTTCAGCATATTCTTGCTACTATCAGGTCTGGATATTAATGATTGACTTTCTCCATCCTTGGATCGACAGAGGAGGCCCAGAATAATGAGTGTTATGGAACCTGTGACCGATTCAAATTCTTTGTCATATCTTCTTTGTTGTAGACTGCCTTCACCCTGCGCCTGATGCTTTTGGCTTCTCCCTCTGTCATACATTGCAGTCCCATGCAATCAACAGCCTCCAACCCTTCAGTATTTGTTGCTCCTCATGTTTCCATTGGTAGTGATACTATGGCCAAGGTGGCTTGTTTCCTGCAATGTTGCTGGCATCAAAAACAAATTGGCATGCGCAGAGTGGTGTGAATTTGTGGACCAATTTGATATATGTATGTTCCAGGAGACTTGGGCTGTTACACCCTATTTCCGGTCAGGGCTTGCAAGCTTTGGTCGACCTACCCTTTTTTCTGGTATGGGCAGGCCACTAGAGAGTCTTGCAACCTGTATGAAAACCACAATGGTATGTACTGCCAAAGTCATCAGTATTGGATCTTCATACATATTATGTGTCCTCTTGCAATTATCTGATGGGGTTTCCCTATGTCAGAATAATGTGTATTATAGGCATAGAGGTAGCATGACCCGCACATCAGCTATTGATGTAATTAACACACATATTCCATATTTCCTGGCTGGTGTTTTCAGGTTGTTGCGGGCTACTTTAATTGCAATTTGTTAGCCTCTTGATAGTGCTATTGATATTCTTAGTGGGGAAGAGGGTGAAGGGTGGGCAGTTCTGGAGCTTTCACTCAAACCAATTAAAAAACAGACTGCTGCTGCACTAAAACTAAATGCCTTTACCCTATTAGAGGTTTGAGAGCCTGTAATGGGAGAGCCCCATCTGACAGAGATGGGAAGGTTTTCTTCAATCGCCAGGGGGAAGCCAGCTGCATAGATGACATTATAATAGACACTTGGCTGTGGTCATAAGTCATTGATATAAAAATGGTGCCTAGGCAGGGCAGTGACCACAATGCACTGGACCTTTCCTTGAGTTTGTTGGGTCTTAATATCCTTTCTCAAGATCACAAACCTATTGAGGCTACTGTCAACTAGCAACCAACATAGACTGAGATGGTGTGTTATCACTTCGACCCCAACTATTCAGGTACAGCTGTATGAGGCTATTGCTACTGTCTTGGTAGGAGTCCTGGCCCTTGGAGGAGTTCCCTCACAGGGGCCCCATGGGAGGGTTTCATAGCTATTTATAATTCCCTGTTTTGCTCCCTAAAGGAGCTTTTTTATAGGGGAGGCCAGGTCTCTCTCTAAACGGGGCCCTGAGGCCGAATGGTATACCAAGGCTTGTAGGTTAGCTAGGCAAGCTCTAATGCCAGATTTCAAGGGTGGGACTAAATTAGTTATCCAGGGATCCACAGCTTCCTATAAAGTCACACTAGACAAGGCCAAGTGAGATCATGGCCACATGGGAGGCACTATTGTTTGCAATTAAAGGGAAGGGCCATCACTCATTTGGGTAAATATTAGGCTAACAAAGGCCAGACTCTGCTGCCCCTTTGTGTAGTAACATAACAGCTGCTGCTTGGGTTGATCACTTTACAGGTCTCTATGCATGTGGTCCAGAGTCAAATGAGTTGGTTTTCCTGCCCCCTGCTGATGTTGCAGCAAGACCCGTTAAAGGGGAGCTTGAAGTTATGACCATGTCCTGTTTTACAGGAGGTTCGGGCATCCCAGGAGAACGGGTAGAGGGCAGCAAGTTTGCTTGTGTTTCACCTGGAGCTGTCGGAAATCCAGTCTGACAGCACTTTTTGCCCTATCACTGTGAGTGAAGTTGCCTATGCTTTGTTTGGATCACACCAGGGAAAGCACAAGGCTGGATAGGGTACTGGGTGGTATGTTTAAATCTGGGGAAAAGATCTGGATCCCCTACCTTGCTTTTTATTTTAACAATATAATGAAGGGGCGTACTATGCCACGAGTTTGGACAGGTACTGAGATCATCCCTAGCTATAAAAAGGGCCTTAGGTCCCTTCCATCCAACTACCCTACCTTCCAATCAGCCTTATTGATACCTGGCAGAAGCTCCTTAGTAGAATCCTGTTGAGCAAATTACAAGCTTGGATTGAGGATGTTAGAGTGCTGACTCCCTTACAAGCTAAATTTAGGGCTGGGACCAGCACTACAGATGTAGCACTACAATTACAACAAATTCACTGGAAATATGTTACGCTGAGAGATGAAAGCCTTTATGTAATTTTCATCCACCGTCGGTCAGCATTTTATCTAGTCCCAAGAGAGGCCTTGTGGAATGTTTTGATTTACATGGGTGTTCCGAAATATTTGGTAGATGTCCTTAGGAGGCTTCACTTGGTCAACTTTGCACAGGTCATGTGTGGTCCCTCTGGGTAACTGACAGACCCCATTCCAGTGTTTGGGGTGTAAGATAGGGGTGTGTTTTAACTCCTACCTCGTTTTTGTTCTTCATTAATGATACAGAGGGTCAGAAGACCGCGGATGCCATTCTGGCTTTCCTGCTGGGCCGGCGGGCGACCGCCAAAAGAGCGCCCGCCGGCCCAGCGGGAAAGGCCCTGCAACAAGGAAGCTGGCTCCGAATGGAGCCGGCAGAGTTGCAGGGGTGCGACGGGTGCAGTTGCACCCGTCGCGATTTTCACTGTCTGCTAAGCAGACAGTGAAAATCTTTATGGGGCCCTGTTAGGGGGCCCCTGCACTGCCCATGCCAGTGGCATGGGCAGTGCAGGGGCCCCCAGGGGCCCCACGACACCCGTTCCCGCCATCCTGTTCCTGGCAGTAAAAACCGCCAGAAACAGGATGGCGGGAAGGGGGTCGGAATCTCCATGGCGGCGCTGCTTGCAGTGCCACCATGGAGATTCAGCCCATGTAGGGGAAATCCGGCGGGAAATCCGGCGGGAAACCGCTGGATCCCCTTTTCTGACCGCGGCTTTACCGCTGCGGTCAGAATGGGCTGGGAAGCACCGCCAGCCTGTCGGCGGTGCTTCCGTGGTCTTGGACCGCCAGGGTCGGAATGACCCCCACAGTGTCTATACTGGAAAAATGCAAGCATGATGCCCTGAGTCTGGCTGGGAAGGTCCTAGGTTCCTGTTTGCCGGATGACACCTTGCTAATTTTTAAATCTCCAATGGGTATTCTAAACCTATTGGACCAGTTCAGTGTCTTCTGCAGACAAAGAAGGCTAGAGATCAACCTCAACAAAACCAAATATATGATATTGAATCCCTGCCATTCATCTTGATCACACCCAGTCTTCAATGGTTTTCCATTGGAGAGATGGCATACCTTTAAATACCTAGGGTACAATCTCAATTAGCATTTTGTCCGTTCTTCCAAGATTAAAAAATGCAAACTTAGGCTGGAGCACGACAGTGGTGGCATTCTGAGAGCTTCTCAGGGCTCCAGTTTCTGTCCAATTTGCAAGCCTTGCGACGGGTCACTATACGATGTGGAATTCTGGGGGCATGATAATGTCAAAGACATGGAACTGGCGCAGAATTGTTTTATGCGACGTCTTGTCAATCTCCCTGCCAGCACCCCTCCTGTCCCACTCTGGCTAGATCTGGGCATTCGATCCCTTATTCATGGAGTTAGACTCAGACTCTTGCTGTACTGGAGGAGGATTTGGTCCTCTGAGGACTTAATGCACTATCGGATGGGCCTAGAAGAAATATTAAAACTCCCTGGGGCCATTAGGATTCTGTGGCTGGTGTATATCAAACGTTGCTTAAGAGAGATTAGGTGTGAGAACTTATGGACCTGCCCAGATGTATAATGTGGTGCATCCAAGTCTACGCTCAAGGGGATGTATTGGAGCGATGTGGATGCTAGCTTCCAGGGGCAGGGGCTCCCTAACCACAGCTTTCATGGAGTTCACAGACACTCACTGGATGAGTATATAGATGCAAATGAGCCTCTGGCCACTAAAACACTGTACACTAAATTCTGCACTGATTTTAAAACATTAAGGGGGTCATTCTGACCCTGGCGGTCTTTGACCGTCAGGGTCGTGAATGACGGAAGCACCGCCAACAGGCTGGCGGTGCTTCCAAGCCCATTCGGACCGCGGCGGTAAAGCTGCGGTCAGAAAACCGGGGCCGGCGGTTTCCCGACGTTTTTCCCCCGGCTGGGCGAATCCACCAGGGCAGCGCTGCAAGCAGCGCTGCCCTGGGGATTCTGACCCCCTTCCCGCCAGCCTGTTTCTGGCGGTTTTCACCGCCAGGAAGAGGCTGGCGGGAACGGGTGTCCTGGGGCCCCTGGGGGCCCCTGCACTGCCCATGCCACTGGCATGGGCAGTTCAGGGGCCCCCTAACAGGGCCCCATGGAGCTTTTCACTGTCTGCTTAGCAGACAGTGAAAAGCGCAACAGGTGCAACTGCACCCGTCGCACGCCCGCAACACCGCAGGCTCCATTCGGAGCGGGCTTCTGTGTTGCAGGCCTCCTTCCCGCTGGTGCGGCGGGCGCTAACATGGTTAGCGCCCGCCGGCCCAGTGGAAAGGTTGAAATGCCGGCAGCGGTCTTTTGACCGCGTGGCGGCCAAATGGCGGTTCCCGCCTGGCGGGCGGCAACCGCCGCCCGCCAGAGTCAGAATGACCGCCTAAATTCCACACTTTTAACATTTACTGCAAAATGGCAATGCACCCCTTCCAAACCAGAGCTGAGCTGCCCTTGTTGTCCTGAGGCCAAGGATTCTATAGACCACGTCCTGTACTTTTGCCCACACTATCATGTTTACAGGAGGACATGGATCCTGCTGCTGTGTCACAAATTTGATGTCTGGGATTACAAAATTGTAACACAGGTATTAAGATCCGATACAGCCCAACCAATTCTTTTGTCAGTCTCCAATTATTTATTGTATATGTAGAGATATAGACAGAAAAGTTTTGCTCTGTTGTCACCTGACTAGGTCATGGGTCCCCTATGCAGTTTATGTATGTACTATATAACTGCTTATTATTTTATGAATTTTAAGTTGTTTTGGGACTCTAGAAGGGGGATCACTAGTTCTTGCCTGAGTATTAAGCATCTCTTAAAATTATGAATGACCTTCTTCCATCTGCTGTAATTTTTAAATTCTCTTTTAACTTTTTGATAATCTCTCGTTGATATGATTTCAATGGTTTTAAGTCATTTTTTGTCATGTATTATATTCTTATGTGCTTTTATGGCAACAGCTGAAATAAAGTATTATTTGATTTGATATGCTATTTTTCATAAATAAACCCACTAACTGGCCATCTTGATATTGTACAGCTAGTGCTCCTACAGGTTAAAATTGGATAAATCCCATACAGTACAAATCTTTTGTGTGTGTTGCTACCATGGTACCCTGTGACTTAATCAGTTGCTCTTTACCATTAGGGAGTCTGAAAACTGGAGCTGGGTTGAGATAATCATGATATATATCAGGATATCATTCTAGATCCTTAGTGCATGGATGGAGATGAACTGCTGACTTGTGTCTTTTTTGCACTACTCCATCTCTAGTTTGATTGTGTCCTGGTTGTGGGTGTGTTGAGAGTCACTAAAGATGGTGAGATTATGATACATAGGTGCTGGTTGTGAAGGTTTAGTAGATGACACAGATAGCTTTCAGGATGCTGTAGCAAGTGTAGGGGAGTCCGGAAATGTCCATGAGTGTGGTGAGATGGTCATATTTCTTTAAGCCCTTAATAAGGCTTGCAGTCCTGAGTTGAGTTCTGGGAGTAATTGTTTCACTTTCTCTAGCAGACTATAGCAGATAGTCCTGATAGGAGGTTGTCTTGCTTTTCCTGGCAGTTTGGTTCTTGAAGGTGAGATTGGTGCCCAATGTAAATCTGATTGACTTGGCACTGGGTTAAAGTTGATGTTCTAATGTATCCTGGTTCGGGAGTTTGAGACAGCTTTGAACTAGTTCTAGATTGTTCTTAATCAACAGCAATAATTCTGTTTTGAGTAGATTAAGCGTTAGATGGGTTTCGACCATTCAGAAATGAATGAGATGTAAGTTTGAGGCACTGAAGCTTGGATTAGAGGTGACCTTTATCATTGTATTGGTGAATTTTGTATGTTGTTATCACTTAGTAGAGCACAAAGGGTCTCTGTGTTGAAATTGAGGGTGAAAAGGGAAAGATGGAACCCTGGGAAACTCCACAAAGGTTCAGAATTTTCTTGTACTCAGAGATGCCTATATTATTCAACTGGAATTGGTTGGAAATATAGCATGGAAAAAAATCATTCCAGTGAATCCAATTTAATTCTTCAGGGTGAGGATGGGGGTTTAATGATCAATGGTATCCAAAGGAGGTGAGAAGCTAAAAGGTCAGGATGCATCCTGAGAGGTTATCTTTGTATGCGATCAGAAGGACATCTTTGATTTGTAAACTGGATGTCGTCAGGATACCTGAAAACTATTTCCTCAGGACCATAAGATAGTCCTCAGTCCCCACTATCTTCACCAGCGAGAGATAATATACGTCTGTTTCTGATATCAACAGGGGGAAGGGGAAGTGGATAACAGAGAGAGAGACTCCTCAACATCAGGTGCTCAATTCTCGATTGAACAGCCCTTGTTCATCTGGGATATCTTGAAGGAATACCTATAACAGATTATAACAACTTTTAATATAGACATATACTTTGATTTCCCCTTTTAACAATCAATAGCTACATGATTTATCAGTGGCCACTAGTCTTCTGCAAATGACCTGAACTCTTTTGAGGAATGGCTTCTCTCTTTCAGACTTTAAGGGCTCTTTGATGTGGAGATTAAAGTGCAGTTCTTATTTAAATTCTTCTTGTGTCTTTTTGTTTCTTTTATAAATGCTGGCATCCCCTGGAAAAGCAAACAGCTGCTTAGTATGCATCTATGAGAGTATACTGTGCCTCGGTTCCGGCATGGAGGAGTGCCCGTTCCAGTACTTTGAAACACGTAATGAACTTATGCAACATTTCACTTCAGTAAATGGGCACAGGACCCATTTCATATCCACTCCAAAAGAAATTTCAAACTCTGGCACTCCATGCAAATTGCTGGCCTCTGTTTATTTCAAAAATTCCATAGAACCAAACATAGGGCAACGCGTTTCAACCATCACGGTCTTCTTCCTTGGCCCTTCTTACAAACATAAATCAAAAGGTGTGGCCCCTCCTACTTTCTATATATCCACTAGTCCATAGACATAGAAAAAATCTTTTTTTTTTTTTGTTTGTTTTTTGTGTTTCATATTTTTATAGCTATAACAAAATCCATGATTTTCAACACTACTCATGATTCCTCTGCTCACATGTACCGAAGGTTCACTGTTCCCTGGTACTGGTATGTGTTTCAGACATACACGGATGATACGCTTCGAACACTTCTTAGTTCACTGCTCTCTGGTACTGGAATGCTTCTCAGACATGTGCAAATGAAGCACTTTGAAACTTCTTGGTTCGCTGCTCTAATAATTGGATGTGTTTCAGACATGATGTTAGGCTAGTTAGCAGCAAAATATCTGTTGCTAATCAGCCTAGCGTAATTTTTTGACACATAAGCAGGCAAAAAATGAGTATAGACAGGAGTCATTACCACCACCCCAATGCCCACCACAGGGGACCAGTGTCCCCTGGGCAAGCCGTATATACCCAGTGCCAGGCAGTGTGCCCCATGTAAGGGGCCCCCAATGGCACACCACACAAATACAGAAACACTCACCTGCAACTTATTTGGGATGGGCTCTCTCCTCCTGTAGTGTCCCTGTGGTGTGGGTGGTGGTGTTGCTGGGGTTTGGAGTGGGCATATTTGTGCCCATTGGTGTTTCCCCATGGAAATAGGCCTACCTGCACTCTAACGCCTGGTCTTACCAGGTGTTAGATAATGGCACTAATCGGGCTTAGCGCCATTATTTGTGCCCACCCGCATGTCGTTTCTCCACTTGGAGTTAAATATGGTGCTGGGGGACTACCGTCAGTTTTAAGACGAGAACGCCTACCTTGCATCTCATTGATGCAAGGTGGGTTCGGGCATCCTATAAATGGCGCTAGCTCCAAAATGTTGCCGTTAGACCGGTCTAGCGTCAAAATAAAAATATGGAGTAAAGTTAGTGCCGCTTTAGCGCCAAAAAAAATGGCGCTAAGGTGAAGCCAAGCTTCCATAAATATGGGCCTGTGAGTGCCAAGGAGACACTACAATTCTCCTCAGGGAAATCAGTTGAAGTGTGCCGCGTCTTGTTCATGCAAGCACTTTGGGTAAAACTTGTCAAAACAACTAGACTGCTTTCATACTTCACTGGAATTAATGGTGGCAATCTTGGAAATTTCACAATGTTTTTTTCTAATTCCTTTAACAAAGCTTTCTGTATGGGCAGAGGTTTTTTCCACAATGGATACTGTCTGTTAAAAAGTTACTTGGCATTTTTCTGTCTTTTTGTTGTATTTAGTACATTACAAAGCAAGGGCCTCTTGACAGATGTCTCATTTCAACAGCAAGATCAGAGGCTTATTCAATGATCTTGGCAATGGATAGTAGATAAGCGGTTGGTGAAGCCAGCATGGTGGTGTTGCAATTTTATTCAGAAGTGCAAGGATAAACAGGTACATGATAGATGCCTTGAATGGGGAAGGCAAGAAAGACAGTGAGTTGGGATGGAAAAGCTATTCTAGAGAGGAGATAGAATGAAAAACAAAGGTAGGTCACTGAAAGGTTTGTGAGGGGTTTTAAAGATGACTAGTGTGGGATGCAGCATAGAAATGTGAGTGTCATAGGAGAAGCAGGCTTTGAGTTTCTGATTTTCTGTTGAAGTGTCTGCATTTGTTCATTGAAAAAGTGATTGATAACATTGTACTTGTCCCTAGAGTGTGGGATCAGAGTGCCAGGCTGGTGCTTGCTGCACTGTATGACTGTTTTGAAGAGTGGTTTTCTTCTGTTCGCAGCTTCATTGATGTTACTGCTAGAGTACTTTGCTTTTGCTAATTGTAAGAAAATTGATTATTATTTGTGGAGGGTGTGAGTCCTTCCCAAGTAATATGCTCCAGATCCTGTCAAGTCCAATATTCATGTTCAACAAATAATCCTGGACTTGATAGGCTTAACAATCTCACAAATATTTTTTTAATAAAAAAAGAGAAAAATGTAATAAGAAAAACCAACCAACATCTACTATGGAGTTCCAGAGATATCAATTTTAAGCTTTAAAGTAAAAAAGTACTAGGAAAAAAGTAAAAACCCATTCTGAGCAGGACGTAGGCATGATTTTAGGCCAACCACAATGGAGCATGGATTAGATACACAAAGCAGATCTGTCCTGGTTATAGACTTTACCTTCTCAAATGGAATTTAAGCCTCCAGGTGGGTTAGGCTGCAGGCTATATCAGCCAAAGTCCCCTCAAAGATGAAGAGCCATTGGACAGGGGCTTGTTGAATCTCAGAGTGAGATAAAATCAGAAAAAAAATCTACTCAAAATTGGACACATTTGCTTCTAAGTCCCTCTGGCACTCCGGATGTCTTAGAAGTCAAAAATGGTTTGAACAAGCATTTTACAGATTTTCCTTTCAGAGTTTCTAGAGCAGCTAGATGGCAGGGACAGGAATTAGGGGTCAAGACTCACTCCAGCTGAGGCCACGAACAGAGAACAGTACAGATCCACATGCTTGAGGTCAGCTGGGAATTTCAGGAAACATACCTCCTGCAGATTCCTATGTCCCTGTAACAGCTAACGAATACTTGGAGTCCATGTCTTAGTCTTGGACACAACTGGGGTGGGTCCAGCTCTCCAGATCTTTACACAGGTTTCCAAAAGCAGGTCCTGTCCTCTTCTGTTCTTCCGCAGGTCCAGAGAGTGCTCTGATGAGTGGTGTGTGAGGTTCCAGCTTTGCAGTATTCATTGGTGAGTGGGGTAGCGGTGATTCTTTGACATCTCCTAACTAATAAGAAAACAATATTCAAGTTAAAGTTATAACAAACTATCTCACTGTGCACTGTTCTATTCAACAGATCAAAACTGTTCAACCCCTGAAGGGAGCTTGCATGCCAACCAGGCTTAATTTTAGGGCAACAAGCATCTCCCTCCTCCTCCAATACATCAAGCTAATTTTGGAACCAGCTCCCCCTCCCACTAGGCTGTTGTCAAACTAGCTGCAGTATGTCTACGGAACAGGTCTCACTATGCACTTCACTATGAATTGGCAGGAGTCACCCCTGGCTCTTTCAAGTTAATGAAGTTCCTCAACTCTACCGAGCTGTCCTTCCTGAGCTGATATATGTCACATATCTCAAACCAGGGACTTCATATGAAACGGCCTAGACCCATGTTAATGCTCTGGAAGCAGTTTATATACTTGATTAAGGGGTAGCAGTAGAAAGACCATCTGCCAGGAGGCTAAGGACAGTTAGCTTACTGGAGCCATAGGCAAGTGCATTGTAAATTTTCAAAGTTGTTTTTCATAATTGTTTATTAAACATCAGACTTCACCATTGAATAGGATTTTTAATCAACATTAAAAATAGTGTTTAAATTACTCCAGTAGCGCGTGACAATTCGGAGCCAGCAGAGTTATGATTTTGTTCAGAACTCTAGTTTTTCTTATGGGACAGCAACACCCTTTACAGTTTTTCTCATAGGACATCCACAGCCCTTTACAGTGAAAATTGCTTTAAGCGGTTAGTCACTGAAAGTAAATGCCAACATACAATTCTGACATGTACCAATAAATACTAGACACCCTATGATATATGTACGAAATTCTGTGTTTGCAATTTCCAAATTACAAATTGATAGAAATCACTATTTGGGAATCGCAAAACAGTATGTACCAACCAGCCAATTCTCTTAAAAGTGATTTCTATGGATTCATATTCGCAATTCGGAAATCACAATTTTGGAAATAGCAATACTGCCATTTCCTAAGAGGAAATAACAAATTAGGAAAAGTTGCATTTTTGATGCAGAATGAGGATTTCAGACCAGGAAGTTTAAAAATACAGGGTTTAGTCACTACCCAGAAGCCTAGGAAGCTGCTGGAAGTGAGGAGTGCACCTGACTTAATACTTGCAGTGGTTTGGGCAATTCCAAGATAACACCATATCAAAGGAAGAGAGTGACAAGGATTCAGGGAGCAGGAAAAGAAATGTTAAATTCTCTGAGGAGGAGCTGGAGCTCCTGACTGAGGAATGTGTCTCCCATATGGGTCAATGTTTTGGGAAGGCCTCCTTCACAGTACCAAAGAGCCAAGAGACAACGATCTGGACGAGCATCCTGGAAAAGGTAAACTTCCTACATGTCACCCAGAGGACCATCCCAGAGATATGCCAGAGATGGTATGACTTCAGAGCTTGCACTAAGGAGAAGGTGGCCAGTAGGATGGCTGGGGGTTGTAGAACAATTGGTGGACCCACAACACAACCCTTCCCACTCCCATTGAGACACTAATTAAGGGGACCCTGGAACCAGAGAGTCTGGTGGATGTATCTGACATTGACACCTCCAATCGTGCAAGCACCAGGCAGATTAAGTCATCCTCCTTTTACTTAATTAACGTAACATAATGTTAGTAAATCAAAACATCACAGCATTAATAACTCAATTTAGATGCTTGGCCTACCCTGGCAATGCATCATAGGAGTTGTAGTAAACATAAGTTGCTCGCTACACCTTTTATTTACACTAACTATATACTACATTTCCTCAGATCACACGCAGGACTTGTCAGAAACATGTGATGCTGAAGGGGTTACAGAAACACATGTTGAAGTTGAGGACACATCACCATCTACTCAGCCCATCACACCAACTCCAACTGCAGGGAAAGCAACCATATCACCACAGCTCACCTTTGTGGACAGTGACAGAAACCATCACTGAACAAGAACACCACAAGATCTGTGGGCAAGACACACAGACAGTGCAGAGGCCAGCAATCAACAGTCCACAGTGAGAATGTGTCAGAAAACATGCAAGCCCATTTGCCTGTGTTTAGTGGCTTGGAGAAGTTCATCACATCTGTGCAGTGCTTGCAGACAAAAGAAATAAGGACTGTTAACAGGAATCTGTTATGAATGTCTCAGTCGAAGCAGCAATTGAAGAAAGGGCAGGAACAGTGGCTAACTGCAATAAAGAAGGAGTATTGTGTGCAGTGACAGAGGCACAGGCAGTATCTGACAAGGCTTGATTCATTCACACAGGGCCATCAACAGGTTGGCAGTTGCCACTAACACCCTAGCAAGGCATACTGTGAACATACAGACTGAATCAGCACTGCTGTTAGGATGTTGCATGTGGGGTGGTGCAGGTTGACACAGCCCTTGAGAATATACAGATCAACATTATCTATACCCCCAACATCCTACCCTAACCTGATAATGCAAAAGGCTCTAGCCTCAGTGGCACATCTATTCAGGAGGAGTAAAGTTGCAGGCATTCAAGCCAACACACTCCTGGGACTGACATGAAAACAGTTTCACAGCCTAGTGCTGCCAACAAGGCACCCAACCCCACAGGCAAAAAGAAGTGAACCACTGAAAACTCTAAGGAATTAATTGTCTTTGTTTTATTATGCCTTACATACTTTCTTGCATTTTTGTCACACTATCACATCCACAAGGATTCATTTGATCCTACGTGAAAACAACGCTCTTGCTACCTGAGTAAAAGGTGGTCTCCCAGTTATGCACCAAGCATTATAATCAGCTGTGCTGTCTCATTACAGATGTTTTAATCACTCTTACCTTAGAAATAGTCATTGGTAATCTCTGTGCATTTTGCTCTGCTCTCTTCGGCATGTGTACCCTACTGCTGCACCTGTAGTTGTGGTAAATCATCATTAGTGGGAATCAGGCTCTATGGGGATGTCATGCAAACCCTTTCTCATAGCAATATTGTGCAGAATGGCACAAGTGGAAATTATAGGAAGTGAAACTCGGTCTTCATGTTCCCAAAGATCCTCTCTATGATTGCATGCATTGTGTTGTGTGTCCTATTGTATTGCCTTTCACTTCTCATCCTTGGAATCAGGTATGGCATGAGTATCAAGAGACACACGACTTATGCACTGTCACCTTAAAAGCATTAAAAGGGAAACCATTGCAATGCACTTTACACACACCATCACATTACACACACCATCCTGCTCACTGTATTCATTGAGTGTGCGATTCTTTTACCTAGTAGGAAAACATCGCCAAATTCACCCTATGAGAGTTGGCTTTGTATCCCACTGTGGCCAAACATGAATGAATCGTGTGTGCTGCCTGGGAATCTAGCCACAAGTTCGTTTATGATACAGGAGGCATCACTCATTCTCTACACATTGAGTGAGTGTGCTTTTCGTGTTCCCACAAATGAATTTGTTAGCTGAGGCGGGCATATGACAATATGTGTGCCATCAACACAGCCTATAACATTTGGGGACTGTGCTACCCTGTAGAATATCAACTTGGTTTGTTGTAATGATTGGGGGCTATTGGGAAAATATATATATTGGTTCAGTGTCCTCACCATGATGTCCAGAAACCTGTGAAAGAACCTGGAAAAGGCTCTTTGTGAACTACCCCTGCCACTGCTATGACTCCCTGGTAAATGCCAGAAGCTAAGAGGTATAAGCAACACAGTCCCTGCACATGTGATGAGATGGTGTTGCTTTGGAGTGTTGGGGCCTGTAGCTGAGGTTGTAACTCAGCAGTTAAATCAAGACTTACCGGACTACTGAGTCTGTGCCTCACATAAGTCCTCTTCTCAATCAGTTCAAGCAGTTTGACCCTCACTCTAAATCCTCTTCCTTCTCTCTCCTTCTTTTTCTCTCTCTCCCACTTAACATTCTTTTCCTCCTCGTGAGAACATACAAAGCTGCTATTTTGAAAGAGCCTGATGGATGTTTGGTGCCTTTTTATATTTTGCACATGGCTACCACCTGATCTGAATCAATGGTAATTGCATTTTCTAAATTCCCATTTTGTGATTGGTCACAATTAGGAAGTCCACTGTACCATCGCAAATGACTTTCATACATAGCAGACTGGCATTTTACCTTTCCTGAAGGCCTAAGATTGTGATTTGTGCCTTTAGGAAATGCAAAATGCCTTTGTATGTATGGCCCCGTGTCTCGTGGGCTACAAGGCCTAACTAGGTGTGACATATTTAATATTTAAAAGTATGCTTCTTTACTGTCAAAAACTTCACTTGCAGGTTTAAAAGCTGTAGGAGTTGTCAGCCTAGCGGATGTTCCGACCTGTGCTTCCGCTTCTAGTTGACTCTTATCTTTTCCATTCCATAAGTGTATTTCTTGCACCGTATATTACAGCCAGACTGGGACCTCAAATAGGAGTTAGCCAATTTTCCACCATTTTAGTGTTAAGAGCACATGTGCTGGATGATAAATAGCGATAGCGCATTTCTGATTTCTCACTTTGAGGCAACGCAGTGCAGCAACTTCCCTTGCTGTTTTGGATGAAAGTTTAGCAAATTCAGCCCTTGATCATTTTTTTCCCATTTTTTTTGTAAAGTGCCCAACTGTGTGATGATCTGTTTTACATACACCTTAAATTAAGATGGTGAGGACTTTGTTTTCTTTTTAAAAAAAGGCCCCCCAGGAGGCATCCTCCAAAATGTTAACAGCTAGTTAAAGCCATTTGAGAGTGCCAGCCCTCCCCTCAGTCTCTCTCTGTCTCACTCTTCTCTTCCTCTCTTCATTAGTGCCACTCTTACATTCTCTCTTCTACTGCCATTACGACACAAAAAGTAACAATGCATGATCATTTGCAGAACGTTTTGAACAATAATCGATATCATCAATACAAAGAAGGACACCTAAGAAACAGCCTCTTTGGCCTTGGCAACAGACACATGTTTTTTTAGGGCTAATTGCCCTAATTGTGCCTCGAGGGAGGTGAAAACCATGGTCTAATTTGCACTACTGGAAACGTGCTTATCAGCTTGTGAACAATACATTCATGATACTGATATTGTAAAAATAAAACTGGTGTTAGTCTTGGCATTCTTGCCGTGGTTTCACCCAAACTTTATGCTTTCAAAATCTTGTTTTTGCTAACTTCGTTTTTGCTCGCCTTAGAATTTTGCAAACTTTACCACTGCTAACCAGTGCTAAAGTGCTTGTGGTCTTTGGTCAAAACATGGTAACACTGACTTATACCCAATTGACATATTTAATTCACTCATAAGTCCTTAGTAACACACCCTGCATGTGCCCTGGGCCTGTAAAGTAAATGCAACTAGTGGGCCTCCAGCATTAACTATGCCATCCCTTTAAACTTGTCTCAGATCTCAGGCCTGCAATTCCAAAACTTGTGTCTTCAGTTTTAACCTGCTATGTCGACCTGGCGAAAAATAAACGTTTTGCCAGGCCCAAAACCTCCATTTCAATACATATACATCACACCTTGGGTAATCCCTTAACAGCCCAGAGGGCAGGGTGCAATGTATTTAAAAAGTAGGGCATATACGTTTACAAGTCCTGTCAGTGAAAAACTGTCACATTTGTTTTTCACTACTGCAAGGCCTATCTCTTCACAAGGATAACATTGGAGTTTTCTTTTATCTTTTTTTTAAGTGTAATGTCCTAATGCAAATAGATAATTGGGTAATCTTTGGTGTTTTAGGAATCCTAACTTAAAATAATAATAATTTATGATGAAGTCAAATTTAAATATTACAAATTGTGAAAAAGCCACTTTTGTTGCCATTTTTGTGCCTTAGCCAGTTAGTGCCTACAGCCTTTCTCTGGTGAAATAACTGGGTGTGGTTGGCAGTTGCGCTTCATGTGTTCCTCCTAGATACCCACACAAATTGGGAGCATAGGGGTGACTTGATGGGGCACCACTGGTAGGATGGGAGGGAGGAGCTGGGCCCTGCCTCACTTACACCTCAATGGGCTGTGTCCTGCCCCCACAGAAAGGACTGTATACTGCCTGTAATTGGTCTGGAGCCAGGGCAAGGAAGGCAGGACATCTGTGCACTACACAGGCATGCCTCTAGATGCTTCTCACCACTCTAAAAGCATAACTGTCTGTAAAAGTAAGAGCTCAGATGTCACAATTTCAGTAAATTTCTGGACTTGTGGATACTCTGCCATGATGAAAGACTGCTGTGCTGCTGAAAGCACTGTCACTCTGCAGGACTGCTGCTCTGAAGGAACTGCTTCTCTGGTGTCCTGACTTACTTCTCGTGAACACAGAACCCAGAGTGACTCCAAGGGCTAGTTGGCTGGCCTCCTGATCTCAGCATCAGGGACATAACAGGTTTCCAATGACCCTGCAGCTGGACACTGCTATCCGAGGGTCTACACTGCCAAGTGGTGACACCACAGCACTGGACCCGTGGAATTGGGCTTAAGATGCTTTGCCAGCCTCTGGGGATCATGTGGAACCAACGCATCTCCCCTGCTGTGCAGCACAACCTCGAGGAGAATCACTGCATCTCAGCTGCTGCATTGATTGAACCCATCACAACGGCATGCATCACTACAGAAACCTGCATTGTATTCAGAACCGCCGCTGAGCAAAGCATCCTCAGCACAGTTCCTTGCATCTCTCATTGACAGCAGAATCGACGACAACACCAAATTCCACATTGCAGCTTCGCAGCTCCTCAGAACCAATGCATATACCCAACTGCGCAAAGCATGCCTGACTCTGGACTATGCATCGCAAAACCTCATTGACAACATCCACAACATCAATGTAATCAGAACCTCATACCTCAGCCTCACATTGCAATGCATTACTGTAGCTGTGTGACACATTTTCAATGTAGATCCACGTAATGCTCCACATACTAGGATTTAAGGTACTCTGCTCAGCAGGCTAACTGTGTCCCTGTAGTCAGCCTGCACTCCATCACAGTCAGCCTGAACTTGTGACTATGGCCCGGTCCGATCTGACCAGATTTCCACAGTTGGCTCTTCACGTCTTTGGTGCTATTTTCTCTAAAAACTTTATAATTAAATATATCTGGTTCTAGTCAATTGGATATTTGTCATTTTGGTCTTGGTGTATCTATTAAATTAATTGTCTAATCTGGTGCAGCATCTCTTTTGTGTGGTGTTTTCAGTGTTTCACTGTTTTAAGTTTACACAAATACTTTACACATTGCCTCCAAGTTAAGCCTGACTGCTCTGTGACAAGCTAATAGAGAGCTGAGCACAGGCTAATTTGGGGTTTGCTTGTTCCCTACCCTGACTAGGATTGAGGTTGCTGCTTGACCATAACTCACACCCCAGTCAACCAGTACCCCTATTTCTAACAAATAGGTTGTGCCCCTTAGCCCCTCTGAGAACATCCCACATTTGTTTGCTCACTTCAGTGTATTTGGGTTATTACTTCATGAAGAAGATACTTGGATAGCAGCACAACCTCACACTGTGAGAGCCCTACCTTTAGCAGGCATGTTGTACTGTCCCAGGCCCTGGTCCTACCTTATTTTACCATTTGTGGTATGGCAAGGGACCCTGAGGGACCATGCTCAAAGGGTTAGGGTCAGAGATTGCTTGAGGCCACAACCTTTCCACTGAGGCACCCACCATGATGTATTGGAGGGCCTACGAAGGCCTTCTCCAGTTCCTGTCTCCTTTGGTGAGGCTGCAGCACTACCCTAAGGCCCATATTTATACTTTTTTAGCGCCGCATTTGCGCCGCTTTTTGACGCAAAAACAGCACAAACTTACAAATTACAATTGTATTTTGCAAGTTTGCGCCGTTTTTGAGTCAAAAACTGACGCAAATGCGGCGCTAAAAAAGTATAAATAAGTGTGGCCAGACAACCTAAAGTTATTGTTTGAGGTATGGCAGCATGCTCAGATAAAGTAAGTTGACGCAGACGCCTCCCTTGGCTCAGGTCAAGTAAAAGTCCTGGAGACAGTGGTAAGAGGCTGCACACAAGGGACACTCTGGAGGCACCATTGCCAATGCACACCTCCAAGTTTGGCTGTGCACCACCATTCGTCTCGTACAAAGCCTATGATAGAGCGTTCCAGCCTAATAATTTACCTGTAGTTGGACGCTCTTTTGGCCGATGAATCTTTTGGCTAAGTGGGACCCTCTCCACCCTTAATCAGTCAAATTTAATTAACCAATAATCAATAACGAACATAAGCAATGCCTTGATCAACATAACACTTAACAATTAATCCAGAATACATTTCGGCGAACCCTGACCTTTCAGTCAGGAATAACCACACCAGTTTATTCAAAGTTAGTGAATTTATTTCCCTATATTAACAAAGCTAGCACAATGTAGATGTGTCTCAACACCAAATGATAAACATAAATGAACATTAATAGCTGTCCATAACGGCGAAACAAGTGCAATCTATGCAGCATTTGAATAACGAGGCATTCGATAATAGCAATGCAAATCACTAAAACTATAATCTGTAATGAGCTAATTGCATACATTTAGTCAGCATAACAAGGTCTCAAATTGCATCGTGCGACAAAAGGAATCCTCATCTAACCTCAAATCAGCATCGGCATGTGGGACTTCATGCAAAAACAATTTAGCAACATTAATTTGGAAAACTCCTAACTAAGGCTCTTATCAAAATCAGCAGTTGGTTACCTAAAAGGAACGCAATGCAATTTTACAATTTCCTTTCATATTTACCAATTACGATCAGCATTCAAGGAAGTCTTCGTCTCACAGGTACCGTTTCTCGATCTGCATGGGACGGGGCAAGAGGGGCAGGGTGGACGGGGCGGTTGCCTCACGGCGGCAAGATAAAACTACTACTTCATGCAAAGGGACAAATCAAAGTTAAAGTCTCTAGGGTAAGAATCATTTAAGTCTCTTTCTCTCGATTAGAGAAAGCCTCAAAGTCTCTCAAAATGGCATCGCAGCAAGGTGGGCCATAGTTGCTACAAAATGGCGGGTAACGGCGATAATGGCTTCAATGGCTGGTAATGGCTACCTTTTTCTCGTGCACCTGGTTTAAATAGACAACAGTTCAAATCCAGTAGGGTCTTCCATTGGAGGGTTCATAGGTTGGCTTCGAATTATCCAATCAAAAACAACAGTTCTCAAGCTTTACTTAAGCATACATTATCCTTGGAGACGGGTACGCAAGTTGCAACATTTTATACCAATTAACTCACTTTCAGAGCTTCCATTGTCCGCACCTGCAGATTGACCTTGGAGCAAAGAGAAAAATATGCCAGGCTGGCACGAAACCTTAAGATAAGCATGTGAACGATCTCAGTGGAAAAGTACAGCTTCAAGCAGGAATACACGTTTAATAGCACATTGGAAAATTACGAGCATCTAAATCGTGAGACCAGGCAACTAGGCCGAAGCCTGCACTAAAGTAATGCTAAGCTAAAATATTTCAAATAAGCAAATCATAGCACACGTTTACGATTATGTCGGATTAGTGCAATTCTAATACATCACGTTATATAAAGCACGCTTATAAATGTTGGCAAACTACTCTGAGGGCACATTTTGTCCCCGTACAATCTTTATTAGTTCGTTTAAAGTCATACATGATTATTTTCACACTATGTTTATGGGTTAATAAATGTAAAACCTTCATTTCTGCTTCATCAATCCCTCCTCTGATGACTACTTGTCATCACACCAAATCATGCCCACAAATTTTATTCCATTAAATATCTGTCAGTTCTCTTTTCCTTTTGATTCCCCTAGTTTTTGCTTTGTATTCTTCTGCCATTCTTTTCATTATTTTCTCTTCCTTCCGTCTTTTAATTCTTTCCATAATCATTATTATTCCCCTTTTTATTCCCCAAATTCCAAATATGCAAATCAGTACTATTAATATTCCTTGTATTATTTTTAATAATATTCCATTCCAAATGCCACCAAGCCAACTTCCCACTGAAGCAAGTCCTTTTCCAACCTTCTCCCACACTCCTTGTTCTTTCAATTCCTTCAAGTCCGCACTCTCTTTTGTTAGATTAGCAAGCATAGTTTTAATTTTCACACTGTTATCTGGAATATACGTACAACAGTGTCGTGCACCAAGCATTTTGCAAACGCCGCCATCCTTTGCTAAAAGAATGTCTAAGGCAAGCCTATTTTGAAGAGTCATAGCTCTTTCCGCTGCAAGTTCAGCATCTATCAGGATTATAGCACCTGAAAACTTTGTCAACATGTTATCCACTATAGTAGACAACTTTCTTATTTTGATGGAATTCAGCACAACTCCCAACGAAGGAATCATGGCTCCAAATATATCTCCTACCACAGCAGCTGCGGTCTCTCTTTTCTGGATACGATGGGATCCAGATGTCGTTGGAATCATCGATAGGTCATCCAGTTGATAAACCTTTGGGAACACTATACCCAAATAACATCTCCCCCACCATCCCTTTGGAAGACGATAATAGGCATTATACCCACAAATGTAATATACACTTGGTATGACAGGGTCTAGTCCGTTCATCATGAATGTCCATTTGGCCTTAAAGATAAACGTATGTTTACACTCACTCGCTCCTACGAAAATGTTATCATAATAAGATTCACCTCGATATATACAAAATTTTCCTACATGCCAAGCATCTAAAGCAATTCTCCCTTGTGTCTTTATTGCGGCAAAATCATAATTATCTACTGAAGTCCTCTTATGTAGTTCTTTTTCTAATTTCGCATTCATTTGTGCCCTTCTATTATCTGTGCGATCTAAAATGCTTATTTCTACTGCAGAGAGCGAGCAGGTAAGGTTTTCCCTATGAGCGTGAGCTGTTTCAAAAGGTTGCATTGGCTCGAAAAATTCCCTCATAATTTTTGCATCCCAATCTTTAGCAATCTGGCTTAGCTGCGCTATTATAGGAACATATGCAAAGGTAACATCATAATTCGAGTAAAAATACTGTATGTTAGTTTGACCATAAAATCTAGACATTACTATACTACATGTAATCCCGTATGTAAGAGGCATGTGGTGATAAGTCACCCCTTCCTTTACTGATGTCGGTATCTGTGTACACACATAACAATCTTTCGCATCCATAGTCTCAACATATTCTGTTAATAAGTGATAGAAAACATTATACGAAAGCTCTTTCTTATCATGCAAGTGTCTCTCATCGAATTCTAGTCTTTTCAGTGCGGTTAGTTCAGTGACAGTAACAGGAGCAAAAGTAGAAGCGTCAATTTTCTCATTCTCACCCTTATCATGCATTCCAAGTACGATTGCCATTATTATTAGTACACAAGCCTATACACACATATTTACAATAATTCTTTCTACTGTTTTGCGTCATGATCTGTATAGAATCAGAGAGCTGGAAGCACCTATAAAGAAACTATTTAGCAATTCAGTTACAAAGCTGAACGAGCGCAATGTTCACACCGTCTTCTTCAAGAGGCCAGTCACTTATCGGTTAGCAGCATTTGTCTCAATTCGGTAATAACTCAGTCTTTTATCAGTTCAGCAAGTGTCTTATCCGGTTTAGCAATGTCTCAGCCGGTTGTTTGTATCACGTTATATTGTAGCAAGCAATGTCATTTATCACCCTTTCAATCAACAGTGTCCATAAAACTTTTCTTTTCTATTGGTATCTCTTCATCTTCGTTCTCGAGGCTAAGAGATACAAACTCGTCAGTCCAATCGTCATGAACTACATATGCCCATTCAGGACCGGAATATCTTCTGTTTGGTATCCTTTTTCTTTTCAATTTTGCCTCTCTCTTTGACTCTGCCTCACTGGTACTTTCCACTTTTGTCAGGTCCTTTTCTTCACTCGGGGATGGTACCTCGACAGTCACTTCCTTTCTTTTCTCTTTCACTTTTGGCCTTTCTCCGTCATTCAAACTCTCTTTAGTCCTTAGTTTTATTGGTGATATATTCTTAGTCTCCTCTTTGCACCGTGTCCATTTAATGGACCTGCGTCCCTTACTGTGGAAGCTTGAACTTTTTCGTTCTGTTCTGCCTTGTCCCCTCCTTCTGGGGAATCAATCACGTTCTCTTTTTCTTTTTCTGTAGCGTCTGCTTCTGGGAAAGCCCTCCTCTGATCAGGCTCTCCTGCTTTTTCACCTCTTTCGATCCCTTCATCACCGTTACTTTCTTCAGACTCTTTATCACTTTCAGCTGCTTCAGGCTCTTTATCACCTTCAGCTGCTTCAGGCTCTTTGCTACCCTCAGCTGCTTCAGGTTCTTTGTCACCTTCAGCTGCTTCGTCACTGTCTGAACTTTCTCCTTGGTCTTCCCCAAGTGAATTGGTCCCTTCGTCCTCAGAGAATATCTCTCTCTCTTCTGTTCCTGTCTGTTCGCTTTCAGTTTGGTTTTGCTCTGTCTCAGCACTCAGCACTGTTTTATCAGGCACTGGCAGTTTCAGCGCTTCAACTTCCTCATCTGTGGGACACAACACTTTCTTTGTGTGACTGGCGTGAATCCAGTTGGGAACTCCCGCACACTTCACAGCGGTAGTTGTCGTCAGGATCACTTGGAAAGGGCCTTTCCAACGGGGTTCCAGACACGACTTTCTCACGTGCTTCTTTACCACGACCCAGTCACCAGCTTTCAGTGTGTGTCCTGGACCTTGGATCGGTGGCAAGGTGGTTGCTTCCACCTGGTGAGAGAAAGAGCGAACCACGTCAGCCAGACCTTTGCAGTAGTCTAACACCATATCATCTGTAATATTCAAAAGCGCGTTTGCGGGAACTGCAGGAAGTCTCATAGCCCTGCCCATGAGAATTTCGTGCGGAGACAATCCAGTCTTTCTATCAGGGGTGTTTCTCATTGACATTAACACCAAGGGCAATGCGTCAGGCCATTTCAAATTTGTCGATACACATATTTTCGCCATTCTTGATTTCAGTGTACCATTCATTTGCTCCACCAGTCCTGAGGCTTCAGGGCGATAGCTACAATGCAGTTTTTGCTCAATGTTCAGCGCTGCGCAAAGTAACTTTATCACCTCGTTATTGAAGTGACTTCCCCTATCTGATTCCAAAGAGATCGGGAATCCGAAACGTGGTATTAACTCCCTCAACAATAATTTTGCAACTGTAAGGCTGTCATTTCTACGTGTGGGGTATGCTTCAATCCAGTGACTAAAAATGCACACAATCACCAACACATACTTCAGACCTCCATGCACAGGCATCTCAATGAAGTCCATCTGCATTCTACTAAACGGGCCACTGGCTCTGCCAATGTGGCTCGCGTTCACAACTGTTCCCTTTCCTGGGTTCATCTGCTGGCAAGTGACACATCGATGGCAAACTGCTTCTGCAGCTTGACGGAATCTGGGGTTAAACCAATCAGTTTTGAACAATCTTATCATGGCATCTCTCCCTAGGTGAGCCTGTCCATGATAGAACCGCGCAAGCTGTGATAAGAGACTATTTGGCAAAACAAATTTTCCCTCATTTGAAACCCATAACTCATCTGGTCTTTTTATACATTGTGATTTAATCCAGGAATCTCTTTCGTCCTCCCTGACGTTATTCTGTAATGTTTTTAGTTCGTCTATTGTATCTACGACCTTCAAGGCAAATGCTTCAGCTGGTTCGAGTTCTGGTTCACTTATCGAATTCCATTCATCTCTTAGTAATATACAATTCAAGGCACAAAATCTTGCGACTTGATCCGCATATGCATTTCCCAGAGAAACATAGTCCTGTCCTTTTGTATGAGCACTACACTTTACCACTGCAACTTCGGCTGGCATTTGAATGGCGTGTAACAATTCCCTTATTCTTTCCCCATTTTTCACTGGGGATCCTGAAGAAGTCAGGAAACCTCTCTGTGACCATAATTGTCCAAAATCATGCACAATCCCAAACCCGTACTGACTATCGGTGTAAATGGTGACTTTCATCAATGCAGACAGTTGACATGCTCTTGTAAGGGCTACAAGTTCTGCTACTTGTGCAGAATAGACTCCTTGAAGCCAGGCCGCTTCCAAGACACCTGTTACAGTACATTCAGCATATCCTGCTTTTAGAGTCCCCATCCCATCTCTTAGACATGAACCATCAACAAAAACAATTTGGTCATTTTCATCAAGCTTAGTATCCTTAATATCAGGTCGAGGTTTGGTGCAAAATTCAGTCACCTGAAGGCAGTCATGCTCGATGTCTTCAGCGTCCTCAATTTCAGCATTTTCACCGGGAAGCAAGGTTGCTGGATTCAGCGTAGTGCACCTTTTCAGCTGCACATTCGGTGAGCCCAGAATTATCGTTTTATACCTTGTGAGTCTTGCTCCAGTCATGTGTTGCGTTCGGGAGCGGGTCAAAAGTATCTCAACTGAGTGAGGGACCATGACTGTTAATGGATGTCCCATCACTATTCCTTCACTCTGAGTGAGGCTGATACCAACTGCTGCTACGGCGCGCAAACACCCTGGAAGTGCTGCTGCGACCGGATCCAAAGTAGCTGAAAAATATGCTACTGGTCTGTTTATGCCACCATGGGCTTGAGTCAAGACAGACAAAGAACATGCTCATGCATGTTCATGACAAAACAATGTGAAAGGCTTTGTGTAATCAGGCATGCCTAAAGCTGGAGCCCTGCACATGCATTCTTTCAACTCAACAAAAGCATCCATCTCATCTCCTTTCAGCTCAATTTGATCCAAGGCATCCTTCTGGGTCAGCTTCAGTAAAGGCTTTGCTAGAGTTGAGAAGTTGGGGATCCACTGACGACAGTAGCCCACCATTCCCAAAAACTTCCTCACCTCCCTCCTTGTCTTTGGTGGACTCATTTGAAGTACACTTGTTATTCTTTCCTTCATTATTCTCCTTGACCCTTTCTCTATCTGGTGACCCAAGTATTTCACTTTCTTCTGACAGAACTGCAATTTGGAAGGAGACACCTTGTGTCCATTTCTTCCCAAATGGTTCAACAGAGCAATGGTATCGGCTGTGCAGCCACTTTCTGTCTTTGATGCAATCAGTAAGTCATCGATGTACTGTACCAGGGTTGACTCGAATGGCAATTCTAATCCTTCCAAGTCTTTCTTTAGAATCTGATTGAATATTGACGGTGACTCAGAAAACCCTTGAGGAATTCGACACCAACTGTACACTCTGTCTAAGAATTTGAAACAAAAGAGAAATTGACTGTCCTCATGAAGAGGCACCGAAAAGAATGCTTGTGACAAGTCGATGACTGAGAACCACTCGGCATCGCAAGGGACTTGAAACATTATCACAGCTGGGTTTGGTACGACAGGGCAACATTTGACTATGATGTCATTTATTTTCCTCAAGTCCTGTACAATTCGGACCTTTCCACTCGGTTTTATTAGTCCCATGATTGGTGAATTACATGGACTGCTTAACACTTCTTTCAGTACTCCCTGCTTTACAAATTCGTCAATGAGTTGGGCAACTTTCATGAGGGTGTCTTGTGCCATGTGGTATTGTGGGGTCTGGGGAAAGGTTGCATTGGGCTTTACAGTCACCTTCACTGGTTCCACTCCTTTCATCAATCCCACCTCTTTCCCTGTCATATCCCACACTTCCCTTCCAACTGTTTCCCATAGTTCAGCTGGAATATCTTCTTCAGTTATCATCGGGAAGAGACAAATCAGAGGATACTCTTCATCGACAGTTTCTATCTCATCTCCCTCTGCACTGTCCTCTTCTTCCCCATCACTGCTCGTCTGTATTTTTATTCCCTCGTTCGAACACATAATCGAACAACCCAATTTGCACAATAGGTCTCTCCCTAATAGTGCTATCGGGCTTGAGTCACACACCACAAATTGGTGTGACCCTTGATAGTTACCAATGCTGACTGGTACTGGATCTGTAATTGGGTTTGTCAGGTGCCTGTTTGCTATTCCCACCACTTGAACTGTCCTTCCTGAGAGTGGCAAATTTGGTACTTCAATGCTCTTAACAGTTGAACGTGTGGCTCCTGTATCAACCAAGAATGAGACACGATGGCCCATTACTCTTCCCTCCACGTACGGACCCTTTTGATCAACTTCCAAGGATGCGGCAAGCACACAATCTCCTTCCTCTCCTGAACTTTCACTCTCCCATACATTGTTTATTCCACTCTCACTGTGTAATGGGAACTGTTGTACGGTGCCATTTGTATTCATTACCTGACCCGAGACCTGTGGAGGAACCATCACTTGCTGCTGACTCATTGGTGCCAAAGGTATTTGCATTTGCTGATTAGGTACCATGGGAAACTGCTGTTGCATTGGCTGCATTTGCGTCATATGCATACGGGGCATTTGCATTTGCTGCGGCTGCATGGGCTGTAATCCCTGTAGCTGATTTATGGTCTGAAAATTTGGGTTTGGACCTCTCATTTTCGGTCCCCTCATTGTCTGAAATGCATTGACATCATTGTTTTGCTGACTGACACCTGCACCTTCCTGCACCACCATCGGGCACTCGCGTTTCCAATGACCGACTATTCCGCACACGTGACACGGCATCACCTTCTTCATTGCCTGCACACCATTCACAACAGTGTTCAAATCCGGACCATTATTCACAAAACCTCCTCTACCTCTGCCTCTCGCCTGTGGCTGAAACGCCATATTTCCCTGCAATTGCGGCTGCGGTTGCGGTACCTGTTGTTGGAACCCTTGCAACCCTTGCAGACCTTGCAAACCTGTCTGGGCTGCCTTAAGCTGCATCATCATCACTTTCTCTTTCAACCTTTTCTGTTTCACTTCAATTTCGTCGCTACAGTATTTCGCATAATTCAACACTTCATCAATAGGTTTCGACTGCCAACAAATCAAATGCAACTTTATCATCTGACTTATCTCTGGTCTCAGCCCTTCCACAAATCTAAACACAAAATGAAGCATGTCCTTCGCCTCTATTGTTTCCGTGCCACTGTAGTTCTTGAACGCCTTCAACAACCTCTCATAGTAACTATGAATCGACTCGTTAGCCTCTTGGGCAGTTCGATCGATCTTCTGCCAATCCACATTTTTCGCGGCAACCTTCGTCTTCAAATGCTCAATCACCTTATAGTACAAGCTCATCACCATAGGTGATGGTGCACCCGTATCCCTGTCTCTCTCCGGTTCACTTGTCGGCCAACCTACAGCTCTTGTGCAATCCTCCCACAAGTCTGCCGGAACCACAATCTCAAAGAGAGTGTTCAGGTCTTCCCAGAGACATTTTGCAAGCTTCACAAACCTGTCAGTCTGTTGATACCATTCAATCGGTTTCTCTCTCAGTTTGGGAAAATCATCCGTAAAAGACTGAATGTTGCTTCTATGCCATGGTACATGTATTAATTTTCCCCCTGCTGTCTCCCTCATTGGTAACATGGTTACTGCATCACTACTCTGTGGTCTCTTCTCGTTTAGCTCTGGGACACTGTCTTTCCTCTTTTCCTTTCTCTTTACCCATCTGCTTTCCCATTTATCTAAGCACCTCCATACTTGTGCACTCTGCAACAATTCTCTAAGGTGCGCCTTCATGCCTGCTGACCTCATGTGTTCAAAATCTGTGGTCCCGAAATCCAACCTGTAGCTTCTGCTCAAGTGTTTTGTCTTGTCTATGTCAACCCCGTTTTTGTCAGCTATTTCCTGCAAGCTTTTATGTACCTTGTTCACTTCTCTCGTAATCCTAGGACATAGATATCTCAGCTCTTCTTCCGAGTAGGACTCTAACCTATTCACACCCATAGTCCCTTCCACCAATTCTTGTGCTTCCATGTTCAACCTGACCCTATTTAGATAATCTTCTCCCTTCCCACTGGCTGAGCTTTGTGTGGAATTCAGACTGTTGAACCACTGTGTCAGCTGTTGCGCATTCAACCCCATCAGTGTAGCATTCACATCGACTGCCATTGATGGTTGCGGCAACTTTTCAGTGTTCGATGTTAGAGGTATTATCAGTGGGGGGCTTGACCTCACCACTGCCGACTGAGCACATATGGGACTAAACTCCATCAAGGACCCAGATCCGGTTGGCTGAGCCGCTATCGGAGTTATCCCTGGAGTGTTTTCTATGCACCTCCTTTCTGTCCCACTCTGCAGCATAGATCCCTGACCGCTCATTCCTAAGTTAGGCTGACTATACAAAGGTACCGGTGGACCTACAGTAATGGGTAGTGATATCGCGTCTGGGTTCTGTCCATTTCCCATGTTCTGAGACATGTTCATTCCCACACTATGGGTCATCATTGCCGGCATGCCCATCTGACTACCCGTCATCTGAGCATGTGCGTTTCCCCCCTGCATCTGCTTTTGAGGCATCAAAAACTGGATTGATTCAGCTTGTGCCATTGTTGGGTTGTGACCATTCTGTCCTCCCATTGCGGCTGGGTCTAAAATCATTCCTGTACTGTTGTCACTGCTGTAGTACCTTGGGATCTGCGGCTGATAATTTTCTGCTGGTTTCAACATGGGCACATCTGGATATATTCTCCTAACCTGCGGTATCTGCGGGGTGAACAGTAAACTCGGGTCCTTAGATCTCGGTGATGCTCCTGAACTCTGGGTTTCACTGTTCTGTACCAGTGCCGGAGGGGCAGAACTGGTACTTGGACCTTGTCCACTCTCTGCATAAGGTGGTGGACGGTCATTCAACAATTGCATTATTAACTCCTCATCCTCTAACTCCTCCTCTCTTCTCAACTTTTCCTCGTCCTCTCTATCCTTGGAACACCTCCTGTTTGTCTTACAGGTAGCTTTCTTACCTGTCTCCTCTTCTTCCTTAGTAATTGCGGGAAACAATTTTATCCCCTGCAATACATCTGACCTCCACACCTTCTGTGCATTATCCCACCTAGCGTCCGCTAGTGTCTTTTCTACCTTCCTTATCCTAGTCTCGAACTTATTTTGCTGCTGCTGTCTAGCCATCAGTTCCCAAATCGCTAGAGCCTCAAACTGCGCTGGCCTTGGAGGTACCTTCATGTCGTACATCGCGAATCTCAAATTCTCTAGTATCCTTATGTTAAACGTCCCATGGATCGGGAACGCTACACTCCCATGTTTCTCTGTCAACTTGTGCCATTGCTTTAGCCAAAGGCACGGAGCTACCCCCTTTTCCTCCATTACAATGTAAGCTGGTGTGCCTTCGGGCGGCGTTTCCTCTCCTACGCTCACTTTAATGTAAGACTCCCCCTTCATCGCACTCCTCAATGCTTTAAAAAATTTCATTTTCTCGTCTTTTATTTCACAAAGTTTGTAAGCAATAGGTGACTTTAATTCCCGGAATACTCTTCGCTTGCCTTTCCCCTTCCAATCGAGCCCCACGGACTGCGTCCAATCCGTGTGCGACCCTTCTCTACAACCAACCTATCCCAGCGCGGCTCCTAGTGACGTCACACTCACACACACTGCGGCTGACAAAGCCTCGCGGCTAGTCCTCCTTCACTCAGCTCCTCTCGTAACAACTTCTTGCATGTATCGCGAGCTACCAAAAAGATATAAAACAGATCTGTCGGTTTACTATAGGAAGGGTAACTCAATCGCTTCAGGACCTTAGGGATTTTTCACTAGCCTCGGCAGTTATTCCATCTTTCTCGGTCCCCACGTTCGCAAGCAAATCTGACCCGCAGACTCTGCTCTCAACTTGTCAGTGATCTATTCTAGTGCACTTAGAATTTTGTCAAAGCCCGAAGTCGAAGTTTCTTTCACTCCCTTAACACACGTACCGACTCGTTGACCACGCCCGGTCAACCTATTAAACCGACCAGACCACAACATAAACAAGTGTCTCATACACTTTTCAACATACTCCGGAGTCTCTTGACCTCGCAGGGCCCGTCTCAACAACAACAACCACGTGGACCTTTTTATGCACGAAGCGCCACATGCACATGAAGTTCGACGACTTCCCTACTCTCACACTCGGAGTCGCACCTCCGCTATTTCTATGAAGTTCGACGACTTCCCTACTTCTACACTCGGAGTCGCACCTCCGCTATTCTCTAAAGTCCTCGCAACCTTTTTCACACAATCTGCGGCAATAAGCTGTGCAAGCGCAAAACCCACAAATGATAAACATAAATGAGCATTAATAGCTGTCCATAACGGCGAAACAAGTGCAATCTATGCAGCATTTGAATAACGAGGCATTCGATAATAGCAATGCAAATCACTAAAACTATAATCTGTAATGAGCTAATTGCATACATTTAGACAGCATAACAAGGTCTCAAATTGCATCGTGCGAGAAAAGGAATCCTCATCTAACCTCAAATCAGCATCGGCATGTGGGACTTCATGCAAAAACAATTTAGCAACATTAATTTGGAAAACTCCTAACTAAGGCTCTTATCAAAATCAGCAGTTGGTTACCTAAAAGGAACACAATGCAATTTTACAATTTCCTTTCATATTTACCAATTACGATCAGCATTCAAGGAAGTCTTCGTCTCACAGGTACCGTTTCTCGATCTGCATGGGACGGGGCAAGAGGGGCAGGGTGGACGGGGCGGTTGCCTCACGGCGGCAAGATAAAACTACTACTTCATGCAAAGGGACAAATCAAAGTTAAAGTCTCTAGGGTAAGAATCATTTAAGTCTCTTTCTCTCGATTAGAGAAAGCCTCAAAGTCTCTCAAAATGGCGTCGCAGCAAGGTGGGCCATAGTTGCTACAAAATGGCGGGTAACGGCGATAATGGCTTCAATGGCTGGTAATGGCTACCTTCTTCTCGTGCACCTGGTTTAAATAGACAACAGTTCAAATCCAGTAGGGTCTTCCATTGGAGGGTTAATAGGTTGGCTTCGAATTATCCAATCAAAAACAACAGTTCTCAAGCTTTTACTTAAGCATACATTATCCTTGGAGACGGGTACGCAAGTTGCAACATTTTATACCAATTAACTCACTTTCAGAGCTTCCATTGTCCGCACCTGCAGATTGACCTTGGAGCAAAGAGAAAAATATGCCAGGCTGGCACGAAACCTTAAGATAAGCATGTGAACGATCTCAGTGGAAAAGTACAGCTTCAAGCAGGAATACACGTTTAATAGCACATTGGAAAATTACGAGCATCTAAATCGTGAGACCAGGCAACTAGGCCGAAGCCTGCACTAAAGTAATGCTAAGCTAAAATATTTCAAATAAGCAAATCATAGCACACGTTTGCGATTATGTCGGATTAGTGCAATTCTAATACATCACGTTATATAAAGCACGCTTATAAATGTTGGCAAACTACTCTGAGGGCACATTTTGTCCCCGTACAATCTTTATTAGTTCGTTTAAAGTCATACATGATTATTTTCACACTATGTTTATGGGTTAATAAATGTAAAACCTTCATTTCTGCTTCATCACCTACGCCCCCCAACTAAGGAGTATGGTGTGCACGTAGAGGACCCTACGGAGCCCCTCAGCTCCCCTCCTAAACCCACCTTTTCACTGTCATCATTAAAGTTTTTTTTCATGCATCGCTTGCCCATGAGTGTGTATGCTCGAAGCAAAGGCATACCTGCTAAGGCATGGTGCTCTGGAAAGCTTTGGAAGGCCTTGTTCTGTCGCCACCTCTGAGCCTTCCCTGTTTATTGTCATCACTGCAGAGATTTTTCAAAGCATTAATTCTCTGCACCCCTACGACATAAAGAAGATGAGAAGTGTATTTAATCTCTTCCTTTTCTGGCACTTGTTGGAAAACTGTTCAGCGTACCCATCAATGGTCTTTTATTCTGTTCCACAGAATTCGACAATTCAGTGACTTTCTTGGTGTCTTTCAACATTAGACAGCCCTCCATCCAACTGATTTCTGTTTTACGGGTTATAACATGTGCTTTTGTATTACCCGGGAAGCAGTGCAACAGTACCGCGCGTTATCCTTGATAAATTCTAGTTTTTTTTTTACCTTGGTTAAGTGTTTTATTCCCACTCCTAATTATACAGGATGGATGCAACATAAGCAGTGGGATGGGCCAACGCTACGATGTGATGACACATGCACATTAACTTTGGGGGTCTGTGTGGGATCCCATTTCCAAAGAACATGTCAGAAACATTTTCGTTATAACATGAAATCTTGCCAAAATTAGACAGTTTCGTGATCTCTATTTTAAATCTGACCTTGATGTTGTCATTAATATTCATTTGTTTATAATTGCTCTAATTTCTGCGATAATGACTTCAGATCCCAACTGCTTGATTGATAGATCGTATCCCTTATCTTTAAAAGGGAAGAGGCTTCAAAATTACACCATTCATGGATTTTATTTTTAGCGAGCTTTAATTACGAGGTAGCTAAGCAAGCATGCAAAATGCACCATGATTGATGGATTCTGAGTAGACGCGTACTTTTTACCTCCTGTAGATGTATGCTGCATGTATCAATTTGCAGCTAAAAATAAATGAAGATTGCAGCCCACAGCATCAGAGGATTTATTGAGCTGTGCAGTTAGTCTTATGTTTGTGTTCGTTTAGGAATCAGCTGATTAGCACTGCGGGAGCTCTCTAAAATTAAAAAATAGGAGTGCCGGTGCCGCTCACAGTTCTGGGTCATCAGCGCCTGAATAAGTAGGACAAACTTTCAACTCAACTTCTCATGCATCAGGACAATGAAATACTTAAAAGAGGCATGCGTGGCATAAAGAATGCGGGCACTTACAGTAGTCTGTGGGGATCTGCAACACTGCGCCCGCAGCTGGTAGTCTAGGTATATACTGGAACAGGACATGGCTCTAATACCTGGCTATTACAGTGCAGTGTTCCATGTCAAGTGGATTTGAACAGTTCATTTATTTATGGCGTTGCTGAAAATTGGCTCCTAGGTTAGAAGAGCCACTTGAGAGTGGCTCATATGCTAGAGAAGAATAGTGAGCTGGTCTTTTGTGAGAATTCCTTCAGACACATTACAAATCTTACCAATATGTATATTTCTGCGTGGTCAGGTGTATTTTCCTCCAATCAGTTTGTTTTGTTAACTAATGCTGCTTTGAGTTCTCCAACAAAGCTTTACCATCTCGCTACTGTCATTCGACTGGTCTCAAGACAGAGGCATTCAGGATATCCGCTAATTATATGTAAACATTTCTTAACAGGTGTTTTAATCCTATATCTGACACTTCCTCAGGGCAATTCAGACATACATCTTCCTGTTATTGGCCGATCTGTGGTACATCATTTTCAAATATAGCAGCTGCGACACCATAGCCTATGCAACTAGCTTCTAGTTATATCTGTAAAGTCCTTTAGGAATGATAAAGAAATGCGTACTCTAACTTACATTTTGGAAGTCGCAATAATTTACCCATGTTTGTTATCGTGCAACAGGGCTAAGAATATTAAGGTGCAATTTCTATTTTTTATCTTTTAATTTATGTGGAGATAACTCAGTGCATTTTACTGTGTTTTAGTGCAGTTAGTAGATTTTAGTGGGGTTTTGCTGAGTAGGATTTTACTCTTTTATTTTTTGGGACTATTTTCCAGTGACTTGGACTGGGGTTCATGGGCCCTAGTGCAGCTGGCATTAAAGTACTGCTATAAATGAGGTGCAGCGCACCCATCACACCCCTGGTCCCCAGTTTCACCGCACCTTGTACACTAAGATTATTTCTGGATCTTCATGTTCTTCATTCTACTTGCCCTTCCTTCTCACCTCCCTATCCCCACCCCACCCTACTCTCCTCTTATCTCCTCCATCCTTTTAATGCTCTCCTCTCTATCCCATTCCTCAGTCTCTCTTGCTCTCATTTTCCGTCCCTCACTTATCCTCATCTCCTTCCTTCCTTCTCTCCATGTTTCGGGTTCCTTCCTTCTTCCTTTCCCTTTCCCACTTCGGCCACTCTTAACCCCTTTCTCTTTCTCTTTCTCACTTAAACTTATTTCTATCTCCCATTCTGTCACCCTTTCCTTCACTCACCCCCGTTCTTTTATCCTACCCTCTGCTTTTCCTTAATCCCTCTCCTCTTCACTGTTCCTCTGTACTCTACTACCAGTGTGTTACTCATCCTAAAAAGTAAACACAGCTAAGCCCGTAGCATGCACTTTGTCCAAAATAAAAGCCAGAATAGGCAGCCTCTGAGATAACATCAGCTGGTGCAGGGCAGGCTGTGCACCTTCCCACCGCTGAGCCCTGCTGCATTGCATCTGCTGCACCAATGATAGCTACGCTCCTACTATTTTTGTAAACACTGGTTTAACTCTTGTTTTGAGGAGACTCATGTCTTTTGTATATAAGCTTAAGAAGAGTGCGCAAGGCTAATTTGCAAATAAAAAAAAATCTCGATTTGACACAGGTTTTCTTTTTTGCTGACTGCTACACTAACTTGATTAGATAAACTGGTTACTTCTCCCCTCTCCGTTAATTTGACATTTTAGTCACCATTACTTTTCCTATTTCTGCCTCTCATACCAACTTCTTTTACACATCTTCTCTTCCTTTTTCTAATCATTCAAACCTCGCCCCACAGATCTGTTTCAACATATATGTAGTCTACTTTGGTATTGCTCGCTTCCACTAACCAGTAATGTTCCTTCCTCATCCCACTACTTACTGAAATGATTTGTAAGCTCTGTTTACTCCTTTCATCATCTTTTCCAGCCACTTTATGTATTCATAAATACTAACCATACAATACTTCTTCCTATCCTGGTAATGTTCCAGCCCTCCATACTTTGAGCCCTATCTGAGACAATTACAATAAGACCTACAATACTAAACGTCAGAAATAATGTCCTATAACACTCAGAAAAAGTCACAATTCTATTCAAAAAACAGAATGTAAGGAACATCAGTTCTCAAAAGAACAGTTAAACCAAAACGTAATTCATTGACTCCAGCAACATCCACTTAGTAGTGGGTAATAAATGTAGATGGAGTAGCCTTTCTTGATGGTCACAGTCAACACCATCAGAACATTCTGCTCATGAAGTCGCCATCCCTTTAGTTGAAATGAAACAGGAAAATATATTCTTGCTGAATGGTAAAGTGAATAGTTGCTTTTATCCAGTCATCTAAAGGCCGCCATGGAAAATTGCAACTTTTGTTGGCAAACAGATTATCACAATTTATGCACAGCACAGATTTATTCAAATATGTTCTTATTACTCTACCTTATCTACAAGATGAGACCTAGATTCTGGGATGACATAAGGAGTTAGGACCAATGTTCCCTCTAATTTTTTCCCACTGTGTGCAGCAGTGTAAGGTCTCTGTGCGCTGCAGCCAAGGATACGTGCGCCAAGAAATTGACCATTCACGCGAGTGCAGCGCATAACTACGAAGATCTTTGGCATTTGCCTCTCCATAGCTTTATTTTAACACGAAAGCAAAAAAGGGATATTTGTATAAACATTGCTCCATATAATAAGGCATTTTTGTGACCTGGTGGCACACCCCAAGAACATGACCTGTTAAGTGAAACCTACACCCCAGTTTGAGAAAACAGAAATCAGGAGGTTGAACCATTGTGAAACTTTAATGAATACTCTCAGAGTGCTGCAGAGGGCCATGCACATCAAATAAAGCACATTGTACAATTAGTTAACATTTAAAATTTGATGAACACACTACTGATGAATGCCATGATGCCCCTGCCAAGAGACAGGATGAGAAATGTTCTTACCCAATCCACACATGGACTGTAGGAGAAGCCGCATCAGAGTTTATACAAGTCAGGTGCCAACATTGGATGTGTGACATGTTTGTTTTTCTCGCCGGTCCTTGCCATTCTTCCAGTGCTGATAAACTCGTTCTAAGTCAACTTTCCCATTTGAGAGGTAGGCCTTTGTCCTCATCAGCATATCTAGGTGACTCTCTTCAAGTCTGTTTCTTGATTTGGGCTTGATTGAGTTCATGAGGCTGAATCCTCATTCGCAGTCTGCACTTGAAGCCTGGAAAGTTGCACAGACATCAATAAGCTGAGATAGAACACTATACTGTGCAGCATTCCGCAGAGTGAAATTCACCATGTCTTGAAAGGTCCTAAACAATCCGCTTTTTATATGTTCTGCCACCACATAGTTATAATCTTGGTATTGCTGAACAACATCATCAGGGGTGTCATAATCACCCAGGACCGAGACCTTCTTATACTTTTTCAACAAGTCTTTGTACATTCTCAGTCGCAAAATCAAACTGTGATTGTGTTGTTACTGCATGGAAATCAAAGCTTGTCCATTCCTTCAATTCATCTTCTGGGAACCTTCTTTCCATGTGCTCACAAAAACGTTTAATGAAAGATAACATCAGCTCACTATCATACTCTCTGTCCTCTCTGTACAAAGCCATCAGTTCTCTTACTGTGTTGCTCCAAAAGACAGTGTTGCCCAAGTACTGTCCCTTTATTTGGCTAATTTTTGCTATTGCATACTGTACAGCTTCAACAGTGGTCAAAGAGCTTTTTTGAAACAACTTGCACCCAGAATGTCGTTCAGTGCTGCAAAGGAAATGTGGTAGTTTGAGTCAGATAGTTTTTTGTAGCAATATTTAGCGATTGGGTCATTCTCCTCAACTCTTTCATGATCAAAGTATTTGAGAGCAACCTCATAATTACGCAATAGTGCACCAACAGCAAAATGCCTTGAAAGCCACCGCACTTCATTGAGTGGCCGAAAGGAGGCCGCTTCACATTCAGTGACCAAAGCAATTTCGTCCAGCTTGTACTTCCTTTTCCATTTCCGTGATCATCAACACTTTATTCCAGGCATCATCAACTCCCAAATCTTCTCTGTGTGCAACACAATGCTGCTCAACTAGATGGGGAATGGATTGTTTGAGGCGGGTAGCAACACCATTGTTCTTTCCCAGCATCACTGATGCACCATCTAATGTAAACATGACCATTTTCATAAGCTCCAGTTTATTGGCAGTGTAGAAGTCTTTTACAGCTATAGTGATAGCCTCCGCATTGCATGTACTCAGAGTTACAATTCCCCCAAACACTGTTTTGTGCTCTGTTGATGTTACAGATCGGAATTTGAAGTCGAGGATGAGCATTTTTTTTACAGAAATATCTGTGCTCTCATCAATTATCAATGTGTGATTCCGAGCACTGCGAAGTTCTGCCATGAAGTCAGAGCGTATCACGCTGTTGATGGCCTCCAAAAACTCAAAGGCATAGTTCGTGCTCCTCCAGCTGTCTGGTATCTTCACATACAATGCAACATGGTCATGGATGTCTTGAACAGATAACATTGACATGTTCATTTTGACTGCTAGCAACACATTGTTGATGAGAATCTTTATCTCCTCAGGCATGGACCTTTGCCGTTCAACCATTTCTAGTCTGTTTGCTCTGTCACTGGCGGTTTCCGTTAGCATGGTGCGCACTCCAAAGCCCAGCCTGGCTGCAGCACGTTTATTTCTTAGGATCAACAGAGCGGATTCATGAACTTTGCTAAATAGATGGCGTATAAGTGGTCCAGCTTCCAACCATCACTCTATTTCTTCCCAGTAGAAAAGTCCCCTGCAATCTTTGCTTCTGCACATACTTTGCACATCATGCCTACTTCTGGATTGGATAGAAATATCTCTCCCAGTTGTATGCGAACCTTGCTATGTGACTTCTGTGTCTCAGCCTCCACAATTTCTTTCAGCCATTCTTCTTTGAACACACAACAGCATTTCTTCCTTTGTGGCGAAACGCTGCTCTCTGCAGAAGTCACAGCTTTGTGCTTAAACATTTTGGTGGCAATCAGTCTGAGCCTACTATGCTGCAAAGCCTGCAAAAAAACAAACATAAAAAAAGAGGAACATTATTTAAAGTGAGGAACATTATTTAAAGTTGGTTCTTCGGCTATTGAATGCAATCTACCAGATACGTCAGAGCTATCTTGTGGAAAGTAATTACCTGGGCCTTTCTATTTGTTCTCACACCCGCCTATAGATGTAACAGAAAACAAAAAGGGTTGAGGAATGTTGTTATGTTACAATGTACTAGGTGCATCACAAGTGAAATCAACCAAATAACTACCTTTTCTTTCTGCTTCTACTCACATGTGCCTTTTGTATTCTGAGTTGTGCCGTCGGAGATGCCTGCAACAGAAGAAAAGGTGATTAAAGTAGGTTGTCATATTCCACTGTACTAGGTGCACCACAACAAAAATCTGCTAAATTACTACCTTTTCTTTCTGCTTCTACTAGTGTATGCCTGTTCAAATTTCTGTGTAGCAGGGTCTAAGGTGCCTGTAAAAGAAGAAAACATGATTAAAGCACCTGATCGTTTCAATGTCTCAGGTGCACCATAAGGAAAAACTAGCAAATAATAACCTTATCTTTCTTCTGCTACTCCAGTCTGCCCATCCTCATCTATGAACAGTACTGTCTGAGATGCCTGCAACAAAAGAAAAGATGGTTAACAGTTGGTTACAGAGTGTGTGTCATATTATAATGTGCCAGGTGACCCAGATGGGGTACCGGCCAAATAATTACCTGGTCCATATGCTTCTACGCATGTCGGTCCATTCAAATCGATTACGTGCTCAGTCCAACAAACCTGTAATAGAAGCAAAGGTGTCGATCATGAATGTGAATTATTTAGAGACCCTTAATCCCACCTGCGCTTTATTGTATTGTATTGTAATAGTATGGCTCAAGGAGTTACTGGGTTTGCCTCATTTTCTTCTAATCAGAATACATTTACAAGCAAGGCATGTAAATCACAGGAGGCAAGTGCACAGACTCCAATCACAAAGAACAAATGGAGTGCAAACATCAGTAATGCATGCTTCCATGATGCAGAGAACAGGTACAGCAAAGGGAAAGCTTCCTCCAACAAAGAAATGTTACAAATACTATATTTGGCCTAGGAGGACAGATGTGTGTGTACACACACACACACTTTTCATGTCTTCTGCTCCTGTGGAATAAATGCTCTTTGTAAAGAGCTGAATATTCCTTCACTCACACAGACAACCTATGCCCAGCTTTCAAAATAAAACAAATACATGCGTCCCTCACAAAGAACAGGTACAGCACAGGAAGCAGAAACTTCAGATTGAGGTATGGGTGCGGGAAGAGCAAGTACACAGAGTTTTCTTGGGATAAGTGTTAAAATTAAGTATAACTGTGTTTAAAGTGTGATAGCATATTAGTAATTCCACTTAGAAGCAGAAAATCTGCTTGTACACCTATAACATAGTACATATCTAGTACAAACATATTTAATGGAAAATACTATGTAGCCACTTTTCATACGGTTTTAAGAGTGTCAGGAGGAAAATTGAGTATGATGTTCGTTTATAAACACCACAGGTAAAGTACATTACATGATAACACAATGTGTGTGTTTCGTTGTGCTACGACGTCTGCAGACACAGCAAACAATCACTGGCAAAGCCAACAGGTCTCACAATTATAATTGGAGTGTCAAGCTATTTGATTGTCAATCCTTTGTAAAACATCGTTTAAAAAAGGAAAATAAAAAACATTTCAAAATATTGAAGAAAAAGCAAACATCTCTCGAAGTATCTCAAAACTGTTCACTTAACTCAATCGTTTGAAAAATAAACTATGCCATTTATAAGTATTTAAATACTTATTTTATCACTCAGAAAATTCTGAACGGAATTGTAAAGGAATAAGGAAGTTCAAAAGAAAATACTTCCCATGGTCTATTTTACTTTCCACATAACTCACAACAGAAACATTCTCAAGCCATTTGGCCCTATGGAATAACACAGGGAATAGATTTATAGCCCTCTAGGAAAAGGACAGCTCTAGTTTAGTCATGCTGATTACACCTTCTCACTGAAACACAGTTGAGGGAATGCAGCAGCTAGCCCCTCCCCTGTATCACAAAAGCCTTTGTGTGCCAAAACCTGAGCTTTTGTATAAAATGTGGAATTCAGGGCATAAAACAGAACAACTCTGAAAGGCTGCTCTTTAGTCGTACTCTGAAAAAATATATATACCTGTCGCTGTGATTTTATGAGCTGACTGCGATGAGCGGGTAGCAATACAAAGCACAAGGATGGGTGTTTGAGGGAGAAGCATCACAAAAGAAGAGAGAAAAAACAAATGCTGCTGTACAATATGTTAAAAAAAAGAAAAACAAAAACATATCTTGAGGAGCCTGGGAAGGGTACTAGCAACAAGCAAAGAGTGAGACTATTTGCTTTTTTGCAGGCGGTACACTGGTGCACACATAATTATTTTATAATATTTGCATTGCCAGCAAATCAAGCATTGCTATCTAGTTAAACATATGGAATCACAACAGAATTTTCATTTCCTCCATCAACCCACGAATGCGTTACTGTGTTTTTATTCCCCGCTCAAATAAACACGAAAACAAAAACAACTTTGACTGGTACAAACTGAAGGGAGCGAATTAAAAAAAAAAAAAAAAAAAAAAAACACACAAGGGGTGTTAGATGCCCATTACTAAGTCACTGCTCTCACAAAATGCAAATGAATGAAGTCCGATAGCAAGGAGCGGCAGGGCATGAGCGTGTCTGCATGAACAGACAGTGCATGGGTGTGGTGCTGTAGTTACCCACAGATGTTTTCCAAGGCATGCACATAGAGTCTTGTTACAGATGTCTGAGCACTACATAACCTTTTTGTGCTGGAGAATTCTATATAACTTGAATCACAGCCCGAAGGGTGTGCTGTTGCGGTCCAGACCAGATTGTTCAGATCCACCGTAGACCTGAGAAATCTGATCTGTGCTGCAACAGCACGCCCAACAACAAGGGGTGAGCTACCCTCTGTCCCCGGGCCAAGAGTGCGTGCCAAAGTTGGTGCAAATCCACTGGGCCAATAATTGCCCAGGTAATGCTTTAAACTTTAGACACACACACAGGAGAGAAACACATTGTGAAAGGCAATGCCCATTACGGGCTATTGTCGTAACACACTCACCTTATTACTGCTGCGCTGATTTCCAGACCTGCTGGCCACCTTGTCCTGCCGCGAATAGAGTGACCGTGATTTTGCGCTGCTTGTTTTTCAAGCGCAGTGCTGACATACGGTTTCACTCTCTCACGTTAAGCAGGAAGTGAGGTGGCTGCAAAATGCGCGCTTCGTAAAGAGGCCTGCGTGGTGAGGGAAGGGAGGGTGCGCGTGTGCCCGCGTGCGCACCTTAGAGGGAACACTGGTTAGGGCACAAAACTGGAAAAACTGTATCTAAATACAGCAGTAAATTGACCTGGGGGGCATTTTACTGATATTGTCAACAAAAATCCTGAAATGTGGAGAACATCAGAGAAGGATGCCAACTATTCCATTATTGTTGCAGTTACAGATAGGAGTAAAAAGCTAGCCTTCAAGTTAAAATATTTTTAAGTCAAAATGGGAGATCTGCAATGCTTTCAAAACCAGAGGAATAGGCCCTGAGTGATATTGCTCCCTCACTTTTGGCTTTAACTCAAAACACATAAGCAACCATGGAATCAAAGACTCCACTGAAGCTAAATCACCCCAGACACCTAAACTATTTAATCACCACTGTTAAGGTAATGAGTGAACTATTTCTATCAACTCCTCCTGTAAAAAAATAGCAAAAATATTTTAGGAGAATAGTGGACTTCAGGAACATTATTATTTTGACACAATCTATTAAAAGGGGCTCAGTGATAGCAAAAGGACCTCTTGGGACTGTTAGCACATCTGACCTTAATAACTAAACTTACAAGGGGACGCAAATAGGTCGATGAAACTTTTGACTTGTAATTAATATGTTCTTACCATAGCTCCAGTACATAATCAATAATCAATACACAATAATAAAAAATCATTAGAAATCAATAAAATCAATAATCAATGGAGGTAGTAGTTTTCAAACACCACGACTTTTCAGTCATGAATAACCACACCATTATTAACATTTAGAATGTTTATTTCCCTATATTAACAATGCTAATGTCATGGAGATTAATCTCAAAATCAGATAAAACACATACAGAAATAATACTGGTTGTCCAAAGTGGCAGAAGAAACGTAATCTAATCAGAGCTTGAAACCACAACACATTCTAAAGTTATGGTGCAAATCAATAGCAAAGTCAACTGTGTCGGTGTGATAACATACATGAAGTTTAACAAAGAATTTCATCAAGCATTAGTCCCTGTTATCATAATTCAATTAGTGAGAATCCTTAAATAACACCAGATTAGCATTGGCATGTTGGGCTTCATGCAAAACAATTTAGTAACACAAATTCGGAAAAACATCTCACTGTGGCTCTATCAAGACAGCGCAGTTGGTACCTGGAAAGAAAAAGCAAATATGCATAATAATCACAATTCGGATATACCTATTCTCAGGGTGCATCAGCAAAGCAGAATCAGTCTTCATCCTCAGGACATCAGTCGAGCAGCAAGGCATCAGGATTCAGCATCAGAATTTAAAACGGCAAAGTCTTTAACCATTAAAGTTAAGCATGTTTTTTGTCAGGACGCATAAGAAAGTAGTAACCTCTCTGTCAGGAAAAATGGGCAGTAAGCTGTCTTCTCTCAGAATGACTCTCTTCCCTCTGTGCAGTGTCATTAAGTCAAAGTTACCTATACTACCCCCAAATCCCTATTGGTCAATTAATCGTACGATCACACTCTGTCCAATAAAACTAATATCCCAAATCTATCAATTTATTTTTACTCTGTTCACATATCGTTGATTGGTTCATCTTGTGATGTCCTCATCATCCGGCTTGTCAGGTAACAATATTGTTGCAGCTTCTACTCTTGTCAGTATCTTCATTGTTCTTGTCCTGGGAAAGTCAGTCTTACACACATCACATATAAAATGTTGCATTAGCAAGAACATTATCTCCTAGCAGTCGGTTCACACGAAAAGCTTCTGTTATGAGCACATTTAAACAATACAGTAGAGATTCACAGTTTAACTTCCTTGGTCAGCTATTTTATTAAACGCTAAGAAATACAGCTTTTACATGAGGCCTGGCAACTAGGCCAAGACATTCACTATGTTAAAGCCTACAATTAATAAAGCTAAAGATAATTCATAACCTTTAATATGACATATTACTGCATTAATCTAACATATATTCAACATTTCATATTATTTAATCATTGATTAGTACATTTCGTTAACATTGGTGGCCATTGTTCGTGATCACATTTTCAAATGTGTGCATTATTTTCTGTTATTATATTTTCTACATAAACGTATTATTCAAAATACATAAACACTCATTAATAATTTTTATTAAAACACCTGCACTAGCAATCCCACCTCTAATGACTAAATATGTCATCAGACTATTACCCACAAATTGTTAGAACCAGCTAAAATCTTTTCAATTCAATCTATTCATAATTCTGTTTCCCTTTGAATTTTCCCTGTAAAATGCATCCCTTTTATTTTCTTCCCTCCCCTGATTATTCTTTGACTGGTTTGATTTAATTATTTTGCATAATTTACACAATCCCCA